>NW_026640775.1:3685276-4299488 GCF_028554395.1 Pezoporus wallicus
TCTCATGGGTCTTGACAAATTTACAGTTTTGGAACCCCATGTTTTTTAACACCTTCTAAAATATTTATGGATTCATTTCCCCATTTTAATTATTCTGGCATTTTTCTAGTAGTGATTATTGTAGTTTTGCATACCTCTAGTTAGAGCAGATCTAAAATGTTCAGACAGCCATTTCTTGCTTTAACCCTTAAATCGTGAACATATATTTATTTACTAAAAGCAGTTGTGTGCTTTTAAGTTTCTCTTTTCTCACAGAAGGCCCTTATTTGTACTCATTCCTCTTCCCTCTTTTCAGTGACATCATCTATGCACCTGGGTGTTGTAAGGAACAGTTTTCAAGCCACCATTTCTTTTGGCATAAACCAATACTTACTGATCTCATTTGTCCATAATTCTTTCAGATTTTTTTCCTTCCAGTGAGAGCTTTTCCAGTTCTGCGTTAAAACTGGAAAACCTCACAACTAATTATTATCATTTAGATTATCAACAAAACAAATCCATTGACAGTCTTTTGAGCAGTGAGAGATCTGCATTCTAATCCTTTTTTATCATGTATTGGACTTCACATTAATCTTCACTCTACATGGAAGGCATAAAAAAATGGATGTCAAAATTACAAGCCTGCTTGCAGGGTTTATCTTTTATGTTTGAGGTGGTAGGTGATAATTTAATAGAACATAGTGACTCCCAAAAGTAAGAGTTAATTATGGTCAGTCTTGTGTTTGAGGAGGTTTGATATCACTACTTTGCCCTTTGCAATTCCTTACATATATTGAGCTGGGGGTGGAAAGGGTAGCTGAATAATGATTATGACACCATCTACTTACATTTTTTGCACTGTGTTAAACTATTAATGCTAAACTAAAACCCAACAACAGCAATAAAGTGATTTTTCTGTCTTTAAAATTCAAGTGACTACTGAAATATGTTAAATTATTAATGACATATTTTACAGAGGACTAATGAAGGTTGTTAGTTAACTTCAAGATCTGTTTATTATCTCTGACTGTCCAGCTCTTTGTTTAAAATGGAGAGGAAGGGGTTAAGGAAATGACAAAAGTAGAACTAGGATGTTACAGTACACCAAAAAAGAACCCCAGGGAAATATTTATACAAAAACTTTAGCTATGACTAAAGACTCGTAGGTCTGAATTAGCTCTGTAGTGGAGAGTCTCTTCTGTGTTTATGAATGGCAGCACCAGAGGAAAATACTAAAAGGAAAATAGGAAGGAATATATAGGAAGGTATACCCTGTAAGTCTGTAGGTACTCCATGTAATGCAGTGTACAGTATCTGGGCAAGCTAGTGTGTATTAATGAAAAACAGTATATTGATTTTAAATGTGTTTTGGATTTTGTGAGTGGCCTCTATTTCAGAGGAATACTCCTTTTTTAAAAATTTTACAAGTCACACACCAGTATGCTGCATGCAGTTACAATCTGGTGTTTGACCAACAAAGAGTATATTAATTGAAAAACAGTCCTCAGCTTATACCTCAGAAAGGCTCAAGTATTTTTTAGCTCTATGAGGCTATGTACCGAGCAAAGTTTCATCCTCTGTCTTGTCAACCTGTAGTAGAATGAGAGCAGCAGTGGAATTGCCAAGCCATCAGTCCTGGCGAATGGTTCTGAGCATTTAAAGGCAGCCTCTGTTCTGTATGTTCTCACTTAGCCAGTAAAACGCCCTCTAAGGAATTTTCACACCTCCTAACCAAATCAGAGCACACAGTCATGTTAAAGACTCGGGGAATAAACAAACAATAGGAGATTCCCAGAGCTATTACCAAGCAAATAAGTAATTCCAAAATGCAGCCCTTATCCAGTGAAGGTCAGATGTGAAGTAATTTTTTGCAGGGCTTCAAGGCTGTTTGGAGCAATAGAAAGCCAAGAATTCAGCAGTGCTCGTAATGACTTCCTTCTCACATCAAAAGCATCTTGGATGTCTCACTAGTGTGGGGATTCTGATGATGGTATGGGCCTCTTCAGTGTGGAAAAATAACTCATGTGGTATACTGTACATTATAGAGAAATAAGGAAGGTTGTGTTTATAGAGAAAATATTGATGCATTTTAAATACTGCTTTTTCTAATAGGAAAGGTTATTTCCGAAATGTAAAGCAAGTTAACTGCTAAAAGAGACTACATTATTCAAGGGAATATGAAAACTAAGGTCCAAATGTGGACAGTTTTGTATATTCAGTGCTTTTTCATTGCAGCAAGAGAAGCAGACTTGCCATATTTACTGGGATCTGAATGTGGCTATCACCCATGCTCTCAATTCCAGGGATGTTGCTGTCTGTGGTAGAAGCCTGGCTCCTACCAGGTCATTAGCAGGGATATATAATTTTTGCCTCCAGAAGGCTGAGCTCGAAGTGCTTATGTATGGAGCATGACACACTGAGTTGTGCTACAGCAAGTGCACATTGAGCATACCTGAAAACTTAATGGTCAGGATTGCACTCCCCATTCAGACAGCTGACAAAAGGCCTGAAATTAGGACTGTCTTGGTTAAATCAGAATGTCTGACAAAGAAATCATGAAGACAGTCTCAGGAATTTTATTAAATCTGTGGAATAAGAAAAAGTGCCATAATCAAATTGTTTTAGAAAAAACTTCAGCTGAAATGGTATCCCTTTTTTTACTTAGATGAGATTTTAGTCTTTCATATAAGTAAGTATGCTATGCTGTCTGGGTACTTGGATACCATAGTGTAGTTAATACCACTTAGGTACAACACAAACAGCAGCAGAAAGAAAGAACTTGCTGTTCAGTGATTTCTTTGCTGCCAGACTTGAAGGAAATCTCTATGTTTGGAGGAAATTATGACAAGATACACACCAGATACGCTACCTGAGAAGACAGGGGAGACAAATTTGTTTTGAAAAATATATGTAGACCTACTCTGAGAGTGCACTGACTGCAGAATTCTGGCTTTAGAGAATGGAAATTCAGCAAGTTCAGTGTAGATCTATTATTAAGCCTTACAGTTACATTTAGCTTCAGGTGAAGACATTTAAAGCCATCTAAAATCTGAGGAATGTAATACAAAATTTAAGAGCTAACTTAATGAAGGGTCAAACCCACTAGAAGACCTAAACTGTAAATCTGCTGAGAATGGTGTCAGAGTCAGGACACAGTATTCTTTAGAGATCCTTAATTGGAGGGTTTCACTCATCATTGAAAAACCTAAAAAACAAAAACCAAACTTTACCTTTGCATTTCATAGGTTTGTAAGAGTTCTTATTCCACAATTAGTTGCGTGTGTTTCCTGTCTAAAGTAACAAAAGGAAACTACTTTGTAATGCACCTTCACATGGGAAAAATCAAAGGTGAATCAGCAGTACTAGTAACATGCAGGATATCCTGTCCAAGGCATGCTAAATAAACTGCTAAAAGGTCTTGGTACTAAGCTTATAGGTGAATTTTGATAATGCCCATGTGAGAAAGCATATGCAAATATATAACTTAAACTTTCTTTTTCCAGTTTGGTGTTTGAATTCACTAATCCCAGCAACTAATGTATGAACTAATATAAATATAGCAGCCTTCCAGTATCTGAAGGGGGCCTATAGGGAGGGTGAGGATGGGCTCTTCATTAGGGACTGTAGTGATAGGACAAGGGGTAATGGGTTCAGACTTAAACAGGGGAAGTTTAGATTGGATATAAGGAGGAAATTCTTTCCTGTTAGGGTGGTGAGGCACTGGAATGGGTTGCCCAGGGAGGTTGTGAATGCACCATCCCTGGCAGTGTTCAAGGCCAGGTTGGACGAAGCCTTGGGTGACATGGTTTAGGGTGAGGTGTCCCTGCCCATGGCAGGGGGGTTGGAACTAGATGATCTTAAGGTCCTTTCCAACCCTAACTATTCTATTCTAAATATAAAAAATTCAAATCTGATTTACAAATATGATGCATTTCAACCCTATACTTCTTATCACTGAGTTTGACCTGCATTCACTCTTGAAATATGGTCATCTCAGGTAAAAGAAACAATACAAATATTATAGAATGCTACAAAGTATCATTTAAGCTACGGGAAGTCTAGACAGTATTAAGAATGTTTCAAGGGATTTATGTATTTTTATTTTATATAGTAGAATTTAATTCTTTTCCCATTTCAGAAGTCATGAGAATTTAATTGCATGAGAAAATGCAGATAGTTTTTAGCGGTCCTTGCTACATGCAAAAGACCAAAAATAACTTTTCTGTAGCTGAACTTGTTCGTATCTAAAGACCTGCAAAGAATTAAATTTTGTGCCCAATCACAAAGGAAAAAAATTGCTTTATAGTGTATATTGTTCCCATTTCTAGTCTTGCAATTATAAGATTTGTGCTTTAAATAGTGAGGCTCACTCTTATTTAAGCATTTATATTCAGTTCTAATCTAATTTGAATCAGAAAGTTCAATATCAAGTTTCTCTTTATTTCTGCCCTTTGTTGTACAAAATTATATGTGTAGTTATACCCCTTATTTTCAGATTCTTCATAATTAGGATTTTATAAAGACTTCACTCCTGGTCTTTTCTTCCCTCCCTTCCTCCCTCCCTCCCTCTCATTCTTATTGCTAGATTCTGCTGCTTCTGTCTTCTCAGGACCTTTTTTGACAATGCGACTGATAGGTCATTTTAGAAATGCAGTCTAAACCTGATGATGTCTTTAGTTTCATATTCCTCAATTTCTATTGCAGTTTTTTTCCCAGAAGTAATAATGTAACATGATCTTCCTTCTGAAATATCAAAACTTCTGGAATTTTTCTGTATTTTTGCAGTCCATGCTCTAGGATATTTTTTTCTTGATCAGTGACTATAAAGTGTCTCACTTTGCTTTGATCTTTTTTTCTATATAGATATTTAGTTATTTTTTACCTTTCTTAAACCTTGCAGTTATTTCATTCTTCGGTCTGGAAAAATTCCTAGTGCTCTGTTTCATAATTCTACTACTATTCATCTCCCTTTCTTCAGGAAACATTGAATTATTCTCTTCCTCTGAATATTAAATAATTTTAAAATACTAGCTCACATCTTGAACTGCCTATATTTACAAGCATTTCTTATCACTTTTCTACAGCATTTCATGTTAGTACAAAAATTGTTTATCTTATTAGGCTTTTCTGTGATGATAGTCTCTTTATTTTTTTCCCTGAAAACCAGCTGGTTTTCAATTAGAAGTAGGAAGGCTTTCTTCTTCAAAGCATGAACGCAGAGCAGAAGTATACAGTATTTGTACTGCTATGCCATCTGCATCATTTTGTTGAAATTATAGGAGTGTAGTTCTGTTGTGCCACTGAAGTAACAAGTCTTGTAATGTCTTTTGTATGTTTTTTCTTTGATCTTTGTGAGCGACTTCTCACATCACTTTAAATACAAGGACTTACTTTCAGCAAACTCTTAGGGCTTTTGCCCTGTCTTAACATTGATAAGTGCAAGGACCTACACCTGGGTCGGAGCAATCCCAGGCACAGCTACAGGTTGGGCAGAGAAGAGATTCAGAGCAGCCCTGCAGAGAAGGACTTGGGGGTGTTGGTTGATGAGAAAATGAACATGAGCCGGCTTCAATGTGTGCTTGCAGCCCAGAAAGCCAACCATATCCTGGGCTGCATCAAAAGGAGCGTGACCAGCAGGTCGAAGGAGGTGATCCTGCCCCTCTACTCTGCTCTTGTGAGACCTCACCTGGAGTATTGTGTGCAGTTCTGGTGTCCTCAACATAAAAAGGACATGGAACTGTTGGAACAAGTCCAGAGGAGGGCCACGAGGATGATCAAGGGACTGGAGCACCTCCCGTATGAAGACAGGCTGAGAAAGTTGGGGCTGTTCAGCCTGGAGAAGAGAAGGCTGTGTGGCGACCTCATAGCAGCCTTCCAGTATCTGAAGGGGGCCTACAGGGATGGCAGAGAGGAACTCTTCATTAGGGACTGTAGTGATAGAACAAGGGGTAACGGGTTCAGACTTAAACAGGGGAAGTTTAGATTGGATATAAGGAAGAAATTCTTTCCTGTTAGGGTGGTGAGGCACTGCAATAGGTTGCCAGGGGAGGTTGTAAATGCTCCATCCTTGGCAGTATTCAAGACCAGGTTGGATGAGGCCTTGGGTGATATATTTCTAACCCTAACCATTCTTTGATTCTATGATTCTATAAGAAAGAAATCTTATTAAGGATTTAAGTCCCATTGGTTGACTTCTTCTGGCTTCTAATACAAACTACGGTGGCCAATAAGGAACCATTTCCAAAGACTGATCTGTGTAATTCTTAAATGTTAGTGACTTTCTAGCCATGCAAATGCGTAATGATTATTCCTTCACCAAAAATAAAGGCTGGTGAACTACAGTCTTATAATTTACTCTGGAAGCACTATGTCCCAGCTGCCAGCATATACTGGTATAAGCAGCAGCTAATATAATATGCTATAACTTTTTTCCAATTACTTACAGAAGCCAGGTTTGTTATAATTTGCATTATTTGTTATGCACCCATAAGTTAATATAGTAAAAGTAATTATTTGGGAAGGTTCACAAAACTTACTGGCCAAACTACCAATTTTTCACAGTAGTCTAAGGCAGTTATTTCAAGCTGGAAAATACAGGAAGAAATGAAGGGGGTTTTTTGTGTCATGATTTTTAAGAGCCAGAAGTACATACTGTCATTTCAATGGGACTGTGTGTGTTACATCTAATGGGTTGTGTTATATAATTCATTATAAATTATTCTTGTTACAAATGCTTTCATCTTGTAATAGAACATGCAGAACTATTGTTGATGTGGGGTGCTACAGAGTCTTCTGTGCGCATACTGTAGGAGATGTTAATGGATGGGGTCTTTTATAAACAGGCCTCTTTTTGTCTCTTAGAAGGAGCAGACTCAGAGAATCTGATAGTCTTCCAAAGAAAACATCTGTTTTAAATATATTTGTTTGGATTCCAGTCAGCACACCTAGGACTCGCATAATTAGCTTAGACTACAGAGTTCCCTTTTCAGATGATATGTTTATATAAATAAGCCATGCATTTTTCATTAAGCAAATACTCCCTTTTTTTTCCTTATTTAATTAGAAATTCAGGCTTGTATTTTAACATATGCTTTTGCAAAGCAAGGATTAATTGAGAAACTTTTCAGCGCAATTTATTATATGACATTCATTTTACTGTATTTTGTATTGTGGAGAAGTGTCTTGCAACCACCTTATCAGTATTTCAATAAATAAGAGCATACAGATGCTTTTTATACCAGTAATTGATCATTTACTAAATAAAATATGAATTTTGTGCCTTTTACTACTTTTGATACTGTATATTATTTTAAATGTACATAGTAGACTTTTAAAAGAAGAATTATGGTGAGAACTGTCTTAGGTTTACACTTCCTAAAGATCTGAATAACTAAAAAGACATAAAATGCACTATTTATTTCATCTTAATCAGCTCCTTAGATGAGACAAGAAGAAATAGAAGCTCTGTTAGTGGTCCTTTCTCCATTCATCTTGTGCCATGCTGCACCACATGATTCATCCAAATCAGAATCTCTTATCATACAGCTGTGCAACATTAAAGGGATTCTTTTCTAAAATTGGATTAATGATTATGCATACTTTTAGTATTAAGATCAAACCTCTCAAATGTTCAGACTTTCACAGTTGGGAATGAAATCTTTTATTCTGGGACCAATTCAGCCTGGAGTGACAATTTCATAATATATATTGCAGGTGTGCCTTATTACAGAAGGCTTGAAGCTGCTATTTCAAGCATAAAAGTAGCTTCTAGGCTATTTTTTGCAGATCATACAATGCAGATAAAACTGTTCTTACTCTGACCTGGTATTCTTTATATCATAGAATCATAGAATAGTTAGGGTTGGAAAGGACCTTAAGATCATCAAGTTCCAACCCCCCTGCCATGGGCAGGGACACCTCATACTAAACCATCTCACCCAAGGCTTCGTCCAACCTGGTCTTGAACACTGCCAAGGATGGAGCATTCACAACCTCCCTGGGCAATTCATTCCAGTGCCTCACCACCCTAACAGGAAAGAATTTCCTCCTTATATCCAATCTAAACTTCCCCTGTTTAAGTTTTAACCCGTTACCCCTTGTCCTGTCACTACAGTCCCTAATGAAGAGTCCCTCTCCAGCATCTCTATAGGCCCCCTTCAGATACTGGAAGGCTGCTATGAGGTCTCCACGCAGCCTTTGCTTCTCCAGGCTGAACAGCCCCAACTTTCTCAGCCTGTCTTCATACGGGAGGTGCTCCAGTCCCCTGATCATCCTCGTGGCCCTCCTCAGGACTTGTTCCAACAGTTCCATGTCCTTTTTATGTTGAGGACACCAGAACTGCACACAATACTCCAGGTGAGGTTTCACAAGAGCAGAGCAGAGGGGCAGGATCACCTCCTTCGACCTGCTGGTCACGCTCCTTTTGATGCAGCCCAGGATACAGTTGGCTTTCTGAGCTGAGAGCGCACACTGCCGGCTCATGTTCATTTTCTCATCAACCAACACCCCCAAGATATCAGATCGGTTCTAGACCTGTGGAAACGAGTTACACCTGAGTCAAGTGTTTTCATCTGGGGCAGTGTCTGTCAGTTCTGAATGATCTTGCAGCCCCACTTATACTTTCACTGCACAAAATGTCATGTGTGGGAAATGCAGTTGCATATTTGGTTAGAGTTTTTTCTTTTTCTTGCCATGTTCAGAAGTCCTCAAGTACAGACAATGATTCAATATGTTCCTTCTATCTGTGCATGCGATTGACTGGGAGAAGTTGGGTAACTGTGTCTCTACATGTAGGGACTTTTAGTCTGAAACTCATTCATATTAATTATTTATATTTTTCAAATGTAGTTGTATACAATAGTATTGTAGACTAAGGAGACAATAATGTTAGCTGTTGATTTCCTGTCAATGTAATTTATGTGATAATAATACAGATTTTGTTTGTTTGATGTTGCGTAGGTGTTTACTCTGTTATGGATTGCTGACTGGATGGTGCACCACTTCTGGAAAAAAGGAAAAGATCCTGATAGTTTTTCTATCCCTTATCTTACTGCACTGGGAGATCTGCTTGGAACTGCCTTATTAGCTGTAGGTTTTCATTTTCTGTGGCTCATAGGTGACAGAGATGGTGATGTCGGAGACTAATTATTCCAGTGGGTACTGTGACTTTTCCTGGAATATTGACAAGACCGCTCATTCTACTTGAAAGTCCTCAAAGTGATTGTTCCATTTGGTATACGTAAATCAAGTTGACACAGATATAAAGCAGCCTTAATGATTTAGTTTGGTATGCTTTTTAAAAAATAGGATGGAACTAGAAGGGTACTTGAGACCTTTACTCAGAAACCAAGGTAGATTGCTGCTAGTTGAAGACAGCTGAGTAGAGACAATGAGGGGCAAATCAATCCTTTGTAAAGTTTTAAATTTTCAAAAGATCTGGTCTTTTAAAAGGACAGTCCCTCAGCTGTTTTGTGAACCAGAACAATCTCTAATTGCTCATTCAGTGGTAATGAAGAAGAGAGCAAGACCCAGTCAGTGGTTTGCCTTGTCTTTGCCTTCCGGTAACAAAGTGGGTACATATATTTTCATTTTACCAGTGAAATGGTTGGTAGAACCCAGATTAATTGAGTTTCATAGACTTTACCCGATCAGTTGATGATACGTTCTTTGCAATTTCAGGGCCGTAGCTCTCTGACCATTGCAGATTTGATATTGATAACTGTTCTGATTTGAACCCTGATAGTCTAAACATTTTGTCACAAGCTTTATTTTGTGTATACTAATATGACCATCAATATTTATAAAATTAGACACTTGAAAAGCATCTGCAGGACTGAGTCCTTTTTCCTTGTGCTAGAAAGAGCAATCTAATTATTTTGCTGTTATGATTTATTAGAACAAGAGCATAGTAAAGACAAATAAAGTGACACTGACCTCATAATAATGAGTGAATGATTAAAACTCCTTGTGTTAGAAAGTGTATTTTCATTTAGCAACTGAAAAGATGTTTAACTAACTGATATTAATGGTGTTGTGATGGCCATTATCCTGATTTTAATGAAGTATTTAGAGGTGTTGATACAAATGTAAATACTGATCCCTAATTAAAACTTGGGATATAAAATATTATGTTCCTTTTTTAGGCACTTAGGAAATTAAATAAACTTCTAAAATTCCAGACTGATCTTTGTCATCCATTTCTAAGCAGAAATCTCTGCTAACAGGATTTCTGCTTTCAAACAGTGGAAGCAATATGGTCAATAAGGAAAATGACTGCTTCTGAATGATTTCTCTTATTTGTATACCTCAATATTTTGAATAATACATTGATCATGAGGACTCTGGTTGCTGCTTTGCAAAAAAGTACGAATTGCTCTGTTGGAAAATCTAGTGGGAGTTCCTCATGGGATATGTTTTTAAAGACTATAACATACATCCTAAATGCATAATTAAATAAACAACTTGTATTTTAAATGTTGTGATTGAAATGTTTAAATTTTGAGACTTAAATTAGAAAACTAAATGCATATATCAGCATATGCTGTAATCCTGTAAACATTAGTTGTGATTTATGCATATAAGTCCTCCCTTTTAATTTGATGGACCTACTCAGATGAATTAAATTCTGTGAGTAAGTGTTAATAGGACTTCTATAGGTGTCAATTTAAACTGTGGAAGTTGAAAGTGTTTGCAATTCTGAAAATTAAACCAGCTATTCAGTGCCTACACATGGATTTAAATGCCTGACTTTTAGCTCCCTCCTTTAAACACTTTTATTTAAACATTTTTTATAGTTATAATAATATAGATGTTGAAGAAATCATATGTATTATGTCTTTTATTATGTGAGGGAAAAGATGGAATCTTTCTAACTTAAGGTTCTCTGACTTTTCTTAGTTTATATTAATGTTATTTAAAACAGTTTCTTGTATGTAGCATTGTGGGAAATACAACTATTAAATTCTTTAAAATGAACTAGATGTAACTTTTTCTTTCAGTAATGGTTGGGTTTGGTACAGATGAAGATGCATTTTATTTTATTCTGATAGAACTGCCATCTGAATCAACTTATCTGCCTTTTCAAGCACACTTCTCATTCGAGTTAATGAATTTTAGAATCCTTTCTAAATGAATTGCAAAATTCTTTAAAACTGATTTTTTTTTTGAGATACTTGTGATCTGTGCTTATCTGATACGTGAGGGGATTGTGCTATTTAGTCATGACAGTATCCTTAGTGTGTTAAGTATTTACCCAGTAAATAAGCAACAACTGCTGGTACAGTCTGCGCCTAGTAAGTGAGAGGCTAGATTGCGGAATTAGGGAAGAAATGTAAAATGGGACAAATTCAGTGCAATTTGACAGACAGGAATAATGTGGGCATGGAAGCAATAAGGGATGGAAGAGTGTAATGGTAAAATGTAGTACTTCGAGGGGGGAAAGTTTATTGCATAGTTGAGAGAGCTAAATACATGTTGAGGGAAAGAAAGAGGTACAAACTTCACACAGCACTCGTGAGAGGCAAGAGCAAACAGAAGGAAGTTATTTGGAGAAAAGAATAAAAAGGCACCGCCAAACTTGGTTTTCAGGAAGGGAAAAATATAGTTTGTGTTGTAAGGAGTTAGGAAAGAGGTGGGAAAAGAGGTACTTTGGGGAATGGTGGAAGTGAGGGGAAAAAAAGGAGAATGCTCTCAGTAAGATATGATTAAAGAGGAGTTTGAGTGGGGAAAGAAGTATGACATTGCTAAAGCAGAAAAAATCTTGACATCTGAAAGAGCAAGGAGTAAATAAAAGGAGTAAATAACACATACTATGGAAAGGGTTTTGATTCCTGTGTGGAAGGGGCATTTTAAAAACTTTGCTAACCCTGCTATCTACTGTTATGCAGATAAAAAGCTCTTACCACCAAGTTCCAGAGCGAATATTATTCCAGTCATAAGGATAATATGGAAGAAGGCAAAAAGGAGTACTTGGGTACCAGAGAATCAATCATCTGCACAAAAGTTGTACTCCCTAAACCACTTGTAACTCTTAAGTGAAGTCAACCTCTCCACGGTATTCCACCAACTTGATTTTTTAAACACATCCCAGTAATAGTCAGTTACTTCAATGAATGTGTGGGCAAGAAGTGTTACCAAATATTAGAGACAAATGGGTGCTCTTTGTACTGCATAAAGCATAAAATGAAAGGAATATCCTGACTTGTTATTGTCTCTTGTTATCAAACCAGCCGTATTTTATAATCTTGCAGATAAAATGATCACTCTTTGTATAAAATTCGTCACGTTTTCCTCCCCTCCACCTTCTAGGAGATTCTTTCAAACCTTCCTTTATAAATTCTAGCTTAAATCAGGGCTATCTCTGATTCAAATCTCTTTGCTTTTGTGTCAGCCTGTAGCATTTTCTTTATTTGACTCTTGCTCATTTTAGCTCATTCACCTCATTTAAGCTGGAAGTCATCTTTAAAAGCTCCTCCTGCAACTTCTTGTACTGCTTTCATTCTGCTGATGTTCTAGGCCAGCCAGAAGCTCCAGTCACTTTGCCTTTGAGTTGCTATCTGTAGCCGGATTTTGAGTAACTGTTGGTGTGCCTTTGTTTGGCCATTCTTACTCTCTACTCTTTCCTTCTCTACTTCAGAAATATCTGTAGGGTAAATAGAAGTAGGAGCAGGTTATTTGAAATGTGTCTCATTTGCCATTCTGAAGGATTTTATGACCATCTCTATTGTTCTAAGAGTATGCATGAAAGGGGAAAATCTCATTCGCTAAACTACAACTAAATACAGCTTTAAGATTTGGAGTTGGAAGCATTTCATACCATAGGTGTTTTATTTTCTTCATTTTGTGTAATGCTTTGAAATGATCTTTGCATTCTAGTGAGTTACTGAATGACTCCAGCTTATTTTCAGAGTGATTATATAGCGGATAGTTCCACAGCTTTATTATGCTGCTTGATACAGGGGAGGCTTCTTCTTTTAACACATTTCGATCAATATTTTGAGTTTTACAGCATCACTGTACATCTTGTCTTAATCTGTGATGTTTATATTTGCAATATCCTCTTCTACTCCCATGTTTAATATATTAATTTCACTGGGGCTTTTAGAATGCTGATGAGAAACTGGTGAGCAGCAAATTAATTTCACTTCT
Organism: Pezoporus wallicus; assembly: GCF_028554395.1. Taxonomy (NCBI): domain Eukaryota; kingdom Metazoa; phylum Chordata; class Aves; order Psittaciformes; family Psittacidae; genus Pezoporus; species Pezoporus wallicus. Next base: position 3,698,402 of record NW_026640775.1, read on the forward strand.
TTTTACAATTTGCCAACTAAATTAGACTTTTCTCATACAAAGGTTAAAACAGCCTGAGGATTAAAGCTTTATAAATGCAGAATAGTTTGCAGAATCAGGACTCAAAATAAGACCTATCGTCTTTTTAATGGATTTGCTACTTCAGTTCTGAATATCATGAAAAGCTCTCAAGTCCAAGAATAATCCAGAATACATACTGGGAAATAGTAGTATAAGCACTCTGTAAAATGGAATATTTGAAATTCCTTATTATTGTTGTAATAGTAAAATTGCTAGTGCAAAGGAGGTAGTCTCTTTAGAGGTGCAGAAAATTGCAATAGAATATGGTAATTGAATTATAACCTGCTTTAAAAAGAGTAAGATGGTGTTTGAAAACAGTACCAGAGGTATTGGAAGCAATGTGAAGTCTCTTAGTGGGATTTTTCTTTCATTTTGGGCTAGCTTTTCTGTGATCCATCGTTTCAGTTGTGTTCTCTAGCCCATTCCTGATCAGATCAGTGTGTTGTTCAGTTATCTTTTGGATTACTGTTTTCCCCAACATACTCAAAAATCAGCTCTCTGTATTTAAAAGTGGGGAGGAAGAACTAGTAAAGTTCATCATAAAGTGTCATTAAAGCCTCATTCTGAATAGTCATGAAGGAAAGTCTGGTAAATTCAATGAAAATGATTCAGTGATCATCATGCATGCTCTGCATGGATATTCTAGGGAATCGACTATTAACAAAACATGAATAATTCATAATGAGAGCTAAGAACCAACATGTTTAATAAATATACATCATTGCAGTATTCTGGGTGGGTACCAAAGAACAGCAGTGTACTCCTTAGTCATTGAGCATTGGCAGGGCTGGATGGGCCTTGCTTTCTCTGCAGCTAAAAACTGAATTTAATTTCAAGTCCTGCTAGTTGTTTATTTAATTTGCAGGAGAGTTCATCGTATGCTCCATTTATGCTTTTATTTCTCAGTTCAAACTAAACTTGAAGTTTGCTTCTTCCTTTACTTAGCATTCTACAACTTGCTCTTTTGGGAGATTGCTTTCTCTTCAAGACTAGCTAGAAGTCTTGAGGGGTCAAAGAATTGCTTTCCTTGAATAATTTTAGATCTGCTTCTTGCAAGAGAAATAGGGTCCTGAACGAATTATATGGTAGACATCTTTGGGAGATTTAATATCTCTAAGTTCTCAGATTTCTATTCCAAGTTTTACTGTGAACAGGATCTAAAAAGGATTTTGTCTGTTTACCAATTTTTTTCTGTCATCTCCTGGTTTTGATCAATGAAGTTGTTGCCATGTCCTCTCTACAGTAGAACAGCATTTTAATAAATCTGACATTATAAATGGTTTTCCAAAAATTATGAGCAATAATACTAGTTTTATACTTGGGAAGCAATCATCCACTACTTTCCTATGACTCCGAATGCTATAGTTAGCTTTATATCTTCCAAAGATATAAAGATCTTTTTTCCCCTCTTTGTTTTTGAAGCAGGTGTTTTTCCCTGGGCTGACACAGATGATTATTTTATTCTCTTACAGTATCCAAGATTCTGGAGAAACATCCAGGCATGCTTCATCTCAACTGTTCTGACACCTGAACCAATTTTTACTCATTACATAAGAAAATTTAGACATGTCTGATTAATTCTACTTCTAGGGAGATGAATTATACCTTTAACCTAAAGTAGAAGAGTATCTCTACAGTTTGGAGCACTTCCAAAATAGGAGTTAGCTCGTTAAGCTTGGCCACATTAAGCTCAGGTACCAAGATCATCTGAATTTGTGGCCTAAAGTGGAAATGATTTGGAGGTGTAAGCAAGCTCTGTATTTATCAAATACATGAAGATTGGCTGACCGCTCTTTTCTGTTTCGTTCATTTCCGTTTAATGTTTTCAGATTGCAATTGCTGCTTCTTTAGACCTAGTCCATTAAGGCCACTAAGAAATATGGTAGTGTAAAGTGTATCACATACATATGGAAACTGTGGTCACCCTCTGTAACAGAACACATTAAGGCCTTTGAAAATAAACCCTCACAAAACCTGCATGTCATTTGTGCAAAATGAAACGGCTAAAATGTTGTGAATTCGTACACAAAAAGACACACTCATTCCTAGGTTTCATTTCCAGCTGGCCTTTGCTCTATTCCCACATTAGAAAGACGATTCATTTTCTGGAAGATGCTCTTAAAGCACTGCAAGGTTACCATGCCAAAGTGCATGAAACCTGGCTCTGTTAGATACCACGTCTGGTTATGTGCTCTGTGCATGAGACTGACATGAGCTATGACTGCTTTCTCCCCTTGGAAAGAACTAAATGTCTTGCTTTGAGCAAAGCCTGACTATATGATCTTGGCATTAAATAAAATATGGTACTATGCAGGACTGGCACTGTGCTGAACGTGTAGTACTGGCTGTGCAGGCTTCTTCACCTCAGAGACCTCTATGGCTGGAAGAGCCATCACCAAGACACCCACTGTGTTGCTGGTACACGGTAAGACTTGGCTGAAACTGGGGAAAGAAAAAACTGTCCGTGCAACAGTTACTCTGACCCATCCAAATGTATTTACTGAGCTACTCCCCCCCTGCTCTATGAACCTTCACTCTGCTCCATGCAAAGTGTTTAAACCATGTGCTTAGGTTCTCCTTCACCTTTTTGACTTCTTATGGGATGGGAACTTGCAGATACCTCTGCAATCCATGTCCTCTGTATTTTCATGCCTTACTAGAGACATAGAAGATGCAGAAATGGCCATCAGATCAAAGGAAGTCCAGTTCTGCTGTGTGCTGCAAAAAAAATGCTCTTTAAAAATTTATTAAGGACTCTAAATATTTTAAAGTCCTTCCGACTTGAGATTATTGCCTTACATAAAAGTTTCATAGATACAGAAGCTGCACTTAAAGTGCTGATTAATGCATACATACCTCTGGAATATGTACAGCTTTCAGACTGGCACTAGTAGAAACAAACCTGAACATTTTTAGCACTCATTACAAGAAGCACTTATTAGTTTTGTCTCATGAATACATGTTGTGCGAGGCACAACATTCCTCTCACAACATGTATTCATGAGACAAAACTGGTAACCGTTCACCTTTCTGATTGCTGATTCTAATTCAACCCTAACAACATTGCACCAAATTTGCTGCCATATTGTGGAACTGAGGTGCTCAGTGTAAGTTCATTTTTAGTTGCCTGATGTTTTCTCAGAACCACTGCACACGTGCAGATACCCTGCTGAAGATGCCCACACAAGCATGTCATATTGTGTGTCTCCCTCGTATGTTCCTGTTTAAGTCTCCTGCTAGGTAAGGCTACATCTTGTAATCCATCTAGTCCTGTTCATACCTATGTGGAAAGCTCCTGTCACACATTAAGAGGAGGGTTTGGGTTTCTTTCCCAAACTTCTGCGCTTAGGAGGGTAGGCTCACAGCTCCACGGACTACCTGAGATCCATGCACCCTTTGTAGACTCTGAGGGCAGCTGTGTCCTGTTCGCAGGCATCCTCTGAAAGCGCCTAGGTAATCTGGAGTCTGTATTCTAACAGAAGTCCATGGGAAGAAGAATTAGGAAGGGGTCTGCTTCTTTGCCTCCCAGGGCTACTGGGGTGTGCCAGTGGCCGTAGAGCAGAGACAGCTTTGTTACAGCACTGACAGCAGTTTCATTTCCCTTGTGAAGTGGGAGATATGGCCCAGAGTCATTGATCAACACAACAAATTTAATTGTCTTCATACAAAACTCCAAAGTTCAGCGCAAAATGTACAAGGAGCTATGTTTGATCTGCATGGAAGACTCACAGTCACTTGACAGAAAAGAACCTCTGCGAGTGGCAGGGGGTAGGATGCACAGGTTTAGGACGCTTCTCTGCAGGGGAAGCATCTGGGAATGCAGCATGCAGCTCCATTCAGTTCATATCTGTCATGATGTATATCCAGATCGCATCAGCAAGATCTCTGATGCGGAAGGAAACCATTAGCTATTACCATCACCTCTTCAGCTAATTATCCTGAGGCTTTTTGTTTGATCAAAAGAAAAATTATCTCACTCAAAAGCAGGAGCACACCTGGCTGAATCCATCTACGGAAATGTCCTGCAGGAGGGAAAGCTAACATCTCTGTCTCCAGCTGGAAAACTGCACATCTCAAAAGCTCATTTTGTACTGTAATTTGATAATAAACACAAAATTAACAGTAACACCCACTGCTGGGACTATGACAGCACCTGCGAGCAAAAGGCTGACTGCAGCCTTATCCCGGTTCAAGGTATGGAGGGCACACTGTTGCTAGAGGCTTCAGATGGAGCCTACGCCAAGCACAAAACGTCTTCAGCCTAAAACCAGTTAACTGTTCCAGAAGTGTTCCCTGAATGCTTTCCATGTGACATCTTTACATTCGTGAAAAATCCAGACACTGCAAACTGAGTAACTCCTTGCTTAGGAACTGGGATAGAGCCTACTTACCTTCCTCTGGCTGTGTGTCTCAGCATGGAAATACTCATTAGTGCTCTATATGAGTCCTTTGTAGTTTTTAATCAGCTTCCAATAGCCCTGCAAAGATTTACCAGGTAACCTTAAACATACTACAATAAGCAAAGCAGATTACTCACCTCACCATGTTCTCAGATGCTTTCCTGTGATTTACTTTTCAGTATCTCACAAGGAGACTCCCCAAACATAGACTTTCCATCCTAAATTGCCTCCCAGATTGCATTTCTTTTCCGTGGTTAAACAGACTTAATTTCTCACCTGAATCATAGAATCATAGAATCATAGAATCGTTAGGGTTGGAAAGGACCTTAAGATCATCTAGTTCCAACCCCCCTGCCGTGGGCAGGGACACCTTACGCTAAACCATATCACCCAAGGCCTCCTCCAACCTGGCCTTGAGCACTGCCAGGAATGGAGCATTCACAACCTCCCTGGGCAACCCATTCCAGTGCCTCACCACCCTAACAGGAAAGAATTTCCTTCTTATATCCAACCTAAACTTCCCCTGTTTAAGTTTGAACCTGTTACCCCTTGTCCTGAACTGCACTCAGCTGTGCCTCCTTTTAATCCTTGCACCACTGACTTCAAGGTTGGAGGGTTTTTTTTTTCATGAAAAAATAATTGTGGATTTAGTTTTTGAAATTTTCTGAGGTGAAAAAAGGAGGCTTTCAAAGCATCTGCTGTAGGAATGATACATACTGCATATAAAATCCTATTGCATACACAGCAGTAACTTTTTAATGATAAAACATCAAAGTACATTATAAAATTAACACAAAACAGCTGAATTGTTATGTCTTTCCATACCACTGACGGCAAATTTCTTAATAAATCACATCTAGCTATAATCCCAGGAAGGAGAATATTTTGTTTTTCTTGAATGAGTGTCTCAGCATTCACCTGCATGCCTCTGCAAACAGTGCTTGTCTCTCCGTTGCATGGCTGCTTACTCTAATTTGACCTTTTTCCTACATTAATCTCTTTCAAGTTCAAAAAAATGGTAAAAAAAGACATGCAGTGATCGATTGCATTAATGGAGCAAACAATCATTTCAGAAAAGACCCCAACATGTCTACTTTACACATAAAACTAAACCTGGTTTAGCTATAATAGTTACCTGCTAGGATAAATCTGACTAAACTCAGCCTAAGAAAGGCTTAGGCAATGCCTCAAACCTGGTTTTGCAGAAGATTTGACAGGAAATAGGGGCCCGTTGCGGGCTTCAGGTTTTGACTTGATGTAGCACTGCAAATACCTGCTGACAACACAGAGACCTCTTGCTAGCTAAGAAGTCATGAATTGCCACAGTATAATTCTAGTTTTAGGATACACTGAAGCTTAATGCCTTAACTGTTATTCTTCAGCTGAATGTTACCATAAAGCTGTATGTATTAGTAAAAACAAAAAATGAGGGCATAAACTTCGGATTGATTTTTCTCTTACTGAGGAAATCAGCTTTGCTGTTTGTTTGTGTCTTAATTAAAAACTCTGACTGAAATGAGATTTTCAAACCCACATAATTTTACTTGAAATGCTATGTCACATGTTCCAATACAAACTGTCCATTTGGTACAGTGATAGGGCATATACTACGAAACACCTAAAGAAATGTTATCTCAGGCCTGCCTTTACTCAGAAAATAGGAATCAATTTCAATGTCAAAGTCAGTAACATTTTTAAAACATTGGCAAAATACATTTTTAAACAATGTATAAATGAATAAAAATATTGTTTATATTTTTCCACCATGAATAATTCACTGCTGTCAGTCCTAAGTGCCATTGACTTAGCCAGCAGAAACCATTTATTGACCATGAGTTGAACCTCATAGTCCAAAGGCTTCAGTGCTGCAGTAAAGTGACATTTCAATTAACAGGGGAAACAGGTCAGCTGTTGATCATGCGGATATGGAAAATAAAGCTGATTTTTCTCTTTTAACACAATCTTTTTAAAACTGATTTGCATACAATTTGGAGAGGTGGCTTCTGGATACGTTGTCCTTTAGCATACCAAAGAATAAAACCATACTCTAATTTTCTGGCAAAGTTGTAAGTGCATGAGGAAAAGGAAGATACTTCTGTGTGGCATCAGGAGTCTTGTAGGTGATGATGTGTTAACACAGCTACTGAGAAGAGCGGGGCACTTCTGGTCAGGAATCATATGCTCTAGTTTCCACTCTGCTAGCTGCATTTCTGATTTTTTTCCTTTCTTCCAAATGCCCAGATCTTAAACATTTTTTTTTTAAATTATGGAAGAATTAAATGAAATGTATTTTCATCAAGTTTCTGATTTGTGTGCATGTAACTTCAACCTTCTAAAGCCTTCCAGCTCACCCCCTCCCAGGCTGAGCTGTGCAGATGGGTTTGTCCCTTGCCCCATCTGTCCCCAGTGCTCCTGGTCCTCATTCCTCCATGACACCACACTTCGTATTTGTGCATGCAGATGCCATTGAAGCCGATGGACTCTTTCTCAGGGCAGGGCAGTGGCCTGCTTAGACCAGGATTGCAACACTTAAAAGCCTATATAATCCATGCCCTGCCACGGGAGGCATAGCAATCAGCACATCAGCCAGAGCTTGGCTGATTGCTTACTTAGATTGAGTCCTTCTTGAGACCTTCTTTATCTCTCTCTCCGAGGTTGCAGAGGACTCAAATCACCAATGTTTTGAAATGTGACAGTTTTGTCTTAATACTGCACAGCCATGCTGTGATTTCAGGAAACTATGCTGCAGTTCCACCTATTAATTAGGGAGTGCAGAGTGGTGGGGCCTTTGAGGTAGGAACAGGCTTGGGCTGTAAAGGCAGCAAGTGGTTCACCATGTGCTGTGATACCTACTCAGCACATTTCCTATTTCTGTTTGTCCCAGCTCTCATCGTGGACAACGTTTGCCTTGTGGGCCTGGCAGATTAAATGATGTGTTTGACACTGGCAGTGTTGCACTCAGAAGGACATTTGGTTTTGGAGCCCTCTCCAGTTCAAGAGGGATGTTAAGTAAGTTGCTGAGGAGATTACACTGGTAGGATACCAAGATGTTCAGTGACCTAAAGTATATCACTGACAAGGAGATGTTGAAGGATCTGGCCTTACTTAGTCTGGTGATGGCATGTCTAGCTACACCTGTTTACAGACACTTGAAGGGGACTTTGAAAGAAAGTGAATCCAAATTCTTCTCCCAGCAGTAGTAAATGATGGGCACAAGTTAAAAGGCCACTAGGAAAAAACCATCTCTGCTAGGTGGGTAGTCTGGCACTGGAACAGGAACCCAAAGAAGCTCTGAGCCCTTCATCCCCAGAGGTATTGAAGATTTGGCTAATCAAAACCATGGCCAATGTGGTCTTGGTGACCTTCAGCAGTAGGGTGGCCCAGCTGGCCTCCAGGGTCCCTTCCAACAACACAGTCATGATGAGAGCAGTTATTGCCTAAATATATGCTTTTCCCAAGTATAATTTAGCATGCTGATTTCCTCGCAAGTTTGTTCAAAGTCCACTTGGAAGTTTCCGCTTTGGGGTTAGATGTGGCCTCAGTGAAAACCACAGATGAGACCATGCAGGTCTGGGTACCACTGGAAATGTTTAACTTGAATCCATTTGTAGTGAATGCACATGAAGGTGGTCAAGCATGTGGCCTAAAGCTCATCAGATAGCTGGAGTTCATGTCATCTGATTAAACACCCTTGCTTGAGGTGGGATGATGTTTACGGGCATGCAACTAGTCTTAAACCAACAGCTCTCATCCTCGCTGGCTGGAACTTGAGAAGGAAGGAGCAAGAATGGTGTTGTTAGATGAGTTTAGCTTTCTTGCTCCACAGCAGCAGGTAATTTTGTCTTCTGCTTGTCCTGCCACAATAACCCTTGTGACAAAGCAAAGCTATGCAAATATCCCACCCTGAAAACATGAGCCAGAAATAAAGCACACAGAGACGAACTTTCTTTCTTCAATTTAATTGAAGTTACTTAGAAAAATAATCAGGCTTGAATGGCTTTTTTTTAAGGAAAGATTCATGAGCAGTCCACACTTGTGTTGGCAATGTATAATTTAGCTTTTTCTCTTTATTAACAGTATATTTAGGTATGAGGAGATACTTTTCTACAACAAGCCTTCTACTGCATACAAATAGGTTAAAAAAAAAAATCCAACCCCACATCGATGTTAAATTAGTCGTACACATTGTATTGTGCATGCATGTAAGAAAATAACACTCTCTGTAACAAGAGTAATAGTAAGGACAGTCCCTTTTTGTACCTGAAAAGTGCAGCAGACTACAGTGAAACCCTAAAACATCTGGGGTCAACTTAATTCTAAAAGCAGTTCTGCTTGTGGATTATTTATTTCACTTGTCTTACACAGCGCATGGTTCAGGCAGTTTGCACGTTTCTGTGATCATAATGGACATGGTTTACAAAGAGGCTAAAGCATGGACCAAGTCTGGTTTGGGGGGAACTCATACAGCCCAGGAGTCACCACCATGTTCAGATAAGCCAAATCCAGCCTGGGCTCCAGGTTAAGGTGCTCGGGGCCATCTTGGGAGAAAGAACCCTCAGCTGTGGGCATTGTGCTGGGTAAGGAGCCATAGGCGCTGCTGGGGTGACATGGAGGCATTGGATACTCAGATGCGGGGATTGCTGCTCCTCCAGCCCAGTGTCTTTAAGGGACCTTGGGACCTTCCCCGCTGGGTCCTCTGTGCTCACCATTGCTCCACCATAACTAACACACATCCTTCTAAAACAGCAGCTCCCCAGGTGGCCCTCACAGTCCCACGGGCACATCTGTACTTCACATTTTGCTCTGGCTGCAGTTTTGCCTGTTTGTGGCCACAGCAGAAATGAACCTGGGAGGGAGACAGAGCTCGGGAGCAGCCCATTGTCCTCCAGCTAACAAACCCAGTGAAGAGGCTGGGGTAACACCAACCCGGATCCCCGGCTGCCCCTGCACTGCAGGTGGTGGCCACCGCCTCACTGAGATAAGGAGGCTGGACCCTTTTTTGACTTAGACAAAACAACACACCCAGCTGACCAAAAAAAGGCTATTCCTTAACATCTGTGGTCCTCCTCTGAGCTGGTGAGGGCTTTGTGCTCACTGTGCAGGATGTGATCACTTCCAGCACATCAGCTGTTCATTTTAAATACAGACCTGCAGCGCATTCACAGCACCCTAAATAGATGTAACACACCAAATGGATGGTTTGTAGTAGTTTGGGATCAGGGTTTTTAAAAAGCAAGTGACTTTTAAGTACTTACTTAAGTCCACATAAAAGCTATGTCAGTGCTGAGCACCCACCCATAGGGTGGCCCTCTATGGAGAGGCAGAACTTGGATAATCAAACCCAAAGCTGCTGCTAAAAATCCCAGCTGGAGCAGGGCTCACCCCTCAGATCTCCTGAACACATTTTTCACCTAAAGCTTTTCTGCCATAGCTGTCAAATAGTGTTTTTGTTTCTCAAAAGCAGTGAAATTAAAAAGAGTATTTTAGAATAGATAAAACCAGAGAGAAGTAGAAAAGAAACGGGGAAGCACACCCCATTTAAAAAATATTTAGTTTCTGAATCAACTTCTTTCTTAAATGAAAAAAAATCACATCACATTCTATTGGAGGAATTAACAGCTAAAAGTGAAGAGAAAATCAGACCAAAATATGAACACTGTCAGATACAGGACCAAACAAGCACACAAACAGCTTCCAGGAAATACTGGGAGGGAGGGGAAGAAGGAGATCTACCCTCAGACAGAGTTTTTTTTCTAAACAAACATAACAACTATTGAACTACAAACAACAGAAAGCCAGGGCACACTGTGATAGGCACTTGCAACAGCTCCGTGTACTCTAAATGAGGCAAAACTGCTTTCAAGTAGAACACCAGCCTGCCAGCGTCAGCAGCCGCTCAGGAGTTCAGAGCTGTCAGGCACAGCCAGCCAGCTCTTCACTAGCCACTGGGTCAGCGCTCCGGGTTATAAATAGGACCTGGGTTATGAAAACTGTGGCTGTTCCAGAATGGATGAGAGATTTGTAGGGTATGATAAAAGAAAAGAAAGGACCTGAATCATGACTAAGACCAAATCCAATCACGAAAGGACTTCAGCTGCTGTTTGTTATGTTAATTTGTTCTTCGCTGAGATTTATTCAGGGGCTTATTTTTATAAAATAAGATGGAACCTATTTTTCTTCTTTAACCAGATATGTGTCCTGGAGACTAATGTAATTCACTGGATATTACTGGCTATTGCACAATACAGCATTTTCAGGATCTGGCTCTGATACTGTTAAAACAGCTCTGCCTTCAGCTGGGTTTATTTAAAGCTTCACTAATTTTTGGAAGGGATTGGGGTTTGATCATAAGGTTGACAAGCAGGCAAATTAAAACCCCATTTTAACCATCAGTCAACTTTAAAACTGATGTTAGATTCCCACAAGTGTCTTGATTGAAGCCTCCACCTCCTTTTGCCCATGAGCTGAATGCAGACGCTGTCACCCAAGGATAGCACAGCTTGGGGCGGCTACAGACCATTCCCCAGGCAGGCCGCCTTGGCCGTACACCTCACCTGCATCAAACACCTGGAGAAGCCCGTACTTCCGCTTACCAACTTGCTGACAGATCCACACTGAAATCTCATTTTTCATTATTTATTTGCCATGAATAGATTACTACTTGCTTGCCCAAAACAATTGCTCAGTACACGATGCCTGGTACAATCTGCCCAATCCCAACAAACTGCTATTGAGACATTCATCTTAAGTAAAAGGTTATGGGCTCATACTAGAACTGACTTAGATGAAATACTAACCCACTGGAAATTATAAACATCCCTGACAATAGTATTTAGGCATCAACTAAAAAAAGAAGACTCCCTCTTCCCCCACGGAACAGCCATGAAACCAGCATGTAGGAAGATGAGACCTTTTTTATTGCCTTGCATGTTTAGAGATCAACACAAAGATGACTTTCTGACTTTTCAGATTACATGCCCACATCCTCTAGAGCAACATATTGTAACTGGTGAACCAATAGGTTGTCCTGAACCAATTTTGGTTGTCCATCTTAAGATCAGTTGGGCATGACTTGCATAGGACTAAGCTTCCCACAGCCCCGTCCTGGACATGAATTAAATCAATACCAATTGCTTTGGGCATTCAAAAATCTCTACAGTGACTTTCAAAACGCTGTTCTTTTTCTTTCTGCAAATCTGTAATCATTTGGGCTGGCAGGCTTCAAATTAAGAGAAAACAGGACTGGTCATATTCTTGATAAACTCATTAAGTCCAGACTTACAAAAGGTTCATAGTTTGTCTTCCCAAAGAATACATTCACATTTCTTTCAGTTATGGGTTTTAGATATTGTGTATCTATCAAAATCTGTTTTACTTTTCCTTTTCACAGCTAGAAGGAATTTTTTTAGTATGCCTGAGTACAGTATCACTTTCTGAAGAGATTCTTTTCACCACTCTTCTTAAAGTGTTTAGTATCAAGAACCACTTCTGTATTTACTTGCATCAATAGCTAATGGAAGAATATTATTACCCAGAGACAAGCTCAACTGAGGAAAGCACAAAACCAGTCTCCTATTGTCCAAACGTTATCTTATCTCTGCTGCTGAAGTGACACCTACCAAGAGACCATGTTTTAAATAAGTATAAATAACATTAATTAGAATTGGAGGAATGCAAGATCAATGAAATTCACCAGAACACAATTAACATCTTGTTTTTTAAACAGTGTAGCAGTATTATTAATTTCTACAGCTAGATCGTCACAATCCTGTTACCCTGCAAAGAGAGCTGTCCTTTCTTACAATTGATTTAAATAATTTTGACTGTGCTGCTCGCAGCATCATTCAAAAACAAACAAAAAAAAGAAAATATTAATTTACAAAATAACCCATTCTCCATATTTATTATGACAAATAAAAATCTTAAATAAAACAGGCTTTCTCTCCCCTCTCTCCCCCCAACCCATCCCTCATTCCAACTTCAGGTAGCTTGGCACTGAGTAATTGAACATTAAAAAATCAAGTTTGTAGACTTCATAGAGCTGCGTTTGGTGCTCGGAGCTGATGTTCTGGAAGAACTCTGTGGTCATTTCATCAGTAGTTCTCGTAGACTTTGCATAGGTGGGGAACTTCAGGTAGTTGCCTACTCCTGCCAGCTGGAGGACGTAATTGGAATCCTCTTCCAGCGTTTCATATTTTCCTATGAGGTCGTAGTGGATGTGGCAAGGGTGGCAGAGGGAGTACACAGTCTGCCAGTGCTCATTGAAGGGCTCTTCTCTTTGGGTGTGAGGGTCGATGAGATACGCCACAAACTCTTCGAATTTCACGTCGTCGCCTTTACGCAGAGCTTCCTGGGTTGCGTTTTTCCTCTGGCGCCTCACGATTTTGGTGCCATACCGCTTGTGGAAGGAGGTGTTGTACTTCTGGGTGAACTTGTTCCTGTAGGCTGACACCAGTCTCTCGAAAGGCTCGCGGACAAAGAGGAACTTCATGTAGTTTTTCAAGCGGTGGTTGATCTCTGGGATGCTGTACTGGTTGAGGGTCTTCAGGTTTGAAGACACGTGGGCTTCATTGGCTGGGATTTCCATTGGATCGCTGTACTTGCCTCTTCCCGTCAAAACCATCATGACTCTCTTCCAGTTTGTGCAGGCCACTTTGGGAACATAGCAATAGATCATTTCATGATCCTCATCCACGACCAGATGTTTGAGGTCATTGGGGGTCAGCACGCGGCGCTTCCTGCTAGACACACTGTTTGCTCGGCATGTGTCTGTAACTTGGTCTCGTCTAATCTGATGAAGAATTGCTGTGTTGGACAACTGCAAAGGAAGCACAGGTACCAGTGAGTCGTGTCTGGGAAACTCTTACTGCCTTTCTGCTTATTATGCAAATTCATAGAAAAGTAGGTTACTGCCTGTATAGAACAGTACATTTTGTGGCTAAAAACATTGTTCCTATGCTCTAAGATAAACTCTTTTTGTCTCCAAACTTCTTGATGAGTGCTGCTTAAATGCTGTTCACAGAGTGTCCAGGGCTTTGATTTGAAGCGAACACAAAAGGAGCACGAGTGCTCACACAGCCTGGCGGGAAGTGTATTTACAGCACCCTCATCCTGACATGTGGTCACTGCTTTTCTCAGTCCAGGAAAACACATCTTCCCTCCACTCTGCAATCCATCACAAGGCTACAGCAGTGCTGGACCTGGCCTGACCTTTTGCTGCTGAGATGAGGTAGGAAGACACCAGAGTTGGAAAACTTGTCAAAATGAAAACAGTGTGTGCTCTTCTTGCTGATGTCTTTTATGCTAGTCATGGCTTGCTTCTTGACTATGACCTTGGTAGAAGAAATGAAGCCCATGGAGATTCCTGCTACTCAACAAGGGGAACATTCGCTCAGATGTGATTTCTTGAGAACCAAGGAGAACATTAACTATAAATTTACTTCTCTGTTAAAGCCATATTGACAGAGAAAGAAAGTGTATGTAGCCTTCTAACATACACAGCACCACGTTCACCCATAGCCCTTTATCGGTTTGTTAATAGCACCCTAACTTTCTGTTATTAGTGCTACTGGATGCTTTAGAGAGGTTGTAATTTGTCTTGGAGGGGGGACCTAAAGAGCAGCTGCACAGAGATGGTGACTCTCTCACCTCCTGTCCACACTGTGTCCAGCAGCAACAGGAAGAGCTTCTGCTAAGGCAGGTAATGAGCTCCTTTGGGAAATAACGAATATTAGCCCAAGCAAAGGACGCAAAGGCTCCTGTGTTTGGTTATTCAGAGCCACCTGAAGTGTTTCTGCATGGCAGAGTGTTTTGCTATGCAGCCCCACCCTCACTGCTACAAATGCATTTTTACCTATTCCTAATAAACTGCATCAAAGCAACAGGGGGAAGGGTTTGGTAATTTTATTTACACTTAACACCACTTCCCTGTGGATTTCAAAGAGCCTTATGCTCAATAATTAGTTTAGCTTTAAAGCCAAGTATTAAGGCAAGCACTGACCTTCCTCTCTGATAAGCAAAGAGGCCTTCTTTGTATGCTGACTCTTTCAAAAGTGTTTATCTGATACCTTCCAGTCAAGTTAACATGAATCACCCAACCCTACAATGAAGCATTTGGACAAATTCTCCTCTGCAGACAGATAAAATGCTGAAATGTCTCCTCCTGCAGACCTCCTTTTTATCAGTACCATATAGCACAGTACTGCTGTGTGTCTCTGGTTTTAGAATTAAAAAAGAAGAAATGTCTGAATATACCGCTACATTACAATATGCTAATGCACTATATTCACTTCTCTGCTGCTGTTCTTGGGATAAATACAGAATTAAGTGGATGAGATTCTATGGCCTGTATTAGAAAGAAGGTTAGATTTGATAATCTAATAGCTGCTTCAGACCCTAATCTTCAGATGAATCTTCATAGTGCTGTGCTTTGCTCCTGATTTCATTCCTACATCAATAGGCTAAGTACTTCTTCCCCATACATTAACATTAATGAGATTTTCAGGCCTTTGGAGTTGAGGGGAAAAATGCAGCCTTAGTATTTGCAATTGCAAATGAGATTGTACTGCATTAAATTCATTTAAAAGATGATACTTGTGCATTTTGAAATGATACTTGTCTCCCGCTCTTTTTAAAATCGAAGGAGTATGAGGAAATGGCATACAAGTTTGGTCAGCCACATTTACTAAGTATACAGCAACACTGATTCAGCTCCGCACATGCTGTGACCTGCCTGGTGGCACACAGAACACATATTAAATATCAATGTAATACTAAACGGGTACTGCCCTGTTCTCATAAATTGCAGTACCATTTGGCATGGCTGATGGGTGAAGGACCATGGATGAAACAGTTTTGAAAGCTCTACTTCCATTTATTTTTTTTGCCTATTATCTTCAGCTTATTGAAAAAAAATAGGCCAGTTTAGTGACTGTCCTAGAATGATGCCAGCTGTACCAAAACCTATTTTCTTCTGCAGCTGAGTAATACACCCAATGGAAGAGCCGACCTACCTGCTTCCCCCAGAGAAGCAGAGTCCTGCTGGCTGTCGCTGAAGGAGCGGGTGATATGAAAGATACACAGGCATAACAGCATTTTTCAACTGGTATTTTGAAATTACATATTAATATTGAGTTATCATCTGATGCTAAGACAGTTCCTCCTTATTTTAAGTTACAAGCAAGGCTTTAAGTCACATAGTAATTTCATTCCTAAAGCTGGTGACGGGAACTGGGAAAAGAGTTAAGACTACAAGAGACTGAGACTACATTAATTTAAACTAGAGGTCTGCTTGGGCAGTGAAACTGTGCTTGCAACTAATGAGGAAAATACACCCTACAGATTGAAGCAGCCACAGAGATAAGATCCAAGGGATAGATATCTTAAACCCATGGCAAAGGGCAGTTCAAACAATTAGGGCCATAGACTGTCTTCCCCCAAAGCTGTTAAGTGATGTGGCTATAGCAGAAATGTGACAACACAGCTGCTGCATCTATGGTCATTAGCAGAGGTCCCTGCTGATCCCTCAGTTCAAGAAGTCACAATAAGTTATGGCCTAAATCCACCCGACTTAGGGAAAGGACACTTTCAAGCATGTGTGCAGGTTACCCTGAGAGCAGCATGGGGACTGTGATAAAGCCGGTGTTGGATCTGTCCTGTGACGGTTCAATTTGGACTTCAGCTGGGCATTAAAGGAAGACATCTGATAAAAGCATCTGTTCTTCCCTGAAAGGACTGACAACACCATAGATGCACTTGATCACAGGTTTTTATTTTCCTGCAGAAGTTGTAAAGGGGGACAGAGAAGAAGGGCATGTAAAGACCAAAATTCTTTCTTCCTTTTCTGATGCAGCAACTGAGTTGAATAGGGAGGCAACATGAACAGCAGGAGGTTCTGAAGCTCAGAGACATCTAAAGGAAGTGAAAAAAAAGCAGTCTGGGGACACTGATCCCAGAAGCTTCTCATGTCCATCAGTCCCAGACTAACAACGAGGGAGGAAAGTTACGTCTACTATATTCTGATTGTGTGGATGTCTTCTGTACAGTATGGGGAGGGGCCTTTGAGCATAGTGGTCTTGAGAATATACTAACCAGAAATACATATATGCTAACCAGCTGATAGTCATCAACCCCCGACATGCAAAGGTTATTCCAGGTAAATCACAGTAATGAAATGGTCATTTTCCTCTGGTTACTTAGGCACAGCAGGATAAAATAATCTTTGAGGGACTTTCAAAGCTTGTTGGCCAAACAGCAAGTTCAGATTTAAAAAGAGGACATTTTTAATTAGCGGTTTAGGGTTCTTTTTCTGAATAAAACTAATGTACTACCATTAATAGGAGCAGGGATCAATACAGTTCACAGGTACCTGCCATGAAAGCACTTTTTTAATAGAAGGATGGAAATACCTAAGTGTCATTCAAAAAAACTCCATTAATTATATTTTGTCTCTCTACAAAAAATTAGTGTGCAAAGAAGTATCTGCCACACTTGTAAGGCAGGGTTTTATTTATTTCCATTGTGCTGCCTGCAGCTGCTGCCAGTTCTGCACATTACTGTGACCAGGCTCACAATCAACCTATGCTGGGAGTGATAACAGGACATTTGGGCATGGCAAAATAATGTAAAATTAAGCAAATTGGTGGACTGTGGAATAAGGAGAATAAATATTGTGACTGGGTTTGCAGTCTCATGCTCTGTTAAATTATTTTTTCTCTTCAGTTTGCATTAACAAAGACTTTGTGTCTGCCTTTAATTCTTCAGTTGCACTTGTGTTTGGAGGTTCGGCTTCTGTTCTAAGCTAGAACTATGTAAGCTGCAGTGGTGTTCCCCTTATCTGTGGTCCAAACAGCTATCAATTAAAATCAGCTGCATCTTTGCTAAACACCCAGCTGGGTCTATCCAGTAGCACTGTTAAGCTCAGCATGAACCACAGCTCATCTCCACCAAATTCTTAACGGTATTTGTTTAGAAGGTGCATGCAGCAAGCTCCTAATCCATTGAAAACAAGGTCTTAAAGTGAAAAGTGTCAGATAGACTAACTATAGGTGGCACTAACAGTCCTAGTTATGTGGCATAGAGAGAAACTAGTATTTCAGTTAACTAAAATCTCTCAGGTATTCCAAGCTCTCATTCCCCAGCCCATCAACCACACCATCTGAGTTCTAGGAGGTGTTTGCTATTCAATATGCAAAATGTTTCTCAGTATTATTTATATTTTCCCAAATGCTTAAGGTTTGAGGGTTGTTTTTGAGTATAAGGTTACACACAAGCACGTTTCCAATCCTGATTTCACATAAAAAGCATGAATAAGATCCTTGCAACTTTGATGGACAGCCTTAAAATTACAAACATATTTTAGACTGCTTTAATACTTGGCTTTTACAATTCGTATCCATAACTACCCTATTTAGTGCATGTCTATTCTATAGACCAAATTCTAGGTTTTCCTAAAAACATTCATCATTTTACAATAAAGGGGAACTAGCAATTTTTCATCCTTGACAGTCCAAGCATAAGCATTTCTCAAATCATCACAAATAATTATCACTCTCTGCAGATTTCTACAGATGACAGTCAGACAATGTGAACCAGCTATGTGAATCAAAACACCGAATCTAAAGGAACTGAATTTTAGATAAAGGGATTTTATTAAACTGACCTGGACTGCACCCATTTTTTTTAAGTAATAGCTTTGCAGTGTTTCATACTTTGATTTGTTTCACATTTCATAGCATCTGATTCTTGATTTAACTTCTTCAAAAATTTCCAGCACTCAAAGAGAACTCCACCAAAACCTCAATTAATATTTGTTAGGAATCCAATAAAGCAGACTAGAAAGCACATCATGTGTACTGGAGAGATGGAACATCTTCCTTGACAACTTACAGACAGAAAAACTGGAATACAAATCTGCTATGAAAATGTCTCTACAGAGTGGCTGGATAAGAGAAGATAATAAAACTAATATTAACTTAGGAGCATTTTTACTAAGCGAGAACATTTTAGAAGACAAATTATTATCCTCTGAAGGGAACTCTTGAAATATTACAAAGCTGCTTTCTTTTCTCCATTTCAGGCACTGAACTTATTGCCCCACAGAGAAGATAAGGCTGAATATGCATTTTTCAGTTCTCTGTATAGCAACCCAAGATAATCATACCATTTTCAGTTCCCACTGTACAGAATGCACCAGGGCTAAGAAAAGGATGATCAAGGCTGTAGAGAGTCAGTCAGTCATACATAGTAGCTGCTAGCACTGTACTGTCACAAATCCTAAATTGTTTCATGCATTTCCTTCTTTTGCTTCCTATGCACATCCTCAACTTTGTCCACGTGCATCCATGTACATGCATGGAGAAGGGAAAGGTAAAATAATTCAATCGTTGCATTACTTTGGGTCCAGAGGCTACAATTATTTGAATAACGTCACACCCCAAATCTGCACCAACTTTGATATTTACACTTCTTTGTCCAGATATACGATTTCGGTGCTAGAAAAGACACAACACTAAACCAGTCAAAACCCGGCAGCAGACAAACAAACAGCCAGCCGCAGACGCTGATCCTTTCCTGGGAAAACTTCACAACTAGGCCATTAAATACTGGCCTTTTTGTCTTGGAGAGAAAGTAAAGTACCAGTGAGCTGAAACGATGCAAAAATCTCCTTGAAACATCACAGCCTGACACAAAGTGACGCCAGCTGTATGTTAAATCCAGCCTTTTAATCAGCCTAAGACTCCATCACACAATAAGGTAGGGATTCAGGAAGAAAAGAGCGAGCCCCCTTCTAAATGCCACCTTCTTCTGTATAATCCTAAACACCTCTGGAAGCCTGTCCATTCCCATTCTTCCTGCTAGAAACTACTTGGTGTCAGTGCTCATACAATACACAGGCTTTGGGGCTAATGAGAGGAATGTATATGCCCTGTAAAATGTCTCGTCTGAGCAAGGAGACGGAAAGGCTGAAAGATCAGGCAGAAAGACCTTTGGCCTGGCCACACAGGGTGTGAAGGACATACTGCCATGCATGTTCCTGTTCTGAGCCTCTGGGGGAATCTTACAGGGCAGGCAAAATCAAAGTGACCAAGTTCAAGTGCAATGCACTCGAGAGTTAAGAAAATCATCAGGAAGGCCAGAGGAGCCTCAAGCTGGGAATAATTAAAGCAAAAAAATCTTCATATCAGTGAGTTTCTTGTGGTTTAATTTATAGAAGGCAAGTTTGGAGCCTCGTGTTGCATGTACAAAGAACACTTTGCATCATCTTTCCAGCAGCTGATGCTGGCTGTCGGAAGGGAGGAGGAGAAGGAGAATTCAGCAGATGGCCAATCCTTTCGTTTTTCCTTACAGCAAAAAGAAGCAGACAAGACCCTGGGCTGGGACCTCAGCTTGCCATGGTGATGGAGCTGTGCTGCCTGCCCATGGTGAAGGCTCTGCTGCCAGAAGTGTGACTGCCCTGCATTGCCACACTGACAGAAAAGAATGGAGCATGATGAATTTGTCTGCTCCTGGCTCATGCTTTAAGTGCAGCCATAAATCATTGCCCGTATTAAAAAGCTGAAAGGTCTGGCTATCCTATGAATTTAATTTTAAGATGAAAAATTTCTGGCCTTTTTCCTCCAACACATGACTGCAGATATGCACACATGCGATGGCTGGAGGTCAGCACACACTCTCTGCGCCGGTCCATGTAACCTGTAACACATGGGGACACAACCGTGGTCTTTCTAACCCTTCCTGGTCCACAGGCATGGCGGATTCACCTCTAGGCTGCAATCACTGGCCACTCAAAGCTGCCTCAAGTAGCCCTTAGGAGCCCCCACCTATCATCACCTTTGATGGACTTAATGATATTAATGGGTTTGGGAAAGGGCTGGGCATGCAGAACTGCCTACAAGTCACCATGGACTGTCAAAAGGACTTATGCTATTTATCTCATGACTCCCAGGCTGCAGTCAAGGCACAGATGAATCACAGACTGGGAAACCCAAGCCTGGTGACAAGCACATGTGTTGGGAAGCTCAAAGCCAAGGGAGTGACTTGTAGCTGCTGAACTCTGCTATTACATGTTTACTACGGGAGCTGTAGATGCGGTTTTCAAGGACAGGCTTGAGAGCTCGTTAGGAAAAGGCATGCCATGGACATCTGCAAATAGTGCACCAGGAGGAGCACTGGGCTGTGGATGCATGGAGTCAGCCAGGGTGGAGCTGGGAGTAGCCCTTAAAAAACAGAGTAAGAAACTGCATTTTAACGTAGCTGGCATCTAGGAGACAATGGAAAAACTGACATTTATTTCCTGTTGCAAGAAGTTCTGGTAGTAGGGGTGAGATATACTGGGTGGAAGGAGGAAAGAGGACAAAGTAGATACGTAAATACAAAAATACGTAAGAAATTCCACAAGGAGGAAGGGAACAACCTTCTGTCTGGACTCACTGTGGTTAGGACAAGTAGTAATAAAGCTAAAAGAGACTCAGCTTAGATGCAGCAAAAATCCCAGCAGAAAGGATATGTCTGTACTGAAATAGAGTGAGGAATCTCCAGCACCGGGAACCTCCCCCCTGCCCAAGAATGTGTCAGAGGGACCCAAATGATCTTACCATGCAGGCAGTCAGGTCCTTCAAGCTTCAGACCTGGGATGGTGGCTTCTGGAAGCTAAGCTCACTGTTGCAAACCTAGGTATTTTACATGCTTCAGGAGCAAGGCTTTCAGCGAATGCTACCGAGCCACACAGGCAGAGGCTAGGTGGTTCTTTGAACGAAACCTCCCTCAGGAAAAGGCAACAACATTAAACTATGTCTCGGGCAGAGAGCAGACAGGAGCTCCACGACAGACACCCTGTGAGACCCTGCACAGGACATGGTGGAGGAGATGGGGGAGGCACATATGTGGCCCACTCACCCCGGCAGCTCTGACCTGCAGCTGATGTTAATGGATTTCTCAGTAACACAAATCCTCCTCCTGTACCTCTGGGTTGCAGCTTAGGTGTCACACAGTCAAGTAGAAATACTTATTTTCTTCTCTGCAGGATATCTGCTATTTTAACTGAATACAATTTACTCAGTCCCATGCTAAATCAGGGTAATACGTTTCCAATTTTTAACTCAGCATGAAGTGCACCGATATTACTCCAAAGCTTTTGAAACCCAAATAGGAAAACCAGAAGCTAGTTGATGCATAGCTGGTTTCTTTACGTACAATTCACAAGCTGTGGCAACCTGCTCAAGGAGAGGAGAATCCCATAATTACATGTTTGGCTGTGTTGATTCCCTGTCCCCCTCAACCGGGGCAGGCACTTTATATGGGACACTGCGGGGTGTCCCATTCTGACATCCCTGAGCAATTCAGGTGAATGCTGTTTCTGCTAGCCACATATAGCGGCTCAGCCCTCACCAAGGAATGCTGTGCTGGTGTTTAAGGTTTGATGCTGGAAATAGGAGTGATCGGTCCTGACAGTGTTTAACCCTGCTGTAAGCTCTTCCCATGAGACTCACTTGCTGTGTAACTGGATGGTGCAAAGGTCCAGAGGAGATGGGAACAGGGAGCTGATCTCACACCTCCAGCAGTTTGGTGGTACAAACAAGAACTGATTTCATCTCCTATCTCAGTAGGACTCTGTTTTTTCTTGTATGGAGTTGAATAATCTGGACACAAGACTGGCAAAATATCTAAACACTTTGGATAATGTATTTTCTTCTTCTCAACTGAACTATTACAAATTAACACTGAGTTTTGTTTACTTCCCCTTGGCGAGGTTGTATCTTGTTCAGACTAAACCTTGCTGTTCCAAGGTAACTTTCCCTGGCGCATTTGTCCCTGTGCTGCTCACTAATGCTCACAGAGGGTGACTAACCAGGGTTGCTCATTCTCCACAGCCTTAGTTACAGCTAAGCGGAAACTCTTCACCTTGCTGTGCAAAAAAGAACTAAGATGATGCCCTGCTTAAAAAGACAAAAGGCCTTTTCTATTAAAATGCTAGCATTCATTTATCATCTTTATTACAACCGGCTTCCCAGGAACCTTCCTGCCTCAGAATGGAGTAATACAGAAGTAAGATTCCTGGTTAACATGGAAAGCCTGTTTCATCAATAGATTCCCAGATCTGATTTCTTCTGCCTTGAAGTAAATACCAATGACACCAACCCTGAGGGATGCTCAGCTCCAAACAAGCCAGCAGCAGTCATTCGGTTCAACCCTAACACTGCCAGGATTGGTCCAAAGAGGGATAAAGCAAAGGACTGATGCTGTACCATGACACAGCAAAGGGATTTGTTTGCTTTTCAGTGTTTTCTGATTTTGTTAAAAAATAAAAGGGTGTTTCAGACTTTGTGCATTGGAAGAAACCCACTGCTAGTAGCTGACCACAAACGACTCCACCACAGGCTTCTCTGGGAAGGAAAGAGCATCTGCATAAGGCTTCCCCCCCTCTTGGCCATCAACACCTCTTCCCAAATACCAGCATGCTCCATCCACTGTGCAAGCTCTACAGAGACGATAACATCCAGCATTCTGAGGATCTGACCACCAGGCCCTTGCTGGAAACTTCCCATCTCCTTGGGTCCCTCTAAATTGCAGCAGGGGAGACCTCAGCACAGCAATAAAAGAACAGAAAACATTCCCAGTTAATCTTCTTTAAATCCTGACAAACCTAAAAGTGTCTTGGTTGTACTTCTAAGTATCTGAATTGCTATATTAAGCCTTTTTATGTGGGAGCATGAGGGCAATGTTAAGAGTAACTTGCATCCGCAATTTAAGACAACTGGAAGGTACAATTATTAGCACAAAGTCTTATTGATTTTCCTCATCTCTACAGCTGTGTTTACTGTGATTTCTAAGGCTTCTCTGTCTCATCTAATAACAGATCCATTTAGGGACTGCATACTAAATGTAAACTTACAATAGAAGAAGAAAATATTCATGTTTCTTTTAAATGTCAGCATTTTTTTTTGAAACTTCCCTCTACACCCTGGCAGAAACTGCACATCATCTTTTTTATCACCTTCCCCCCCCCTTTTTAAAATGTTCTAATTCTTTTTTAAACTTCCCAAAGAAAATAAGCAGAAAATGCTCCTCTGAGCTCTTGATTTCGGGATCCTTCTCTGGATGCAGCCAAGTGCTGTCTCCTTGCTCTCTCCTTTCATGGATGCTGAATGTGTGCCAGCCTCTCGTGAGTTCTGTCTCTATCTGGTGAAAGGGCTGGCTCCCTCTGCACTGCTCTAGTATCCTTGTCATCTGCTTTATCCCACCTGCAGCTCAAGCATGCCAGCAAAGATCAGGAGACCTGAGTTTTCATCTCACTCTTGCTCTCATGCAGAATCCCCCAAAGTGGGTCCCTGCTGTCCATGAGGCAGGCACTCATGCCATTTGTGAATGAGAAGGGCACTGAAATATTGGGAAGAAATCCCCTTTTCCCTGAGCAGCAGGGTGAGAGGTGCCAACCCGCAGACCTCTGGCCCAAAGGGACACAGCCTGAGTCAGGAGTGAGTCGAGGCATTCAGCTGCACAGGTGATGGGAGCCAAGAGCATGCACTCGATGGAAATGTGCCCTCTCCAGTGTAGCGGGGAACAAGATGGCTGTGTCCTGCGCACAGAGGCAATGCTGTTCCTCTTTTCCCAGTGCTCCTCACACAGCACAGAGATGTGCTTCGCCTCAAGCCGCTGCATGGGCAGCTCCCCCTCAGCACAGGTAAAATGTAGAGCCTGGCAGTCTACGCACATTGCGCCACTTCTTGGTATTCCACAGCCCTGGAAATGTACTTGTGGGTGAACTGACTGCTTGGCTATCAACACCTCCAACTACCACTGGCTTCTGCTTGCCTATCCTGACCAGCCTGTTACTGTTCTCAGGGCTTTTTATTTTTATAAGCTGCTTATATTTTCTCTTTGATTAACAAATATTGCTAGTTAGCTGCGTGGGAATGCATGTATCTCCCTATATACATATGCACACATCAGCATATACACATCCCTGCCCAAATCCTAGTGGTAAGCACCCAGATGGCACACTGGTTTACGGGGGTCACAGAGCAGGGTGCATGGGTCCTTCCAGGCAGTACTGAGGCACTGAAAGCCATTCTCATGTGTAAGTAGGTGGGACTGAAAAAATTCAGCATCACAGTGGAGAGAAAGCATGTGCTGTTGCTGATCTTACTTAGTTGCGTGGTCTGAGAAGCATCCTGTGGTGCCCACAGCCAGTCAGTGCCTGGAACTGCTGTCACCTCTCTGATGATTTCAGTCAAGGCAGCAGAGGAACCTAATAGCTCCCCCAAAACACTGGGAGGTGATGCTGGTTTAGCATACTGAACAGAGGTTGCCCTTCTCCAAAGTTTCCAGCTCACAACAGATTTGGGAGCAGGAAAAAGTGACAAGTTCGCACAGTGCAGGAAAGGGCATTCCTGACATGAGAAGTAAACCTGAAATACAGTTTCCAGCTAAGAGAGCTGTCATTTTAGATTCTCTATGCAGTAAATTCCACCCACTGGATCCATGAATGAAGAGTTAACATTTTCCTCTCCAACCCACAGCGCTGCTGCGGCAGGATCCATTTTTGCAAGGCAGGAAGAGCTGCCAAATGCTACCCTACCCTTCACCCCAAGGAGGGGGGCTTCCACAGCACAAATGCTTCCCACGGAAATGCTGATAATTAACAGTGGATTTTCCTCTTTGAATGTATCCTGCCTTTTATGAGATGCATAAGCACAGCTGACTTAGAGATTAACAACAGCATCCAACTGCTCTGAACCCTTTTAGTTCTGCATTTCAAATATAAAACTGATTTCATGAAAGTCTGCTTATCCTTTTGTTTCTAAATCCCTTGTGGATTTAGGATACTGGCTGGAGCAGGTCAACATGTAAAGGTCCATTACCAAGGACCACATTTAAAATGCTTTTATCAGGTGTCTGCAACCCTACATCCATTCCTGTAATCCATCCCCATGTGTATCTTCCAACTGCTGTGTACCCCAGCTAGAATGAGCACGAAGTCTCACAGAGCCTCTTCCCAACTTCTACTGATTTTAGTGACCTTCTCTTCCTGCTTCACAACCTAACTTTATCTCTGGCTTTGTTTGTTTAAAAATAAGCTTTGCTCACAGGGGAGAGCAGTATGTGGGATTCACTGCTTCCAGGAACAAACTGTAATTTCACTCAACTTCTCCATCTCCCCGGGTGCTCTATTCTTCCAGCTTGCCATCACCTCTCTTTATGCACATTGAAGGGTAAGCCCCCAGCTTCAGTCCGTCTTCCCAGTGGTCTTCAGAACTGCTCTAGGTTCCATAACTTGCCTTATTAACACTGCTGTGTTCTGTCAGCCCCTGGTTAATGCAATACAGGGTCCAAAGTAATCCATTTATTTTAAGGTTACCCATTACTCTTATTCTGCCTGAAAGTCTTTTTCACTTGTGCTTCTTTCTGATTTCTCCTCACTCTCCTCAGCTGCTCTCCAATTAACCCCTCCAGCAACCCTTTTGCAAGTTGTACTCTGTACTGCTAGAGCTCAAGTTGAACTTTCAGATCCATGGAGGGCTGGGAGCAGAGGGAGTAGATGCAAACATTTTGAAGGGAAGACATGAATGTTAAACAGGATGAGTAAGAGACTGCTCCAAAACACACATAGTACTTAGGAGACTGAGATAAAGCAGCTACCAAACACTAACAGTTTAAACCTGATGCAGAACATCTGCTCCTGTTTCACTTTAATGATTCATGTTCCCTTGTCTGCAGCTCCAGAGAGAGAAGGACCACCTGAGCAGAGATAAACCACAGGTTCACTTACACCGTTTGCAGGAGGAGGAAGCACTTGCCAAGGTCAGCTCAGAAGAACTGAACTGCTGAACAGCCAGCTAGGCTCTGCAGAGCCTACACGTCAGCCTAATAATACATTGTGTTCCTTCTTCACCCGCCCCAACACTGCAAATGGGATTGGGCCCTTCTTGTCCTTCCCTCCCCACTTAGTTTCTGTGGATCAACTGTGATCAGTTGATCCACAAATCTTAGGAGCTCAAATACAGCCTAAAATTACAGCCTGTTGGAAGTACTATGAGATAGCTCAGCTCCCTATGGCAAGGTAGTGAAGTCCTGAATACACTAAAATATGGGCATATTTTAGCTATGACCTGCCTTGTTAGGGACTGAAGGCAACAGATGTACACACTCAATGGGAATAAATACTGGTTCCTAAATAAACCTCAGATAAACTGCAGAGGGATTTGCAGGTGTTGGCAGGATGGATAATTCTCGTGAAGCTGCATCTGGAGCTGCTATTGCAGACTGAAGTTTGGGATAAAAATAACGCTCAGTACTTATCTGGTCTTTTTCCAACTGTAAACTTCAAAGCATAATGCATCATCCCTGCTTTCCAGATGTGAGAAGCAAACCACAAAGAACCGGTGCAGTGTTTCTGCATTTTAACACCATCTTCACCAGCTGAACCTTGTCCTCTCCCAACATCTCTTCCCTGCCCAAGCGCAACTCTGACAGGTCCAAGGCAAGGCAACCCAATGCTACCAGCACTTTCTGTTTTCTATGCTTCTGCTTGTATTTTCAGATGGAGGATGGGGTTCTTTTCCAAGCCTGGTTCCTGGTACTTCTCTGGGAAAATTTCAGAACAAAATATCTCCTTGAATATTTTCCCTCCCAGTTACATAAAGACTAAGTAAATGGATTAAACTGGAGTCTCAAAAATCAGATTGAAAAATTGTGGTGGTAAAGAAGGCTGTTATCAGCAGAACACAGGTATTCAAAGTGTTTGGTTTAGACTTACACACTTCCCTCTTTGCTATTTCTTTCCTGAACAACACTTGTGAGATTCAACATTCGGTGTAACTTCTGTATCTAGTTGTTTTCCATTTATCAAATCAACTATCTCATATGCCACTGAGATCTAATGGAAAGTCATCAAAGTCCAGTGTAGTTAGTGTATTCCAAGATGTTGTACCAGAATTAAAAATAATCACTTGCAGTACAAAAAAGGAGGGTTATATGCGTTGGGCTGTTTCTTAATTTGATAATATGAGTTTGCAGCACCCCTGAAAATCAACCTGTTACTGAAAAAAACCTAAAGTTCATGGATCTATAAAGGTCATGGTGTGAAGTTGTCATGGCTTATACCCAGCCATAAAATCAGCCACGCAGTTGCTCTCTCACTCCCCCTCAACCCGCTCCTGGAGGGATGGAGAGGAGAATCGAAAGAATGTAACTCCCACTGGTTGAGATAAGAACAGTCCGGTAACTAAGGTATAACACAAATCACTGCTGCTACCACCAATAATAATAATGATAAGGGAAATAACAAGGGAAGAGAATACAACTGCTCAACACCCGCCGACTGATACCCAGCCTGACCCAAGCAGTGATCTAGCCCTTCTGGGTAACTGCCCTCAGTTTATATAGTGGGCATGACTTGCTGTGGTATGGAATACTTCTTTGGTTAGTTTGGGTCAAGTGTCCTGTCTCTGCTTGCTCCTGGCTTCCCCTTCTCCCTGGCAGAGCATGAGACTCAGAAAATCCTTGGTCAGACTAAACATTACTAAGCAGCCACTAAAAACATTGGTGTTATCAGTATTGTTCCCAGGCTGAAAGTCAAAAACACAGCACTGCACCAGCTACTAAGAAGGAGAAAAAATGACTGTGACTGCTGAACCCAGGACAGAAGTTAAAGGCAGCATTTGTTTTCTGTAAAAGTATTGGGTCCACTGCAAGAAGCAGAAGCATGAGAAGCATACAGTTTATATGGAATAGCTGGACAGTATTAAGCCAAATCAGTCCAATCTGGGGATGTAGCATTAAGGAGTTGGTTATGGGTATAGCTTAAATGAAGTACTACAACCCTGCCTGCTTGCTTCATCCTACCACATCACAACTGACCTGCATTAAAATCAACTATAAACACAGCAGAGAAGATAAAGGAAAGCATGAAGGAAAACAAGTAGTTTGAGTGATTCCATGAAAAACAACAAACTAGTAGCAAAACCACAGGCAGCCTGGGAACACCTCTCTGGGTTTGAATGGCATCTGGTAAAGCAGTGTGGTACCTTGACATCAGTACAAAGATGAATGAATGGTCTAAAATGTTTGCCAATGAATGACAGGAGGAAAGTTGGTGAACAGGATTTTAAAGCATTACAGCCCCCTCCAAGGAAGCGGGTGAAATCAGAACCTGGCTCTGGCATTAGAAAGTGAAGGGGAAAGAACACAGAGAAGAAAACAAAAATGATAGGTAGCAAAAATATTGCTCCTACATCTCTGGGCTGAAGAGCTTCCATTGAGAAGCTCTTGCTTTTAATGGCAGAGGATGACATCTCTCTGGGACAAGAGAGGAAAGGAAAACAGAAAAGCCTGTGATAGATGAAAACTACTCGACAAAAGAGACTGGAGAATTAATATTTATGAAATGCAAAAAAAGGTTGTAGCAAAATAAGAGATAACACAAGCCTAATAAAAGCAGAGTTGATCTGAATTAAAAAAAAAGAAAACAACACCAAAAAGATGCAGAGCCTGCAATCCCATGCTGCACTATCAAGAAACCAGTTCTTCTCTAAGGCAATGTCAAAACAAAACCCCTCACTTACAGACCTGATACAGAAACCAGTGAAGTCAGTAAAAAACTTCCTCTTGATTTCAAAAAGCTCTTGGTTTGACTCTTTGGGAAATGCTGCTGTTGTTAACAGCTGTGTACCACCACTATCACCCCCTAAAGAAGTCCTATTGCTCACCCAATGACTCTAGACCTGATGGGTGACTGCCAGAAGTGCACAGCTCCTTTGCTCAGTAGAGGATAATGGTGCATCCTAAATTCTGGCATGGGGCAGTGGGGGGTATTCCCTGAAGTGCTATGCAGATGATTATTTTTGAAACTGCATATGGGAGTTACTGCATCAATGGGTTCTTAAAGCCTCTGAAAATCTTCCCATTGCAGGTATGAGCTAGGAAAGATGTTTTCATCCAGACACCTTCCTCCTACCATGGACTATCATAGCGTGCCATATTCAAAGTGCTGTCTAGTAGAGTTTTTAAACCCCCTTTGTTTTGGGGAAGGAAAACATTTTATAATCTTAGTTCAACTCTCTGTTGAGAAGCATTCATTTCTTCTGATAGTTTATGTTTCCTTTTTTTTTTAAAATATACCCGTGGCCAGAAGATCATGAATGTAGAAATGGGTCAGTTAAAAAAGGCTGAATGACAACCACTGTGACAACCTCAATTCTGAGTTTGTTTCTCTGTGGGCTCGTTTCTTGGATGGGGTTTTCATTTTAGGTAGGCCTGTTTTTAATTTCCAGGCATGGTTTGCTCTGGTTTATGACCAAGAACTTGCACTAACAAAGTCCAATGGTCCTGTGAAGGGAGTATAAGCATAGATGCTAATCATCTGAAAATCATACTTTCTGCACTATTTCTTTTCTTCAATAGTGCTTCTCAGATCAAGGCCTTCAGATGGTGTAACTCCAACCTACATCCCCAGGCTTAGTTACAGACCCTACATAAGTTGTGGTGTCCCTTCCTCACAAAAGATCAAGACTGAAAGAGCATTTGCCCCAGGAAGGAGTGAGCACGTCCTCACCCCAGGGTACTCACAGCATACAGCAGACCTTCTGCTTAGCTCCTCTTCATGGGAGCAGCCCTCAGCATCCAGCACTGACTTGAAGAGCAATGCTTACCGCAAGCCAATGAAACGCTGGGTCAAGACTATGCAGGGTCCCACAGGGTCCTTCTTCCTACTCAGCACTGTCAGGGTGGGGGACACGGTGTTCCACAGGGGTGGCAGAGCAAGGGTGATGCTAATGCACCCTTGTCCCTCTAGTTTGCGTGGGCATGACAGTGCAGTGGGGATGCCACCTGGCCTGATCCCACTGAAGCCTGTGGCCATCTGAGTAACAAATCTGTACAGGCAACTGCTCCTGGAAACATCAGCTTCTTCCCAAGGAAGAAAGAGCGAGCCTCTGGAGGGAAATCCCAGGTCACAGGGTATTTCATGGCTATTAATATAATTTAAAATGAAAAAGAAAATCCACACAGGCCTATTAGCAAAAATCAGGTGTCGGAGTGCAGGGAAGACACATAAAACACTGCATTAAACTACGGCAGTTTTGTTCTACCTCAGAACATAAAGTTTATTGAATGGCTCCCAGAAGAGGGGAAAATGGATTTGACACTCAGCAATAAAGTCTATAATTAGTGTTTTATAGAAAATCCACGAACTGTGCTCGACTCCTGACAATTTTCTGTGGCGCTGGCTTATGAACACCCTTACCCAGTGCCGCCATCGACGGGAGCAGGATGTACAGCTGGAGGAGGCCTCTGGGCTGTCCCTCACCCCTCATGAGGAGCTGCAGCACAGGAGGAGTGCACAGAGGAACTCCTGTTGTGCCATGAGAAAGCAGCACTGACGGGTCCCTTCATTCCTCCAAGCTCAGCCCAACCAGCCAGCAGGCACAACTGAAGCTGTGGTTGACCTGGCCTCCCTTGAGCCCCAAAGCTGAGGGGGGCAGGAGCAGTGACCAGTCTTCTGAGGTTGGTTGCACTGGAAAAGCCAAACTCATAAACATGTCTGTGGCAAACCAGGCCTAGTGCTTTGTGACTCATGGACCCCTGAGCATTTCTACCCCTTTGGTTTCCCAGAACTGGCCAACCTGATAGGTTTGCAGCCAAATTAACAAAACCAATGAGTGGATATGTGAAAACATGGGAATGCAGCTAGGGACGTAACATACCACTTCATGGTGATTTAAAAAGGAGACAGGGTGGGTAGAGACGGGATAATTAAAAAGATTCACTAGCACCATTCTGAAATGATTTACACCACAAAATTTAATGTTCAAGGACGCTAGAGTCATTCAATAGGCAGCTCACAGCTATACAGCTACTGTGGAGAATAACAAATACAATTTGGATGGAAAATTTATAGGTGTGTTTTTAAAATGCACATGCCGATACTCTCATTTTGCTTTTTTAATGTCCCTGTTTTCTGTGCGTTCACGGCCTTCCTGAATCTTATGCAAAGTTTGAGAGGACTTGTAAATCAGCTTCTCTCCCGGACCTTTAAATAGCGAGTGATTAAAACTAAAAGCAAGCTCTAATTACATCAAAGGATCCACTCAACTAGCTCTGGTTGTGGTCATCAGGCATGATGCAAGCTTGCTCCCTCTGCAGCTCAACAAAGTAGAAAATCCACAGACCAATCCCAGACTCAGACTCAGGTCTTAAAAGTCTTAATGTATACAACAATAATTTACACGACAGTTAGTCACACTAACCTATCTTTTATATCTAACCTAGCAAGACCTGCAGATAGAGAAAACACGTATTTTACTTAGAGATTAAAGAACAGCACTCAGCAGTGCTCTCAGTGTTGTACACTGAATAGGTGAAGGCCAACAAAAACTTAACTAGACCTAAAGCATCTGTCATCTAAACATAAAGCAGCAGCCTTTAATTTGGAATATCTGTGA
Source organism: Pezoporus wallicus (assembly GCF_028554395.1). Classification (NCBI taxonomy): domain Eukaryota; kingdom Metazoa; phylum Chordata; class Aves; order Psittaciformes; family Psittacidae; genus Pezoporus; species Pezoporus wallicus. Next base: position 3,730,302 of record NW_026640775.1, read on the forward strand.
ATAAACAGCTTATATATGTGTAGGGGCATACATGGCCCCCACAATTACAAACTCTCAGTCCCACTGTGAAGCACATAAACATTATCACTGTTCAATAAACATGAAACTTGGTCATGCTGACATGGTGAGTCTGACAGAGCCAGCAGTGACACTCAACACTGTCCTGGTCTTCTGTCATTAACACCAGTTTCTGCAAGCAGTAAATCTACCAAAGCAAGAACACAATAAAAATAAAGGTTTCTCAGTTTCTAGTCCAACATTTCCCCTTCTGCACCACACTTTTCAATTTTCTTATTGAGTTCAATGTGCTCAATGAAAAATGCATTTGCCATTGACATGGCTGGAATTAAGAAAAGCACAATGTTTCCCCATGTCCACATTTCACTGGAAGATGACTGTGGTTTGGATCATGGGACTTATGAAAATTAATGTCAAGCTTGTCAGTGACTTCAAAGATTTCAGTATTTCCTCTGCTGTGTTTGTGCATGTCCCGAGCCAGAAAGAGCTGATTACTAGTTGAGACCATCAAGTGCTGTTCCAATAATTAATAGAAGCAATGGAGAAACTGAGCAGACCCAAATTAAAAGGCAAAGAAAATGAGCAACAGTGAGAATACAGACAAAGAATATTAACATGCTCAATGGCACTCTTCTTTCCATTGCAAAGCCAGGTATAAGAGGTTTTCTTTCAAATGCCTACGGGCTAGTACATCAACAGCAGTTTCAGAGAAAAGCCAACACTTTTTAGAATGAGGGAATGCACAGCAGACTTTCGTAAAAAATAGAAATATAACTACAAATGTTTCTAACCTCTATGCCTCTATGAGGCTGCTCTGTTTCATCAGTCTCCAGTGATGGGAATTGTCCAGTAGCTATCATGAAAATATCTACCTGAGAAAGTTATGAGAATCTCTGAGAATGCAATGCACCCTGCTGAAGGCTCAGCAGATGACCTGCTAATATGAGGGAGATTTATATTATTAGGAGAGCTGCCCACAGGTTTTATTATTAAGTTTCACACCAAAATTTTCACACAGGAGGAATTAAAAAAGGATGAGGGCAACGATTTCGATATCCTAAGCATGAGTCAAGTCCTGAAAGTTTACGTAGTGATGTGACAGAGGACTGCAAACAGATGAGAAGAATGTGATGTCTGAATCAAAAGACTGACAGTGCTCTGCAGGTGCCTCCTGCAGTGCTGGTGTTTAAGCTTTGGAGAACATAATAGAGACACTGAGGTTTGGGAAGTTATGACCTGAAGACATTTTTCCAACCTTGCAGGGCACGTTTTCTGACTCTTCAGTCACCAGGAGTCAACAGGAAGTTCATGCCAAGGCAGTATTTCATGTTCTCAGCAACAATCCAATTTCTGTAACCAGATTTGTCGAACAGGAAGTTCTTATTTTGGGCAAATGCCATGTGAAGGACATGCCTTAGTAGACAGATGGATACTTTCAATTTACTGATATAGCTTATGGAATCTATTATTAGATACATAGACAGTCACTGCCTCGTCATGCTTCGTTTGTTAAGGACTATTTAGTTTAACGCAGAATCTGGTTAATACAATGCAGAAATACACATATTTTAGGTGAAAAAGAAATGCTCTTACTGCAATATTGTAATTTAGACCTTGATCAAAAAAAATCAGCTGCTTTGCACTCCATGGTTCAGATGAACTGCAGCATGTGTGTAATAACGGTAGGACCAGGGAGAGCTTACCACGTGGTAAAGGGAAGAGGCACCTCTGCTGGAAATTTCCACATTACATAACTACATCAATTTCCATATTTTGGTACAAGATAGAACATTTTCTATGAAACAGAACATTGCCTCGTGATGCACACGAGGCTGTGGAACCCTCAGAGCGGTGCTTAAGGTCTGATCTATGGAAAACCAGAACAAACCCCCCCGTTTCAGCGATTCGTACAAGGTTGCAGCAAGCTGTCACTTTTTGCCTGCACAGTCTGGCAATCTGAGTGCAAAATTTCTGCTTTCAGATCCACAAGGCACAGAGGATCAGTTACTGTCAATGGAAATCCCTCCTGGGGACCGAATACAAGATGAGAGAAAGATGGGTACAGAGATCTGAGAGCCTAATTTTTGCCCTGTAGATGGAAAGGCTGTTTTTGGAAGGTGCTCAGGAAAACGCCTGGCCCATGCCTCTTTCAGTCTTTTTCCACCACCTTGAACCGTTTTCCAGCCACATCCGTGAAGAGGGTTCGATCAAAACTGCCAGCCTTTTTGGCAGACAAGCCTGTACCCAATTGGGCCTCGCATCAGAGATGTGAATGGCAACCTGAATCACAGCAGGCTGTGTGAAGGTTTTCGGTGTACATCCCACAGACATGGTACGTAGGTCAGGTCCACCAGATGGGGGAATCACACAGCAAAATTTCTCGGCAATGTGATACCAGCTTCACCCTTTCAATCAGGAACCAGAGGATGGACGAGGGAAGCAGCGGGGTTGGGGTGGTGCAAAAAAAAGATTTCCTGGCCCCTGGACACCCAGATCTTGACTGTACATAAGCTGGAGAAGAGCCCATGGTTGCTACACCCTTGTTGTCACCCTCATCACCAGACACAGCTGGGCACACTGATCATGGCAAAATTGATCAGTGGCAATTGGCACATGGCAAATCAGGTTTCTATCTGGGACCCATGCAAAGGGGCCAGTGAATGCTCTGGTTTGGGTCAACTCTCAGCTGCAGCACTGAGGGCACAGAAGGTACACGTATTGCCCAAAGTATAGAAGACACGTGTATTGCCCTAAGTATCTACTAAATCCAAAAGAAGCCAATTCACCAGGCTTTTTTTCCTAAGCTAAATCAAGTCTGTGGAAATTCTGTGAGTGATTTTAGTTAAAAATAACAGGCTGGTCCAAAACCCCTTTAGTATCTTGCCCTGCTCAAATTCACAGAGCCTGCATATACTGCCAAGCTGCGCCAATTCTACAAAACGTTGCTGCTCTGAATGTCAAATAGTTCTGAGTATCAGCCTGAGCTCTGCTCTCACCAACGTCAGCTCAATGAGATTAACTCCCCACTTCAGTGGGAAATTAATAATGGCAAGTGCTTTTGGAAAACTCCCACCTCTCTCACTTTGCAGCTTCTTTGGTGGGGTTTTTTAATTATTAAGTTTCAGTTGAGAAAGGAAAAACTGGTAGAATTATAGAAATAATAGGAAAATAATATGGGAGTCATCTTGCAATATCTAACTGAGTAACTGGCCACTCCCCATTCAAATGGGGTCTATAAATAAGCACTGAACAGATATGTAACCCGTATGCTGAATTTTATTTCTGTTATGATAATAAAAGCCACATGTTAACATGAATCCTCACTTGACTGCGCATAAGCAGAGACATTCATTACATTCTGATGATGCATTTTGTCCTCAGAGTACAAAGAGAGTTTTACCTTCCCCTTTCCCCCCACCTTTTTTTTCAGTTGGCAATTTGCATGAGAAGTACAGAGCATTTAGTCTTTGAATTAATCAAAATATCTCTGCCTTCCCTGAATAAATACATTTGAATACATGAATAAATAATATGTTGAGTAAAATAATGAAACTCATTTAAAATAAGGCTGCGAATGAGGTCACAGTTTTTATTAAATGCGACATTTTCCACAGTGTTTACACTGCGAGAGATAATGGCCTATATATTTTAAAGTGGGTAACAAACCATCCAAAATCAACTTTAGATAAATTAAAGTAGCCTAATTTTCAGCAAGCACTGAGCTTTTAACCTGACTTTCTGAAAGTCAAGTTGTCAAGTTAAGATGATTCAAAATGAAACTTGGGTTTATATGCTGAGGATGAAAATCTTAATTTAAAACCAAAGCAACCACTTAATTAACAGTCAATCCTACGGACTAGGGGTCCAATCGAAAGGTTAATCTTGCTAAAGCTGTAAGGCGCCTACCCTCAGAATTAGATAGAAATATCGCATCCAGTACTTATGTTTTGGCTACAGACATACCAGAAATACAATATACTGATTATCTTAAACAAAAATGTTAAGTTTGCACAAAAAATCCTGTTCCTGGAAGCAAGCAGAGAACTCCTATACGTATAAACAGGAACTGAGCTTGAAAAACTTTCATGAAATCCCACCAAGCTAGATACAAACTCTATTCACCAACAGTTGACTTCAGGACAGCTCTATTTTACTTGGCTGCCTAAAACCATTGCTTGCCAGACAAGTCAGCAAACAAAAATCTGGAGTAAAGCAGGTACTAGAAATGAATTCAATTGACTGGCAAATAGAAGAGAAAGAAAGGAAAAAGATGGCAGACACCTTAAATAGTGAAATCCATGGAACAGATCCTGTAATCCTGCCACCACCTTGCTTCATCCCTGGCGTCCCACCAGCTTGCATTCAGTGAGCAGTGAGGAAGGACAGGACGTACCAATGCATGCTGTCAGCAGCCAGTTGCCAGATTGTTTTCATTTGCTCTGTCTGCTCAGGGCTTGTGTCAATTAGCACAGGGTAATCAGTATTTCATTAAGAACATAATGAAAAACCTAACTCTAAGAGAGTTTTGTAAGGTTGTCCATTACCACCATATTTGACTGCTGTAATTAAACTAGACATTCACTATGCTTCACCTCTTGTAATGGCGATTCCATGTTAGGTTTCATTCATTTAGCAGCTATGTCAAATGCTCCTTTGTGATTTGCTTGTTATTACCCCTATGCTTTCAGATGTCTGACAGGATGAGTTTCTTAAATTAAAATGATCCAATAACATAGCAAGACTTGGTGGAATTGGAAAGGTTTACCCTGCCCTGCCCTTTCTTCTTCCAAAGTAGTGGTGGAAAGGTTACTTCGCCACTGATGTGTCATATACTGTAAAGTCATAGTAAAATGGGCTATGTACCAAGACCACTTGATGAAGCTGGCATTAATATGCCAGCCTTTTTCAGCTGAAAGCACTTCAAGTCCAAAGTTACTTCATATATCGATCAGGCTGTACAAATTCATCCCTGCATCTGAGTGCTGGTCTGTGCTGCCCTCTCCCAGCAGTTCCTGGGGATGGTTCAAGGGTTTGCCCTGACCTGGGCCATCTGAACAGTTTGGATACGGCCATCCTGGTCTGCAGGTGAGGTGGGTGAGCTGCAGGAAAGCAATCTGTGCTACAGATGTTCATCTCTGGGCCAGACAGCAGAGCCTGGCTCTCTGCCCACTGTTAAATCCCAAGCCTTTTTCTCTCTCTGCATTAAAAGGCAGAATGTTTTGTTTTATACTCTTGATTTGCTTTTTTGTTTAAAAGCCTTTTCGATCTTTGGGTTTTCACTAAAAAATTTGATATTGCCCATCATTTTAACTTTTTCATCACAACCTTTATAAATCTCATGCATTGTAATGCACTAAATTTTCTTGTATGGTGGAGTTATTTCCCCAAAGCGATATTCACAAGGCATAATGCTTTCGGCAACTCATTAGGATTAGTGATGAAATGATCTGCAGTGTGGCTGGCACATGGAACCTGCAGAGAAATAGCTCAAAGACTTTAGCTGACTGCACATAAACCTTCCTCACATACAAAAAAATTATTAAATTAGTATCACAATAACTCAAGTTGAAGGCTGCCTTTATGCTGTGATAACCTCTCTCCATCTAGCAAGTTTACCCAGCAGTCCTGGGAAGAACTTTATGCGGCAGGAATGCACGAGTGGTTTCCACTGCTATGCCCAGGTATTTCAGCAGCTGAGGAAGTCAGTGGTGGAGAAGTCTGGGACATATTCTTGGAAGACTAGTGAGGAACTGAAGATAGGAACGGCACGTGAGTAATCCGTATTGTAAGTCAGTGCCAATCACACTGCTATAAATGATGACAGGAAAGTCGCAGAAGTAGGATGGAGATACTTCCTCAGTTCCAGCCAGTTAACCCTGGCATTCCATAGGCTGCAAATCTCAGTGGTTTATTATTCAAAGTCAGTTTACCAAGTCTTTGCCTTCAAGAATACTTACGTAAATGAGGAGTATGAAGCACAACCCCCAATGGAAGAATTGTCTCACATAGCTGCCATTAGATAAACAGCACTGCTTTAGGGATGCCCCTCCATCTCAATCTCCTTTTCAACCTAAGAAATTAGTACCTTACATCCCTTTTAATTAACTGTTGTCTAGCTAATATTGCCAGTAACTTCCATTTCTTCTTGTTTATGTAATTAGAAGCAACTTGATAAAAGCACAGAAGTCCAAAACACATGCATAAAACCCTTCCAACAATCAGTCCTGGTCAGAGGGACCAGATAACTGAGACCCCACTAATATCACTGTCTGACACGCTGAGCTTCAGAAGTTCCCATGAATAGTTTTGAAAGAGGTCCTCATGGAACGTTGCTTGGAATGCAGGTTTCTCCTCCAGGCTGAAGATGCATGGAGCACGTAACTCAATGTCTGGTAAACTTGTCCTCTGAGAAGTTAAGCAAGTGGAATCAGCTTTTCTTTTTTGCCTCCACACCACGTTTTGGAGAACCTATACAAGAGGAACTCTCAGGGTAAGATGCTCCAGCAGGAGATGCCACATGTGATGCCAAGGACTAGATGGCAGGAGCCACCATTATACGGACAGTTAAAGGCAAATAAATAAATTAAACAAACGTAAGGGAACCATGTGAGCCCAAAGATAAAGAAACCAAATGAGCACAGCTAACAACTTGGAGGCACGCTCCCTGTTTACATCCAGGTACTGGGATGGAGTGCACCCCAGTGCTGTTAGTAGAAAAGGAAAGTCTTTTTTGCCTCCCACCAAGGTCAGAATGGGCAGATGGTACGCACATTTCAGGAGAAAACCAGGATTTGAATTAAAAAAAAAAAGAAAAATGTACTTGGAATACTGCCACTTTGACCACCTCCTTTTGCAGCTTTTCCAGCAGAATGTTAACCCTTAGCCACAGTTTTCCCCTCCTACAGAATGTAGTTGGCAATTCCTACTGCTGCTTGACATAGAGAATAATATGCATTTCCCCAGCACTTAGAAGATTAAATACTCTATGCTGTTTGATTTATTTCTGTTACTCTTGATAGAAATCACACAAAACCGTGATTCATGTTTTAATATTGAACCTATAATTAGTTCAGTGCAGGTAAGCCTTCATGCTAGATACAGTCCATTTACTCACTTGGATGCCACTGTAACATTGGGCTTTAGATGCTAAACCTTTACAAAGAATCTTGTTTCACAGTAGTCAAGAGCCTGTTTCACACTGTGGCAACAGCCTGCTGTAATGATACCTTATCTGAACTAGACTTCTCATGCAACTTGCATGACCTCCCTCACATACGCATCCATGAGACATTAACAGCACCGTTCTTGTTACCTAACCCCTACTCCTGGGGAGCAACTGTCAGACAGCCAATGTACAGACTCAGGCTCCACAGGAGCCACTGGTTTGGCTCGCGCTCCTCTGTCCTCTCTCATTTTAACAACGGCCCAATGTCTCTGAGGCTCATCTCTAGCAGTTCATGACAGCAAAGCAGCCCCTGCTGACTGCTTTCTTAGTGCTCTTTACAGCCTGGTGTTATCACTGCCCCCGACACTGCATTGTCCTTTACTGTGCAGAAGGAACTGCAGGATGCTAGCATGGTATGTTTGAGAAGCTGCAACATACAGCATCCAAAGCACAACAGATTCGATGATACCACCAGAAACTGATAAGCAGTGGATCAGAGCTTTAAAGTCTCCTTACAGAAAACTAAAAAAGATCCAATCCGCTACTTCTCTGTAATGGCTTATTCACTGTTTGTGAGTTTGATGGGTCCCCTGAGGAGGGATCATCCATGGTTCCATGGGAAGATATACCATGGGATTTGGAGAGGGTGGAATCCTGGATCCCATAAGCCATCTTCCTGAGCCCTGCCAAGAGGTTTCCATCTCCAGCTGCAAGGCTGCGGGGCCAGCACAGCCGATCCTGCCAGCTACAGTGCTGGCTACAGAGCAGCTCAGGATACAGCCAGTGATCCCAGGAACATTCCTCCACACCTTCAAAACCTCCTGCCAGGAGCCCCCAGGAGCTGAGATCTGTGTCAGACAATGCAAACCTCCTACCCCACCAACTGGCCTTCCCTCACCCATCACCACATTATGCCTGCACAGGGTCCTCTTCTCCCTAGAGAGAAAGAAGCACTATTTGTCCTGCACTAAAGCAGCTCTGCAGCTTCACAGAAATTCTTCTCACTTTAATTAATGAGAGAATTAGAAATCCACTGCCTAAAGCTTAAGGAACAAAAGTACTCTATGTGCATTGCCATACTGTGAGTCTGGTACAGGAGCATGTGTAGAGAGTTCCTGATCAAACTGGACTTTTGGCAACAAAACCAATCATGGAAACAGCAATTCCTGCTGAATTTTGCATAGCTATAGTTTTTCCTTTCTGGGAAATTATCATTAGCAGATTATACCAAGTCTAAACATAGTATAGTTTCTCTTCTCTCTTTCAATGCCACCAGCATATTTCCCAAAATTAAATACTAAAGACCCATTTATCCAGACCATTTCATAGAGAAATGCAGCCCTTGGCTATTCTGGGCTTCCTTTTCAATCTCACTCACAAAGCGCAATTGCAGATTGCCATTTAGTCTTGCTCATAAAGGTATATTCTTCTCATCACAACTGATTTAGAGGCAAATCAGAGACATGGCCAGTAACACAGACCCATTTTGGACATTCAGTACTGCAACTGGCATCACCCTGTATGCTGAAATAAGCTTCTCCTTTCATTCAGGAGAGAGAAGGGAGCTTTTTGTATGGATGGACATTACAGGCACTGTCTACTTCAGAGCACACATCCAAGAAGTGGCATTCAGCTGATTTAGTTAGTGGCTTGAACAGATCACATATTAAAGGTCTTCTTATTTGCACACATTTTTGAGAAAGTATCAGACATCAGCTTAGTTCATCATCTTGATGCAGCTATGCACTTAAGTGTGCAATTTAACATTAAGCCTATGCTTAGTTGTGAAAATCAAGCAGCTGATCTGCCACTTTGCAGAACTGTGCCTTCTGCTTTTTAAGAAATAGCTCCAAAAAGTAAGTGAAAAAGTTACTTAATCCTCCACAGTGTGTTAAGTATCTTTGAGTCCCTTACAAAAACATCACCATGATGATCATTCCTTTACATCACTGATACAGCTTCTCAGCACACAAGGGTGCAATTATTTCCACATTTTGAAAGTAAATGTGTGATTCCAGGGAATCTTGCCGTGTGGTATGCGCCACTTGATGTCACATAAAAAGCAGCAGCTCCCAGACTACCATCCTCCTCCGTTGTTACTCCCTTAAAAGTTGAAGAAATGATTGAGGAAAGCTTTGCCATCCAAAGTGTCATCACAAACCAGAGACTGAGACCAAGGGATAGTGCTGCGCTAGATAGATACAAATTCTTAGCTCCCATCTTCCCTGACTAGGCAGTGAGGATGAAGAACTATGTATCTGTGAAGCATCCACCTTCCTTGAGGAAGTTTTGCTGAAACTGGCTGCTGATGTGTTTGAGAAGGACTTGCTTGAGGTGATAGTCAATAGAATCAATCACTTAAGTCAACTGGAATTCAGGATAACAACAAATATTCTGGTTTGGTCAGATTCATCACAGCTTTAGCTGGTGCACAGGATCAGCTTTTCCTACACTGCAATATGTACAACAACATTCACTCCCATGAGCAAACAGAAAAGAGCATCCTCTGATACCGGAGCAATCACATACTTGGGCAGTAGTCCATGTACTGCTCCTTTATGGAGTGTTTTTTGACAGCCAGATGCAAGAGTAAGGAAAGCCAGCACCATCTGACTAGCCCTTCTATGCCAAACGTCCTGCTAGCCACCAACACTGCCCGTCTCCAGCACCGGATCTGCTGTGAGGCACAGCTGAGAACACTCACATTGCCCATCTCTCCCTCATATAAGGTCCATTCCACATCAGCAAGGAGTGACAGCAAAATCGTCTTCTCATAACTTGTGCTGAGCAAGCATTCGCATCCTTCATATGCAAGCACTGGCCTCAAATAGACATTTCAGAGGGATTCAAGACTAGCCTTTAACTTTTGCTTCAACTTTTGCTTTGCCTGTTTCTAGGCGCTTAAAAATAATGCTAGGGATGTATAAGTATAGCATTGTCCTTCAGTTACTGATACAGTTAGCTACAGCTCTCCCAAAATGTTAGGTTTGCACTATGCTTCAATTACAGCCTATACTGCCCACATGGTAGACAAGAAAGGAATTCTAATGCCATATTCTGCTGTATGTATTTGCAGTTTAATGTCTGCAAATGTGCATCCTGAGAGGAAACCTCCCCTTATAACCTGCTGGGAACACGATGGCATGGTAGCAAATACTCTCTTGTGTAGAATGGTAGCCAAACAGGGCTCATACTTGTGTAAAGAAAGGGTGTTGGTAGCAACAAGGAAGGAAAGCTGAACTCACACTGGCTATCATCTTGAGCTATGCATTAGTTTGGCTCAAGCTAGAAAAGCTCTTGGGCCAAATATAACTACACAACCAAGGTCTGTTTTATAACACTCAGAGGGACTGTGTTGAGGTTACCAGGCATTTTTAATCCTACTCTTTCTTAAATTCTAAGAGACTGACTTTTTTTTCCATGCATTCTCACATGCAGCCCTATTCAACTTAAAAGTTAGTGATGACCATGACTTGTAATAGCAATGGAACCAAGAATAGTAAAGGAAGCATTTGTGTAAGGCAACAGGAGTGGCTCCAAAGAGGAAAACAGACATCCTCAATGTGCTAAGAAAAATCTTGTAAATTCCATTATTTTTGGGAAAGAAAAAAAAAAAAAAGGAGAAGTGTCAATAAAAGGAAAATGACAAAGACTGAGATGGTTACTTCCTAGAAGTATTTCCTTTAGCCAGCTACACATGACAAAAGATCTTTTGCTAATCCCCTTAAGCACTCTACCAACACAAACACATACAAACACCTTAAACACAGAATACAAAGAGGTTTTCCCTCTGCAAGAACAATAACATAGGCTCAAAAATGCATGATCTTCAGGATGCTATTTTGGTCAATTACTTGAGTGGGGACAGCAGGTCTAGTGTCATGAGCAACAACAGAGCACTTATTCTTGGAACCAAACACACTTATTTCCTAAGCTGAACTCACGAAATTGATTCACAGACCTGTCAGTCAAATCAAAATCAACATGTTCCCATATATAGCTCAACTGTAGGAAATAAGTTACTGCTCAAGGGAAACTCTGTTCGGATGAAGTTCACCTCTGGCAGCCCAACACCAGACCGTTATATCTCTTGACATTTAAGGGACATGAAACCAACCTGAGACCAACTAATGTCTTGACTGATCAGGGATTATTCACTGTCAGTTTTGCTCAACGATCAGGTATTTAACCGTACTGCATCTGCCCTGGGGCTCTGAACTGTGGATCTGTGGTCTCCGAAAGCTTGAATAAGGTCAGTTTCATTGAGATAGAATGACAGAGAAAGGGATCTGGGGAAAGCCGCTTTTGTTCTCTGAGAAGTAGCTAAGGTGATTATGGTTAGAAAAGCTGTCTCCAGTGGAATAGCCAGTCTCAAGGCTGAAAGCAGTGATACTGAGAAGACACCAAACTCAGAGCTAGAATCTAACCCAAGAGGGCAGATGGCTTCTGTTACTTGTGCAATCAGCTAGAAAATGTCATACATACACCAAAGAAGGATCAGAGCAAAACTATTCTTTCTTGTCCATGAGGGTAAGAGCTTGTAGCCTTATTGAATTGCCAGGACCTCAGCCACAGCATATGACTTTCAGAGATTTACACAGAATCACAAAGTTCTAACTGAAAGCCTGAGCTATATTTATATTCCTATTCAGTGTTCTTATTGACCAAAAGCCACATTCAAAAGCCTGCACTGGCTTTGATCACTAAAGATAAGCCTCTGCTACCGAGTTAGCTCAGGTGATTGGTTGCCTTGCTGGTTTTGAGTTGCCATCCTGCAAAACTTTACTTGAGATAGTACATCCTCATGGCTACATCACACAGAGCACCGGGCACAGCAAAGCCTGGTAAGGCAAAAATCACCTGAACTCCTGGCCTGCCTGAAGTAGCTCTTTAGCAGTCAAAAGGGTAAGGTCCTGTTTGTCTTTCTGGGCACACTCAACTATGAACAGCTGAGGCAGTATGAGAATAATACTATTGCTTGAGAAGGGGATGGTCTTTGCAGGACTCTTGCTGCACGTAGGACTGGTAAGCATCTCGAAGCAAAGGAGTACCTGAGTATATTATCAGGTGGGCCTGCTGCCCCATCTCCTAAACACCACTACATCCGTAAGAGCAGTATCTGTGTGTGGTCTAGGACCCAAAACCATCTGCACTGATGCTGCAGAGAAGACAAAATCTCAGCCTGCAGCCCACTTGAAGCTCTCTGTTACATGAACTCAAATGCTGAAACACAAGACACAAGGATGATATTTCACACACCTGGGAATTATCTAGCACGGTGGCTGGAGCTGTTAAAAGACCAGCAATTAACATAAGCATATCTCACTCTATGGGAAGTCACTGGTTCTCAGGCCAAGGCTGAGATCATTCCCAAGGACATCTGTTTACACACTCCTCAATCTCCACTAACAGCAGCAGAAGCCACCAGCACATCACATGAATATATTGCAGACCAATCCTTCCTTTCCATTACTTTGTAACAGCAAGATTCAGAAACAAGTTTTAGATAACCTCTACTAAATGAGGCTGAAATGTATGAAAGGGTTGGTCTTAATTTTTGAGCTCTCAGCATAACACAACAGATTAGTTTAATCCTAGTGGATATACAATGCAGTGATTCTGCCACAGCAATTTATGCACTGGATATTAGAGCCCCTTAACATCAGCCATGGTAATTACTGTAGGAAGTAAGAAACACAGGGCCTGTGAGGGTCATTCAAGGGAAGAAGCCCAGCAACCTCAGGGCAGTGGGAGGCTAAGTCATGCCTTCATTGCTCCTTACATGCTGTCAACCTGCCATTATTTGAAATAACTAAAAAGGGTGGAAAATAACGTAGACAAAGAAACGCAGCTAGGCACGCTCACTAAGGCTGAGATCCATCAATTCTGGTGAGAGGTGCTCAACCATTTTGTTTCTGTTCCCCTGCCTGCACCAGGGCTGCCCCATGCCTGGGTGCTGCTTTGAAGTGGGCAGAAAAGCTCAGGCTGCCTCTCAAGCTACACTGGGGAAGAGTTCTGGTGGAGCAGGTACTGGTATAACCCACTGTAGGCAATGGGGTCTTTGCTGTTTGTTCTAAAAACATGACTCCACACAGGGACTTCGGAGTGAGCACAGGCTCTGTCTCATGCACATGTTTTATATGTATAAGCATGTGCTTTTCTAAGGGTTGCAATCACTGAGTCTACAAAACAGGGAAAAGCTCTCAGAAGAGGCAGCCTGCTAGCAAAAAGGATTTCTCTGGGTCTTAAAAGAGGACACAGATAATGTGCTAGCTTTCCATGGAGAAATAAATTTCACATGCTATTTCCTGGTGTCTTCAAGTATCTGATACTGATTCTAGCCTCTAGCTCTATTTAGAATAAAACTTTGCCTGTACTCTATCAAAGCTTAGAGTTAACTCTTTAGTGGCTTGTACTCACAAAGGTTCTCTGTCATCCATTTCCTGGAGGCAATCACAGATCAAGACCTCTATGAGTTGCTTTAGACATTCATCCAAGGATGGGTGAAGCTTTTCAACCTTTGAACTAACACCACAGCACCAGTAAGGAGAACTAAGAGGCCATCATAGGGCAGTCATTTGCTAAGCAAACTCACTTATCATCAAAGGATAAGAGAAAGGAATGTTATACATTGATAAAAGTCAATAAGTCATTAAGTGAAGGAGGAGAAATATATAGATGGTGTTTAGCAGACTTCGAAGGGGTCCCCAGGGGCTCGAATACTACACAGCATGTACTCAGACTGACTGCTCTGCCAGAGGTAAAATAAGCAGATCCTAGATACCTACTCTTCCTTAAGCATGTGCTTTCTCCAGAAGAGAAAGCTCAAATGAGTTATTTGTAGAACCTGCTTCTTTTTCACACACACACAAATTATTCAGCAGCTCTAGCCCACATTAAGACAATGATTCCAGGAGACTGTAACTGTGGCCTCTTAGTAAAATTGACAGACCATCTCATATTACCTGTACACTGAAAAACCAGAACCTCTAAAAAGGACTGCAAGCAATGAGCTGGATTGGTTAACCCCACCTGAAGCTGGTTCAGGAATCTGACTCCACCAGCATGTAAATGTACCTCTCACCAGCAAGATCTCTAATAGGAACTAAGCTTCCAGCTAGGAGAAGTTTCCACAGTGACCTTTATTTTGATGTACTCCCAACAGGCAGCAAACTTCCGTGACAGTTTCATAATCTGTCCAGTTTCGACACAGAGGATGTAGTTTTGTCCACCACAGCAGACACCTTTGTATTTCTATGTTAAGTGATCAGCTCTTCCAGAATTAACAGCTCTTTACAATGCTGATTTTCAGTTCTCAAAGCTATTGATCCAAATCTATTTCAGAGCTACAAAGAAGGCTGTAATCAAAGCAAGTGCATCACAGGAGAGTGATGGACATGCTTTCCCCCTTCCCAAATCAGGGGCTGCACAGACCAACAGGACCTTGATGGTGGCTGGGAGAAGCCACCCAGCCTCCACCTGCATTTCAGGCCAGTCCGAAGAGGAAACCATTTCCTTGGACAGGACATGATGGCTCCCTGCTTCTGCATTCCATCTTGGCAGCTGTGCCAAATTTTCCTGTCCCCTGGCATGCTGTTTCTCTCCATGTATAAGCAAGCAGAAAAGCTGAGGAAATCTATGTCGGAGCATTAGGATGTGTGAGGGAGCTCTGAGCTTCCTGCCAGTAAGCCCGATCTGAAGCTTTCTGAAGCTAGAGGAAGTCTTCCATTATTTTCAGCAAGCATGGATCAGCACCACTTTAAACCTTAATCATAATGCCTTCTAAACACAGCCTTTCATTCCCAAACACTGGGAGAAGCTGAACAAAAGCAATATGCTATGTATCAACGTGTGGAGGAAAGAATGGTGGAATTCCTTATAAGTTTCCTATAATGCTCTTGTGAATTGAAGCCTTTCACTCAGCACCTCATCACAGTAAGAACCCATCATTATCTTCCTGCATACAGCATGGAAAACTAAACCTAGCCTCTCTTTCCTGTACTTTTTTATTCTTCCTCACTACTGGAATACCAGCTACAAAGGTGAGCGTAAACCTTCCAGTTAGCAAAGCCAGAGTTTGAGTCACTCTTTCAAAAGATTATATAACATGACAGAGTCTTGGATGTCTCCATCTCCTCTGAACTCAATGCAGCTTGGCCCAATAACCGTCCTAGAGCAAGAGCAGAGAAAGCCAGTTAATAAAACCGTTCTCCTTTGCCATCTAACACTCCATCCTCCCACACTGCCTGTCAACCACTCTCACAATTATCCTTCACAAAATGCAATTCCTAGCTTCAGAGGGCTACAGATCCTCTGGAAGTGTAATTATATGATTCCTTGAGCCCATGAGACTGACTTTGATGCTGTATCTTCTTTAGGTAAGGGTAGGTGCCATAGAGAAGTGATTTTTTGCATACTGATGGCTCTAGCCCAATATCAACACGGAGAAAGTCAGAGACTCTATATGCATCGAGAAATTAAACTTAATTTTAAGAACACATGGTGTCGTGGTTTAAACCCAGTCAGACAACTCATTCACTCACTCCCTCCTTTCTTGCCCTCCCCCTACTCCCAGAGGGACGGACAGGAGAATCGAAAAGAATGCAACTCCCACGGGCTGAGATAAGAACAGTTTAGTAACTAAGGTATAACACAAATCACTACTGCTACCACCAATAACAATGATAAAGGAAATAACAAGGGAAGAGACTACCACACCTCATCAGCAGCCGACCGATAACTTGCCCCACCCCACCAGACCAAGCACCCACCGATACCTCTTCCAAGCCCGCAGACTCCCAGCCCTTCCAGGTAACTCCCAGTTACATCCTGGGCATGACGTGCTGTGGTATGGAATACCTCTTTGGTCAGCTTGGGTCAGGGGTCCTGTCTCTGCTTCCTCCCGGCTTCCCCTCCTCCCTGGCAGAGCATGAGGCCCACAAAGTCCTTGGCCAAACCAAAACATCCTTGTTATCAGCTCTGTTCCCAAGCCGAAAGTCAAAACACAGCACTGCACCAGCTACCGAGAAGGAGAAAAATGACTGCTACTGCTGAACCCAGGACACATGGATATATTTTTCTTTCACATTCATACAACATTGTCTACAGTGTAAATGGCATATTCTGGGCTGTTCAATGAAGCCAGAAAATATCATAAAGTACCCACTGTGTGTTTTAATATCACTTCACTTGTCTAAGGAAAGCCCCACAAATTACAGACAGCATTTGAAGGGGAAATTAAAATATCATCTACATGGTCTGCCGCCAGCTGTATGGATCGCATTTGAGATGCAGCTGCTGTATAAACAGAGCCATTTACCAGTTTTACCTAAGGCAGACGGTTAAGTAGGTTTCAGCTGCTACACAAAAGATTGTGAAGCTTTACTTGTCTGCAAATATAGTCTCTGCAAAGCCACAAACCATTTTGAAGCCGTGTTGCATTTCAAATGCCCCAAATTGGGTCTGAATGGGCTGAGTATATCAAAGGTATTACCCAGCCTTTCTGTTGTTGGTATGTATGCTGAAAGATAAACTCTATTCCCAAACTGTGTTTTCTTAAAAGAAATGTGTAGCTTCAACTTTCTCATCTCTCATAATCCTTACAAAGCAGGATAGCATGTACCTTGGGAGGTGTTTAACTTGAAACTTGTTGAAACAAAAGGCTCCGCATTTCACCAATGCTATGTCTTTTACTTGCTGCAGGCTAAGACAGCTGTGAGCAGTCTCATCAAGCCATTATCTTTGGGTCTCATTCTGACTGCCAGCTCCCTGCTTTTGAAGCATGCTGCTCTGCTAAAAAGAAATAGCACTGAGTTGCAATTGAGACAAAACGTAGATAGATCATACTGAGCTGACCAATAAACTTTGTTTCAGTGCCTTTCTGTGATGGTGTTTCATTTGTCTGTGGGACGTGCAATAGAACAGAGAAGCATTCAGACAAGGAAAAAAACCTGAAATATAACACAAAATTTGTCTGCAATTTTAATCCTAGCAGTTGATTCATGCCATGGGAGGGCGGGGGAGCAGTTCTGTGGCAGTCTAAGTATCAGGGATCATTTTTTTCCAGCATCACCGTAGCAACACTGTAGTTATTGTCAATGAAGCACTTTCATTCTAAGGTGCTATTTTTAGATGATTTTACCTTTCTGAAGAATTGCCCTCTGGGCTGCAATTTATCACGTTTGTTCTTTGGCCCATGGGTGAATTCTAGCAGGACCTTTATTTTATTTTTAAAGCAAAACCAACCAGCTCTGTTTTTCCCCCCGCAGACATTTCTGCACTCAGCTCAAAACGTCTCTGCTTTAACAGCTCAGACCTGGCAAATATCAATGAGGACAGAGCTCCTGGAGGAATTAAAGACAAAATACCAGCCTCCCTCCCCCAACAATCACTGGTAAAGACAAAAGGTAGAACAAAAACATTTTCAGCACCTGAAAGAAACACTGATGGGGAAAGAGGATAAACGGGGACAGCTGGAGCGAGGCTGAAGACCCAGACTTCTCCAAGGCTGGAGCTGGTGGTTGCAGCAACCTCCTTTGCCTGTCCCTCACCTATTACTGGCAGCTTCCCAAATCTCAGCCTTTCCTCCATTACACCATGCCTATAGTGCAGTTGCAGCCCAGCAGCAGGTATCCCTCTCACCAGGATGCTCCTACTTAGGTTGTCCCATCAGTGCAATCACTCGACAACCAGCCTGCATCAGGAGCTGCTCTGTGCCACCATGGATGGACAAGAGGTAACAGGCTTAAATTTAAACAGAGGAAGTTCAGGTTAGACATAAGGAGGAAGTTCTTCACTGTAAGGGTGGTGAGGCACTGGAATGGGTTGCCCAAGGAAGCTGTGAATGCTCCATCCCTGGCAGTGTTCAAGGCCAGGCTGGACAGAGTCTTGGATGACATGGTCTAGTGGGAGGCGTCCCTGCCCATGGCAAGGGGTTGAAATGAACTTGTGGTCCCTTCCAACCCACCATTCTATGATTCTATGAAAAGTGCATTGGGAAGGCCACCTGTGGAGTAAGTGCCACTGTCCCTGGCACAGCACATTCTGCATTCAGAGAGGTTAAATATATATTTATCCAGTGAATACACAAGACTGAGATTGCTGCACATGTCCATAGAGCTTTGATTCAGAAGCACTAAACGGACATTGTAATGGCTTAAGATCATGCCTAATCAGGCAGCCTACAAGCAGAAGCTGATTATGCACACGCAGATATGAGAGCCAAATGAGCCCTCTGCTTCTGCTGCTATCAAGTTAAATAGATACTGCACCTACTGACTATGACCACATTCACACGAGACATTGAACTGGTCAACTATTTCAGTATAATCCTCTATTCCCTCATAAAAGGCAGACAACATCTCTACATTACAGCAGTCACAGGTTTTTAAGCTCTAAGGGGTTGAGGAATGGTTTGGGGGACATGGGATTACACAACGAGGGTGAGAACCCCAAAGCAGTGCCTCAAGACAAGCAAATAGAGATACCCAGTCACACAACACACCCCTGCCAGCATGCAGCCAGGTCTGCTGATGCAAGTGTCTGTGTGACTCTCAGCCAGGCACAAATGGTGTGCTTAGCACTGCTAAAACTCCTGAGAAGGCACAATGTGAGCCCCACTCATTGGTTCTGGTCTGCTTGTGGCACCCTGAGGGCCTTCTGCAGGGGGTTTCACATCAAGATGCTACTTCAGCCTCCAAATTGTAACATCTCTACAGCATTGTGAGGTTGTCATGAAATGAAATGTAAGGTCCTGGCCAACCATCACTTGTTCTGACATGCAGCACCAGTGCAGTGGGGGTACAGATCTGTATAAAGGCAGGAACAATTTCCTATTCACATTGCTGAGTAACAATATTGTCTGAAACTGGTCTGCTTTCGAGGTCTGAAAACATGAATCCCATGGTTTTCTTTACCCTCCTTCCCCTCCATCCTTCCAAGCTGCATTGAGCGCAGCATCTTGGCAAAGAAACCATCCTTGTGCACCAGTCATCCCAGCAGCCATCCTCCCGGCAGCCATCCCTGGCAGCTGTCCTTGAGTGGGATTTGGGAGCGCTCCTGAGCCTCTCATCCTATCCCAGCTCCACAGCTCTGTCAAGCCCTTCTTAATAATGTCATCTTTTGCTCAGAGCTGCGGTTTCAAGATACCAGACATCTAACTCATGGTAACTGGAGTTTGGAAAACACTAGTTTTGCTCTCAAATTTAAACCACCTATTACCCTGGCACAGATTTTATATCAAATTGCATAAAGCTTGTTCATCTTAAATAACCATAGTCACAAGTGAAGTAGAACAACTTAAATAGATTATGGAGTGCTATTAAAAAATCAAAATAGAGTATCTGCTGTTTCCTGAACAGCTAAACCATTTTTTAGAAATGTAGGCTATATAATGCCACATGTTCTTTATACCAAAACTGTATTTACTGACCAAGAAGCTAATGAAATAACCCCAGTATCTGATACATGACAACAGATTTTCATTGAAGCAGAGCTGAAAACAGGACAACACTCTCACAGAAACTCTCCTTTCCAGTTCTGTTAGGCATTTCATATTCTAGAAGAAAACCAAGCACTTTTCAACCTTAATTATGTCTAGGCAAGCTGCAGTGAATCATAAAATCATAGAATGGTTTAGGTTGGAAAGGACCTCAAGATCATCTAGTTTCAACTCCCCTGCCACAGGAAGGGATGCCTCACACTAGACCAGGTTGCTCAAAGCCCCGTCCAAACTGTGAACACTTCCAGGGATGGGGCAGCCACAGCTTCTCTGGGCAGCCTGTGCCAGTGCCTCACCACCGTCCCAGCAAAGAACTTCTTCCTTATATCTAACCTAAATCTCCCCTGTTTACGTTTTAACCCATTACCACTTGTCTGATCACTAAAGCGAGAAACTAGGACAATGAAAGACAAAGAACTTCCAAATAGTTCTTTCACCTGCCTCGCTTTCATATTTACATACTTACTCTCATTACATACATACACACATATTTACTCTTCTTAGGTTTTATTTTCATCTTAAATTGAACACCCACTTTCTGCTTTCAAGTTGTGGAAACAGTAGCAAACAAGCATTTCTAGAAATTCTCTTTTATGAGAGCTGCTATTATGTACCTGCATGGATTGCTGTGCCTTCATTTGTAGCCTGCACAGACAAGAACAATTCATTGAAACATCAGCTTATCAGAGTATCAACTTTTTGTGTTGGTGATGGGAATATGCTGCTGTGCTGAAGCTTCTAATCTAAATAAATGAGTGCCTAAAGTACTGCAGGTTCATCATATGATAGCACAGATCGGAAATCTGAACAGCACTAAGGTGATCTCATGGAAACTTGGCCCAATTTTACAGATGGTGCGTCCCAGAAGCTAGTGCCAGGACCCAGCCTGTCCAGCAATATACATGAGAGTTTAAGCACCCAAACACAGCAACGCACCAAATCATTTTGCTCATTGCATAAAATCGTAATTATTGTATTAAAAAGACTTGAAACACCTCCATCTTCTCTCTAAAGAAAATAAAGTGAAGACAAATAATTAGTGTCCAGGGAAGCAGAAAGGACTGTAGACATGCTAGCAAGCAGGGTAAATTTCCTGCGGCAATTCTTTTTCCTTAAAAATACCTGAGGCCAAACAAATCTGTCAACAAATTCAACAAACTCTTTCAATCAAAGAAGGCACATTTTTAGTGGGTAAGAAGTAAAAATGTTTAATCAATAAAAACATTTTAAAATCACTGATGGGACAAATAAAACTAACATGCAAAAAATTGTTTTTTCTATTCCATAAAAAAAGCATTCAGCTTGGCCTGAGGAATTACAAAACCCCAGACAATTAAACCCCCTTCATTTTGAATTTAACTTTATTTGGGAAACCCTTTTCTTTTGTTCAGGTCAGATACATTTTTCTGGTATTTTGTTGCACTGGCCAACCAGTTGAAGAAATCAAGTATTTAGCTCAACTACTACCAAGCCAGTTATAGTTCTGATTTAGTGTTCCTGTATGGCAATTGCTTGGTGCTGACATGTGCTGGGTTTTGCACTAGCACAGCCTACATCTTCTGTATACTTGCCAATATTTTAAAAACTATAAATGGAAATCTTTACAAAGTAGGGACATACCTAGGGAAATACACTGGTGGTTTTTAGACTAGGAAAGAGTCAGTCTGTACCTTATTTTAAAAAGGCAAAGAGAAACGTAAGTTGAGTTTTCTAAAGAAGCATAATTTGTACCTTGTAATTGTAAGTGTTGCTAATGACTTATTTTGGGACAGAATTTTCACATATGCCTATTGCACAGTTTTGACTCCGTTTTGGAGCAGAAAACTTTTAGTTTCTTCACTGTC
The DNA here is from genome assembly GCF_028554395.1 of Pezoporus wallicus. Taxonomy (NCBI): domain Eukaryota; kingdom Metazoa; phylum Chordata; class Aves; order Psittaciformes; family Psittacidae; genus Pezoporus; species Pezoporus wallicus. Next base: position 3,751,828 of record NW_026640775.1, read on the forward strand.
ACCAGACATGTCCACCTTTGGGATCTCTTCTGTCTTCATCTGGATGACAAACCCATTAAGCTCCAGTGTGAGCTAGCTGCCATCATGACAACAGCTCAGCTGAAGTCAGTAATACTATTTACATTCCTAAAACCAAGCTTTAATACAGTTTGTTGGATTTCACTCTATTTTGGTCTGCCGTTCTATCCTCCAGCCCTCACTGTGTATTTTAGCTGTATCCTTCTTTCTAGCATATGATTTTGATTAGCCAAAGAAATTCTTTAAATATACTTCACAGGGAAGTCAAATGCCAGCTCAAATAATTCAGCATTAAACTTAGAAAGTTTAACACATGAGTGCCAGAGAACACTTCTGGCGATTCAGAAGCCAGCTTAGCAATCATGGAAAAAAACAACCCCAAAGCATCCAGGTTCTCCTGGCATTTCTTCCTTGATCCTCACATCTCTTCTCTGAACAATTACAGCTGGATATTACCATCCATGTTTGAAGTGGAGGCTATTTTTCTGTTTCCGTCTCTTCCCTTATAGATCTAAATCCATAGTGTTGACACGTATTTCATGGCTTGTGATGGTTAGGGCAGAAGGCAGTCTGCACATCCTTTGCTCAAGTAGAAACTTTCAATGGGAACCTGGTGGCTCCTCAGGGCCAAGACTCCCAATGCGAGGAGGGACAATTTGTGGATATCCAAATGCAGTTCTAGAAAGGCCATATCCCCTAGCATGTCTCCATCTCCAGGATCTCTAGAGACATTGTGACCTTTCTGTAATACAACACAGTACCATGCAGAGACGAGTAAACCGGCAACCTAGACACTAGAAGCAATGATGCCTGTGCAAAAATCTTTGCTTAATTATCTGGCATGTCATAAAGTGACTCCTGGATTTTAATCAGCGCTTTCAGAGCTAGCTTGGCTATCTGAAGAGATCCCTGCATCCTGCTGCTTAGCAAAACCTTGAGAGAGGATAAGCCATGTGAATTGGCTATTTGCTAATCTGCAGGCAGGGGAAGACTCGAAGGCAGAGAAGGACTCACGGTTCTTCCTCTCTTGCATGTCACTCAGCTCAGTCTCCTATCATGCAATCATCACTTGAGAAAAAGTTTTGGTCTAAAGGGCATCCACCATTCTAAAATCTGTAAAATATTGAAGCCAACCTGGCACTGACTTCATATGGGCTATGTAAACAACATTTTAATTAAAGAAAATTCACCCCTCAACTCTTGCTGCCCCTCATCTTGAAAGTCTGCAGATTCATTCTGGAAGGTTGAAATCATACATGTATTTTTTAAAAATGCTTTTCAGGTCCTTGATTTTTTCCTGCCTTTATGCAGGAGGGAACACTAAGACAGAAAAGCTGTGTTCTGCAAACCTCTTCAGACACTGAGCACCCTCTACCTGATACAATCCATGAGAGAGACACCTCCTCATCCTCAATGTGGACGTTGTATGCCCTCACCTTCATTTGGGCATGCAAATACAAACAACAAAGTCATACTAAGATTACCATTACTATGGTTTGCATTTGAACATTTACAGTTGTCTTTTAAGCTCTAAAAATTGTGACAGCCCTGTGTCCTGGGCTGCTGCACACTGGCCCAGATCACAGAGCTCTGTGCATGGATGCAGAGTTTGCCTTACCTCTATAAAGCAGTAACGCTATTACGTATCTTTTTAGTGTGCTGATGTGAGCTGCAAACATCCACTAAAGTATTGTCTGTTACAAGTCGTCCCCCCGCCCCGGCCCCGCATTATAAAACCTAAATAAGTTTTACGCTTAATTCCTAGTGGAAACATTACATTACCTGTGAAAGCCTGATCAAACACTGCTGCTCTTTATGCCCTTTCACTGCTGCTCTTTATGCCCTTTCACTGCTGATAGGCACGGTAACATATCCTGCTTTTTTCAATATAAACTCCTTTCCAGTGAACAGGCTTAAGCTGGGGTATTTAAAATTAAAAGCTGTTCTTCACAAGGTCTTGCACTCCTTGTCCCCTCATTTGTGTCTATCACTTGACCAACTGAATAACTCCTTGTTTCTCGCTGTCCCGGGTTTTTTTTTCCTCTTCTTTTTCTAAAGTAGTTCTGTATATTTTCTGGTCTGCTTTTTGTAACCGCTATATTCACTCCTCCAGCTGAAGGACTGATCATTTGTTTAACCCAGCTCTGCTTGAAATAAAAGCTTCATTTGTTGTTGCCTGTTTCATTTACTTTTTAATGGCAGCTAATAAAGACTAAAACACATATATGCTATATATTTAAAAAACAACAACAAGAAATCAACACAGAGGTGCAGTTTTCAACCACTGCTCTGGAGTGGCACAGGAGAGGAAAAGGGTTATTGTCAGGAAAGCCTGGGGTGCTTTTGTGGGGTGAAGGAAATGGCCAGTGCTTGCCAGCATCATTTCAGGCTGTTCTCAGTCCTGCTGGGTACTGGCTTTTCATGAGCACTGAAATACCTTCCTCTTTCAAATACATGAATAAACAAACAAACAAAAATAAAAGTAGGACTGACTGAAATCTTGCAGGGGTGGGGAGGGGTAATTTCAATGTGTCATTTGTTTCAATCCAGTTGACCAGCCAAACGCTGCTCTGGGGAGTTTAGCTCCAAGCCCTCTTGCAGAGCAGTCATACTCCAGTGTCCCACTGCAAAACACTTTGCAGCTTATTACAGGGCTGACTATGCCACCTGCGCTGTCTGCACATCCTAAGTCTGTGGAGGCTTCTATTCGTGCTGGTAATATTGTATGATCAAGGTCTGGATGAGCAAACCTGCTGCAGACTTCCCTGTGCATCGTGAAAAACTTGTGCTGCTTCATCGATTTAATGGATGTTTGCAGATTCTGTTTGATACCTTAGGAATTACTCAGACATTCATCCATTTCAAAATGGTCAGTCTGTCCTGCAGCCAAACCAGATAAAAATAAGAATGGAAGAAAAAAACACCCTACCCCCTGACTAGCTTTTATGAATACACTGGTGTTATCAGAGATGGATTGTGCATAAGAGCTGTACTGATTATAATTCAACCTCTAGAGCTATGTGAACCTCCAAGAATTCAATTTACAAAGGAGCAATGGTTCTGTCAGAGCTGGTTTATATGTGCTCCTGAAGTTTAAGAACATTTTGGTTTGACTTAATTTCAACTTTTCAGACAAAGAATGGCATTTTGAAGACCCAGGATCTGGGAATGTCTTGCTGCCAGCTGCTTCTATTATATAGCAAGCTTCATAGTATCGGTATGTTCTTACAGCCTTCATTGTTGGGATAAAGGATTAGGCTACCCACATGACATACCTACTTAACTGACATATCTAAAAGAGACTTTCACAGCCACCCAAGGTGGGGGAAAGCAGGACACTTCCCTGATGCCTGCAGTCACACAGATGTAAAATCACATCCTCAGACTTAAAAACTAAACAGAAAATAAAAGCAAACACCTCTTTAGTTGGTTTGATTTTAAATCACATCATTCATTATTTTTTTTACTATTTGGGAGCCAGGGGTGGCTGGGAAATGTGGCCCTTGGGGACTACGAGTTTTAGGGGGCAAGTGACAATCTATGTATTTCAATCACCCTCAAAGAGCCTCAGCAGAGGCAAAATCACTTTCCCGTTACTGCCTTTTGAAAGACTGTACTCAGCACACAAGACTGGATAAAGAGAGAATCTGTCCCACCTGCCCTCATGCCAGGGTAGCACCTGAGGATGGGGCTGGGCTGAGGACGAATTCTGGGGAAGATGGTTCCTCCCTCTTGCCAAGTCTCTGGATGCCAGTAGAGGCAGAAGCCCCATCAGCCACCAGTTCCCTTTGGAAAAACACAGGACAACCTCAATCTCCAGCTTCTATCAATTGAGAGATGTCCCTTCAGCACATAGGGGTAAAATGACCCTGTGCAGCAGCTGGCAGCAAAGAGGTTACAGCAGTATGGGACGGGTAAGGGGTGCAAGGGCTAACCCCAGTCCTGGCCTCCAGAGGCCCAGCTTCTGAGCTCTTTGGGTAAATGGGGGCTGACCCTGTATTATGAAAGAAGAACAAGGTTACTGTGTGTTTCCATTCAAAGGTTAACTACGTCAACTACAAAAAATGAAAATCTGCTCCAAAGAACAAAAGTTGATTTTCTGAAGGGGCAGAGAGGCAATTCCTCAGGGAAGAGTGCTGACTGAAGGCGCCGGTACCCCACTAAGAGCTATCTAAGAGCAAGTGACTTACCAAAAATAGTAACACACAGTTTTCTGTTTGTAATATACTGAAAGCTACAGGGCTTGATTCATAAACTCTGACAAATCCATGGGAATCCATGTGATTCACTCAAATGGGCTTTGGACCAGATCCACAGCAGGTTTCATTTTATGGAGGGTCTCAGCAAACCATAAACTTATTACTCAGATATAAGAGCACCAACTTCCTGCACTGGGTATTAAAAAGAAAGAAGAGTTATTCTGGTGAGGAGTAAAGCCTCACTGTTGCAATACAGTCAGCTCCCCTCTCAACAGGGCGCTTATTTTAACTCCTGCTTGTGTCTGGGTCTTTTTGAGAGCTGCTAGGGTAAGGAGGAAGGGACAGAAAGCACAGCAATGTCCCTCTGTGCTCTCTCCTGCCGCTATCAGAATGATATCACAGACTCGTTTGGGTTGGAAGGGACCCTAAAGCTCATTCAGTTCCAACCCCCTGCCATAGGCAGGGACACCTTCCACTAGACCAGGCTGCTCCAAGCCCTGTTCAACCTGGTCTTAAACTCTTCCAGGGATGGGGCAGCCGCAGCTTCTCTGGGCAACCTGTGCCAGTGCCTCAGCACCCTCACAGTAAAGAAGATACTAACCTCAGCAAGCTCTGTGCTTGCTGAGCTGGCAAAGGTGCCACATAGCAGGGCTGCGGTAGAAACTGGCATCCAAACTCACTTCAGGCATGTCACCACATCTGTGCTGGTGACTGCTCCAGAGGATGAGTCAGTCCAACCATCACCAGCCTCAGTCGACTTCCCATAACCAACGTAGGCTAAGAGAGCCCCTGGATGCCCTTTCCTGCATCTGCTCACTCCAGTACTTAGAAGAGTTACCCACACTTTTCACACCTCCTGAAAACACAGATATGCTGACCAGACTTAAGTGAGGTTTGCTGAGGTCCAAGCAACAGCCCAGCATGCCTGGAATATACAGGGACACTTGCTCATCCCACTCCCACCCAGGTACTCTGGGTCTGGCACATGAGGACTTCAGTCGACTTCAGTCCTCCACTTGCGATGTGGACACTTGGTCACTATGGGCTTGACACTAAGTTGTGCTGGGGACCTCTCTCTGCATTTTACCCCCAGAGAGCCCAGTATCAATGCTCTGAGTTGGCAATACCAAATTCCCTCCAGAGAGCAACCTGCACCTTACAGCCCTGGTGCCCTTGGCTGCTGCATGCCTTCGCTTTACTTCAGGGGCGAGTTTTCCTTTTGTACTGATTCCCCCTTCTAAAGAGGAGAAAGAAAAGAAAGAAATCTAAATGCTACACAGGCATTTAGTGTAGACAGTTCCCCACCCTGCAGAGGCACTGTCTGCCTGGCACAGGCCATCAGTGTTTTTTACTCTGTATTTTTACACATCCTGAGCTTTGGGAACCACATGCTCAGCTGTGGCAAACACACCCAATTCATTTACACAGTCCTGTGTTTGTCCTTGTCCCACATCCCAGAAGTGAGGTTAGTCTGCATGCTGGAGTGAACTGCATGAGAGTAAATAAACTCAGAAATTGGTTTACACGGCATTTAACTGCAAATAAACATAAAAAAACATATTTTCACACCTTATCAAACTGTTTAATATTCCAGAAGTATGCAGCCAAGCTCTTCAGACCTGCATTAATGTTAACTAGAAGCATCTCTTTTTGGGATCAAGTGTTTGTCACATAAAAATAACCTCAAAAAGACTGTACATGAATAACCAAAATGAGGAAAGAAGGGATTCATAAACAAACAAACTCTGCAAATAATACTGAGGAGCTAAAATTACCCAGTTAATTTTAAAGATCACACATGGAACTTTTTCCAACATAAAAACAAGCTCCTGATTGTTTGAGGTTTAATACCAAGCCCATTAAAAAAATGGAAAACGCACCAGAGGCACAGGAACTTTCAGCACAGCTGGCCTAATGTAAAAACAGAGTATGTAATTGTCGGCGATTAACAAAATTGTGCCTTGAAGAATTGCTAATTTAGCCAAAGCTTGATTCTGAGCAAGGACTGACTGCTTAATGATTTTCATTTTTTCCAAAGACTGTCATACCACAGAGAAGTTGCTAAGAATTTGGTTTCTTAAATAACTGCTCCAGGGCTGGGTTTCACCCTGGGATGCAATAAAAGTGGACTTCTCAATGATCTCCCACTTCTCAGCTCTGCTTCCTTCCAGGACTGCCTGCACCTTTGGAAGAGCAGTGGCAGAAGTGTGGCACAGAGATTTTAAGTAGGACAGCATGAACTTCAGTTACAGCTCCACTTTCAGTGAAAGCTGCCATGTAGGAAACCAGCAGGGAATCCCTACTGATCTGTTATGAGGGAACACCAGAGAGAGACCAATCCCTCAGGAAGCAGGTGGCAGTGACACACTCTGTAAGAGAAGGGCAGGACCAAGAGCAATATTCAACGGGAAATGTCGAGTTCCCACAGAGGAGGGTGAAGCCCACCGCGCTTTCAAGTGGCACCAGCACTCATGGAAAGCCCGCAGTACCTGTCAATCACTCCATACCCAAGTGCAAGTGTGGCTGCCAACAGCAAATTACCGCATCCTCCAATTTGCTGCTTTTTCAGTATCAAATTATTTTTCACTGCCAGAGTGCTGTATAAACCCATAATAAACTTGTTTTGATCTAACTCATCGCATGTTACTGTGCACCTTGCTCTATTTCTGAGGTGTCTACAGATGACCTAATTCTGATGGATTTCCTACAGCTGCATCCCCAGGTAGGAGAGGGGCTCACACACAACCCTTTTAATGACTTTCATATTTATCAGCCAAAATCGGAGTCCAAACCCAACAACTGCATTGGCCCACATGATTAACTTAGGGACAAAATTTATTACTCTTTTCTTTCTTTTTTCCACACCAAATTTCATCAGAATGCGTGCCAAGAAAGATGATGTTCAGAGCTAAGCCCTTCAGAAGACATCTGTGCCAAGCCTGGTGGAAGGGAAATCATGCTCTAAAGATTAAGAAAATGAAAATCCAACCAGAGCAAGTACCCTTCTCCCAGCTCCTGCAGATCCACAGGATTAGGAAAGATTACTACATCGAGCCTGAGCTACTGCGTCGGCCTGATTGCAGTTCCATCAACAGGCTCCAAGCCGAGTAACTTGTCAATGCGAATTTTTAATGACTTTCTGATTGCGAACATATGCCATAGCTGGGCTTGCTCCAGATCCCAGCTGAAGTCAGCTGGTGCCTGCCAGGGTGCAGCTCTGTGTCACGCTTCATTCGATTTTACAGGGAACTCTGGCTGAAGCAGGTAGTCCTGGTTTGTCTGCCCTGACCAGCATTGCCTCAATCAGACCTGCTCACAGATCGAACACAAGCACTGATGGGGACAGCCAGTTCCCAGTTATCTCTGCATGTCTCCATGAGACCCTGCCAGGATCACGAAGTTGTTGGGGCTGGCTCTGCACCATACTGGGGGCTCAGCCTTGCAGAAGCACTCACCACCTACCCCAGGAGCTATCGCCTATGTTTAATACACTGGAAGGAAGCCTATCAGGAGCTTTAAAAGTTAGGAATTTAATAACAAGCCAAGGGCACATGAAAAGTTCAAAATCAATGCTCATTATTCAGCTTTTGAGGTGTTCAACTCAAGCATTGTGCACTTTTCCCTATGCTTTTCCTCCTAAAGCACCAACTTTTCAATGTATTATATGACATCAAGAAAGAAAAGCAATGACTTGATGCATGCTGTCTTAGGTGTGGAGAGTGCTAGTGCTACCAGAAGAAGCATTTTGTAAAAGGAAATGTCTTTTGCGTTCACCAATGAATAAATATCTGTTGCTTCTTACTCTGCTAAGTGTAAACTGTTCAGAATTTGGATTAATAATACAGTAATATAAAAACATAGGTTCTAGCGGGCACCTAAGCCCACATTCTGTCTGTAAACAGAATAGCAACCAATGGCAGTGGAAGTTGTGTGTGCTCAGCATGCCTGAAACAGAAACCCTTGTTTGCTATTTCAAAGGAGCATAAGAGACAAAAATAACCAATTCCCATTGAAACATCACAGAAATTAGGTGCCTAACTGCTTTAGGCGCCTGTGAAAACCCTGCCTGTAACCTTTCCTTTTTTTTCGTGTGGTTATGATATTCCAGAAATAAACATCCTGAGACACTGAAATGAAAAGCTAAACTGCAACAGAACAAACCACAGTTCTCCTGATTAGCAGGAAAAAACCCACTCTTATTGTTATTACATTTTTAGTCCCTTCACAGGGAACAGTTGATATTTGTGGTAGTTTTGGTTGTAGATCGTAGCAGCTGTGTAGTATGCATCACATTAAATATACTGGTGGGTCCTGTACGGTCAGTCTGGCACCATTTCTATTTCATACAATGCCTTCAGTTTTTCTATTTAACCTCAATCATTTATCAATCATTCACCAATGGCAATAAATCTAAGTGTCTGGGGACCCGTAAACATTAAAATAAGGAGCTGTAAAAAAATATTACTACAGCAATTAAAGACTCCACTAGTAATAAACTCTACTTGCATTACACCTTTAGAAAGCTCTACTGAAATTAAACAAACATCCAATATCAATAATATGAAAAGGGCTTTTTCTTCTAGTTTATAATAGCTACTGGTATACCCAGAGCAGAAGAGAATTAGGGTTATTTTTATAGATCATGGCGACTGAAGGTGAATGTAAAAAAAGTGGGGGAGGGCAAAAGAAGTAGTGAAATGGTAAAATAAATTACAGTGATTTTCTTTTTTTTTTTTTTTTTCATCAGACTAAGAGAACCTGTACCACAATTTGCAAAGTAAATGTGAATCTTCATCCATGAAGTGTAATCTTTTGGTCTGGAACAAGACTGTGTGGTTAACAAATCTATTTTGAGTCAACCTCACAGACGGGTGTTTTACAGTAAGTAAAATTTTCTATTTTAGTGCATAAACTTCCCCCCCCCCCCCCCCCCAAAAAAAAAGCCTTTTACAAATCTTGGTCGTGAATGGGTGAAAACATAATACACACACATGAACAGACCTAGGGGTTGCCTAAGTTAAGATCAGTGTCTCAGTTGCTACCATCCATGGTAGAAAAGGGGGCATGTCTCTTCGGGAAGGGGTGATATGCTGTAATGGTCATGGCAGTTCGGCATGGGCAAGGAGAAGCCACACACCACCACATTTATTGCAAGAGCTTGGGTTTTACCCATGCCAAAATCCCAAGTTTTTGTCAAGGTATTCCTGCCTCAGAATGGGAGACTGAGCCTTCGCACAGTTTTTCCACCAAGATGCCCTTGGGAAGATGCCATGAAGTGGGCACTGCCTGTACGGCTGGCAGGGGAGGGCTCTCTGCTGGGCTTCTTGACTCCACTCATTCATTAGCTGAAGGCCAACACTTACTGTGAAGAGGACCATTTTTCTACAGTAAAAATACTGCAGGGATCCCAAGTGCTTGGACTGACGTCTTTATTAAAAATCACCAGTCCCACAGCGGTGTTGGTTTGGGTTGGCTTTCGCTACTAGCCTACCACAACTGCCAACAGAAAAGGGCTAATGAGTCAAAGCAAACAATAAACTCTGCTTTATGATTTTCTTTTTTTCCCCTCTTTTTTGCTGGAGCTTTGTGATGGAACTGGGGGCCCACTGAATACGTACAGACCTCTATGTGAAGAGCTACCGGTGGCTGAGCCAACAGCCAGACTTAAGGAGATGCGGAGAGCCCCGTATCTGGTGGCCTCCCTGCTCAACCTCAGCTCAGGAACGTTTGTGGCTGTAGCTGAGCCCATTAAACATCAATCAGACACATAACAATGCAAATGGTGCTTCTCATTTCTTGCATTTATCAAACACCTCCAAAGTGTCCTGATTGTAAAAAATAAAACAAAAACATAAATACCGGCTTCTTCTCACAGAATAGTACCAATGACTGAAGAAAATACCACTGGAGGCCATACCTAGCTGGGCTTCTGCGACCAGTGGAAATTTCCTTCACGCTTTTTTTGCAACAGTATTCTCTTTCAGTAGTTTCCTCTCTGCTATAAAGTGTGCTTTTATTATATCTACGTTGAGCTGGTTCCAATGACGCACCTAAAATAGATGAAACTACCCCAGTGTGTTTTCCTACCACCGAACAGCAAGCTGTGCTGTCTGTGGCAGCAGCACCAGCATCAAGACCCGGCATTCAGCAAAGCGCTTACCTGTGCCAAGCACAGGTACTGCCAACATCGCCGCCAAGATGGGGCCAGTAAATCCAAGCATGTTGTGCGTCTCCTGCCTATAACCCCCGTGCACACTCTAAAGTTCAGGGACCTCTTTTCGCAGCAGAGTCATTACCCATCTCCATGCACATTCATCTCTGGAAGCCCTGGCAAGCTGCAAATCTACAGGAGGAAGACTACTGGGCTTGGCAGAAAGCCTTGGAAAAGCTGCAAAATTAAAGGAGTCTTTGGGAAATAAGCTCTGGGCTTTGAGGACAGCTGCAGGGAGGCCTGGCATAAGTGGGGATAATGACCTGCAGCCCACCTTCTCCAGCTGGAGATGTGGCTGCAGTGAGTGTGCAGGGTGGCCAGTTGCCTACCAGCTCATGTTTAATAAATGAGCATGGATAAGAAAGCTAAGTTGGGCTCACAGACACTGAATATATACAGACCTTTATGTGAAGGTGCAGAAACAGCACTGTTTGAGTCTGACTCATTGTGTCCTTGTTACGTTGCTGGTTGCTTGGAGACTGTCTGAAGGCATGCAGCAAAGATGCCGGCTTGGGAGTCACCACTCTGCCTTATTTTCTTTTTCTCTATGCACATAATTTTCCTTTAAAGGCTTGCCTTGCCTCTGCCACTGTGGAAAACTACAGCAGGGGAGGCAGCCGGGTGTCCGGGAACACTGTCAGTGTTGTTCCACTCTCACCTCCCAGCCCCAGCTCCGCATGCCACAGGGGGAAAGAAAGCATGCCTTTATTCCTCTACAGGCTCCCCTGGATGCTAAATTTTACCTTAAGCCAAAGCAGTCACAGATTGCTTATTGAGAGATATTCCCACACATTTCCAACAGGTTACCCTGAAGTCCTCAAAATTCCTTACTTGGGAATAAATATCTACAAATCCAAAGAAGCAGTGGAAATACAGTGGGGAACTTGAGTACGTTCTGCTACTCGACAGTCATGGCACAACCGAGTTCAGGTGGTTAATGGGGAAATCTTGCTCAGCTCTTCCCTTACACAAAGCTGAGCTGTGTGGAGACAATTATTCGTAATTTAACAAGTGCTGAAATTTAATGCCCATTGTATCTTGAGTGCTAACAGTATCACGCTTCAAAGCAGAAGCCTGTAAAATATAAGCAGGGCTTTTAGGACACTGTTAAATTACATGGGCTAGAGTCTACATTAGTATAAAAGTAAGGATTGTATGTCCACTTCCAACAGCCCTGTATCTCATGTATTCTTCATAGCTGGAAACCAAGCAGTGGTATAGGGTAATGAATGACCTCTTACTTCTCTGTTTTAACAGGTCCGTATTTCCCTAATCAATCTCATCATTCACACCAGGGGAATTGGCTAAAAGCTCTTTAAAAAAACGTAGGTGCGCTCGGGGCACATCCTGCAGGTTTTTCTGAAATGACAGTTTCTGTACAGAAATGATTAAAATGGAAGCAGAAGCAGAGAGGTTTTGGTGGGAATTGCAATGTGCAAAGGTTCCCTCTCTGAGGGCCAGAGGGCAGGAGGGAGGTGAGCCAACCTCAAAGAAACAGCCTGGCACTGCCCCCTGCTTCGCAGACCTCAGCGCTGCTTTCTCCATCCAAAGGGGCTGTCCCCTGACTTTTGCTGGAGAAAGTGACTGAGATAAGAAAAAAGTGGCGCTGAGTTACTTGTAATTTCAGGAAGGAAAATAAAAGCTACCAACAGTGAAGGAAGGAGCCCTGCGGAGTTCACTTACAGCCTACTCAAAACTCGAATGAATGAAATCAAGTGACCTTAAGACTATTAAGAGCACGTTGTAGTTGTATGCAGGACCACGTGGCAGGAAGACTGGTTTTGGGAACACGAGCTTGTGTGAACCTTGGGCCCTGGCATGGATTCAGCGGCACATCACTCTGCCACCTGAGAGACACTGTGCCCCCAGAGCACTGAGATGGCACAGCCAGGCATCACGCTGCATGAAGGAGCAAGAAGCAAGCAACTGAGATGTGACAAGTCTGTATTAATCCATACAGACAAATTGTTCCCTAATTTCTCTGTCTTTGCCCTACAGCAGCTCCCAGCAATTCTGCCTGGGAAGGCTGACATATGCTGGTCAGTAGTCAACTTACCCAAGAACAGCAGGATGGAAAGATTGCTTAAAGCCATATCAGTCCTGCGTGGTTGGGGCTGTGGTGCATTGACTGCGACAGGCAGCCCCAGTGCTGGATCCTAATGGCCTATGAGTGCTGCTGTGCCCAGCAGTACTTGCTCCTACTTTCTCTGCAGTGACATAATACATCAAAGTAAGCCAAAAGCTGTTACAGAAGTGGTCTTGAACTCCGTCTTAATTGTCACAGCTAAACCCAAGGCTTTCTGCAAAATTAAATAGCTTTTAAGAAAAAACTGGAGGAAAAACCCCTAATCAAACTATGGCTTTTCCAGAGAATCTCTATAAAGGTATGCAAGCTGGACATGGACTGTACAACAGGGTGGCCACACAACCCATCATAGAAAGCTTTTATCACAAGTAAGCTGGGCAGCAAAATGAAATATGCAAAAATCGAGTGAATTCAACATCAGTTATATATTAAACTTAGGGTGCTGCTGGTGATTATTCAGGTTTTTTTTTCTTGTAATGACCCAGATACAATTTGGCTGAAGGCAAGACAAAATGAAGCCGCTCTTTAACACCCAGATTTGTCCTCAATGTTCAGTCTTGGTGCACTGTGTTGGCAAACTTCTTAATCCTCTGCTCTGAAGTAAAGCCAGTGCCTTGCAGGAATAAAGAAAATGAATAAAATCAAACAAAAAATGTATTTAATTGCTCAAAATTACATTGAAGGTGTATGAAAAGAAAAAAAGCGCAGGGAAGGGTAATGCAGGCAGCCTTCCTTTCTGTATTTTATGCAATCTGCAGGCTGCTCCCTGCAGCCTTGATCCACAGCTAACACAGGCTTTTGAATAGAGTCTCTCATTGCGTTCCTCTGTGCCAGTGGAAGCCCGACAGCTAGCTAGTGTATCCTATAATAAATAAACAAACATCCCCCCTGCCCCCAAACACATGTAAAAGACGGATTTAAATCATTAGGATTTACTTAGCTCTAAAAGGGAACAATTTTTCACCAGGCTGCAGAAAAACCCACTGCTATGGAGGGGCTAAGGCTGAGATTTTCAGAAGAAACGGAAGGAGTTCAAGTACCCAGTTTCTACTGAATTTCAATGTAATTTGCCATCAAGCTCCCCGCGCACCTTTCCCTGGGCCCTTGTTTTTACTCAAAATTAAGGTTTTTACTAACTTGAAAAGAAGTAACTGTGTAATTGTGAAAGGTTACAAGTTGTTTTAAAAGTAGCAATTTACACAGAGCTTGTTTCCTTCCCAGTGGCTGTACAGTTTCAGCCAGAGTAACGCAGCTGCCTGGACATAATTTGGGATGGGGAAAAACCTGGCGAAATTCCTTATTCTACCACTAAGTTTTTGTATAGACTTAAGCAGCCAGTTGGAAGTTTATAGGTATTTCAGTGTCCAGCAATGCATTTTCAAAAGTGCTGGAACACTTTTGTTTCTTTGGATTTCAAACACAGCGAGGTAGTTTTAAACTACCCTAAATGAAAAGTTTGACAGGATTTGCAAATACTCTACTGATAAGAGCAAGGATTGCTCTTTACAGCTGGAACTTTCCATCCAAATAATACCAAAGCTCTTTATACACAAGAATGATTAAAGATGAGGGACATGCCTGCGATACTGGTTCATTAATTGCTTATAGCTCAAATTCAGTAAAGCATGTAAGCACTCCAGGATGGGGCCAAGATAGTATTTCATCATGGCAGAAGTGAGAAGCCTCCCAAGACCGCCTCAGGCTTCCTTTAGTCTAGCCAAGGGACCCTCCTCAGCAGCCAGACTGCAAGCACATTTTACCAGGACCTTGTAAAAGTCCCAACAAACATCTCTTGCATTTGTGTAGGCACACATTGGATTTTTTAGTGTCCTTGCCCAGTGCGGCGCCAAATCCACAAGCAGCATCTGGAAGGCTGATCTCATGTGCCGTCTCCTGCCTAAGTAGACCTTGATGAAATTACCCCTTGGGCCTCAGTGAAAAATTGAGTAGCCCATGTAAATTCAAAGAGGAAAGAGTAGAAGTAATTCCATCTCCATGCAAATTCCCTACCTCCCTTTCCTGCCTCAAGTCAAACAATCAAACGCAACAAAAGAGATACAAAAGTCATGCAAGAAGCTTCAGATGGCCTTGACTCTCTTCATGCACGTATCTTATCTTCTTTTTGTTTCATTACTTCTGATTTCTGACATAAAGCTCATACAAATGAGGGGGAAAATGCTGAAAAACAAAAAAGCATGAAGTATGCAGGAGCAGTCAGCCTGGACTTAACCAATCTTACATGTAAGATCGCACCTCAGAAGACCCTTTACAAAGTATTTTACTGGCAGTTGCTTACATCGTGGGTAGGCACACATGCACTGTGGAGGGCACTAAATCTTCTATGACATTTTTGCAAACCATATTATCTCGTATTTGCCTTGATCCATATATAGGAGGTGCAAGATGTGGCGTGTAAAGCTGCCCTCCCACACTTTATGGCAGATCCCAGCTCCTCAAAGCTTCTCGGCATGTCTGGGAGGCACCACCACTCTTGGAGACGGTTTCACACAAGCAGAGGACAAGATCAACAAGGCACCTGCTGGAGAAGGCTTCTGCCAATCTGCACTGACTGAAAAGACAACTGCTTTTCAGCAGAATGAACCTCATCTTCCACCAACCTTAGCAGTTCCTTCACTGAGCTGTGCTGCACCCTTAGTGAATTGGCCACTGAGAATTTGATCCGAAGCGTGGCACAGCCTTTCAATCAAATTCCCCTTATGTGCTGAGCCACAAGCTTGCCAAGCAGTAGGAATGCTGAAGCATTAAATAAAGAACATTTTCAGCAGTTAAGGCCAAGGTTAAAAACATAAGGAATGTGAAGAGTTGTTTTTGCAGTGAATTTATTGTACAGGCGAAGTAATAAACCATTTGCATTTGAAGGATCTATAGCATAATGATGTAGATGAGTAGGCTTCTGTTGATTTTTAGTTTTGGGTTGTTTTTTTTTAACACAGGGAAACTTACTGTTGTCTTTTACAGGGCTCTACTCATGCTGTTTCAGCTTCTGTGACACTCTGGTAACTGGAAACTGCAGTGATAGGCTTGGAGCACTCTCTCGCAGCTAGACCTGCAGAGCACCGAACCACCAAGTAGGGGAAAGCCGTTTTCCCCCAAACTTCCAGCATTCCTTAAGGAAGAAGGAGGGTGGATTGTCTTTTTACATTATTATTTCTAAAGTACAATTTCTTTAATAAACTACCTATAAAAGAAAAGCCTCTGATTTTTAGACCAGAGGGCATCCTTTTTTTTTTCTGATACAATACAGAAAAGCACTGATTCAGTCAGTTTGAGGCATAAGTCCCTATCTGCAAATGTCTACATACCTGGGGTTCCACTAGCAACCATTCAGCCTTGTTAATTAAAAATCTGTCTAAAAACCTGACACTATTCATGCACTCAAATGCTTTTAAGAATATGGGTTTGATCCAAAAGTCCATTACGGCAAATGGAAAGACAAATTGATTTTCCACTGACTTTGTATTAAGGCGTAAACTTGCAGCATGGGTCTAAAGATCGTCTAATTCCCTCAGCTTTTAAACCAAACTCTACTTAAAGCCTCAGTTTACAAATGCAGGCATTATAAGGGGGTATTCAAATGCTGCTAGTGGATTCTCAAAAGTAGCTCTCTGGTCTGTAAAATATGCACTAAGCATACCTTGGTGCCAATATAAACATCCAGCTGCAGAGATTCCTAAAAAAATCTCATTATGGTTGGTCTCAACAAAAATACGTTACCACTTGCAACTATTAAAGTGTGAGGGAACCAGAGGAATGAATGAGAAGGCAAAATTGAGTGACCTCACTTCAATTTCTCTCTATCTACTGCTTCTTACTTGCAAAGCCTGCCTGGGAAGGTAAAGACAGCTGACAGCTTTCTGGGACAAGATGACTCTCAATGAAGTGAGAATTCACTAGCAACCAAGGAAAACACTAAGGCACACAACAGGTAATCAAGAATCTGGCACAGTGGAAACTAGCAAAAGATACTTTCCAAGGTGAGAAATGGTACAGAGAAGTGTGTGTATTCAAAATCAGAGTATCCAAACAGAGCAGCTGCTGAGTTGCTTATGGTCTGCAAAGCTGCCAAGGCTTCCTTCCACACAAGGAATGACACAAGGGACAAGTGTCAGTTAAGGATCACTATGGCACCTAACTTAAAACATTTATCTTTTCCCTGAAACATCAGTGAGAGTTTGAGCCCACTGCCCATTTGCAGTGCTGCAGCATGTACTCTTCAAGGCAAAACCTACTTCAATGGGAACAACCTCAACAGCAGCCTGAATGGATATGGAAAGCAAAAGACTTAGAAGCAAAGAAGAGCTACTAAGTTTTCCTACCTTACAAATAATGTAAAGCACATTAACATTTGCAGTTAGTAATCAGCCTGAAAACTGCCAAACTGCTGTACTTCTTCCTGTAGCCTTTTCTAAATACACACAAATCAAAATTTAATGAAAGCTCAAGGCTGCCAAGTTTCCAAACTTGAGCAAACAATACAGGGTCAAGAGACCATCCGATCTCAAACACTTCTGTTTCTCCTCTCCCCGAGACGTCCTGGGTTACAAAAAACTACTCTTTATTTAAGAGCACCGGGGGTAACTTTCTTCCATCAACAGATCACCGAGGACCTTCGTGAGATATTTCCATATTAGCTCTGTGTTTATTATTGGCAGTTGCCATTCCAAGGAGCCTGGCATGTGCTGCGAGGTGCAGCAACAAAGCCATGCTGGAGCACTGAATGGTGTCTTTAACACACTGTTCATAGCAGCATGAGATGGAGACGGACTCCCTGATTACGGAGTTCATTGCCTGAGACTGCACAATACGTTGTCTGTGCTAGGAGCTCTGCCCCATGTTCACCAATATTAAACCCCTCTCGGTTAGAAGACAGGGACGTGTCTTCAGGTGGTGCTTCAAGATACACCAGGATCTCACTTCTATTCTTCTGCAGTGAGTTGTGAACCAGGTGCTGAAACCTTTGTCAAAAATTCCCTAAAAAAAGTGTCTGACATAAGACAGCAAAGCAAAGAAGCCACTGTTCCTCTACACTGGTGCTTATGGGCCCCCGTGGGCAGAGCTCTAAAGAGGAAAAATGCTGCGGTGACATCTCCACTACTTGTTTCATATCAAACATTCCCCAAAACTGATGGTGGTTTTCAATTTACTAATAGAGAGGGGAAGAAAAAAAATCTACTCCCAGCAAAACGGGAATCTCAGACTCTTTTCCCTCTCTCACATCCTCTGTATTCCCCTAGGAACAAATTATATGGAAATGCTCAAATACTTGTTGTATTGATACTGGGAAGTAAGAAGATACGGCACTGAGGGCCTTTCCCAGGCTGAAGTCCCAAAAGACAGATGACTAGCAAATGCCTACATCCTGCTGACATATTCCTCTGGTAATTTTTACAGCGTGTTGGTGAATGCATGATGAGAATACAATGCCTGCTATTATGCTCAGCTCTCACTGTTAACACATTTATAAGAGTGTTTCACATTGTCATGCGCTGGGTGACTGAAAATTGCCAAGGACACTAGGAGTTGAATGTACTAATGCTAATAATTTCCACAGCATCCAACTGCTTAACCAAACACCATCTCTGCAGTCTTTTCAATTTCATTTCAAAGATCCTGTCTCACATATCAATGGGGCAACTTTCAGGCACAGCACTAGCAATTTGGACACCCAGAGCCCATTTTAGGAGGTGCTTGGCGTATCCTTTTGGAATTTGTTTTATCAGTATACAGCTTTCTCTTCCCATTTCTCTTCAATATTACAGTTGTTCTGATAGGTCTCAGTTATGGGTATATCTAAAACACATTCCCTGCTGCTGGCAGAATAAATGGACCTGGTCCAAGACTGATTATTACCACCACCCAAATGTGAAGTTGCTGCACGAACGGAAGCATGCTGTGCTTTCCTTGCTGTTTATATTTTCCAGGGCTGAAAACATAAAGTCTTAACAAATGCACACTTCTGTCTTTCACTGTCTGACTGCTGTGTTGGGATGAGAATTTTTAATTCAGAATCACAGAATCAACCAGGTTGGAAAAGACCTTTAACGTCATCAAGTCCAACTGTTGCCCCAGGACTGCCAAGTCCACCACTAAACCATGTCACTAAGGGCATCTACATGTTTTGACTATTTTTTTAATAAACCTCTAAATATCACTAATGAAAAATGAACTACCTTTGCAAAAATTTACTTTTAGTCAAAAAGCCATTTTCCCCTGAATTTAGAGGTGGCCTGGGTGATAACATAATAAAGAACTAAGTATGGATCTAAATGCCAGACCTGCTTCACTATATAAATCACCATTAAACTGTGCTGGTTCTGGGGAAATTGGTTTTAACAGCACATTTCACCACAAGCATAATAAAAAAAGGAGATTTTCCTGCCCCTGTTGAGCTGTTCAGGATGAAGAGAGATCTGGGGTTTCATCCAGGAGAATTTGTTTTCTCCTTTAGCCTGTTGGATGAACAAACAGCCACTCATCTCAGTGGTGCTGTGTTTAGCACTGGGTGGTCTTGCAGTGATCATAAAACCCCTAAATTTGGCTTTGGTGAGGCCCAGTGTATTTTAGGCAATTCCCCAGGATACAGTGAACGGAGAGTGACTTAATGAATCCAAATCTAGGTTTAGGACAGAGGCTCGAACTTCCCAGCTGCTTTGTATGCAGGTATTCACCCTGCTGCTACAAAAGCCAGATGCATGAGATACAGTTACAGGACACAGACTTGAACATACGCTCTTCTGCAGACACCCTCACCCCTTCCTTTTTTTTATCCAGATGAGGGCTACATCACTTCCTGAGGCATCCCACAGTGGATGAGATCATGAGAGTTCTCCTTATCCCTTGCAGAGTTCTAATCGGATGTAAAAGTAGGAAGGAAAATAATAAAAACATGTTCTTTTAAATTCTTGGTAAAGTTCATTTTTGTTCACTTGGTAGATTTTGAACTGCTACACACTACAACGGATTTTTTTTTAAAAAAGGTTATATCAACAATGTAAGCATTTGATTAAACTGGAGTTTTTTAATCCAATTTGTGATTTTACATGGAGATTTAATGACATGAAAGATTCCTGTAAGCCTATTGTGGTGCGGTCTCCTAGGCTGCTGGAATGCATTATCAATAACAACTTCCTCTAGGACTGTAGGCCTAGGAAGGAAGAAACACAGTGAAACAAGACATATGAGAAGTGTCTCAGTATTATTTTCTGCAAAACAAGCAGTCCAGGAAGTTACAGTACAAACTGGAGAGACAGTTTTGACTACTTTGAGAGCTTTTATTAGAGAAAGTAACATTTTTGCCTCCAGCCTTTCAGGTTGCATTCATCATCCTCCTGAGCAATGGAGAAATTCTCCAAGTGATGTTCCAGCACTTTTTGCTGTCAGCAGTAGGCAACCCACATATAGGACTGTCCAGTCTGGTTACTTCAAATACATACATTGCCTTGAATCAGGAGCGTACAGTCAGATCCAGTCCACCCCTGAAGTCAAACAGAATTATTGCTATTGACATTAATGGAGATTTAAACCAAGCCCTGCATCTTATCATCAGCTGTCTATTTACTGTTTAATCCTTTAAGTGTCTGACTTTGCAAAATGCCAACAATCTCTAGGGAGGCATAGGATAGCTCGTAGCTCATCTCTAGTTTTCTTTCTCCTAGTTATTCTTCTAAACTGCTTTTATTCTCCAACAAATGCATCACATACAAAAGTAAGTTCTAGAAGAATTAATCCATTAATAACAGAACTTGTGCACCTTATCAGCCTTCCAAGCTTTTTTTGTGCCAAAAAAGACTCAAATAAACCCAGTGGGCTTAATACTGAAGCCTTTAAACAAGCCAAACTCCCCCTCAAATCCACAGCTAAGTAGCACCCAGTCCACTGAGAACAGATCATGAATTAAAGATTATTCTTCAGTAAGGCAACAGATGAGTCAACTTTCCTAGCAATTCAGGGTGTTCTTTCAGAAAAGGCTGCTGTCACGTAGGGAAATGACACTGAATGGGTAAATGGCTTTCAGAGAACTCAGAACGTTTCTATTGAAAACCCTCAGCACACTGCACCAAAGCCAACTTCTCCCGGTAGCTAAGAGAAGGCTCAGATCTGCACAGAGGTCCTGCAACATTTCTTTTTCCAATTTCACTGAGCAGAGCTACAACACAGCCCTGCTAACAGATGGAAGAGCCAAGAGCTCAGCATTGTTACTGTGAAATGGTACTTGTGGCAAGATTTACCAGCGACATGGAAAGGGACAGGTTAAGGAGACTAGCTCTAAACCACACACACTTCAGTACATCCTTCTGATCACCTGGACAGGTCTGCTATTGCCATCATTAGTAAACAAACTATTCAGACATTCATTTAATCTACTAAAATCATTACCGTTCGCCATACAGAAACACCAAAAAGCCATCAGCTGGTCTCCCACACCTTTTATGGGATCTTTCCAAATACAGAGTGGTAAATAATGCTGCCAATTCAGAGAGCTCCAGTCAGACAATCCCCTCTAGGGGACTGACAGGAATAAGACTCTTCTCAGGTATCTAAGGCACCAAGAGGAGCAAGAATCAGTCAAAATTCTTATTGCTCTCCTTACCAGGGGGTGCAAGATCTGTATAGGATCTTTGCTTCTGAATGGGTTTTTTGCCTCAAAAGGGTAAGATGGGCTCATCCCTGGGGACAGACACTACCTACTGCTCTGCTCATCCCCGTGCAGAAAAGCCAGAAGCAGCAAGCTCCACTTTTGCTTGAACACAGTAATAAAGGGTGCTACATTCTTCTCTGCTGCCGTATGTGGTATTTGTTGCCAGCAACATTAATTATGTTTCCAGACACAGAAAACCACTAAAAGACTTGTTAATAAATTAGTAGGGATGTTCAGGCTGTAATTTAATAAAATGATAACTACTGCATTTTCTCACTGTACAGAGTATGCCTTGCCTCCCCACACCAATGTCTATCTATTAAGCCACCTTAAAATAAATTTCATTTATTATGCCTTCATACAAATCCCATTACTCGCTCAACAAACAGTGTTGTTTTCCTGTCTGGGCATCCCTCCAAACGCAGGCTGCTGTATGCTTTTGTAATTACTGATACACTGTATAAGAAGCTATGGCATGTTTCTGACAGATTAATTAAAGGCAAAGAACAGCCTTCCCGAGACCTTCATTCAATTGTTATTCTCCTCTTGGCTTCCTCTGTGATCCCCACCACACGATGTAATCTCTCTACGCTTCATTTCCCCACCTGCAAAGCCAGGATGGGAACCTCTCATCCACATCACCAACCTATTAGATGAGATCCTAGTAAAACGGGCCATGGTTTCAACTGACTCCCAAGTGCTCCTGTAATTATATGTGTGGTTTAACAAAGACATAGGGCAAACCAAAGTCTTTTAATCAACACAGTTTCCTCACAGGTACCTCTAGCAGCGGCACAGCTATTGCGCAGCAGGAACTTGACAAATCCACCATTACTGCAGAGGGAGCAGCAGACTACAAACATGGCAATGGAAAGCCAGACAACAAGAACGTATCTCATCCATTCCCTAAGCCCAGTTTGCACCTCAAGTCTCCAGCCCATTTGATCACTAGAGCCGCATTTTGGTACCCTTGAAGTCCCCAAGAGGACCCCTCATGGGCTGTGGGCCGACAGCCCCCTGCTTCCCTTCCCAGGAGGATGACAGCAGCGTGCCTCCAGCCAGGGAATGACTGCAGACCTCAGCTCTGGAGGCTCCTAAACAAGAGTTTAAATGCAAGAGTGGAGACCTAAAAGCAACCTTTTCTTCAAGTGTGTGTTTTAGACTAAATCATACATTTTCGTTCTGCGTAGTGGTGTCATCTGGTTTTCTTACACAGTAATACTGAAGGGCAATAACTATTATCCTCACCAGGAGATCTGGGACTTTAGAAGTTCATTACAGAAATTCCTGTGGTTTATGCAATATCTTTGTGCGAATTAAAAGGAAACAGCTGTCATTTTAAAACCAAAAGTCATGTGTCTGGATTAAATATTTCATGCAAATATCAAGTTAGGAGGAATAGTTTAAGTTGAAATGTCAAAGAGGCTCCACTGCTGCTTGCTTGTCTCAGCTGACTGTGGAATTTCATCTCTGATCCATTAGAGCAATTCAGAGATCATCTTGACTAAACAGTTTTTACCCAATTTGCACCTTAAGTGCATATTATTAACAATAATAATAATAATAATTGGGTAGGCAGATAATGATAAGACTTCAATTACAGGACTGGAAGAAGGTAACTTATCTTCCCAGAAGCAGCAGGAGATATGCAAATATTAACATAAAAGCAGAGGTCAAATTCTGTATCAACTATAATATGTAGAAGCATTCAGTACTATTATGTCTATTTATGTCAGCTAATATATGACTTTTTGTTCTTAATACTTTTATCACCCAATTGAAATAAGCTGGCAATGTTTGCCTAATATAATTTTCGTTATTTTACAGGAACTGATCATGCTGGAGACTGGTTAAAGTGTACAAGCTAGGCTGGGAGGTCTTGATTTCTCCATCTTCTCTTCAGGTGTAGAAGAGATGAAGATTGCTGTTGACAGAGTAAAAACTCAAGTGGGATGAGGCAAAAGAGAAAAGTGACATTGAACAAGCAAAATGCTGACTAGAGATCTATATAGTATTCTAAGGTTTATTAAGAGGTAAACTAAGTTGAACCCCACAACATGGAGTCCTGACTTTGAAGCATGATTTTTTTTTTTTTTAATAGACTAGGACATGGAAAGGAAAAATGAAATAAAGATTCCTTTTCCCAGGACCATCCTGGTATTTTTTTCATTTTAATACCAATTTGGCAAATTAACCATGGAGTACGTTACCTAAACACCAGCAAGACCAAACGAGTTTGAGACTACATTTGGAAGAGCTTTTGCAGGTCCTAATAAGCCAAAGGGGGAAGCACGTTCAGTAATGGTGTTTCCAAGCAGGACGTCCATAATCCTGACAAATGGGGAGCCAGGAGTCTGCTGGAGCAACCCAGTAACTGTGGCTGTTACAGGTAAAGCACTAGAGCCATAATGAGCTGACACATTCAACCTAGCCTAATAAGCAAGGTTTTTTTCAACTCAAGCTGTCATTTTTCTTATACTTCCCTTTACACTTCAAGCCTAAATAATACCAACTTACTCTGTCCATGCCCAACTAGGAGTAACCTCACTGTTTTTAGCTACAGCCCAAGCAAGGGAGAAGCCTTCAGCTCCAATGTCCCCTCCACACAACCTGCCCGCTCCAAAGCTATGCCTGGAGTAATAACTAAAAACATTACCGCCCTTCAGATAAAACCAGTCTGAAAACATATTTCTGGATCCTTTTCTAGAAGGCAGCTTTTTTTTCCCCCTCCCCAACCTAAACCACCAGTAAAATATGGCAGGTTGTGAAGGAAGCAGAAGGGGAGCATGGAAGGAGTCCCTGTGTCTCCCCAGCATGGCAGCCATGTCTCTCCTCCTTTTCTCCAAACTGCTAAACACATTAACAGGGTGAACATGACACAAATACAGGAATAAGAAACTTACTTTGTAGTCAAAGGTTTCCACCTCTGTAAACATCCAGTCTGCCATGCATTGATGATAGATAATGCAACATTAAACACTGCAGGTGTCACCGACACTTATTGCAGTTACAGCAGCATGCTCTATTTCTGGAAGAATTGGTGCCTTTAATACACATCTCTGGACAAATACATATTAGTTTAGTTAGAAGCCGAAAACACAAGGGGTCTGGTTCTGCTCTCCCATAAATGCTTCCACTGACTCTTTATAAAGTCAGGCCATGGCACTGACTCTAAAGCCCATGCAAAGGGAAGACTAGTTCTGTCGCCATTCCAATATAAACTTAGTATTTTAAAGAAAAACAATGCCAATGTGCAAAAAGAATAATTATATCCCTCCAGGCACTGTCTGCTTTTACTGCAAAAATCTACACGCTACCTTTGGAGATTTTATTAAGAGTCATTTTATTCCACCTGCATGTTTTTCTTAGTCACAGATTTATGCAAAGTTGATGATCTGAAAGGAAGACTCCCTTGAACAGCACATTTTACATTAAGGTTTGTCACCAAATGTCATTGCTTTTTCCTGTCGAACCCTGAAGGGGTTGCAAATACATTTTGTTTCGGCTATTATGCTTTTTCCTTTTACACAAAGGACTGGTTAGGAGACAGAGAACCAGGGTGTGCAGCTCCTACGGCAGTCATGTCTTCTGTGCCAAAACCACTGCAATAGTTGACTCTCGCTGTGTAAACCCCATGGTCTCAAGGCAGAGGGTGCCAGCTGAGCCATGCAGCAAACTTCAGCAGGCATGTTTCAGTACAGAAGAGATTTTGACCTCAGCAGTCCTGTCCTTCCATCTCTTTGTACACAAAACCCTGTTGACCCAGTAGCATTAAGCTCCCAGCTACACTGAAAGAGAGAGGGAGAGAAAGAGGAAAGAGGGAACAAGAAGCAGAGAAGAAAGAAAAGATCCTGTGACGCTCTAATTTCCAGGGTGAAAACAACAGACTTACATGTAGCTACTGCTGGAACTCTTATGTTATGAAAGGTGAGCAGGAAGAAAGTAAAAAAACTGAAACACAACAGCTATACAGAAGCGTGCTGATAAGAAAATGACTGGCATTTAGGAGAAAGATTACTGACATTTTCCCATGCCTATTTTGTTAATCCTGAAAAGGCCTAGGGTGTATCAGGCATTTAATGAATCACATAACACATCACCTTGCATACTGAGTGCAATCAAGATCTGGCAAATGGGGACAGATTTCAATGAACATGACATCAGAAACACCTTACTTGATGAAGGCATGCGTAGATTCATGTTAGAGCAGCATTTAAACAATCCCACTAAAGGGCACTGGGCAAAGGCTGATGAAGAAAATCAAATGTGAGGGAGAAGTGAAAGACCTCTAAAGCTGATGCTGGAAATTAAACCTTGTACAGACAGCTAAAACTGTCATCATAGCCCCTCTCTAAGCAATGACTAAATTGATCCTCCCTTGCAAAGTATAATTTGTGGTGTTTAACACTGTGACCACTTCAAATCCTGCCAACTGTGAGTCTGCTCTGTGCTACAGAAAACTCACCCACTTTGTTGAAGAGATTTCTAATGGTTAGTTTTCTCCTCCTTATTAGCTGCAAATCTTTATTTTAAAACGTAGGTGTTGCCTAATAAGCCTAGAAGGCTTATTAGGTAAGATATAACTTCATTAGGAAGGCTGCTGGGATACTGATTGAATCCAGAGACCAGAGGCAAACCCAGAATGAAGGTTTCCATGAATTTAAGGATACTCGGTGTAATTTGTTCATTTTCTCCTAAGTAACACTTCATTTATTTCAATCTCTTAGACCAAAACATTTCTGCTACATTTGTTACAAACACCCTTTGCTTTATTTATAACACTACATCCATAACAAACACCCAGAGTTGTTCAAACACATCTGTAGGAATATGCAAATTGTTGCCCAGTACAAAATGTGAAGTTTTCAACAAAACCATTTTGGTCATGTGTGAGAAAATCAAAGCAGTCATGAAAGTGAAAGTTGCCATTTCACTCCAAAGGGCAAAGAGCAGTATGTGGGACAGTGCATGGTACTCTCTCTCTATCTCACTCATTCTTATGGCTTAGCTATCAGGCAATATGGTTGTAGCCTGCTCAGTCTCTGTGGTCAGTATAATTTTGTACAAATGGTTAACATCTATTCTAGTGGAAAGAAGTTCTAAGGTGCCTTGACTCCAAAAACTAGTGTCCTAGGTCACAAACCTGATACTACATCCTTCATACTTCTGCCAGTGTTGTGACTGTAACTGACAGCTAGTTTTGTTGGTAAATGCACCATGTAATATACAGGACAAAAAGTCACTGGGTTTTACTTCCAAAGCACAGACTCCCATCTGCACCAGCCAGAAGCTCCAGCAGCCATGGTGGGTTGGTGTCTCTAAGCCATTTCAGGCAAGGAGAGAAGACATTCCTCTCCTACCTTCATCACCACCTTAACCTAAACCCCAGCTAACGATGCCTGCAGCAAATTAGCAAACACTCACATAACACACACAGTAGACACACAGTATGCTAGAGATTGGAAGGGACCTCAAAAGATCATCTAGTCCAATCCCCCTGCCGGAGCAGGAACACCTAGATAATGTTACACAGGAATGTGTCCCAGGCGGGTTTTGAATGTCTCCAGGGAAGGAGACTCCACAACCTCCCTGGGCAGCCTGTTCCAGTGTTCCGTCACCCTCACTGAGAAGAAGTTTCTTCTCAAGTTTAAGTGGAACCTCTTGTGTTCCAGTTTGTACCCATTACCCCTTGGCCTATCATTGTTTGCCACTGAGTAGAGCCTGGCTCCATCCTCGTGACACTCCCCCTTTATATATTTATATACACTAATAAGGTCACCCCTCAGTCTCCTCTTCTCTAAACTATAGAGACCCAGCTCCCTCAGTCTTTCCTCATAAGGGAGATGCTCCACTCCCTTAATCATCTTAGTTGCCCTAAGATGATTAAGGGCACCCTTAACCCTTGGGGAGAAGCAGGGAAGTACAACAGGCAGACCCCATGCGAGTCTCAAACAGCATCTGACAAAGCAAAGTGAGCGTTTCTTCTAACAAATCATCTCTGCTGGACCACACAGCCCAAAGAGGATTCGAACTGATGTAATTTAGACACTGAGTGGTAAAGAAGGTGTACATTAGAGATTTAACTCAAATTTCCTTTTTTGTTTCGCAATTATTTAAAACTTGAGTTCTGTTCCCCTCTTCAAATCTTTGGTTTATAAAATACATAAATATATATATTCCTTTGGATTTGGCTACTAATTGGACCCATAGAGTCTAAATTACACACTAGCTCATGAGTTTGACTTTAAGGTTAGGCGGCTGCTTTTAAGTACACTGGTGTAATGATCTTAAAAATTAAAACCTGAGTGTTCCAAGGCCAGCAAAGAGCACACTTGCACACTGGACAAGACATCACATCAGGATTAAATGTGCCCACAGCAAGGTGAGAGGATGCTAATTTGTTGATGTTCACACAGCACTAGAGATCCTCTGATTGGAGGCTGTACAGAAGTATAGAGAATTATAAACTACAGAGGCATTAACTATGAATTTATGAATAACAAAGAAATCTAAAGAAGAACCACTACATAGTTCAGTTTCCCTAATCACTGCCTCTTCAGTATTCACCCACACAGCCAGATTGGCAGATGGCAACCGCAGCTAATATCTTACATAAAAAGGATGTAGATTTAGTAACACAGCATTCCCCATGCAAGCCTCAATTTGGCAATTTATTCAAGTTCACTCTTGAAGCTCCACATTTGCCTAAGAATGCTGCTGAACGAACGTCTCAGCATCCAGCACCACACAAAGCCAGGGGAACACAGAAGGCAGTAGAGCCCAAAATTATGGTGTAGGGTGCAAGAAAAAGTCTTAAAACACTGTATGTAAGTTTCACTCAATACAGCATGAAGAGCTTCACAGGTGAATAGCACCTTGGTGATGAGCCCAGCCCTTTCAAGTACTGAAGAATATATTAAAATGTGCTCTGCGTTGCTAAGAAATTAGAAGTTTCTTTGTTGGTTTTCACTTAATTCTTCCTTATATCACAATATTTAGTGCACCCATATAATTGGCCACTGATATGTCACCAAGGCTCCTAACCTGTTAATGTGAGCCCAGCCTCTTTAACAAACAGTAATTGCCAGGTGTCTTACAAGCAGCTAACACATCCAAAAAAGGGGTCAAAAGAGAGAGTTCAGGAAGCAGACAGCAGGAACAACACCTGGCAAATCCAATTCCATCTCTCTAATGCGACGGAACAAGACTGAAAATTACTACATTGCAGTACCAGAGGTTCCTTGACATTTGGTGGTGAAACATAACTATAAAGCTTATTTATGGCTGCAGCAGCCATAATGGACTTCTCTTTTTAGGTTTTATTAATCTCTTTCTAGTCTCATGTTAACAGGCTGGAATCTCGTCTCTGTTCCATTTTAAACTGATTTAGGATATATGACTTACTGCACACCATTCAAATTTAGGGGTATAGCTTAGAAGTCGTTACTTACAGTAGCAGCTGTCAATGATAAAACAACTATTGCACTCTTGTGACAGGGCTTGACAGTATAATGCAATTTTTAGGACTTTAATTTTGGGTTCGCTAGGAAGACTGCAATATGGGGGAAAATAACCAAACAAAAGAAATGGTATTCTGCCAGTGTTTTTCAAGGCTTTTATTGAAAAGATAGAGAATTATCTATGAAAGACAGACTTTCCACATGATATTAATTTATACAGCTATCCACAGGGATCATTGTTTATCAGATCACAGTGTCTTAACTGACAGAAGCATTACATACTCCGAATGCAGGGAAATCCTGTCTTGTTCCAGGTTTAGCCTTAAATTGGTAGTAAACGATCAACTTGATCATGGTATATCCATCCAAATCACGAAACCACCTTGAGGCATTTACAGAAGCTAAAAACAAGCAGAATTTCCTTCCTCTGAAACATGCCTTAGCTCTGAAAAGCACTAATGCAAAAACAGCATCACGCTGCTCCACAGACCCGCTTATTTATACACAATGCTAACTGATGAAAAATAAAACCCAGGCCCCACCACCCTGTTTCTTGAAGGATTTTACTGCTTGCAAACCTCCAGAATCAGTCCTGATAATTAAAAGCCCAGCTTACACCGTTTCTCCTTTTCCACCATCAAACAACCCTGTTGAGAGTATTTCAGACTCGTAATTGCCGCCATACTAAAGGCAAGGAGTTCAGCAGGTTATTGGATTCAGCTCTGAGACACTAGCAATAGGGACAAAATGAGGCCAAACTGGAAACTACCATGCCTGCATGCATCAGCCTCCCTTTGGATGTTATTTGGGCTGCTGAACATTTGTTTCTTATTACATGGGGAGAGGGGGGAGATAAAAATTTGCCCAATTTTCAGAGCCCAAGCAGAGATTCACAAGGAAAAACTTGAGAAGCCCTGCCCAGCATCAACTGAGAGCCCATGGCCCATGTGTTTAAAGTTTTTATACAGCAGCTATTTTATGCCAGAGTTATGCTTCCAAATTCTCCATGGGGCTGGCTGCCTGAAGCACTATTTTCAGCAATCCTAGAAAGCACACCTCCACCTCTGTCTTAGGACCACAGCTTCAGAAATGAGCATATGAGGGAAACACTTGGTCGTCATGCCACCTCCACAGCACCATGATCCTATCCAAACACCGATTAACTCAGCGGCCCGCTTACCTTATCAGAACTAAGAGGAAGGCAGGCTTGGCTACATGAATACAGCAAGTAAAATCAGCACCACCAGAAGATAGGGCTGAATGAAGACATATGCTAGCCTTTATAAATTTAAGGTATACAGATGCTAAAGTGGTCTCTGAGGACAAAGCGGCCTATCCAAGCCTGAAGGTCAAAAATCTAAACTCTAGTGTAAATCCCTGCAGCTCTCTTAGTAAGGTCTGAAGTACAGATGATGTATAGATGATGCTCAAATGTGATATACAAAGAACCTTGTGCTAGCAATACTCAAACAAAACACTTGGTGCCAAGTGGCTGCTGAGCGAAGGGAAAGGGCACAGAAAGCGGATCAAGACCCAGCTGGATGATTCAATCTAGCTACAGGATCGATAGGCTCAGTAGCAACAAAAACACATTTGCATTTCTTCACCAACCCTGACCCTGCAATACCTGCAGAGGCTGGGAGAAAACCCTATAACAAAGAGCCATCACAATGGGCTGCCAGAAGTTTCTGATGAATCCAGGGCTGCCTACAGCCAGAGTACTGGGAGCTGCCAAGTAACAAAAGCAAAACCAGGAGACACTACTTGATAAAACACAACTAGAATTTAAACATTGTTCGAAGGAATGATGCACTGTTCCATGTAATTGCTTGTTTGATAAATATCAGGCAGTTACAGCTCACATTTTTAGCCTTGAATCATTGCCAAACTGAGTTAAGTTTGTGGGGTAGAACTGAATCAGCAGTTCACTTACAAAAATTAAGCCCAGGAGAATGTGAAACAGTGAAATATTCCTACTCATTAAAGAAGCTATTGGTGCTAGATAATCAGCATACAGACAAAGCCCAGAAAGGTGGAACATTTATGTGCCCCAATCACTTTTCCTGAAATTCATCTGGTATGCAAATTGTCTACAGCTTGATAGCATCACTTAAATTTATTTCCCCCAAAGATTTACAGCCTAATCACTGCTCTGCACCACAGGGCCACAGTGCTCACAAGGCATCCCAGTAGATGACTGGGGTTGTCTGGGTCACCCCCATGAACCTTACTCTAAAATCAAGCACTAAAGACAAGAGTTATTTCTGTACCAGATACAGTATTAAAATTTAGGAGCCATTCAGCGGTGCATAGAAACAAACATGGTGATTGCAGTCCTAATCACTGCAGACACACGTCCTGATCCTCACACACAGCATTACTTGGCAAGCACAGAAAATGGTGCAAGGAAGTGATGGCTGGATACTGTTCTTTTTGCCCAGGCGACTGTCCCCAGAGAACAGCAGCAGAAGCTGTAACATATCTGATTTGTGGTTAAATCCACATCTTGACAGTTCAGCATCCTTCACAAAATAAAAAATTCATGTCCACACATAAGAGTAAATTACTTCTGGAACATAAATAATAAAATAATTTGGGACACTTTACATAGATAGTAGTAGCAAGGGTAATTTGCTTCACAAAGAAAGAAAAATTATATATATTTCCTCCTACAGTGTGAATTCATTTCCCACTGGATAATATTAGCCTGAATTGGAATATGTGCAAATTTTAGTTCCAAGACAATTACATGTTTTGGAGCTGATATTTCAAAACTCATCAAAAGCAGAGACTGAAGCTTTTTGATGCTTTAAAAGGCAATATCTCATTTTTCCAAAGAAAATTACAATGTCCCTCTCTAGCTTCCACAAACACTGAACCATCAAACTTTTATTTTCAATTTTGTTGCAGTTAAGAAAAAAACCTGTAAAGTAATTTGTAAGAGCCTCTAAAATTTTGGTTTAATTTCTTCCCTCTCTCCTTGGAGCCTCTGTGGTTACTGGAGAGTAGTTTTATAAGTGGAACAGTATTGACGTAAGTCAAGAATGATGCAAAGTTGAGACTAATCCTAAATCCATGCTAACAAGCTTTTCTATCATACAAATGAAGTGTATACCTCTTACTCTAGCTGTTTCCTGCTCAGCATCTTGGGAAGGATACATCTTCACATGTATGCCCAACCATGCCATTATTTTGGGATACATAATTCAGAATCTGGGAGTTTAGAACAGAAAGTGATAAAGAAATAACAGCTTAAAGGGGAAAAGTGTAAGCTTGAAGGAGAACATTACTCTGGGGAAAAATTTATCAGCATAAGATCAAATATGTCTAATCTTTTAACTCTTTCATGCCAACAGACCATCAGGAACCCACCTACCTCCAGCCCTCAAGTCTGTGACGTGTCACCAAAGGGAGTCTTGCCAAGCAGCGACTCAAGACCAGAGTGGTACCTGCAGGGTCAGAACCCATTTCCCAGTACTCTCTCACCTCTGTCCCCACTGGTCCCAGTTTGGTTGCGCTTCAAAGGCTAGAGCTGAACAGGATCACAGCAGAAGATCCATATACCAAAATGGGACAGGTCAGATTGGAATAATGCATTTGCTATGGTGGAAATTCCTTTCTAGATGCTATTTTTAACACCCAGTATTAAACATGCTTATGGATATTCCATGTCCAGCACAGTTACTACCATTCAACTGCCATTAATGTAAATGGTGGGTGCTGGTTAATGACAAACCATATGACGAAATTATTTCCTTTCCCATCTGGGTTTCTAGAGCCTTAAATAAAAGGCCAGGACACTAGTGAGATCACAGCTGAAACATTCAACCTTATCCCCAACATCACCACACATTCTGGAAGAAACCTTAGTTTTCAGGATAAAGCACAACACCGGCGTTATCCCCGCTATCCTACCTAATGCATAGTGGATAATACTACAGTTACAAATATTAATGAAAAATGACTAATGGTACCTAAATGATTCACTTATCTTGGCTCTTTCTGTAACACATTCTCCATATGACAGGCATTTATTAGCTCTCACTGATGACTCCACAGACACCCTGCTAAGCACAAAGTGCCTGTCTACACATTAAAACTTCATGCACAGAGCAAGAATTACTGACAGTAGCTCACTTCTAAAGGGCATATCAGTAGGATTTTTTATTTTTTTTTTTCTGCTATGGTTTTATTTTTCCTTAGCTACGAAATAATCACAGATTTTAAATTTTGCCAGAAGGTAGTGGCCCAAAACCCCCTATTACTCCCTCACAGTACTATTTTTCCCCACAATTGTTGTCTTTTTGTGTGCTTTTATTATTATTACTATTACTATTTTAACAGACAAATCAGTACACATGTGATGTTCCAAGATTAGAAAAAAACAGCTTGGAAATCCTAGCATTGCACACTGTGTGCTGTGTGCGTGGGGAAGCAGCAAGCCCTTGAGTTTTCCTCAGGATTTCACCACTTGTAAGAACAGCCCAATGCTGATTATTACTAGAGCCAAAAACTGCATAAAGACAATACTGCCTTGAATACACACATACAACTGTGCCCACTGTATAGATGCTATGACTGAGCAGGAGCCAAGTGCTTCGCTTCTGCACTGATGTGAAGAAGCATCTCTGCTGCTGATGTGCCTTTTCTACCCTGGAAAATGCTGATTGCTCTAAACCCCAGGTCTAGCTTCTGATATTGCTGGGGTATCAAGTTTGATATTCATATTCCAATAACACCACAACTATTACTGATGATTTAACTGCTTTCTGGAGTCCCTGAGTGAGATTTTCAAGGTGCCCACATTCTAGGCACTTAGGAATCTCAGAAAATCCATAGAGCTCTGTCTTTTGGGAAAACCACCACCCAGCTACTATTTCTAATTACAGTCCTTAAAACCGATATGTTTTGCCCCTCTTCCTGAGCTAAACAGACCCCAGGGCATTGTACACAGCTTTTTTAATTGTTCTGAGCCACACTGAAGGAGATCCTTTGGTCCATTTGGTCTGTTCAGCTCCCTTTGGTGCAGCACACCAGCAGCTCCCGAACATCAACTCACCCAGTATCGGAACAGAGCACTGGGCACCCTGTTTTTGCTACTGGGCAAGTTAAGTAGTCATCATCTTTCTTCAGACCGTATACAGCTAGACCACAGAGCACTGCTTCAGATCACCGTTCAGATGTGGCTGGAATCTGCCTGAAAGTAAATCTTGCTCAGATACATGTCTACATATCATTGCTGCCTTGCAAGGACCCACAAGGAGCCACCTACCTGTCTGTGGCTGTTTCAGGCCAACCCTGCACTGCCCTGAACCTAGTGTTCAGAATGGTACTGTTTGGATTTGGCAGACTGAGACACCTGGTCTGCATCCCTTTGTCAACTCAAGGAACTTCTTAAAGTCTCTACAACAAATGGAAAAAACACTAGGCATCGCAGTTGAGCAGTCAACATGCTCCCTCCATTTCTTTTCCTCTAAACAGGCATAGAAAAAGAAAGCAGTTTTGAAAGTGCTTGAGTGCTTGTCCCTGAGACTTAACCACCAGCAACCTGAATGAATCACTCACTCTGCTAAAACCAGGCTGGAAATTAGCATCAATCCAAGACACATGAGCTTTTATCCTACGCCTAAATATAATTTCCACTAACAGCCTGCGCTACACTGCTTTAAAATAAATGGCAGCTTAGACCTGATACAGAAAGGGCCTATAACCTTTTAGACATGTTTAGATATGTTTAAATGAGAGAGAATATCAGGCTATTTGCCATAATCCAGTTTTAGCTTTCATGAAATTACAGCATGAGAAACAAATCAAGCTTGGCTTTTATGATCAGGAAAAAATGGCTCTCTGTGCCTTTTTTTTTCTATTATTATCATTTAAAAAAGCTGAAGATGGAAGGGAATTGAATGATTTGTTAAATGGATATATTTGATAAGGGAACGTTAATGCATTTTTCAACAACAAAAGTGAAGAATGCTGTTCCAGCTAGACATTTTGTTTCATTTTTTATTACACAGACAGTGCTTGATTACAGTTTAGGGAAATGAACTGAAAGAACAGATGTACAATTTTTTTTTATAGGTAGTCTGAAGGGTATTTTACAGAGTCTGGGAAGAGTTGGAAGGCAGGTGATTCAAAGGATAATTGAAGAATGATATTTAAACAGGATACATTTGTGCCCTCAGGCATTAAACATAGGAGATTTTTTAATTCTCAACACGGGAGTTCGCATGGCTGCAAAGCAAATGAATACAATGAATAATTTTGTTTCAGAGACATGCAGTAACTGCTTGTTAGCAAGTAGGGAATTTTCCACAATTCAGGGAAATTTTATATGAACTTATTTAGAATAAGCCAGATGCTATTCAGTTTAATATTCATCATCATTCATTACATTATAGTATCATATTTTCAGTAGTTTCAGAATAGAGATCAAAAGCATTTCATGGTAACACAGACGACAGCAAGAACACGCAGAGACAGCCCCAGGTGCAGGACTCTGGCTCTCTAGCATTAGGACTGCAATGCTGAGGTCCACTGCAGCCCATTGGGATGCAGACTACAGCTGGTCCATGCCTCTGGTGGCTGAGGCTGCTGGTGAAAGCAGTCAGGCAGGTGGCAATGTCTCCCCCTCCACAGTGGACCAGATCTACCTCAAGCATGAGTGTCTCTGTCCCCTGCTTAAGATGTCCCAGCTCCATGCAACCCAGCTGCTGTCCTGGTGTAATTTTGGACTCCCTTGTCATGGCATAAGGGACATTCTGAGCACGTACACTACTTCGTTCCTGCTACATCTTTAGTGTCAACTTTAGCATCAGATTTCGGGAAAAAAGGTACCTTATTAAGGGTTTCAGTCCTCAGTAATAAGGGCTCTGAACAGCAGGACAGTTTCTCTAAAACCCCTTGACTCCCTGGTCTGACACTCCTTATTCTGCTTAACAAGAGAGCACACATTAACCCTTTCCAACAAAACCTACATATATTAATTAGCGAATTAGTGGAGCACAGACTATGTCCACATCAAAGACACATTAGTGTATCATTATTAATGTTGTGCAGTTCATGCCAATTGAATTCCTAATGATTAGCCGCTTAATTCTGAGCTGAAACAATTACTCTTTCCATTGAGAATTACTTGCTTCGGCTCAAAGCTCAGCAGCTGAAGTACAGAAAGACAGCCATAGCCAGTCATGCAAACACATAGTGTGGAACCAAAATTCAGGTTTACTAATACATATTTTGTATGCATAATAAAGCATTAGACGTACAAAAACATCACTTTTCAAAACTGGTAAAAAATCTGTTGGCAGGACTGAGGACATCCCTAATTCATAGATTTCCGCAGCAGCTGGAGTATGAACATACACATGTTCATATTTGTGCACAAGAAAGCAGTTGGCCCTTGGTCTATAAAGGCCTCCACACAGTCATTGGCTCTTCCTGATGTCATTTAGATCATAGAATCATAGAATGGTTATGGTTAGAAAGGACCTTAAGTTAATCAAGTTACAACACCCCTGACATGGGCATGGATACCTTCCACTAGACCAGGTTGCTCAAAGCACCTTCCAATCTGGCCTTTGGACCTAGATCCCAACACTACCAGGGATGGAGCAGTCACAACTTCCTTGGGCCAACTTCTTCCAGTGCCTCACCACTCTTACAGTAAAGATTTCTCCCTTACATCTAATCTAAATCTCCCATTTAAGTTTTAACTCATCACTCCTTGTCCTACCATTACAGTCCCTGATGAATGAACATTTCAAATTCAGAATATACTGTTAGATGGTGCAGTGACAATGTCATATGTCAGAAAAACAAACGGGTGGATCCTGATTTAGATTAATTGTAGTTAGGAGCAAATACTTGGCTTGCCTTCAAGTAAGTGAGGAATTTAAGAGATGCATCTCATGGCAGCTGTGTAGTTTTGGTAGATGCACAATTTAACTTGTAACTGTCATTTTCTACAATCAAAACAATATGCAGACAATAATTATGCCACCAATATGCCCCTGAGAAATAGATAAACAGCCATAACTCATTTTACAAGCGTAGAATCGGAGACATAATGATCCGATGACAAAAAATACTAATGGTAAAACCAGTATTAAAATGTAGGGTGTGCTCACTGTGCAAACTAGCTGAGACAATGGCATTGGTGGAACATAGCTGCAGCAAAATGGGATGCAAGAACGTGCTTTGCCAGTCCACTACTACTACAACTCTGACGTGGTGATGATTATTGTATTACCATTATGGTGATTCAATGAAAGCATTAATGTTCACACAGTCAGAGACACAGAGTACAGTATTCATGGCTGAGTATCACTGAACAGACATTAGTTCCCTCGGACCAGTTGCTCCATGTAGTATTTATAACACAGTCAGAGCTGCTAACAACATGAATGGAGCATTTCCTTAAGCCTGTGCAACTAAGGGACTGACCCCAGGGTGAAATAAGCAATGGGGAAGTCTTTCTGCTGACTTCAGTAGCCACTGGAAGAGACTCCTCTTACACATGCTACAAGGGACTGCGCCAACACCTGCAAGAGCCCACAAAAAGCTCTCTGTTGACTTTCAGAAGACATCAGACTTTCATCAACTCCACACTAACCTACCAAGCACTATAGTATTTAGATTTCCTACTCCATGCGGACCTGCAGCTTTGCATGAGGACACACAAGGGAGTGCGTTATTCTAAGAGTCCCATGCGGTGTCCAGGAGATGTTACTTCGAGGAAAGTCAGAAGCTGCTTGTCAGAATTAATTTTGCAAAATAAAGCTACAGTAGCTGTTAATTGTAACAAATTCGTAACTGATTTCTAAATGAGCAGTTTACTTACAGTGCCAGCAGCTGCAGGTTGAGGTCTCCCCTTTCATTTTATCTCTGCTTGGCCTCTGCAGTTACCCCCATGCCCTATTTCTCCAACACAGAACCCATGTGAAGAAACAACAGTATCCTATGCTTTCTAAAGATACATGCTCTGGCCAAGCCCAGCAGTATCCAGAGTACTTTCCTATCCCCTATTCTTATTCCCCAGGCCTCTCTGATTTTTCAACATACTTCTTAATGGAGCAAAAGGAATCACAACAGCAACCATCTTCCAGGTCATGGTGAGTGACCACCAGTAGTTCTGTAACAGATCCACTGGAAACACACGCCAATACCAACATATGCTGTACAAAGCTGAACTGTGCAAAGCAAGAATCGTTTCAATGTACAGCTTTCAAAGGCAAAAGCACGTTTGGCAGGGAAGGGAGGAAGCTTATTTTTGGATGCATATAACTGATTGTATACATGGATTTTTATCATATTGGTGCTTATACAAGACTGGGCTGTTACTGACAAGACAGATCTTGAACCCACAGGACTGCAGGACAACCTTTAATAACAAATGGTAATACTTTGCCAATGGCCAGATAGTCAGTGTCTTAGCAGATGATACCTTCTGACTTACTTCTTTAGCTACCGATTTAATTACGCCTATAATGTCATGAGAAGCAGAAATCAATTATTCATTAAACCTAAGAAAACATTCTTTTATCCCATGTATTTTGTTTCAAGATCATTTACACTTGAGTAAAAAAGCAGTTTTCTTCATTCAGTGTCAATATTTTATACAGTAACTCACTTAACAGTCCAAGTGAAAACTGAAGTGGATCTGTCAGAGGACAAGGCCATGATAATTCTGTCCAAGGCATAAAGGTGATAATTGAAAACTCCACCAATCCATCAGCTGCATACCAGCAACTGTGTAATGCAGGGATCATAAGCAGGCTGCATGGAGCAATTTGTCACAAAGACCTTTGATGCTTTACATGTCAGTATCCCAGACTTCCTTAGAGGTTGTTGGAAATGTCACCATCTATCTCCCTGTTTCCTAGCTCCCTTAATTTTTAATAAACACAAGACCTAGCCTATCCTTGCTTTCTTCACACAAAAGATTTTTTTTTCTACATTCCCAATAAAAGCAATACTGCTTTTCATAAACTCAAAAGAGGCCACTGAGCTCTCTTTTCCAATAGACAGATAAAACTCTTTTCTTTTGCTTGACTGTTTTTGCACTAGTCAACTAGAAACAAATATGAGAGCATTATTTTCAGAGGAACAAGTCTTTCCACTCTATCTGCTTTGCCATCCCACCCCTGTTCTCTCACTATCTGCCTCCATCACTTTCTGATAAAGTCATGACCATAAACCTGCACAGTAACTCATGTAAAAATATTCTTGTTTTTGTAAGATAAAAGGTAGGAATAGAGAGGGAATTTGAACAGAGCTGAAGACATCAAGCTGAGAAGGAGACTTCAGGGCTGGAGGAGATGAGGAGGAAGAAGGGCAAGAACAGAGAATTAGATCCTGGCAAGGAGACAACCTTACCCCCTTGCACACAGCTACAAATTCAGCACCAGTTTATTAACTCAAGTTTACATTAAGTAAAGAAGATAAAAACAGCTGCAGAGAAAGCAGCAGAATCACTCCTATCCCTACAGCTAGACACCCTGCATGCCACATAACCAAGCTGTATGAGGCTCTGGGAGCTGGACATGACTCAGCTGTGTGCATCACACTCCACCACCTTACTGTCAATGCAAAGCTTTCTATGGGGTAAAATTTACTCCCAAGCATAAACAACCACATATTCGTATATGCACATTGCATTAGTTTCTAGTGTTACCCTAAGCCCTTGCCAGAGACCAAGCCCTACTTGGGCTAGCAACTGCGCAGAAACGCAATGGTGCCTTGCTCAGCTCTCTGCCTGATGCATGTCTGAACAAGGCGCCATTGTTCTTCAGATGGAGACCCACTCAGATTAGCAGAAAACCATGCGTAAGTGGAAGCATGTGCAGAGGGGCTGGGAGAAGCCTACAGATATGGGACTTGCTCACTTAGGGCCAGTGTGCCCTTGCCTGAAAGCACAGGGCGGAAGTGTTTGTTTCCAGGCTGTAAATAGGTAGCATTTAAATGTACAAAAGACCATACATAGGCTTTTGTAGGTCCAAAGCTATGGAAAAAAAAAGAAAAAAGGGAAAAGCCTCTGCTGAGCCTAGACAAATTGCTCAGAATAGTCATTCTTGCCTACTACCTTCTAGAGTGATGTCACTGGCACAACGATCTCTTACAGAAAGAAAGCAGCAATTGTGGAAGTACCTAGTATTGCATCTCATCTTCACCACAGGAACCTTCATTCAATTTACATTAAGTAAGACATTACGCTTTGGAGAAGTACCAACAATTCCAGCTTCTCCTTACCAGCTCAATGAAACACATATTTTCTCTTTCAGCTGAGATTATTACAGATATTTAACATATCAAAATGAACTGAAAGCTACCACTGTGCTGCTCTGCAGCTCTCCATCCATCTATTGACATCAAGGCTTAGTTCATAAAATATGACATTAACTATATTGCTATGTAAATACAACTCCTTCAACTACCATTTCATAAGTAAAATATATGCAAGGCAAAAGCCAAGTCTGACTTGAATAGATGAAACTGTCTTCTCCCAGCTAGAGATGTCTTTGTTACTTTGGCTCCTGAAGTCAATTCCCCAGCACCTGCCTGCACGTTCATCTTCTGTCCTCTAATTGAATTAATATTCACTTCCTCTTACTAATCCCCAGATGCTTGTCTGAAATGATCTAAGACACAACCCACGTTTACAGGGATAAAAGATTTATATTAGGGCATCAGTTTGATAGCTACAGAGGTTTGCTAATTTGCAGTGCAGCCAGGCAATCTGACTGCAGGAATATTGTGAATTTTTTAATGTTCTTCTAAAGCTTGGAGGGAACATTTTGCTTTTAACCCTATGCTGGAACCACATTCAGAATACTGTTCAGATGTGATTTAAGACTGGAAAGAAAGGAATACTCCTTCCTGGATTTTCCAGGCACCAGAAATATATCTCAACTTCAGCGCACTCTGTATTTGCCAACCCTCTTTGGTTTGGCTATAGTTATTATGTCACTACCAGGGAAAAAAAGGAGGGAAATTTTTTTAGCATCAGACTTGACTTACACTCTTCAGTATTTTCTACTGCAATAGAATGTGGGAATGGTGAAAAAGGAGGTAAAACAATGGCTGCAATCACAGCTCCCTTCTGATCTTCTGGATCAGATATTTTAACTGGAAGTTTGGTCCCTAGACTTAGGAGATTTGCCACCAGCTTTCAAGAGATCAGGTTTCACTTTTCTCTCAAGGTTATGAATGGACAGAAACATCTACACTGACAGCAGGCTGGAAAACCTGGAAAACAAGGCCACTCACCCCTCCCCTACAGCTACACAATAGCCTTATTGTGAAGGAAATAAAATTTTGGTTTCATTTCCCCTCCTCTCCCCCCCCATTTTACCATTGCCTCATGAATGTAGAGACGGTTCAAAAATTAGACCACATCCACACCAGGATATACAATGGCTACAGACCGGTTGAGCAACAAAGATTTACTTGAGTGGCCTGAGTCCGATGGCTACTATGTTATTTTTATAGAAGAAAAAAAAAAGACATATGCACTATAAACACTAGGTCTGTTGTCTTCAAATGCTATATAGCTATTAACTTGTAGAAATACTTTTTCTCCCTTTTCTTTCCACACTTCCTCCATATGAGTAAGAAGCAAGCTCTGAGAACTAGTGAGTAGTTCACAGCAGTAAAAGCAGTTTACTGTGGCTGGCCCAGGTGATGATTACTGAAACAATCAATCTTTCAGCTTGATGATTAAACAAGCAAACATAAGAACAACTCCAATAACCAGCAATTAGGGTGTTTCCCATGTGTGGAACACCAGCCCGCCACTTGCAGGGATTCAGCTCCCAGTTCTCTGGTTCTGGGAGAGTGCCCTGACTATTGACAGGGACAGCCTGGGCCCCTCCAGTTCATACTTTGGATTCAGTGAACTGTTAATTACCACCATCATGAGTGTCTGACAGTATCAGACAAACTAGATTGACAGAAGAAGGCACAATTTTCTCCTTTTTTTACTAGACCAACAGGCCAGAACACATGTTAAAATGACCATGGCTCTCACTCTACTGCAGCCTCAGATCATCACGAGAAAAGGCTAAATGAAAAGACTATTAGCCTAAAATTCTGCTCCTTATTTAGTTTTGAAACGCAAGACAGCATCAACAGGAGATAACAGAGTCACTCACAGCACTCTGTCACCCATGCATATGATTTGAGCGCCCTATGGCCAAGTGTGGGATGCACAAGTCAAGACACTTCAAGTCACAGGTCCACCATTACCCCAAGATACACCTCGGGAATCAACCCCAAGTCAACCCAAGTGTTTCCCAGCTACTACTACCAGAAGAATTCAGCCTAAATTCACAGCTAGTTTCAATCACCCTCAAATATACCCCAAACTGTGTTTTCCAGCCGGCGTCTTTGCTCAGCCCTGTCCATAACCATGCGGTGCAGCCCCACAGAAGCAGTGTGCTGAGCGAGTGGTATGGATTAAACTGTAGCACCTAGTTTGACCCACCTTACACCTCCCCACAAACTTCAGCAACAAGAAAACTTACTTAGAAAGTGTCCTTAAATAATCGGTGCTCAATGTAATTATTTACACACGTATACAAAAACTCTATAGGCTGTATCCCAACAGTATCATGAACTTCTTAGCACACTAGTCCCAGAAGGCATGCTGGCTTCCACAGCCATGTCTTTTAACAGGCCATATTTCAATCCTGCTTTGTCTGTGTTATTTACAAAGAAACATTCCTGAATGTCTCTGCATAAATGGACACACAGATTATTGCACTTTTACTAAAAGAAGCTTTGGTAAGGTGCAGCTGGTTACATTACTGAGGTTAATTTATATTGGAGCTAAAAAGTGAATGAATTGTATGTATCGGTACCACATACAATATCAATAAATATTATGGGTCAGTTTGTAGGACTTGAGGTGCTATATCAGATACAGTTAAGTCTGTAAAATGGGACTGGGGGATCTAATCCATTTAAAATAATTACAAATGTAACAACTTTTTCTGTCCTTCCTTGATATTAAAGCTAGATAGTAAATGAGAATTACAAGTACCAGTAGACAGATTTGATGTCTCATTTTCATAATTATGTCTATTGGGATATATTACAGTCCCTCAGGGAGAGCGAGGCTGCAGCTGGGCTCTCTGGATTTGAAGAGATCATCTGGCCCTGTTGCAAGCGGGCTACAATTCTGCTGCACAGGGTTAAGAAACCTCTTTGATAACAAAAGAAAACACAGGGGAAAACCAAAACCATAAAAAGGCAGATGTTAAACACACACAGTTGCTACCCTTCACACAAGGAAGAAAGCTGCCCAAAACCTACTTGCACCAGAAATAAGCAAGGCTACAGTTTACAAGGTCTAGGCTAAGAATATTGGGATACAGCTACTTAGCCAGTGATGCTGGAGTGCCTGCCAAAGCACAGACAGAAAGGATGCATTCTGCCTCCACAGGAGCCGGCGGCAGAAATCTGTGCTCATTACACTTATTTGCAAGACTGGTATTCTCCCACTATCCTTTGCTTCCTAATCCTCCAAGCCACCACATCCTCCTGCATTTTGAGGTATGATTATCGAGGTTTCTTGGTATATAATTTGCATGTGAAGAGGGAAAACAAAGGAACTTTATGCAGAGAAAGAGGTAGGTGCCCCATTTGAGCATTACTCAGTTCAGAGCAAACATCTGACTTCAACACCATGATTCTGGTCATCAGAGGCCCAATTTAGAGACAACTAAATACAAAAAGCCACTGAATGGCACCAAGTCAGCTGTCTGAAGGCCAGGTCTTCTCTCCACAGAGCTGACCAAGTGCTTGTCTAACAGGGAGCTCACACATTGCATAGTTACCCATTTTGAAAGCTGTGTTATCCTCTTTCCCCTCCAACACATGAAACCTTTTGGTTTTCACCATGTCTCTTGTATTATTAAATCGTTCTTCTTACACTTTTATGCCTCCAGAAAGTCTTTATATTTAAACTCATATGCTCTCAAAATTATAAAATATGAGTCAAGGGCTGGAGAAATTAGAGGTGCCTCTGCTGCCTCTTTTTCTATCAGGGAAATCTGAGCTATTTTGAGCGATGACTGTATTTGTTCATTTCATACAGGTAACAAGTCTTTTATTAAACACAGGTGTCCAAAAATTCATCCCAGTGCACTGCAGTAACTTGAATGAGCACGTCCCGGGGATAATTCTGGCCTTCAGTGCTGGTAGTTACAGTACATACTTGTCTGATTAATTCCTCTTGACTTAAAAAGTCATCCATCATGTCACAACAAATGATCTACGAAGCACCCTGTACCTGAAACCCTCCCCTCCCTAAGTCATTTCCCCAGCATCTAAACCAGACTCTTATCATTTGTAATCAGTAATTAATAACAAAGCATTCTCACTAGTGCAATTTTTTGCTAAGGTTAATGCCATATTTCATCCCAGGCCAGCTGCTGTTTTACGACTTCCAAGCACAACAGTAAGTAATGTCAAAAAGT
The DNA here is from genome assembly GCF_028554395.1 of Pezoporus wallicus. NCBI lineage: Eukaryota > Metazoa > Chordata > Aves > Psittaciformes > Psittacidae > Pezoporus > Pezoporus wallicus. Next base: position 3,795,940 of record NW_026640775.1, read on the forward strand.
CATCCATAGAGTAAATCAATTAGCTCCTCTTTCATCAGCAGGCATTCTGCTGCAGCAAGCAAGTCTAATTACATATAAAGCTGTTTAACAGGAGTATGTACCCAAAGTTTGGCATTGCATTGACTTTAATTCCCTATGTCTCCATTCTGCATCTCTTCCATTAAGGAGTTTTTAATCTATAATCAAATAACTGATTATGAGCCGCACTTACCATGCTCCTATTATCTGCACAGATTTACCTACAAAGATCAGAATCAATCACATAACACATTTTCAGTATTGATAAAACTTTTGAGGCACTTCTTTCCCTCAAGAAGTACACATACATATTTCTAACCAGCTCAGTTGCAAAGCATCAATAAATTCTTATGTATTGCTCTTTAAACAAACTGCGCTATTTCTGTAATGCTCGCACTGGGATATCTGTATTGCTGTCCCTAAGAGAAAATTTGTCATCCAGCACTTATATATGTGAAAATGGAAGAAAAAAATAGCATATAGCATTGGTGTACGGTGTTAGTGTATGGTGCTAGTGTAATCTTTTGTCGTATTGAAATTGGCAAGTAACTTTGGAGAGCTATATTTACACACGCACACACACGTTTAATTGATATAGTAATTGCCTGACCTCTCAGGCTCCTCTTGCATGATGTAGCTGATGAAGATATGTCTGGCTCAGGAAGTTCATGAGGCTTTTGTGCACTGCCAGAGGATGTTGAGTCCTTTATCCTTCTTGTAGTCTGCTCACTTGCTGCTGCAGACAAAACACCAGGTGAACTAGACCTTTCATCCTTTTCAGTGATCTGCCCTTTGGTTCTGTTTCTAAGAACGAGAAGCCGTAGCACACAAACAAACTGCACAGTGCTCAGTGCCTCAAGATCCTGTTCCTTCAACATTCGGTCTATTCTGGTTTGCAGTTTCTTGTAAATCAGTAGCACATTCATTGCACCAAACAGATCGATGCTAACCACTAAAGTGTGCAAGCCTCAACTATGATGTTGCCCAATTCTGAACTTCTGGTGACTCCAGCTCATGGGCTGATCCACAATTATCTGTTATTTTTGTAGCAGCAGGGGCTGTACAAAATCATGAAAATTATAAGACACTGTTATATACACTGACTTCTAAGAATACATCTTGCAAATATTTGTTTACCCATATTCTTTAATTCCTGGAGTTCTGTATACCAAACCAAACCAAAACCAAACCCCATCAAAACACAAAAACCCACCCAATATACAATGCAAACTTCCGCCAGATTCCTGAAAGGCTGTTCATCTGTGTTCAACTGCATCTAAATTTTACCCTTTGCTACTTGCTGTGTGTTGAATCCCCTTTTTCTTTCTGTTTTGCATGTGAAGGAAAATAGTTCTGCTTAACACAGATCCAAATCGGCTTTTTAATAAATGCATTAAAGAAATGGTCCATGTCAGCCCCCAGAATCTGCCACAGGTACCTATTCACCTTTTTACTAAACCTCCACCTGAAAATGAAAGAAAAAAAGAGAAAATAGGGTCTAAAAGACACACTGCACACTTCCTGCCATGTACGCAGAGACCACAGCCTGGAAATCCACTACTTGGTGTAAATTCAGATCAGTTATATTGACTTTTTTTCCCCTCATGATATATTAGTGCTTATGAAAAATCTTGCAGTGAAAGCCCTAGGAAAGAAACCTTTTGTCCACAGACAAATATGCTTCCCATATTCTGCTCTATTACAACAGGCAAAAGAGCAAAAGTGACATCCCTACTTCTTACAATAATCACAAGGACAGACAATCAAGACATAAATAACATACGGGCTTTGGCTTTGTCATGGACATTCTTTAGCCCTAATTTAGTGTTATCTGCACCCATTTATCCTCTCCTCCACCAGAAGTATGAACAATTATGATCAGTCCACTGAAAAATTGACTGTAACCCTAACATTCTGCCCCCATAAGCTCCCAACCTTTCAGTAACCTCCAGATCATTCCTACATTTAAGTTTACTCAAGCCAAATCTCCCTGGGTTGTTGTTGCTTTTTTCTTTTTCCTCTTCCTTTCTTCTTTTCTGCTTTTATTTCCTCCTTTCCCTTTCCTTTTCGCAATCACTTACCAAGCCAAAAAGAGATTCAAGAGACCAGTGATGGCATCTGCAAACAACTCAAACAACTGCATAGAAGGAAACAAAGCAGCACAGGATCAGAGAGGCTGTTATATGTCAACGCAGTAAATACCCACAGTCAAATTCTCAGCTGGTGTAAATCAACCTGCCTCCATCTGGTTTTACAAGGGAAGTGCATCCTAATGCTGAACACACAGTAGAAAAACCTTATTCATGTTAAACGGTGGCATTTTAAATAGTAGAGAGTATTGACCCTATCTGGCACCTATTTTAATTGATGGCCAAACCCTCATCTCCCCTGATAGGAAACAGCCAGGAGCACACTGCTTCTGAGGATGTATGGGTCCTTAATACCACCTCAAAGCAGGGAGCCTCCTCCTTTTCCCATCTCTCTCAGGGGTCCTGGAGACATTCCCAGGAACAGCAGCAGCAGCCATGGTTGTGCACTGCTGCATACACAAGGAAAACTGAAATGTGGAATATACTGCGCACTCTATAGCAGGGGATGGCAAGCCATAGTTGGGTTCTCCTATTATATCAGGTAAAAAACATGCACACAGAGATCTTAAATATTTAAAGTTTCCTATCATTAAACCACAACTGTGCCTCGCTTGTAGTAATCCAAAGCCGTAGCTGCAGGGCATTTTTCAGCAGCCCAAGTCTGATGTTTGAATTACACAGATTCCTTTGAACTACAAGGAGAGCTACAGATATCTGCTCTATCAGTTCCACTATTACTCTGAGGCAGCTAAACTAAGTGCCAAAGAGTTCCTCTGATGGCACACAGCCATCAGCACCATGGATAAAAGTGTGGGTTCAAAACATCAGGAGTCCATCAAGTTCTGATGGTCAAGGGTTAAAGATCTAACCAGTGTTTTCATTATCCAGATCAGTAAGAGAGAGAGGGTGGCCAAAAATGTCTTCATAGAACCACAGAATGGTTTGGGTTGGAAGGAACCTTAAAGATCATCCCGTTTGAACCCCTTGCTATGGGCAGGGACACCTTCCACTAGACCAGGTTGCTCAAAGCCCCATCCAGTGTAGCCTTGTCTTCTCATATATTTATGTACATTGATTTCTGAACTGACTTTACAAATGGCTGATCACAACTGCTTCAGCAAGGAAAGATTCGGGGTCCAACCTCCATCCCCCCACCCTCACAAATACTTAAGGAAAACGCATCCTACTGCCAGAATGCAGACCAGTCTCCAATCTGCCGTCTTAAGAAAGGTAAGGCAGACATTTCTTGGGGAAAAAAAAAAAAAAAAAAAGGAAAAATAAAGATAAAACATGTATTTTGAGAAATATTCTAAGTGTCATTGCCAGCCTGTTGTCTTCTATTGCAACCTCTACTTACTGCTTTTTCTTGCTGTTTTCCCAAAGTGTACGCACTTGATTGTCTGCCATTGCCAGTCCCTCTAGAACTGAGTGTGGCATGCAAAGCCCCATTCAAAAAGTAAACACCAATTAGGAACAAAGAAAGAAATGAAACTCAAAAACTTGATAAGAACGGATGTCAATAAGCTGATGGAAACACTTTGGCATAAAAAAACATCATCTACATAGGTCAACATCGGCTACAAGAACTTCCACACTTCCTCAAACGTCAACTTCTCTGGCTGGCTCATAGGTGAGCCCGGAAAGGGATGATAAAGGATTGCTTGGTCAGGGCATGTAGAAAGGAAGCAGAGGCAGCGAAGGAGCTGCCAGCTGCGTCCCCTGCTTCAGGAAGCTCAGGAAACCTTTTCAGCTAACCAAGTTTTCAAGGGCTCTGGGATTACGGCCCTTCAATGGATGGGGATGTTTGTTTCTTATGGGATGGCCTTTAACGATGTTAAAGGGCCAAGCAGTTTCAGATGACACACAGCAGCCCCAGAGAGAATAATTACTCAATCTCTTTTCCCTTACCCACCCTTCTTGAGCATCTGCAAAGAGTCTTCACATTTAGTCTGCAAATGCTAATATTTTTTCCTTTGTAGCACTTAATGTTCTTCAGGGCTTTTACATGCACTTTCCATTTACCCAGTGCTAAGTCTCATAATGGTCAATAAAGGCTAGTATATTAGCATGATAAACTCACGTTCCCAGCCATGCACAGAATTCAGATTGAATCAGAAAGTCAGCCTATGTCCATAAAAATAACACTATTGAGCAAATGGAGCTTTACTGCACTACACAGCAGATATCACATCTTTGGGTTGTTGTCAATTCTTCATATAAATACTTTAACTCCCTTAGACTTCATTTTGCATGTGATACAGTGAGCCTCTTCATAACCAAATATTATTTAAAACATTTACTGCCTTGTTAAATCTAACAAGTTAGATTTATTGGGATAGTCTCTTTCCTTAATAGCCAATTTAGTAAAACTCAATGTATTCATTGATGGTTAAATATATAATAGGCGGTTGTTAAACTTTAATAAATATGTTTAATAGTCAGCTGGCATTTTCTCTCAATGGCAGCACTTCCTCTCGACTGCCAACAGGAAATGCTGCTTCTGAATGTGCCAATTCAGCCTACATGGAGGGAATAAATTGATCTAGAGGAGCAAATGGGAGCATGAATTTCAGGTAGCTTTTCCGTGCTGCTTGTCACAAGAGGAACTCTAGCTGAGATTATCTTAAGCTCCATCAAGACTGTCAGGTGTTAAATAGCACACAGTGTAACAGCAAATATGAGCTACTGTGTTTGTCTAGACTCCATACAAGCAACAAACCAGCACAGGAAGGGCAGCTGGCTTCCTGAAAGCCATATAAATTATATTCATGCATTATTATTGTGATATACAGTCTTACCACACTCCTTGTTTCATGCATATCATATCGCATTCTCTCACTCCACCCTGCCACTCTGTGTGTTGACAGACCAAACTACAATGCTTCAAGCTTCTACCTAGTACTAAAAGTACTCTTTAAAAGCTTTTAGGTACCTTAGGAAAAAAAAAAATAAATGGAGGAGTTCACATCACCAGAAGATTAAAAACCTTTAAAAATTGGGCCCTCAACTTAAACTGTAGAACTTTATGGCTAAATTCTGCAGGTCCCAGGACCAGCAGCTATTTATTACATATTAATAAGAAAAAAAGCACCAAAATACCTTCAAGAGAGACTGTATTTGTACACTGGGCTTGGAAAGTTCCATCACAGCCATGAAACACTCACCTGGGTGGGATTATACAGTTCCTGGAGTGGGCTTCTGGATCCTTTCCGGCAGCAAATGTCCATCCCAAATGGATTTCTACGCATTACTGCAAGGGGAAATTGAAATTAATACAGGTTAGCAACATTTGTTAGCTGTAACCTACTGCAACAGCTACAGCAAAAGGAGATTTTCTGACAGATCATACGATTCTAGACAGTGTTATATCTGAACTCCTAAAATTTACACTCCCTAGAAATTGTCCAAGAGCCAAATCCTTTCTCTATTGTGGAAGTTAGTAATGAAAAAGCTCTCTGGTTCCCCTCTTACAAAAGCTGTTATCTAACAACTTCCAGCTTGGGTGCAGAAAAACTCAAGCACAGGAACCAAAGCAACACAATTTGCAGCCGTGCTAGGTACTTGTTTCCCTGATCATCCCGGATGGATTCCTATAATTGGCAACTCTGCAACGTTTGAGCCTCTCTCAGCCTAAATACAGAAGTACACGAGAAACTAATATTAAAATATCTGATTTTAAAGCTTTTGGTCTAACACTTCAGTTTCTGCCAGAACAGGCACCCAGCAATACACAGCACACACAGTCAATCATTGTGGCACTTCATGCTCCAAACTGTATTTTGCTCTACATACTGCATTGTGCTCTACATACTGCAACCGAATATTTGGCTGATCCAGAAACAAACAAATGCCATGTCACCTAAATTGGAGACCAGGAGGTTTTCAAACCAAAGGCTTTGTTAAAGGTCCGATCAAGGAGCATTTTGGATGATAAAGACTTCTCAGGAGAGACACTGATCTGAGCCCCAGCAGGCGCAGAGATCATTAGTTTCAAGTTAGACTTGTGGCCATGAAAGTCTACATAAGAAGCCATTCCACTCCAACCATCCTCTACAGTCACAAGGAAAACAAGAGCTTGCCTATCTAATCTCTAATCTCACATCATCTTCTGCAAACACTCCTCTGTCCCCAGCTTGCTCTGCTAAGAAGCATCAGGCAATCAGATGCCCACATCAGGCATCACAGCGAGGGATGTCTTGTCAAGGTTTAATTAAGACACAACCAAAAGGAAAGAAGACATGTTCCTGCTGGGAATCCAAAGGCATTAAGCAGCATCAGGCATGCTTTTACCACTGCTTGCCATGTTTTGTAACCAGAAACTACTGAAGTGTCCTACAGCAACAGTTCCGAGCTGTACCACTTGCAGACACGATGTTGCAGGCTTTAAGCCAAGAGGTAGAGAATACAGTCATGTAATATGTTAATACAGAGGGCTAATACGCAATCATAATCAATACATCAAGTAGTACAAACCACAGAAAACTGTATACAGTTCCAGTCTGGAAACATAACAGAATCCTTCACTCACTTTGTATCTATTTTCCAACTGAAAGTTATTATCTTATAAAGTGCCATGTCACTCTTCCCCTGAGCAAAGAAAGATTCCATGGGTCCTCTGGCAGGAGTCAGACATACATGCTTAGCAAACAAACTGGCTAAATGTTTTGATTTTCTTCACAACTAGGACAGTAATGTTATTAGAGGATACAATTTTAACTTAGATGTTTAAATACCTGATTAACGTTTGAGCACTGTTAGTCATGCAGCCAGGTATTGCAATTCCTTTGGTTTTGTGCTAATGTGCCTTTTACATAGTTAAATTAGGAAGTGGTTAAAACAGTTAAATTTTTTAAAAGATTTTGCATAAAAGGATAAAGCATAAAAAAAGGACTACCATGGTTTAAACCCAGCTGTTAACTCAGAACCACACAGCCATTTGTGCACCCTTCCTTCTTCCCCCACTCAGGTGGGATGGGGAGGAGAACGGAAAGAATATAAAACCCACGGGTTGAGAGAACAATAATCTAATAACTGAAATACAATATAATACTGCTAGTAGTCATAATAATAACAAGAAGGGAAAAAATAGGGAGAGAGAATATAAAACTAAAACGGAAAAGGGGGAAAAAGAGCCACAAGTGATCCACAATACAATTGCTCATCACCCGCCGACCAATACCCAGCCCGATCCAAGCAGCTTTCAGTGCCTGGAAGCGGTTTCAGGAAGAAAACACCAAGTGAATGTATGAGACATCCAGCAGTTCTTCTAACTACAGGGCTCCTGTCCAACCCATCCCCGTTCATCATCCCACTCCATACTCTTGTATCAGGAACTACACCCAGGGATGCTTTGAAAATCATTTTGTAGCTCCCTTACCATTACAAGAAATCTTTCCAAAATGGAGCCGCCTTCCAGTCCACAGCAAACCACATCATATCCACTTGAAACACCACATCAGGGGGAAAGGGAGAGGAGTTTCAGTGTACCCAGGTCATCAGGCTGCAATTAACCTGGATCCTGAAACACCGATGCTTTGTTCCAAAATAAAGAATTCCAATGAGGTGTTCCCTAATTTATTACTTCACTTTTCATTTCCATTAAATACAGTAAACAGTAACATGCATAAATATATCCCTTCCTGCTTCACTAAGCCAGCAGGTATCAACACAGCAACACTTTATATGCAGCACTAACAGCCATAAAGACTAAATTATTTGCACAACACGCAAGATTTGACTCCCAGATGTAAACAAACAAACCAAAAAAGCAACCGTCTCCCCACAGCAAAAGCTAAATACTAATGCAGAACCTTAGTCACAGAAGCCATTAAATCTTTTTTATCATTCCCAACATTACTTAATTGGTTTGTTTATTCAATAAAGCATTTAGAGTTAAGACTGCAGAGTTAGCATAGCAACACAGCAGCTCAACACAGCAGTCTGTTTCCTGCTCATCGGTGTCAGGGACAGCGCGCCCTGTACACAGCACATCTGCACACAGCACATCTGCACACACCTGGCACATCACTGCAGCATTGAAACAAAGGGGAATCCTCCCCTTTCCTCAGCAGAAATCCCACTGCACCTTTTGCAAACTTGTCCTTAGGTGAGTAACTACCAGGAATGTTTATATATAGTTCAAACCACTTGCTGGCATGCCTGTGGACAAACTCGCCTCCCAGGGCTCCTGCAACTTGTTTTCTATTGTCTCAGCTTCTCTGAGGCAGTATTTCACCATGCGAATGACATGACCTTTCGGGCCTGAATTTCACCTATAGCAATTTGCAGTAAGAAAGCCGTAATACGGACGTCAACTGCAGCGATACTAATTTTAACAACACTTTCGCTAAGAATCTGTCTCACTATCGTAGCAGTAAAAATTAAAAAATAAATGAAAATCAAGCCCTTTATCTTCACCAAATCTTCCTATTAGCACAGTAAATATCAGAATTCACATTTTATGGCTTGGACTGATCTCCGTACATAATTACAGTTAATTATAATCTAATGATAAGCATTGCATATGCATGGCTCCAAGAACTGATTGTAAGATCACGATCAGGCACGTGAAGTGCGTAAAGCAGCTGACAGAGAACCACAGAACTGTTAGGTTGGAAAAGACCTTTGAGATCAGCAGAATTCAATGCCTGTAACGATTTAAGAGTAATGTTAATACTGCAACTGCAGCAGCATCAGCAGCCCCCTGAATTTAGCCAGGACTGTGAGCAACTGAGTAAATTGTTAGTTTATTACTTAAATACAAGAGCTGTAAGAACAAAACCTTTCTTCCACCTCCAGAAATGATCTGCCCAAAATGCAACCTTGGCCCATCTTGTTGAAATCTGTGGAATCACTAGTCATTAATTTAATAGCAAGTCTGGAGAGCACGTTATCTAAGCACCACATTTCAGTTTCCCGAGAGAAAAAGGTAAACAGTCCCACTGAATTGAAAGCTTATCAACATAATAATCATCTGTGTATATATACGCAGACAGAAGGAAACTGCATGTGCAGGCCTTGAATTAACTCAAACCAGAAGTATCCATGCACAGCTTCTAGAAAACGCTATTCAGACCCGCTAGTACCAAGAGCAGGAATTTGACCTGTGAATTACAATGCACTCAGCATGAGAACACAGTGCTTCTCAGTCAAACCTTCTTCTGGTGTCTGTGCAGAAAAGAAGTGCAGATTTGGCCACAGTCTTGATCCATCTGATGACTACAAATGAAAATGTAGGTCCCTCAAATGAAAAATGCCCTTTGGAAAGGCACAGTCTGGGAGCATCCTGAGAGCTCACAGGTCATCATCCAGGACACGTAGCTTTTTCACACCTCCTGCCATGGTCCAACAATCAATGGGTTTACAAGCGTCTCCTCTCAAGTCCCCCAGGTGCCAGCTACACTAGGTTGCAAGTGACAGAGTAAATTCACAAGGCAAGGCACCTACTCTATCTTGGCATCTACAAGAGAGGATATCAGCTCTGGGCTGCATCTAGGCAAAAATGCAAGACAATAGTGGCTAGAATAACTGGGCATAGGTGTAGAGGGGGAATATACAGGCAAGCAGGTATGGTATAAAGCCTTAATTTTTTTGTGTGATATTTCAGAGACTGAAGATCACTCATGTGGAAATATGCAGGCAGGGCTGAAGTTTTTACCTCTACTTGGCAGAAGGCACTTCTAATGCATTGGGTAACCCTGTCCCAGAATGGAAGACCTCTGGTATTTCCACAGGATAAACAGTGACATGAGAAAATACTAAAAACCAAGAGGCTCCATAAACGTAATGTCTGCCTCTCCCTATCAGGAGCTACAGAGAAGCTGAGAGAGGGGACGTGGTGGCACTTCTCTTGGGAGATTACTGGCCTGAAGAGGTATGTGAAAACTGGGATTATCTACACAGAAAAGAAAGGGGGGGCGGGAAGAAGTCATGGGAACCAAGACTCCTGGAGACTTAAAACAGGTCGCCTTCTCACCAAGTGTCAGAAGAGCAAATTAAACCATTTCTCACAAGCCTATGTGGGATCAACTCACAGAGGAGACTCTGCTGGAAGAGACTCACAAAATAATTGTCACTTCTTCCAGTGGACTTACAGAGACAAACAACTGACATTTCAAATGCGGCATGCGTGCATTCAACAGCCACCTATATCACTACCATCCTACAACCCTGTAAATGTCAGAGGCTCCCATTTCCAAGGCTTCTGAACAGTAAAAGTCCCCCAACTGCTACCTAGCAACTTTTTTTCGTACTTGATAACATTTAATTTACATTGTTTGGACTGCTCTAATTATTTGCATGATAACAAAAACCAAATGTAAAAACTTCACCTCTGTTCACTGCCTCTTAAATTAACTGTCCCATATTACAAATATTTAAGAAAAGTTCTCAGGACACATTAATATTTAACTTTTCATTACTTTGGTCTAAAGTACAAAGACAAAATTCCCTAATACAGCATTACTTAAATCTGATATACATAATTTATTCCACCTACTGGGGATGCAAGTTGTCTCACAAAAAAGTATACCTTAGCAACAATGTCATGAGACTTTGGTTGAAGATGGGATCCTGCTCTTGTTTTAAAGAAAAAAGTCAAACATATATATATATATATTTTTTTTTTTTGGTCTGGTTTATTTTCTTTTTTTTGGTACGATTTCTGTATGAAAAGCTGAACACTGACAGCAATCCAACTGCTTCTTTTGGCTGCAGTACATTGTTTTCCAGCTAACAATTACTGTTCAACTGCCCCTTATTTCAGGCAAAGGTTAATGCTTTCCATGGAGCATCTAACTAACAGTAAAGAGCAGGTACATAACCTTGCACCTTCTCCTACAGCTGTAGAGCAACTGGGTTACGGCTGAACGTTCACCTAAACATTTCCTACCCAACCGAGACATAAAAAACAGTGACACTTGGCCCACGCAAGATAGCAGCATCAAAACAGTTACTTACATCTTTGCTGTCTCTAACCATGTTTAAATAAGCTACTATCCTCAAATTTCCTGATTTTTAAAGCAAAGCAAGAATAATTAATTATACCCACACTGAAAGTTTAGAGATTCTCTTTGGCTAAAGATTTGGACATGGTTTGCATTTCAAACTCCTGCACAGTCTTCTGCTATGACCCCAAAGCAGCAGAGAAAGCATTTTCTGATGGGTATATAGGATAAGGCACTGAAATAGACATTCAAATAATACACTAAACACCTTCTCAGAGACACTGAGACATCCATAATCATAAGCATATGCCTGTAAATGATATTATAAAACTACTCCTCCATCTGTACCAGCAAGAATTAGAATTATGCTCAGGGCAAACCGGTCACTCCAAATACAAACTAAGCAAGGCTCAATCCAATGGTATTTTGAACGCTCAACACTCTTGAAGCATTGAAAATACTCAGGGCAAAGTTGAAGTAAGTGAGCTGAGGAAGCAGCCCTTTCCCAGAGTTCAACAGAGGCTCTTGGACCGAGGTTTTTTTGCAATCTGGAACATCCTGTCCACATACCTTTCAGACGCTTAGCTAAAATCGTGCTGAACAAGCTCATCATTAGTAACCAGCTCGTTCTGCTTCAGGAAAACAAGCTTTCCATAATAATTTACAACAATCTGTTCTGCAAGACTTCAGCCAAGTCCAAACTGCAGGCAAAATCGGAAACTCAGCAACAAAAAGACTATCTCATGTTGAACTTCATTAAAATTCCTGTGCTCCCTTCTGCAAACTAATCAGGTTAAGGACACCAAATGGTATGTAAGGGTTAATTTTTAATCAGCAACTAGGAGCATAAAGAGTGAATGCAAAAGCTGTCACCCAGCCCTGGCTCCAGAGCCTGAGTAAGGGTACTTTAAGATAGCTCTCTCAGCAATGATTTACAAACACTAATCCTTCAGCAGCGGTTCACAAAGATCAGCGGATTGATAGCAACATCTTGTGACATCTGGGGCCTTGTGCTTTGCTGCATTCAGCTCAAGTCTTTAGACTAAATTATCGGTCCTTCATCTGGCGACCACAGGTACAAGGATTTATGACTGAACTCTTGTCTGGCCTCTTTCATTTTCTTAAGGCAAAACTGCAGCTTTCTCTGCTGGAAAGCTTGGGAGATCTATTTTTAGAAAGCAAAAATCAGATTAGCTATAGTATATGAGCATGCCAAGGTCTTAAATGTAGAGAATGAGATAATTCTTATTTTCTACATTAATGAAGAACCATATTTTTGCCTTACACCAGACAGTAACCAGAAACACAGGGTTTTATTTAGTGTAAGAAACAAGAAAGATCTGTGACCAGACCACCTTACCCCATGTAACAGCATTGTGCTTCATGGACAAACCAGAGACCTTACTGAGCTGGGTGCTCTATGTACATAACAAGGGAACAGTCCTGAAAGCTCAATATTTTAGATCCCCATCTGAGGAAGAGGGATGCTGTATTTTAGTTTACCAATACTGGTTCACTGATTCAACATGTCCATCCTACCCTCCCCTGATGTTTCCACTCACACTCATGTACCAGTGGGACTTGCTCAGGTAAGAATGTCGACGGATGGATACAACAGAAGCGAAGGATGAAAAATAAAGAAGAGGTCACAACACAGTAAAATGATTACAGTGGAGAAGAGCACCAAAGCCATTTAATTACAGGACCAGGGAACAGCAAACAGTCCTCAGTTCACAGATCAGAAAACACAGAGGCAAAGAGGTTAAAAACTTCCACAAAGCAAATTCCTTGCTACAGATCAAATTCATTTTAGGAAGCAAGAGGTCTATTCTAAGCTGCCCATTTAAGCCTCTACAATTAAGGGAGCTGCAGCTGCAGAGATGGGTCTCCCCATGTGCCTCTGGAGGTGGCTCTCTTCCTTTTTACTGACCAGCAGCCCTAGATGGGTTGGTGGTTGAAGTTACATGAAATAAATCCTGGCATGGCAAGGAAATTAATCTTCAGGTTTGTTTCTAACCTCTAATCACGAATTACAAAGGTTGTAAATGTCCTCCAAAGAATAGAGAGAGATTTAATTACTTTTTGCTTTAGACAAATTTCCAGAAATAAATTCGTATTTTATCCTGTTTGTTCTCAGATTAGCATGGGGATGGATTTAATTGGGCACAGTGGGGAAGTTAATATCCTTGGGTGAATTTATGCAGAGACTTAGATCCTTGGCCACCCTACAGACATTGCATGTGGCATAAATTAACACAACATCCTTTCTGTTAATGAACAATGTGCAACTTTTTTTCCAGTAGGTTTTTATATGTTAATGCACACACAATTTCTTTAGAAGTCTCAAGATATTATCCACAAACCAGCTCAAGAGAATTTTCCAGAGCCTTTACTTCTCATACGAGGAGAACTCCATCTTGTTTATCTCTGTCACACACTGCTTTTAATACAGCAAGTTTTTGTGTGTGCAAACTAAAAACTATATTCAACTTGGTTAGAACTTTTCTGATACAACCTTCTTTTCTCAGCCATGATGTGCAGATTCAGGACCATCACAGTATTTTACAGGTCAATTCTGGATGGATCAGCGACCACCTCAACTGCCTGCTCACCTTTGTACAAGCCCTGGTTTATACCATCCATTAGCAAAGCCAGATGTCCCAAAACGTGGATCAAAATGGTCTATTTTTTTTCTCCTAGAACTATTTGTAAGTTTCCATACATAAATGTTAAGAAATATTTTTTTACCACCCACATCAACTTAAGAAGCTTACACGTTTCCAAACATGCCTCCCTCCAGTTTCTAGATACTCACTGTAACAAAATCAGCAGGCACGTCCGCTGCTGCAGTCTCTTTATAGCAAAGAGCTGAATGTTCTACTCTGCTCTTATCAGCCTAGTTTTCAAGCCTGTAGATAGTTGGCTATACCCCATCTCTCTGATGCAAGTTCAAAGGAAAACTGTGTAAATGTAGGTCCAGGGGAAAAAAGCTACATTTGCATTGTCCTAAAAAAAATGAGAAGCTACGTTTCTTTTTCTGTGTTCCCCACTACTTCCATTACACTGTCAGTACCACCCTACTTAACAAACATGATGTATAAGCTCGCCCAAAAAGCAAGAGGGAGAGAAAAGCCTTTAAAGGAGGAAGGTTTCTTTAGAAAGCTGTAATTTTAAAAGCATTTATCTTGAATCATGGTCAAAATGAATACGATGGCTGCTGCAGCTGCAGTCTATTTGAGCTACTGTTTCTTTGCTGTTCTTCAACAGATGTGCATTGAAGATGAAACACAAAATCATATTTGCTACAGATATACTCAAACGCACAGCAAGTCTTCTCACAAGCCAAGCAGAACAGAAAATAGAGCTGCAGCAGTCATTTTAACCTGGAGCAATGAAAGGCTCAAAGTTTTAGTCTCTGAACTCCAGGCAGAAGTATTGCACACACACATATGCATACCTCACCTGACGCAAACAGAAATTAAGGGACACAAGTCATTTCTGTCCTAGTGGTATGTCCAGATGGACCGAGATTTACCACCTCTGAAGCAGTGCCCTCATATTTTTAGTGCAATCACATCCTCCTGAGACTTCACTGTGATTTATGAACAATGACTTTCTTTACAAAGAAGCAGCACTAAACAATTTCAATAAGCGGGAAAGAAAGTATGAAATCCTGCAGTAATCGCTTCCAGAGCAGTCATTCATTATGGGAAAGAGGATTATGACTGCAGCTTGTTGGATAAGGAGATGAGCTCTTACAAATTAAGGATGCTACTTCCTTGGCAATGCAAAGGCCAAATGCTGATATTAAAAAAGAAAAAGTACCACAGAGAGTAAAGGCCTGATTCTGCAATTTGCAAAATGTCCAGACTAATAATTAACACACAGCTGGGCTTTACTGTCTTATTCCAAGAGGTTGTTCTGTTTAATACTTCTAAACTCCAAGTAATTCCAAGGCACAGATATGCAATCGGCTTCTTTGCAAGGTCTTTTGCTTTTCCAGCAGCTGGTTTTCACCTCAGCTGACCAGGGCAAGTCAAGGTCTGCAGAACACTGTTGGGCCATGCCCAGCCCCACTGGACCGCAGAAGTTCTCCAGCACTCCTGCCTTCTTCCAATAGGGTCTGTACATTGTACACGGAGGCTGGGAAGCTCTCACACTCTTCCCTCTCTGTTAGGAACGAGCTGTACACAGATAATATTGCTTTCAGATGCAAGAATCCCCTCCTGCAGCAGTTTTGAAATACTCCAAACCACAGATCCTTCAAAACGTTTTACATATGAATAGGACATTGTCAGCTCCCTCAGACCCAGGCAGCACTTCACCACACAGAAGAGTAAAACACACATTAGCACTATAAAACTTCATCTCCATTAGCATCATCTGTATTTCCATTACAGAGCCCAGCTTCACAGCCAACCTTGGGTGAGGTACTGAGCATGCTGGACCTGTCTTTCTCCAAGGAGAAATTCCCAAACACAAGAAAACCATTCAGAGCAGTGAATGTATGAGCTTTCAGTGCCTGCTTATCTTTCAGCAGTTTTACTCCTTTCCTATAGCTCCTTCTATTGCTCCCATCATTTCAATGAGTTCAATTAAAACCTTCTGATGCACTTTGTCTACAAGGAAGAAATGCAACAATGCCTCTCCAAGAGGAAAAATGAGTGAATGAGGAAAGATCTTTTTATGATTTTACTTCCAATGATAGCACTTAAAGGGGAATCAAAGCAAGTAGAAGTTGCAAAAGATACATATTCTGGTATTACTACCAAGTACAATAGACTAAAGATTTTAAATTGACTGAGACTCTTCCTTCAAATATTATGGATACGCTATATAGTGCAGGATAGATGCTGTATAGATATGCTTATATAGCATGAGGCCACTAAGTAGCCTTCTTCTGCATTAAACAGGAATGAAGAAATCACACCATATTTCGAGGTTCAATTTCTGAGGCTCTAGAATACTGGATACCTATAAGACTTTTACTGGTAATAATATTTCATAATTAGTATGGAAAATAATAAGCTTCGGTTTCAGTCACTAATAGCCTGCCAATTGCATTGTGTGATTTCTATTAACGTTGCAGCTGGTGACCAATAAGTATCTAAAATACAGGATCACTCTGACAGTATGAATCTGAAGGAGACAGGCAACAAAACTGCTGGACAGAGCCGTGAACTTAAAAGTTCTTCCACAGGAAACAAATGCTGTTCTTGCACTTGTAAAGTCTCATGCAGAGAGGGACAGAAATAGCAGGACAGGTAAAAAAGGAAAGCACCCTTTACAGAAGACTTCCCTAAAATAATGCCAATTAATCTCTAGTCCATCTTGCAGACTGGAATAAATTTGCCAGAAAATTCCACCTTGGGAAACTGATCTGATGCCAAACTTTTGCTAAGCTGAATTGACCTATCCTCATCTTCAAGCTACTTGATCTTGCGGTACATGCCTGCTCATCATGACCATAGGTCTCTTCTCTGTATGTATGGTCAAGGCACCCTTTAACTTCCCATCATTCTGTGTCAAGTTTTCCAGACACTTCCTCATTCTTCTTTCTTTCTTCTGAACACACTCAAAGGTAACACTACAGGTTGCTGAAATCAGGGTGTCCCCACAGCACTGCAGCAAAGGCTGCAGCAGAACCCATATGATGAGCAAGTACAACTTCCAGTGCTGTACTCCACCTTTACATGTGCCCTGGCAGCATGAGCTCTCCTGTGGCCCAGGTTGCAGCTGGTGAACCATCATCCTCAAATTCTTTTCAGACCTCCCTTTCAACAGAAGAGGATCCTCTACCTGCTAAGCATCGCTTAGATTTTATTCCTCTACACATTCGCCCTTATTAAAATGACTAAAACTGGGTTGCCACCCAAGTCACTACGCATTCGCAAGACTGTATTAATAACTTTCAGTTTTCCTTTTCTTCATTTACCGTTGCCCTAACTTTTGCACCCTCTATAAACCTGATTAATAAATGACTACGTTTTGTTCTGGATCACAAATTAGAACATTTAACAAGCACCAGCCGAAAATCTGGTCCCCCACGGATCACATGGGAAATGTATCTGCTTAGAGATGACTTCCCAGTTACAGCTATTTTTACAAACTGTCAAACATTTTTTTATGTCAGTATTATGCGTGCCAGCTTGATATGCATTCACTTGCTGATTTAACTTTTGGTTTATTCATTCCCATATGCACCTGTACAGGAGTAATTTTGACCTTCAAATATAATACTGTTACAACAAAGAGGGTGATCAGCTTGGAAACATAAATTTAAAGCATGTATTTGTGAAAACATTTAGGTTAGTTGTCCATCTTTCTTCTTCCAAGGCTGCAGAGAAGGCTTTTGAGATGTTTTACAGTCTTGTTTTCCTCTCCACTCTGCATGGGTTAATTTTATCACAAGTTCTTGAAAGCTGAAACAGCAAAACTGCATTTTAATTGAAAATATTTTACACTTTCAGCTGAAAAAATTCAAAGCAGAATAAAAACTACCATTTAAGTGATGCTTTCTCGAGCCACAGAGTTGAATGGCAGATAGGACTGGCCTAGAGGGAACAATCTCAGAAGGCTGATGCTTCTGGGGTAATCCTTACATTCTATGCTGAAAACCCCATTTGTCTTCATTAAATATTAACCAGACATTATCACCAAGGAAGTATATGTAAAAGCATGTTAAGTAATAGTAGCCAATAAGTGAAAAAAAATCCCATGATTTTATTTCAAATTTACCATAAGGGGGTGTCACATATTACCTCTCTCTAAGCTATGATTAATCAACTCAGCTCCATGCACTCAAACAGATCCCTTGTCCTCCTACATGGCTGGGAATTACACCTGAACTGTGTACAGTGGAAGGATATTTACTGAGATCAACTTCTTGAGTCCTTAGCAGGCAAAACTGCCAAAGCATTTTATTCAGCTGAGGACACCATTTGCATGTGTATGTGGAGCTTTATCATGCAGGTAGGATATGAATGCCTATATTACATCCATACACGATTGAATATACACGTGCATTATTGATGTTGACATAGCACACCACTGTTTTATCCACCCCCAGATGCTGGGGTATTGTTTTATTTTGCAATTACTTCATTTTCAAGACTTGTAACAGGCTGCACCATGTTTTACTGTCCAAATCCAACCATTAAATGGCAGTTTATTTGGGTTTCTCCTTTCTGTTCTCTGCATTTTGTTCCTTTCCATTTCATTACAGGGTTTCCAGGGTGAAAGCTTAAGTAATATTCAGAGAAAATGGCAATGTGAATTTTGCATCTAATAGTAGCCTCTCATTAGATAAATCTGTTTTTTCCAGAACATGCTGCTTTTCAATTATTCTATTTAACCACACACTTGACATATTTTCCTGTCAAAACCTATTCTATTTCTCTGAAATCTTTACCTTCTCTCTTCCCTGACCTTCTCTCCTCCTCCCCAACTACTCCCTTTGTCACTCTGTTGCTGCTCCTACACATCCCTATCAACCATTTAGGCTCATCCCCTGACAACCATTTCTCTTCCCTCACCTCTTTAGCCTTCCACCACCATCCAGCTCCATCCCACCATACTCCCAAAGCAACAAGACAAGACAAATCCCAACCTGCTCCCTAACCCAGCCACCATGCCAGGATCCTGGGTCCCACTCACCTAAGTGGTGGCAAAGGGGGTAAGGGGTTGTGGGGAAAGGAGGTGATGAATGCATGGAGACTTGGTTTCAGTTGCTTAAGAGGAACCAGAGAACAGCCTTCTCCCATGTGTCCCACTAGGTTTCTGGGGCTCTAATCCCATCCCTGAGCCTGGCAGCTGTTGTTCACTATCCCGGCGCCACACTCTCAGTTCAGAGCTGTTACTACACGTGCATTTCCCCTCCTCCATTCCCAGGAGATCCCATCCACCCAGAAGCCCTGCATTAGCTAAAGCAAACAAAATGCAAAATAATGAACAAGAGGCTTGAGAGGCAGGCAAATTACAAGGACAGGAGCTACAGCGAAGGAAGACCATGAGGCATGCCTGGTTTTATTTATAGTCTTTACCCAATGCTTTGTTATTCTTGCAGTTAAAACAGTTAAGAAATGACAGAGTTCAAGGTCAGGAGTGTTGTCACAGGCACACAAAGGCAAGATCAGAGGAGAGGCTCAGAAGCCATGCTGCCAAGCGTTTTCCCTTTCCTTTTTCAACAAACGGCAGTTTCTCCTTTCTGTTTTACACGCTCGCTTTCAGGTCTGCATCCTAAATGTTTAAACAAAGAACAGTCATCCCCTCAAACAATTAAAGGCCATGAGACTTTAAAAGAGTCTGAGACTTTACATGTTACACTATGACAAGATGCATAAGAAATTTACTCTTCCCAGCTAAAATCAGTGTTGAAAAATCAAAGATTTTAGGCAAGTACAAACAGCCCTAGAAATTAAGACTGCCTATTGCCTCTGCCTCAGCTATGGATGTTTCCTTGAAATGGGAACCCTGAATAGAAATGAAAATGAGAAGACCCCAACTTGATAACCCTGCTGTCATTAACCTTGTGGAAAGTGCACTTGCTGTACTGCGATTGTGACTACCACCAAATGTGTGCTCATTTCAAAGGAGAGCTGAATCTGTGTATTTAGAAATACAAATTCAAACCACTGGCACTAACTCACTTTGCTGCTCAAGACCCTTAGCTGTATTATTTTTTTGTTGTTTTGCATTGACCACAAAATAACAAGGGATACCAAAGCTGTAAATGAGTGCATGAGTGAACCTGGAAAAGATCAGAGCTTCTAATCACCCTCAGGTAACTGCAATATAAAAAAAAGAGTGCAGGATGAAGGTAACCAGTGATTTTATTTAGATCCTCCCACATGAACAGGATTAATTCCATGCTCTACAGATCTTCATTTGTGTCCTCCTTATTCTATGGAGAAATTGAAATACAGGGTGGTTTGCTGTATACTCTGCTTAATTTAACTGTTTCTGTTGCAGCTGTGCTACTTCCGTTTAGAAGAAAGGACAAGAGCCCTAATGCCTATGCCCTCCATCAGCACACTCCAGGCCCAGCACTGAGGACCTCAGTTAATTCCTGACTCACTGAGGAACATCCTCCTAAGAGGAGGCTCTCTTTGTTGTCCTCTTGCCATCCTAGTAATGCTACCAGGTACTGGAATTCAAATAAACTGTCTTAGGATAAAGTTCAAGCTCTTAGGAATAGTACGTGCTTGAGGACTTGGTCTGAGCTCCTCCGTAAGCTTCCACTTGCAGCTTTCTTCAAAACACCCTGATGGCATCAGCCAGTTGTCCAAATACAACCCCCCACAACAGCTACAGCTAAACATCAGTCTTCAGCTGGACAACAAAACATCAACCATCTCTTTCTAGCACAACAACCTGCTTTGCTTCAAAAGTCCCTGCTGGAGCTGGTTCTTTGCATCAAGGCATTGCATGGAATAGGGTTGCATTCCTACCCTATTCAACACAAAGAAGCCCCGGACAAGCCTCCTTATGGCCAGGCAGGAGCTGAATCTTCTAATCTCCCTCTGGATGGTTTTCAGGGCTGGGGGCAGGTTGAGGTTCATCCCACCCTGCTCATCCCAAAAAAAAGAGCTGGCATTCAGGTCAACCCTATCCTCAAGTCAATTCCAAATAAAAGGCATAGAGAGAACAGGGGAAACAAAGCAAAGCACAGTGAGTTCCAGCCAAGCATAAGGGCTTCTCCCCTTCATCTGTTCGCTCTTCCTACAGCCAAAACAGAGAGTTAAGCTATGCACATGACTAACGGTTTCCAGCACCAGGGATTTCCCAGGGCTATTTGTCTTAATCAAAAGTCAACAAGCTACACAGTAGATTTTTATTGCAAGGACAACACTGAAGGAAGAAACCACAAGACTTCATTTCCTTTCTCCCATGTTTTTCAAATAGCATCTGTTTGCCCACCACAGACAAAGCAAAACACAGGCTTCTTCCCTCCCTTTAAACTAGAGATTAAGATACTCAGATAGACTTTAATACTGAGAAGCAAGCAGCCAACCTGATTCTCCTAAACCCAAACACCATTTTTCTTCCCCACCATCCAGACACAACAGGGTCACACCAGTCACCCGGGCACTGCAATCTCCTTCCACAGCAGCAGTTCCCTCCCAGCAACACAATTTCTCCTCCTCAAAGGAAAGCTTAGGTCAGAATTAAAGAGGAGAGCAAATGTCTGAAACACAAAGGTCTTTCACTGGCCACATCAAATACAAATTGTGAGATGGGAATGATAAAAGCCAAAGGAAGACCATTTTGCTCAGCAAAAAGCAGCCATTAAAAGCAGTCGTCAAGGCCATGGCCAAGCTAAACACACACAGGGTGACAGCCAGCTACTTGTCACTTAGCAAAATCACTGTCTATGCTTCAAACAAGCATTTAAACACATCTTGCCCCCAAAATCACAGAGAGGAGGCAAGGGATGAACTGCAGGCCACCCGTGATGGTCACTAATGATGCAATTTATTTCTAACAGATACGACATCACAGCAATCAGCATTACTGTTTGACTGGAGAAGTGCAGAACGCAGCAGAGACAAACACATGCTCCTCCCTAAATCTCTTCTTTCCCCTTCCCATGACCTTCCTCCTCTGCAGTGGAGTAAAAGTTAGTTTTAAAAAACTGAAAAATTTGTGTAGAAAAGGACAAAGCAAAAGTAAGACTTGTAAAAAGCTGCACTATTTGGAACAAATAAAAAAAATATTTAAAGTTTCAAAAAAAAAAAACAACAAAATTCCTTTAAAAAAAAACCAAAAAAAAAAAACAAAAACCTAACCAGACTCTACTACCTTTCTCTTTTCAATGACAGCCTTTCCAGGAAAGATGTACTCACTTTCTCACCTGATTCTGTAATTCACTGCTGTCACTACACAGGCACCAGTGTTACTGAATTTACACAGCATCACAACCAGGAGGTTATTCAAAATATAAATTACACAGTCCAGCACTGAACACAACAGCTTTCCTGAATTATGGCTGTTTCCTAAAATTGCTGGTACCACTTTACTAACTGTAGCCAAATGCGTGACCAACCCATGCCTATCCAAATAGCTTCAAACTAGAAAGCACTGCAGCAAGAAGAGACTGCCAAGCATGAACACTCCGATTTTGAATGCAAGCATGGGTTTATTATTAGGTTGTTCTGTTGAGTTACATTACCAATGCCTTGGCTACACTGGATAAAAATAAAAGCACAGTACTTGCATAAACCATCCACCTATACTGATGCAAGCTGCCGCCCATGCTCTGCAGTGTGAAAGAAGGAGCATCCAGCTGAAGGCAGAGGAGCTGTGCTGATGGGTGACTGCGGTCCTGTGCAGGCAGATATAGCCTGCCAACCACAGCCCTGGGCAAGGAGAGCACAGACATGGGTCACACCGACACCTGGCTAGTTTCTCCTGTCACTGTGCACACAGCTTGAGAAATGCCTATTCCTATTACAGTTTGCCCCCACATTATGACAATATGTTCATGCCCTGCTCTTAATTCTGAATGTGCACTTCTCAAAGTCAGTGGGTTTGGAGTCCTGGGCCAAAGTTCTTGCCCAGGAAGCGAAGGTGCCCCACAGTTTATACCTCTCACTGGAGTTTATTTCTGGACTGGTTTTGGTTCCCTCACAGTCCTCCTGTGTAACCTTGGGGGTACCATTTCAGCCCAAATTCAGCAGTATACTGAAGTACTTGCTTCACATCATGCATACGAGTTGAAAATCAATGCAAGTATATTGATGCATTCATGACTTGCTGAAGGTCAGAAAACAAACTGGTGACAGAGCTGGAAATAAAAGAGAGACCTCCCGATCTCAAGATCAATTCGTTTAACCTCCAGGCCAGGTTTGCATGAATTAACAAGGGAAACAATTCATCTGCAAGTGGTCTGAATCATTCTAGTGATCAGGTAATGTGTCCCAGTTCTGTCACTGTTACACTTGTTGGCTCAGAGCTCTGATTTCCATCCCCACGCCACTTGCCCAACAATTTCTGTCCTTGGGAAAAAGTAATCAAGTATGATGAGGACAATCACAATTAGCTTAAAATATAGGCCTGCTGGCATGTATTGAGAACACACTAATATAAAGAGCTATTGTGAAGGGAGCAAGACTAAAGCAACAGAAATTTTAGATTAAGTGAATGTGGATATCCAAACTCAAATTATGAGAAATGATCATTTTAGGAAGTGGTAGGAATTCCCTTACATAAATTACTCCTTTAAATATTTAAAATCCCACTTCAGCCTCAGTAGAAATTAATGTTTAATGTCTGCTCTTCTGTAACCTGACAAAAGTATTTGTAAAATGCATCCAGACAGACCCATCGTGCTCTCAAAACATAGGCAAGAGAAGGTAGCCTAAGACCAAATGAGAAGCCATCTGATTTCAAATAGCTTTCCTGAGGTACCTGTTATCAAGTAAATCACTTGCCAGAGAAGAAAGGAGAACAGACCCGAACGCTTGAAGGTGACTCTTTGTAACAGCAACCAGTTATGAATTATATCACATTAGCACCACTTCTATATTTTAGAGATCTTTTTTCCAATGCATTTGTCTATCTTCTGTCATTTTTCACAGTTAAGCAATTACTGGTCTGTTGGAAGGACGCCAGCTGTCAGTACTGCTGTCAAACTGACACTTCACAAATATGTAAGAGTCCGCATTTCTGATGATGAATTCCTCACTGTCTATGTGACAGGATAAATCACTGCCAGCAATACCTACACAACGACTCCATGGGTCAGTAGACTTCCCGTAAAGAGGGTAGGCAAGGTGAAGGGCACTGTCACAGGATGACAACTGCCACATCGTGGGATTTAGAGTTGTTTGGGGATTTTTAACTAAACTTCATTAAAATCCCAGCTATCAAAATGCTGCAAGCACTATGGCCATGCCCCTTATATTGGTAACATGCATAATGAGCATCAAGCAGAGCTATGGCACAGGTCATCAGCAAAAAAGCATGAATAGTGACACTAGGTTGCCTCTTCAACACAACAGACTAACCACTATCTGGGTCTTCCTGGAACACTTCAGGAAACCCCTCAGCCACACTCGTCAAACCTCTCCAAGGACCAGTTGCAGGCCAACAAGCCTAGGTAAAACAGCCCTTTTCAAGAGTTTTAGCCTGTCATTTAAACATGCCCTAACTTTAAATCCTCTGGCCCATCCTACAGAATCACGTATCAAGGATACAGTTGGAGAGATTGATGCCACATGGACAGAACACAGGTATCAAAGCCTACCAAATACTACAATGAGCAGTATTTCACACTTGTCATGGTTATGTGTGTGTACTGCATAAGCCCACCATAGAAATAACCTCTTAACCTGCCCTAACTCATACCCCTTCCAGCCCTAACTAGCACAAGAGCTTAGCACAAGTAGTAAATTCTGGTGGGTTTCCACTCCTTCACCCTTCCCCCTGCATTTCTAAGTGAGGGGTAAAAAAAATGGCGTGAGGTTAGCAAGCTGCTGAATAATAAAGGTTTATTTGATCAACCTCTTACTGAGCAGAGCTTGACTGAGTAACCTGTGCAACTACCCAACTCTTTCACCAGCTCTTTTGCTAACTCCCTCCTGACCAACTCATTAAACAGTGCAATGAAGTATCGCACTGGGAGGGCAATTAAACTCTTCACTGAAGAAAGCAAGGAACAGTCTGAGATAGATCATTGCGCACACATGCTAGCTCTGGGAACCAACAGGCAGAGGTTTCTCTCAAATTGACAAAAGTGCTGTTATCTGTGGGGAAAAAAACATGCTTCTTCCTTGTTCTTTTTAATGATTTCCAATGCTATCAAAAAATACAAAGCTACATCTACAGTTGGTACAAATCTCAGCAAATCCACTGACTTTGGTAACACTACACGAATCTCAAGCAACTGAGATTTTGGCTCCAAAGCCTTAACAATTACAAATAAAAAACAGTAACACCCTAAATTTTGGTTCCTATTCAAAAATCTGCTGACTGCCCCTGATAAAACTGAAAGTACTGACTTTGCTTTCTACTCACATGGGCAAAACCAAGCATGTGGTTTTCTCAAATCTAACAGAAAGAACTATATGCCACTTAAAATAATAGCAACCACTGACTGCTGACTCCTGTAGCTACCTTCTATTACTGTATTCAAGCAGTCATTGTGCTTAAGTTTTGTGGAGAGACCCATAGCAGACAAAACAAAATAGTTTCATATAAGAACAAAATATTTAGGCAAAAGATACTGAGCTATTTAGCTTAAATATCAGTCAGGTCAAGTCCCTCAAAACTGTTACTGACTCATTACTGCTATGGGATAACAACGTACTACAGAGAGTAGCCAGAACGTACAACTTCTCTAAAAACAGAACTTCTGTAAAATCCATATATAACTAATTTGGAAGACTATGAAACCACAATTGCAGGAAAGACATATGATACAAAAAAAGATAATATATTTTTTCTTTGAAATCCCACAAACTAGTGAAACATCTAGTTAATTCCAAAATAGAATTCCCACAGTAATTGAAAAGCCACCAGAAATAGCACAAAGACCCCAAAACAGCACCAAAAACCTGACAGTAGTAAAGCCTCCAAGGGACGTGTTGTAAAACATCTAACTACAGCTTCCCTATATAACCCAGCCACACAGAGACAATATAAATAACATTTTTACCAGGATACAGCATCAGAAACAAGCATGAATCAATAAGGTTGCATATGTACAAGTGCATGCAGGATATGTTAGAGCAAAACCCTCTCTGCCATGAGCATCTGTGAGGTCTGCCAAGGCAAATATTGGAGCTCCACAGAGCAAGGAGGTAAAGTGCAGTGGGATGTTATTCAGACAGCACAGTGAAGCCTGCTGGCACAGAAACCCCTACAGAAACACCCTGAGTTAGGTTTTTGGGGTAACCAGAGAAGGACCTGGGTTACAGCCCAGAGCCAGCACCCTACATCACAGCCAGCTCCTGCCATCAAGTTGGAAACTGAACCACAAGGTAGCTGCACTTCCACTCCAACAGGGAAGGGTTTGGGCTTCTTTCCACATAGGGTCCTGATCCAAGACTCAAAGAAAATGAGAGCTAGGTCACTGTGGCTGTATTTAACACAAGCCATAAACAACCACAGATACTGTCAAAAGCAACCCAAGCAGAAGCCATACATATCTATTTATGTAGATATGATTAAAGGGATCCTTACAATTCAAAATCATATATAGAAAATCTGAATCTAATTCCTCCCAAACCTACACCAAAAAAAAAGGTGAAAAGTATTATTTTCCTTTTTTAGCAGCACCATCTCCTGCAGTCTACACAACCAAGCTAGGGACACCCACAAGATCCGAAATGGAACTGGCCACAGCTTTAAAATAGGATACATTTAAAAAGGTGCTCAATGGGTTGAGTTCTGTCTCCTCTCCTAATTCAGGGCATAACTAGAAAAATACTGACATATCTTTCTCTGCATAATAGAAATAAAACAAGTAACTGCATAAAAAGGCAAGAGGGATTTTTAATTTATTTACTAAATTTCTAAACTTAAGAAAACTACCCCAACCTCAATACTTGATTTTTCTAATTTGCCTCATTAAAACTTGAAGCACCACAAGCTGTGAAATGAAAAGATACAGGATTCTGCCTTCAGCACACAAACTGAGCTGGCTTAAGCTATTCTACAGGAAATACAAGTAACCAAGAACTGAAAGACATGAAGTACTAACAAAAATAGTACTCTCTACAGTGGTCTTTCTTTAAAAAAATAATCAACAATTACAGCACTTAAAATGTTGCAGTTTGCAAATTTAGACTTTTTACCTTCAACTACTACACAGGAACCTGTGATAAGGACATAGGAGACACAAGAGATCCTTTTCTTGACTTACATGGACAGAACAAAGAAAAGTAGAGGGCAGGCAGGGAAAACAAGAGAAGAAAACCAGCTAGCTAACACACCAGGCTACAGCTACAGCCATGAGCCAGGGCTTTTGCAACCGGTGAGCAAGGCTTTCAGCAGCAAAGTGAAGGATATGAACTGAGATCCCATGCAGCAAGAAACATGAAAAAAAGCAGGTGTCATTACAAAGGAACGACAAGACGTGTCAGGACAAAACACTGGAGGAAGCACAGGCTGGATTCACTGATGAAAAGACAGGGAGCAGCACTGCTGAAGTACAAAGCCAAAGTGGTCTGGGAAATCTGATAGCATATATCAGGGCAGAAGCTAAAAAGGAGAAATAAATGAGAACATTTTAGTGATCTAAAATCCCTTTGAAAAAAAAAAAGGTTTCTGAGAAGGAAAAATAAAAATCAAGTGGAAGATGTGGATTCACATCATAATCTGGGCAGGAGACCTACACAAGAACACGTAACACAGGCAAAACTTTGGATAGGAATATGAAATTTGCTGTAGCAGCTAATGAATCCATCTAACTGTATCCTGCAACTCCCTGCAGCCCCATCTATGCTTCTACAGAAAGCAGAAATATCCAATTAAACATCTGGTTCTGGGCTGAACACAAAAGAGAAAATTACTTCCTAACACCCAGCACGGTCTTTCAAGTCATGAGCTTCAGTTAAGGTTATTATCTCAGCCTACACCAATGCAGTGTTAGTGGAGAACATACCATTACCATAACCAACCTAAAGTTTAGATATTTGATCAGGGAACTTGCTATGCAGAAGAATACCAGACCAGATGTCTTACACTTCTGAATTCAAACAACTTTGACTTTCTCAGTTCAAACAACTTTGACTCTACTTTGAAAGAGACAGAAGCTCTCGTCTGTCGGCCTGACCCCGTCTCAAGGGAGGTGTGCTGCCTACCAGGGGCATGGATCAGGGATGTTGCAGAGAGGCTGCCTGCTCTAGTAAGTCCCACTGACTATTACCCACTTCTAGTGATACATGTGGGTGCTAGTGATATAGATAGTAGTAGACTGGGGAACATAAAGACTACAGAGCCCTGGAAAAGATGATTAGAGGCTCTGGAGCTCAGATTGTCTTCTCGTCAATTCTCCAGGATACAGGGGAGGACCTAATAAAAGCTAGGAGGATTGGCCAGGTTAACAAAGGGTTAAAAGGGTGGTGTCATAGTCAGGGGTTTGGGTGTCTTGAACACAGGACCCAAGTTTGTAGGCCAGGTCTAGTGGGGCCTGGTGGAGCTGGTCTGATGATAAAGAAGGGAAAGAGCAGTTTTGGTAGGAGGCTTGCCAGACTGGTCAAGGAGGCTTTAAACTGGATGTGTTGGGGGAGGGGGGCATCATTCCATTCCAACACACCCAGTCAGTTGCCAGCACCTATAATAAATGTTTGGAGCAATATAGAGATATCCCAGCCGCTCCAGGCAATGAGCTGGCTTCATTTGGAGCTCGGCTCATTTGCCCCTATACAAATGCCCACAGCATGGGGAACAAACAAGAGGAATTAGAGATGCGTGCATGTCTATGTGGGTATGATATAATAGGCATCACAGAAACATGGTGGGATGGCTCCTATGACTGGAGTGTTGGAATGGAAGGTTACAGACTCTTTAGGAAAGACAGGCCTGGCAGGCGGGGAGGGGGAGTTGCCCTTTATGTTAGGGATAGGCTGGAGAGTATGGAACTCTGTCTGGGGACAGGTGAGCAGTCCACAGAGAGTTTGTGGGTCAGGGTTAAAGGGAAAACAGCTATGGGAGACATTACTGTGGGGATCTGTTACAGACTGCCTGATCAAGGAGAAGCTGCGGATGAAGCACTCCATAGACAGACAGGAAAAGCCTCACGCTCGCAGGCCCTTGCTCTCATGGGTGACTTCAACCACCCTGACATCTGTTGGAAGGACGGTACGGCCCAGCACAAGCAATCCAGGAGGTTCCTCGATTGTGTAGAAGACAACTTCCTTCTGCAAGTAACAGAGGAGCCGACAGGAGAGGTGCCATGCTTGACCTTGTGCTCACCAACAGGGAAGGGCTCGTTGGAAATGCGACGCTCCAGGGCAGCCTTGGATGCAGCGACCACGAGATGGTCGAATTCGAGACCCTCAGGACAGTGAGAAGAGCGTGCAGCAAGCTCACTGCCCTGGACTTCAAAAGAGCAGACTCTGGTCTCTTCAGGAACCTGCTTAGTAAGGTTCCATGGGATATAGCCCTAGAGGGCAGAGGGGCCCAAGGCTCTTGGTTGATATTCAAGGATCACCTGCTACAAGCTCAGGAGTGTTGCATCCCAACTAGAAGGAAGTGCAGCAGGAGGGCCAGGAGACCTCCTTGGATGGATAAGGAGCTCCTGAGGAAAATTCAAATTAAAATAGAGGCTTATAAAAAGCGGAAGCAAGGACAGGCAGCCTGGGAAGAATACAG
Organism: Pezoporus wallicus; assembly: GCF_028554395.1. Taxonomy (NCBI): domain Eukaryota; kingdom Metazoa; phylum Chordata; class Aves; order Psittaciformes; family Psittacidae; genus Pezoporus; species Pezoporus wallicus. Next base: position 3,825,311 of record NW_026640775.1, read on the forward strand.
GGATGTTGTCCGGGAAGCTAGGGACCACATTAGGAAAGCTAAGGCCCAGTTACAATTAAACTTGGCTAGAGGTATTAAGGATAACAGGAAGGGATTCTACAGGTATGTAGCAAATAAAAAACAGACAAGGGAGAATGTAGGCCCCCTCATGAAGCTCTCGGGAGAACTGACTACACAGGATTTGGAGAAGGCTGAGGTTCTGAATGACTTCTTTGCCTCAGTCTTCACTGGCAAAGGCTCTGACCAAACCACCCAAGTCTTGGAAGGCAGATGCAGGGACTGTGAGAATAAAGACCTTGCGCCCACTGTAGGAGAGGATCTGGTTCGAGACCATCTTAAAAATCTGAACGTGCACAAGTCCATGGGTCCTGATGAGATCCATTCGCGGGTCCTGAAGGAGCTGGCAGATGAAGTTGTGAAGCTGCTGGCCATCATATTTGAAAAATCATGGCAGTCAGGTGAAGTTTCCAATGACTGGAAAAACGGAAATATAACCCCCATTTTCAAGAAGGGGAAAATGGATGACCTGGGGAATTACAGACCAGTCAGTCTCACCTCTGTGCCTGGCAAAATCTTGGAGCAGATTCTCCTGGAAGGCATGCTAAGGCACATGAAAATCAACAAGGTGCTTGGTGACAGCCAGCATGGCTTCACTAAGGGGAAATCCTGCCTGACCAACCTGGTGGCCTTCTATGATGGGGCTACAGAACTGATGGACGGGGTAGAACAGTTGATGTCATCTATCTGGACTTGTGCAAAGCGTTCGACACTGTCCCACACGACATCCTTGTCTCTAAATTGGAGTGACATCAATTTGATGGATGGACCACTCGGTGGACAAAGAACTGGCTGGATGGCCACACACAGAGTTGTGGTCAATGGCTCAATATCCAGCTGGAGACCAGTAACGAGTGGTGTCCCTCAGGGATCGGTGTTGGGACCGGTCTTGTTCAACATCTTTGTTGATGACATGGACAGTGGGATTGAGTGCGCCCTCAGCAAGTTTGCCGATGACACCAAGCTGTGTGGTTTGGTTGATAAGCTGGAGGGAAGGAATGCCATCCAGAGGGACCTCAACATGCTTGTGAGGTGGGCTGATGCCAACCTCATGAGGTTTAACCATGCCAAGTGCAAGGTCCTACACCTGGGTCGGAACAATCCCAGGTACAGCTACAGGTTGGGCAGAGAAGAGATTCAGAGCAGCCCTGCAGAGAAGGACTTGGGGGTGCTGGTCGATGAGAAAATGAACATGAGCTGGCTTCACTGTGAGCTTGCAGCCCAGAAAGCCAACCATATCCTGGGCTGCATCAAAGGAGTGTGACCAGCAGGTCGAAGGAGGTGATCCTGCCCCTCTACTCTGCTCTCGTGAGACCTCACCTGGAGTATTGTGTGCAGTTCTGGGGTGTCCTCAACATAAAAAGGACGTGGAACTATTGGAACAAGTCCAGAGGAGGGCCCTGAGGATGATCAGGGAACTGGAGCACCTCCCATATGAAGACAGGCTGAGAAAGTTGGGGCTGTTCAGCCTGGAGAAGAGAAGGCTGCGTGGAGACCTCATAGCAGCCTTCCAGTATCTGAAGGGGGCCTATAGGGATGCTGGGGAGGGACTCTTCATTAGGGACTGTAGTGATAGGACAAGGGGTAATGGGTTAAAACTTAAACAGGGGAAGTTTAGATTGGATATAAGGAGGAAATTCTTTCCTGTAAGGGTGGTGAGGCACTGGAATGGGTTGCCCAGCTCCATCCCTGGCAAGACCAGGCTGGACAAAGCCTTGGGTGAGATGGTTTACTGTGAGGTGCCCCTCCCCATGGCAGGGGGGTTGATACTAGATGATCTTAAGGTCCTTTCCAACCCAAAATATTCTATAATTCTATGATTCTAACTTTTTTATATGGTATTTTAGTTTCACTTTGACAGAAGGAACACTGTGACTGGTCAGACTGAAGAATGGGGCTTTTTATCCCCCCACTCCTCTTTTACTCAAGATATCTCTGCTTTTCTATTCCACACCATGCACACACTGATCATCAAGTTACACACTCCTGCTCAGCCATATATCCAAGTCACTTCCAGAGATATCCTTCCCGATCTCTCTCAGATCAGGCTGTGTCAGCCCTGGCAGTGGATGACCCACCTCCAGTAACACATTTAACATCTCAAGGACTTAACTCTGTGCTCACACTGGCTCTATACTCCACTTATCACAAAAACAATCCCTAGTTTCTAGCTAAATTGCCTTCTTCCCCTGTGGTTATTTATTTTCCATAACAGCTTCTTTTAAGGAAGGTTTCAATTTTGAATATCTAAATTAGTTATAGCCTCCAGGTCAGCTTTATTTACTAGTTTGTTAACATTTTCAGATCATTTTTTGTGGATTAAAGGAACCCTTGCAGAACCTGGCTGAACAGAACTGCTCACACCCTTCAGGAACTGGCACATGGCAGGGATGCAGCTCAGCTCTGAGGAGCACGTTTTGAAGAAGCAACTTTAAAAATACTACAATACTTTGTCTGTGAGAAATAACATAGCAGGTAAGGAAACAGCTTCAGCTTTTCACATTTGGGTTTTCCAGCCTAGCCAACTGAACTGCAGTGAAAAGTTTTTGCTTTCTTTTCCTAAGTATTCAATGATTACAGATGCAATTTCTTAGTAATAAGTACCACCTTAGCCATACCTAGGATTATGTCAAGTCAAGCCCATTTCTAATTATCTTTTCATAAGAAGAGAAAAGCAAAACCAGGTTTTCAATCCCCTCCTGCTCCACTGGACACTGAGCATACCCCTCTCATCACACTTAAGAAGCTCAACCACCTTTCCCTTACAGCTCCCATAGCTGCCACATTATTTCAGTTCTCTCCTTTTTCTTGTCTTCCTCCAATCCTTGCATCCAGCTCTTTTGTACTTGTGGCCTCTCCTACACTGACTTCTGTGTTACCTAACCTGAATGATACAAGAAAGGAAGGCAAAGGGCTTCTATACAAAAACCAAATGACCTCCAACTGGTGTGGTACAGCATTTCTGCATTGCTCTACGGTTTTTGGGAACTCTCTTCACACATGCAGAGGGCTTGCTAGCTGCACAGCAGAAACCACTGACACAGACCTGGAGGCCTCGAAGCCCACAGGGCACCTGCATCTACAATGGGATCCCTTTTTGCCCCCCTGCAACCTCCAAGGGACAAAAGACAGGGAGCACAGTAAATCCCCTCTGGGAAGGGGGGCTGCTGCACTTAGGATGATCTCTGCAGGTGGTCAGCAGGATGCTCCCATCAGGAGGGGACAAGGTAAACACAGAAGGTAGGCTCGCCTGCTGGAATTACAAGCAGGATTAGGTGGAGTCTATTAACAGATTAAACCCTGTCCCGAAGATCACCAAGGCTTAGCTTCCCTGTTCCGCTTATATTAATAAGTGACATTGTCACGCATTTGGGTGGACCTGTTTAAAATATCCATTTCCACATGCAGGCGAAGAGGAGAGGAGGCAGCATACAACCTCTGGAAAAAAAAAAGGAATCACCATTTTCAGAAGAACACACACTGCATCTGTTTCAAAAAAATATGTATCTTCCAACGATAAATAATAACAAGTGTAAACTTCCATTAGATTTCTTCTGCTTATGTATTTAAAGGACCATAAAATACGTCCCTCCATCTTCAAGAGCTGCTTGAACTGCAGCAAATTGTTAGAAACTAATCATGTCTACAAGATACCAATTCATTACACTGGCTAAAATACAAACACTAATCCCTAAGGGTGATCTGGCAAGAATGTAAACTTCATTAACTTCATGTTTTGCTTAGGGCTTGCATAAAATTAAATATTGATTGTCTTGACACTTAATACAATGTAAAGATGATATGTGTGTATTGGAGAAGCATATAAATATTTATTATAGAAGTAATCAAATGCCAAGCAAAGCCAGACTAATCACTTACTTAGGTTGCCTTTGGGTTGTTTTCTTTCTCTCATAGGGCCAGCACTTGGGGTATGCTAAGTGGGAGGAATAACACAGGTGTTAACACACTTGCAGTCAACCACCTTTATTTCACATTTGTTTGCAGGACTGTTGGACTAGATGACCTTTGACAGTCTCTTCCAACCCAGCCTATTCTATGAGTCTATGATGAAGTGAGACATGCTCTTTAGTTTTAAGGAATTAAGAACAGACTATGGTTCTGCGCTGGAAGTACCACTGCAGGACATGCAGCCACTGTCTGATCAGGGCAAGGGAAGACATTGCATAGGAAAGATGTAACTTCTCAAAAACATTTTCTCACCACATTGTACATGTTCCTGCAATTCAGCTTTCAGCATCTGGTTCAAGCAATTGCACAGACTTTGTTAACCTTTCTTTTGGGGTGAAAGGAAACAAGAATGGCTATTATTTCATGGACTTAATATGTTTCTGCAGTAAGAGATTTTAATTTGGGGCACACAAGGAAAAGCATAAGCAAATAAATTGTTGCATGGTCCATAAAACAGAGTCGGTCTTAGCAACCTTGCCCAATGGGACTCTCAAGCTATCTTTATTCTCTGGGTGACATACTAAATTGACTTTATTCCACCTTGCCTGCCAATCTGGATAGTGCACTCACCGACACAAAAGCATAGAAAGAATATGCTAGTCAATTAGATGAATTATAATGGTTTTGAAAACATCACTTAGAAAGGAGGTTGAATATGCTTTCACTTGAGGGATTTGCTAACCCTTAGCAAAAAGCTGCAATTTCCAAACTTTCTAATGCAGCTCTTTGCAGCTGTAAAGCACTGCAACAGTCTTAGGGATATAAGGACATCACATAAATAACTAGAATACTCTCCTTCCAGTGATTTTGTTATTTTTGCTACAACATGAGACTGGAATACTAAAGTCACTTTATTCTGGCTTTTTGCTATGGTTTGATACTGGATGCATAAAATTCTAAGTGTCAATAACTTGAGATAGTTCAAATAAAAGAAAAAGAGGATTTTCCTTTCCCTTGGCTAACCTACTTGTCTTAAGTGAAAGACAGGACATAAAACAAGATTACCTGAAACTGTCAGAAAATGCAAAAGAGTTATGTTGGTTTTCTATAAACTACTTTGTCCTACTGAATTATGTGCATATTGTGGAGCTGCAGTCTCCATTTGCACTGATATCAGAGGGTACCTTTCACCCAAGTGCCTAGTAGCTTTTCCTGCATGTCCCCATTGATACACAACATCCCTCAGAGAAGGCACTCCCAGGGTAAGAGGTGACTTTACCAAGAAAAGGAAGTTTTAAAACACACTGACCAAGCCAGGGAACGGGCAGTGCCTCCTCACTTACTCTGTCACCCTCTCTCAAAGCAAGTGAATGTATTTGGAGCCTTTCCATTTCAGACACTGGTAATCTGAGACAAATTATTTACATTCTGCCTTGTCACAGACAGCCCAAGGCAGCCGGCTTTCTGCCTATCATCCCAGGGATACCAGGGAACTCATCTGGCACTCTGGCCAGCTGTTTACTCTTACTGCTTGTTTTGGGGAGAGGGGTTGTTTACAGCAGCTCAGAGCAGTTATAAAAACTTCAATCTGTGGAAGAAAAGAAGGAAGTTACCCTTCACCTGGGCTGTTGGATGCCTGGTACAGAAAGCACCAGGAAGAGGTGGTTAGCAGATTGTGGATGCCACTTTCAGTAAAGCAAGAACAACTCCTTTGACAACATTTACAACATACAGTGTCCTGCTATGACGTTGAATAATGGCAACTGATGGCACACTCACAGTCTACAGCAGACAGATTTATAACACTTTTCCTCAAACCTAAACAACAAATCCATGCTCCTTCCTCACCTGCCTATTTCTGCCCTGACAGAGCAGATCCTGGATAACAAAGCATCCCTGTATGTGCACACCTGATTCTTTCAGTGCTGTCTCTCTCAGACAAAGGATGGGGCTGCTCAGGCTTTTATTTCATCATTCATCTGTCACCCCTTTTGTTGTTTGGCAAGTAGGACTGGTAGGTGCAGAGCCAGGTTTTCATAAAATGCTGCCAGGCATATAGCATAGGACAGATAAGGAATTATCTCACCAAACCCAGATCACAGAAGAGATCACTATTTCCCTAACACAGAAAGGGATCATTTACAGCTTCCATGCAGCTTAGCAAGGAGAAGTCAGGAAACCTTCCCTCCAACATCACAGTTCTGGCACACACTGCTTTCTCAAGAGTAAACTTATTTTTGTTAGGAAGAAAGGGCATTTCTTAAAATTCATAATGAACCTGTACTCTTGAAAGTCGGTTCTGCTGCTGCCTTTGTCAGGCAACCAAGTTACCTTGCAGTTGTCTGAAAGCCGACAGAGGCTTCCTACAGCTCCTAACCAGGGCACAGAACACAGGTTGTTACAGCTGGAAACAACTGGTAGAGGATGCTTCTGTAGGATATTACAGAATGAGGTGCATTTCCTCAACACCACAAAACCAAGGAAATTGATAAACATCCACAAGACCCACTTAAGATAACTGAATATTTATCCAACATATTCCAGTAGTTTTTGGTGCATTTTCTTCTTTGCTTCAAAGTTGTACATGTTACACGTTCTTATATATGCCCATTTTTTGACATTAAGGGTATGAGGGGAAACAAACATTATATTAAAGAATATTGTGAGATTTTTCTTCTTCTAATATGGTAAAATAGCAAGTATCTTCATAATCATTGTCAATTTCCTATTACAAGTCTTTCCAGTTTCTCTGTGTTAGTTTCTTCAGGAGTTGTCTTCAGAACTTGAGAAGTTTTCCATACCTCTTTGTTGAAATGCAGGGATTACTAAGAAAGGAGAAGCAACATTCACTTTACTTTTCCTTTTCTGTATTTCCTAAAAGCCTGTCCTACCTTACCCAACTCATACAAATCTTGACTTCCCGAAGGAAATGTTCAAATCCATTCCTTCTATATAAAACATTGTCAAATATCTAATGTAGGCAACATGTAGTAAAATGACTTCAATTGCTGAAGTATTGCACTCAGTGCTACTGCGGGAGGGAATGAAACATTTCTCTGTGTCCCAGCACCAGGAATCCACCCAGTTACCTCTGCCAGGAGCTGACGTTGCCATCACTCACACTGCACCGTACATGCACACTGCACCTCACAAACCCACCTGAAGCTGCCAAACTGCACTTCATGGAACAGCCTGTGCACCTCAGTAGGGTTTTTTTCACAAGAAATACTAAACAGTGTAAGCATGACCATAAAACTGGGTTTGCATCATTGAACTCTTCATTAACACCAGCATAGGCACTGAAATACCCAACATCATCATTATCACCTGAGCTCCCAAAAGGCTCTGATCCTCCCTGTGGAAGTAAATGCTCTTCCCACTTCATTACTGAGAATTGCATCCCATTCAGCTCAGGACTTTGCCCACCTTTGATCCCACTGCCTCCAGCTATACATGCTCAGACTGAGTCATGTACCTCTGTACTGCACAAAAGCAAGGAAACAAAGATGGCAATGAAGACAGCGGCTTTCAGAAGCTAAGGCAGAAAGAAACAATTTTCTTCTGAATGCAATGACTGAAAGGTCCTGTCATTAAATGGACTGTCTGAATTCATGAGTGCTGAGACACACTTGTATCAGTGTAATCAAGCCACCCAGACTGATTTTCCTCCACACTTTTCTGTCCTGTACTTGTGTTGAGAGTAGCTTTGAATCTTATACTTGGGTTACATCTTCCCTTAGCCATTGCCCCTCTCTGCACCTTGGATGAAAGGCAGAGTAGCAAAGTATAAATGTCCAATACAAGGAGGACAGAGCACACCCTAAGCACCATGGCATTTGTAATGCCTTGATGAAGGTTTCAACAGGAAAGAAAAAGACAGTAAGGCAGCACTAGTAAGTAAAATCAGCCAGTTTGAAGGAAAAATGCTTGTTTCCAAGAGACTAGTGAGAGGTGAAGGAGGAAAGACTCATCAGCAAGGAGCCCCAAGCAATTTTGCTCTCAAGACCATGGTGACTAAAAAGCTCTAAAGGAGTACCCCAAATTGTCACCCTACGAGCAATCAGATGGTCACTTTAGTTTACACCATTAGACTGACATGAACTCTACACACAGAAAGAGATTTTTAGTAGATATGCCTTTGTCCTCTTTTATCCTCACTGGCTTTCCAAGACCATTCCCTCCTTATATACCACTCCAAACAGCTCCATCATTTCCACCAGTATCTCATATCAGACAGCATTTGAGAGAAAAATTGTAACAAGCTCCAAAGAAAGCAGCTTAAAGGCAATAAACCCTGCACCTATCTTTACACTCACGGTGCACAACGATGCTTGTACTTGTTCACCCAGACAAGCAGCAAAACACACAGCATTAAGCTCTTCAGTGGCTGTCAAAAATGATGCCTCCCCAGCACTTCTTTAAATTTAGGCTGTGTTGTTACACAAGCCCTACAGCTACTGAAGTGATTCTGTGTAAAAAGGCTTCAATAACATTAGCGTTCAGAAAAAAAAGAAAAGAGAGGAAAAACTCTACAAGTGTTAATGCATCTATATTTGCACCCAACAGAATGTGAAGACTAAAGTGAGGCAAACTATCAGGTTTGTGAAAGCAAGTTGAACATATCTTAAAGGAATCATTCCATCACCAGTAAATTTCCCTAGATGGTCCTTTCTGAACAGTTTATGGCTGAAGCAAAAGCACAAATCTGTCTTAAAAAGGTGAGACTCACCCAAGAGCTGCTCCAAAGGAGGCAGAGGGCAGCTGCACTGTGGCAGGCGACACAGGGATTGAGCATCCTCGGATCAGGCTATATCCTCCATGCCCATGCCTGGGATTGAGATCATTTTCTTCACTGTAGATAGTATGGGGCTATGATTCAGATTTGTGCTGGAAAATGTTGGTAACACATGGATGTTCAGTTACTGCTGTATGAGCAGTGCTTATTACAGACCAAGACCTTTTCTGCTCCTCACACCACCCCAGCCAGTGAGCAGGCTGCAGGTGCACAAGAAGCTGGGAGGGGACACAGAGGGGACAGCTGACTCCAATTGACCAGAAGTATATTCCATGCCATATGGCACTGTGCTCAGCATATGAAGCTGGAAGAAGGATGGACATCTGAAGTGATGGCATTTCTCTTCCCACATAAACACTCCACATGATGTAGCCCTGCTTTCCTGGAGATGGCTGAACACCTGCCTGCCCATGGGAAGCAGTTAATTCCTCGCTTTGCTTGCTTGTGTGGCTTTTGCTTTACGTATTGAGCAGTCTTCAGCTCAACCTGTGAGTTTTCTCACTTTTACCCTTCCAGTTCTCTCCCCCATCCCACCAGCAGAGAGGAGCGAGCAGGTGGCTGCATGGTGCCAAGCTGCCGGCTGTGGTTAAACCACAACACACGCCAGCACTGTTTCGGGGTTCCCCCACAGCTGCCTTTGTGCAGCATAGGGCCTGCTTCTAGGACCATTTGGGGGTGCCTTGGTATCGTCACACACACATCCCTCAAAGGCAGCAGTGCAAGGGAACAGCACCTCTTTAGGCCTCCAAACAAGTCACACAAGATGCACCATACACAGGATGTCAATCCTCTGGGTGAGGCTGTTGGTTCATTCACCCCCTTCTACACACACGGGTTTTATTTGTCTAAAGTACATCTGAAAGTTCTACCAATTTTTAGAAGAGGAAGTCATGCGCCCAAACAGATAAGAACTTAAACAAATGAAGCCTAACTGGGAGGGGGATGATGATCCTGAAAAGAGCCAAGAAAAGCCTTCTTTTGTAACTTCCTTTAACAGCCAAAGAGCTAGGCAGTCTATTGGTGATGCTCTGAAAGCCTAGTATACTGGCAGTGTAAGCACTGTTGATAGTCAAAAATTGCATCCTTATCAAAGCCAGATGAAAATTTTACATTTATTTATGTAACAGAAAAATAAGGTTTTTTAGCTTACAACATGGATTTGGCATCCATCTTCACCTCTAAACTGTTATAACTGAGGATGAAGTTCTCCAAAATCAGAAAACCATGAAACTGTAGAAACAAATAGAGGTATCAACAGTGAACATTGTCAAAGGTCATCCAGCACCAGTTCTCATTTCATGTCTTTCCTAAGCAAGTCCTGGCAGGCTGGTGAGAAGGGAAAGCCACAATGAGATGCCTATGGCAAGTACATTGCCTTCTCTCTCTGCCCCTGCCACGTTGCATCACCCTTCAACTAACGTGGGACAAGAACACCCAGTTCAGGGCCTCCCTTCCCTGGTTTTGGCTCACGTTGCCTCTGACTACACACCTGTAATTAGCCAGCAGGCAAAGGTGTCAATAGATAGCACTCGAGACTGCACCACGTAGTTCCTAGGACCTCCAGATCCAACAAAACCCATGTCAGGTTACACAGGACACAGCTGGAGAACCTTTACCTTGCCTGTTAATGAGGAACATATGTACAGCGCCACAAGCAACCTTTGTTAATGTAAGACTCCAAAACCACCCTATCAAGATAAGGTTGAAGAGAAATAAAACCTCTGTTGCTATAATCTAGTTTTCATCTCTACCAGTTTACCCTCCAAGCCTCCTTTTCTCCAGGCAGTATTTTGTTTATTTATGCATAAAGGGGAAGAAACAAAAATTTAAACAAAAAAATGAGCAACATCTTATGTTGACAATTTGTTCCACATTTCCCTTACTCTGCAACATACAACTATTTTGTGTGTGTGTCGCTTAGCCTAAATTCCACATACCCATCATCCCAAAGAGCTGCAGGGCAGGAGGGAAAATAAAATAGGAGTTTTCTCTATTCCAGCTGCTGCTGCCAAAATTTGAGCTGTAAGCCCACCAGAAGAACAAGAGGGGACAGAAGAGCACAGTGCATTTTGTTCCACACATGCTGGCTTATTGTTCAGTGGCTCAGTAATGCCTCCTGCACACAGTAATAATCAAACTTGTATTTCTGGATTGAAATGAGTAAGTAAATGCACAACAAAACAAACAAGTTTCATTTAAAACCACAGAGAAACTCACTGTAGGAACAACTTGGTTTTCAAATTATTCTCCCTAAGATTTGGCTACTGCATCAGAATAAATATTTTCAAGGTCCTCAAGGAGACATTTTCTTCTGAACAGCTCTCAAATGTCTATGAACAAGGAGCTATTGCAACACACCATGTCTGTCTAGGAAATATTTAACAGTTTGGTGAGAAGTGAAAAGGTCTAGAGGACTCTGGAGAGTATCTCCAATCATTTTTCAAGAGGGCTCACATGCTGAAGTCACTAAAGATCCACCTTTATGAAAAACTAAATAGACAAATTAGCAGGTACCTGAGGCTAAACAACTTAACTAAAGTAGATGTAACATGGGCCACAAGTCAGTTGCATGAGCTTAGATTAATTAAAAGTTAAACCATCAACATATGAAAGAAATTCAAAATGCACAAGGGAACTGAATTGATAGAGTCTCTGAACTTGAAGTTCACTGGGAAATAAACTGCAGATCCTGCATACCAACAAGCTCAGGATGCTTCAAAATTAAGTACATCCAGATCAGGAATATATACCTTTGTTAGAAGAAGAACATATTAAAAGGCTGTGATTTTTTTTTTTCCCCCCACTTCTTCCCCCATTTTTATGGTACCATTATTTAAAAATAAAAAAATAAAGAAAATACTCAATTTAAGCAATTCAAAACTTCAGTCATCTTTTAAGATTTTTTTTCTAAAATAGTAAATTTAAAAGGTGAGACGAAACTTCCACTAAATGTCAAGACAGACACAGTGTAACTATACATTATTATCCTTAGAAAGGTTACTTGGAAGTGTTAGCACTGGAACACATTTTGCTGCTGTTAAAGGTCACCGACATTTTTTCTAATAGTTTCCACTGGAATATATAGGATAAGACATAGAAGATATAGAAGATAGGACCATTTTGGAAACTGCTCTGCAACAGCAAAATAAATAGAACTGTTGGCTGAATAAACAGTAAAAGCATAAGAACAGTTGGGTCTTTTTTATCCAAGTTAATATTTTGTGTATACACTGGTATCATATTTACACAGCTAGCAAATTATATCTGTAATGGTTACAGAGCTACAAGGATTAGTCATCAAAATCAATTCTATCACCAGCAATCTTTATAAATATTAATGTTCCACACTAAACTACTTAATCTGCCACAAGGAATCAAAATCATTTCATCTTCACAGAACCCTTCAGTTTACTACTAAAATTTCCGTGATGATTACCTTGTCCTGTTCATAAAAGGAATTAGTGCAGTTCCACAAAATTAACAGTGTGAATCATGCAAGTGTTACCAAAAGACACCATGCTTTCTTTCTCTAATTTTATAGCGTCCTTGCTTTAATGAGAAGTGTAACAGTTTAATCTCGCAAAGGCAAATTTGGCATTGGCTGTGGCAGGGGGCAGGTTGGTTATCACATAATCATTAATACAGTAACTTCAACTATAAGGCGCAGCGCAGAACCACGGGCCTGCTTGTGCTGGACAACCACACGTCCATATACCCCAGTGAGACAGGATCTCTTGGGAAAGCATCCCGACACACCACCCATCCACCCTCTGTGTCCTAGAGGGGTGTTCTGAAACACTTCTCAGCTGCCCCTCCACAGACAGCAGCTGATGCAGGGAGAGATGAATGACGAAGATGCATTCAAAGGCAGACTAGCAGCTGTCTCTCATTGATTTTAAGAAGAAGCTCGTGCTCAGATTGGAGGATGTGGGCAATGTAGGTCCCATCAGGGGCACACTGCAGGACTGGAGTTCAAAATTCACACTGAAGCCACAGTGACTGGGTCACTCCTCCTCTGGCCTTATGATGCAAAACTCCCAAGACACTTGCTAATTAATACCAAGCCTCCTGGAAATGGAGAATAAATTGAAAAGATGTGGTACAAATGTTTTCACCATCTCCAACTCTCACCACAAGTCACTCCACAGAAGCTGGAAGTTTTTCCATCATATTTCAAGGAATAATAACCTGGTTGCTCTCAATTTTACAGTGATCTCATTGCATTTCAAGGAATCATAGCCTGGTTGATCTCAGTTTTACAGTGATCTCATTGCTAAAACCATCTCAAATAGACAACCCAGAGTCTTTTCCTTTAGTGTCAAACGTAACAGAAGTATTCAAGAACCCAGATCTTTGCAAGCCCATAAAATTGTATTTGGCTTTCAGCTATAGAACGAAAATAGAACCAAATCACAGAGGTCTTGTATACTCCATGGGAGCTTCAACCAAGAGACAAACACGGGCTGCAGTCTTTGCCCAGTTTTTGACAGATCTCAAAAGTAGCAAAAGGGCTGATAGTTACTGGGCTTGATCTACGTAAAACAAGCCTCCGTTTTCACTACAGTACTCTTTGCTCAACAACTTTCATCTAATACAGAGTATATTATTTAGAATCTCATCCAATTTACATAAACACTCCAAGCAACTGAGGATTTACCATGTCATTGATAATCACCTCTACTGCTTCATTGCACTCACTGTTAAAAATATGCCTTTTCCCCCCTTGGCGGGTTTTGTTGACTAACACAGAACCACAGGAAGCAAAGAACCCCCCAGGATGGGAGATATTCTCCTTGTGGAGTCACTTATATCCTACAATCAAATGTATTCTTTTTTATGAAGGAGCCAATCTGTTTAGTTGAAGTTCTCATTAGAAAAACATGTTTTCCTAAATTCTCTGGAGTTAATTCCCCATATAGAGTGGTCTACGAATCTTGTTCTTAATTAAACAATGCTTCTCTTGTACTTTGCATGCTTTCCCAATTATCTTTTTCCTTTTTTTTTTAATCTCTTTAAGATGAATTGCTTTGATGTGTAAAGCAAAGTCAACAATGTAGTCAGAACATTTCATATAAGCTCTCCGCTTTTCCAAGCTTTGAGCATCAATGTTAGTATCTGGTTCTGATACTTTTATTCCAGACAAGAAACAAAATTATATTAAAAAGAAAGCCTCAGGATGAAAGTAACACTGTTAATGAGATATGAAAGAGTAAATTACTTTTTTGTGACAAATTTTATGACAATGACAGTTACAACAAAGAAATGCTTTCATCACCAGCAGTTATTTAATGTCTGCATGAAGCAACAGGTGATCAAAGGGGTGATCAACAGAGGACAGGCCACGCAGGCAGCTGACACCAGAGCATGGGACAGAAGGGAGAAAACCCAACCAGCTTCAGTCACAGAGAGAGTTCCTACAAATAAGACACAAACTGGAACACGGACCATGATGACCATCTAAGCTGCCTGTCTGCATAGCAGTGGCCCTCACGCAGGGATCCTTACCCTGAGTTCATTAAGTTAGGCCTGATCTCTGAAACAGAGCAAGCCCTTTCAAACCCCCAGTGGTTGAGGGTTACCCCACATTGTGCATATTCCTTCCCTACTCCCTCCCTTAAACGGATCTTCTGATGGTCCTATTTCTTTTAAGGGAAGGTTGTCCACTCTTACTCTGTATGACCAAGGGATTCCACAATCTCTGCATAATCCACAGAGCAACAAATGATTCAAGTGGGGTTTTCCTCTCTTCCCTTCACTCACAGAATCAGCTAGATTGGAAAAGACCTTTAAGATCAAGTCCAGACATTATCCCAGCGCTGCCAAGGCCACCACTAACGCATGCACTAAGGGCCTTGTCTACATGGTTTTTGAACACTTCCAGGGACAGCTATTCCACCACTTTCCTGAGCAGCCTGTTCCAATGCCTGACCTCCCTTTTGGTGAATCAGGCACAAGATCTCTTTTCACTTCACATTCAAATGTCTAGCTTCCTTCGAGTGGCTGAGTTTGGACATGTCCAAAATCATTCTTTGACCAGTGGCTGTGAAATGCCTCCCTGGCCAGGGATCTGGCTGATGCCTATCATGGCACTCACAAAACAAATGCTTGCACAGGAACAGCACTATTTCATCACTGCTAAAATATGAACAAGGGCCTAAAATGGCGCACATGCACAAGTCCCAGGTGTCATTCTGTACCCTCTTTCACAGACCATGGCTCAGCTACAGATCCATGTGCAGAACCATGAGTGGTAACTGCAGCAGGAAAGAATCCTCCCCATCTCAGCTTTGCACAGAGACAGCAACAACAGTAAAAATCTGCATATGGTTTAAAACCTGTCAAATCACTGCAGCACAATATGGACAAATATCCACAGTGCACTCCAGGACTTCAATACGTACTAACACTCCCAGCACACATTTCTTACTTTATAAAGCAAAAGCAGCCTGATTCTGCAGAGCACCGAGTACCTGCTGCTCCTACTGATAACGGCAGCAGTAAGTCCCCTACAGCAATGTGGGAGGAACGCAACCGGGCTAGCTTGCCAGCAGGTGCCTAACTTCATGTTAGCATCTTTGGAACTTCAATTCTATATATATCAGACACAGTGGGGCAGGCCTTTTTTTTCATGGTTTTGTTTTTAAGACCTAACACTGAACAGTGTTCAAGAAGGATTTATTGTTAAGGGCAAAGTAAGGTGCAATCTTGCAGTCCTCGATGCAAACTCCGCTATTGAGAACAGAGGCTGGGAAAACAAGGAAGCAAATTTAACTTAATATTCTTGTTTTCTGAAGGTTATACCCCTTTTCTTGGCTCAAATTCTACAAGTATTTAAATGGATGCTTATTTTCAGTCATATGAACCATTTCGCTACAAGCAACAGAAAACAAGTAAGGCTAACTGGTAGGGTTTTTGGTTTGGTGTTCGCTTTGTGGTTGTTTTTTTTTTTAACTCAACTTCCATTCATTCGTTCTTACCTTTACTAAGGATTGAGACAGACCATTACCAAAACAGAGAAAGGCAGTCTTTATCCCTGACCTGCTCTGGGAGAGGCACTTCTAAATCAGTATCAGTGTTGAGGCAGCTGGAACTAGTGGAGATTGATGCAGGAACTAATAAGGGCAGATTTTGCCCCAAGCGAAGTAAGCTGTAACCTGAACCCCTGCAGCTTGCTGCTGGGCTGAGAATTTATGAACAAGCAGCAATCAAAAGGAAAATACCTCCTCCCATTCCCCCACATCTAGTCCACAGGACAATTCTCCTCCTCCTTGGCAGCCAAATTACCAGGGAGAAAAAGAACCTTTTAGTTTTAGTCCTATGGCTGAAGCGAGGGTGAGCAGTCAATGAAAAGCCATTTGTTCAAATGTGCTGGAACTTTTTTTTTTAATGCTCTCAAAAGAATGTTAAAATTTTGTGGCTAAACTGTCTAGACCAGATTTGAGCTGTAAAATATTCCATTTAGTAGAGAAAATGCACTCAGAAGCAACTATACTCCCAAACGGGATAGTCTTCCAAGCTGCGGGCACAAAAAAATACTTGTCTGTTTGTGTTAGTTTTTGCTTCTCCAATTCGTCCATTCTCTTACACCATCTGTACAGCATCTTGCCTGTTCTACACCAGACTCGCTACTGAAAGCCTGATCACAAATGACATCAGCTTGTATCAATTAAGTTTCACCCCCATTCTGTCTTTCTCCCTCAATCCCTTGTCCCCAAGCAAGAATATACTCAGCTTTGGTGCTTTCCAAGAACCACACCGGTCTCTAGAAGAGCCTCCAGGCATGGTGTTTCTTTTACCTCTTAGTGTTGGGCTATAATCAGATGACTACTTCTTCCCAGAAAACAACTATATTAGGGGAGCAAGGAATTTGAAAATCACAAGTATTAGTCAAATAGCACACAGTTCTTTTCTCCCTGTGCACACCCAGTCTAGACTCAAAGCTCCAGGTCTCAAAGCTTCCAAGCATTGGGAAGATACTTGCAGAGAAATCAGCAGTATCAGGGAAACCCATGCAAGACCCAAAGTCTCTGGCCTCTAGTTTGCATTGGAGCAGTCTCACGTTTTTCCACCCAAAGGTCAATGTTTCCAGTGGAACAGAAACTGCCAGTTCTTGCCAACTCTGAAGATAGGCATTGGAAAAAATACCTTGTAAACTATAAGCTTCTTTTGCTGCAACCATAAGACCTTATTTCTGTGCAGATGTAGCCCTAGCTATGCATGTGTTTCTCTTCCTATTAAGTTTAGGGCAACTTTAAACGAAACCTGACATAGGTTCATCTAGCTCCTGGAAGTCCTGGGAACATGAGCAGCAGCAGACTATCAGTGCTCCCCTTAAGGAAAAAAACTGCTGCATGTCTTAGCCCTCATTATACACCAGAGATTCAAAATTGCATGGAAGGGATGCTGACAGATGAAATACGTTAAGAGGCAGCACTCCCAGCACAAAATCTATAGCTGCATCACCAAGCTTCCCCATAAACCTACTGGTAGCGGGTAAGTGAATTCTGCTGCTCCAAGTAGCTTTTTATCCATCTGAATAGAAGAAACATGAAAGTTATTTCTCCAATGGTGTACCAGGATCTGACTATGAACAGAGTAGCCCTGAGGTAGAAACTGTACCAGCTGAAGTCTTAGACTCCATACGACAAAAACCACTAAAATATGCACCTGCTTGCACGCATCAACATCAACTGCTATTGAGTGGAGATCTTCCATATGCTATTCTTAGATGCTGATGACTATGGAGGCCTGCCAAAGAACAGGCCTATTGTTCAGTGCCTTGCAGGGCTGCTCAGATAACAGATGTCTTGCCATAAGTAGCAGTGATCTCTTTGAAACATAGAATACCCTCACAGAGATCTGCAGCTTTCCAAGCCCCTTAAATTACTTCTAAATGTATCTATACACAGCAGAGCTGATTTTATTTTTTTAATTAAGATATCCATCTGAGCTTTGCAGGAGGTCTCAGTGCTGTATCCTAGCAGTACAAAATCAGAAGTGTGACAAATAATTGTCATTAAAGCATAAGGATTGTGAAAGACTGTTGGTACCCTACAGTTTACATGCAAGGACATCCAGACAGAAGCTCACATGAGACGATCTGGCAATGACACTGCCCACTGCAGCAAACATTCAGTACAGTCATTTGGCTCTGCCAGGGCCATTTTTCACAATGCAGGAGCTAACACAGCACATCACGGGATAGGCTGCAGGGCTGGTCTGCAGCTGATGAACCACCTCCCTGGCAGGACTGCTCTGAGCCCTGAGTACTGTGTGCACGATCCCAGGGCTGCCGTCCAGCTCTGCTCATCAGGCACATCCACCACTGATCTACCCGTGGTGTGCAACTTGCTGCTTGCTCATGGGCCATCAGCTCTTGAGATGGAGGAGCAGGACAGCATGGTCAGTGACAGAGTTAACTTTGCAAACCTGAGCAGAGCACTAAATATGCCTGCCTGTGCCTTTGTCTGGTCCTATGAAATAAACTGGGTTAAAAACCAAACCAAATCATTCACAGAGCATAATCAGTTAAATCATAACTCACTAGACAAGGGCGGCTGCTTGATAGAGGAAACAGAGGGGCAGCAGAAATAAGAAGCAGAAGCAGGAACACCCCCTAGCTGGTGCCAGTACAACAGCTGATGAACCATGCTCTTACTTACACTGCTTAATACCTTTCACTACAAGTAATTTCACAGAAGTTAATGGCACTACCCACAAAGCAAAGTGCTACCCACCGTACACAGCAGTCTTGTACCTTGGTTGTATAAGAGACTCAGTCATTTATATACTCAAGCACTGGTGGTAGGATGTAATAACAGACTCCCAAGTCAAGGAGAAGAGTTAAACCTCCCTTCCAACTCCGTGCCAATCATGCATTAGATTCTGAATACACTTATCTTTTCTGTCAGTTTCCCCCCTCCTTCCCACTCTTCTGTCCCCATCCCAAAAGAGGTTTCTTTGCAAAACTGGGACAAAATTCTGACAGGATCTCTGCTTGAATATGATCTTTTACAGAACAAAAATCAAGCTGTAGCAAACTATGCTCTGTATTTGGCTTCTTAAAAGGAAGGCAATTAAGGTTAGTGTTCCACAAAGGTATTTCCTTTACAGCCATTAAAATTAAAATGGCAATGCATTAAACACACGAGAAGTCACAATGAAGCTTCCTGTAAGTTCTTACAAGACAGTCTGTAACACGTCAAGTAATTCAACAGTAGCCTCCACGTGGAATTCAAAACCACCATTAGCTCTTAAAAGAGCAAGCCCAATGAGAGGCTTAAAAAGCAGCAGCAGATTAATAGTTTTTTTGAAGGAGAGTCCTTCAAGATCAAGAGATCCCTAGGATCTGTTATAGCCAGCTGCACACCCCAGCATGCTGATGCTGCCTCTCCCACCTTTCCCTTTCCCATCTCTATCAGTTTAGTAAAAGCCCTTAGGACAGGGGCTAAGGGATGTCTTTGGTACAATGAAGCACTACAACAGGAGAGCCCTAGATGTTAGCCAGAGATACACTCTGACTCCCTCTGTTCAAAGCCTCCACAGATATGAAGGCCCTCAGCAGGCTGGAGGCTGAGCAAAGGTCTTCTCGGCCAGCTGTAGCACGCAATACCTTCTGCTTAAGGAGCCTAGGAAACTCACGCAAAGGTTTTCCACCTTATAAGCAGCGTGGTGGACATCAGCCACCCTCATGTCATCACAGGGAAGATGACGAAGGCAGTGCATTCATCCACAGGCAGCAATGAGAGCAAGCAAGAGAGCTAGACTGAGGAGTGCCCTAACTGGAAAGATGGGGTTTATTTGTGGAGTCTATCTCTACTTGTCACAATGTCCCTCCAACAGTCTGAATCACTAAATATCTGTCTCCACAGACCAACCCCCAGAAGCAGAGACACTTCCAGCCCCAAGGGCAGCACAGGATCCATTTGTTTAAAGCAACAGGCAAGGCCAGAATCTGCCCTATAATTTGTTTTCTCTCCAGTTTCCTCCTGTTACACACCTGGGGCCAGTTAAACTAATTACAGTCCTTCCTCTTCCTCTGGCATCTGGGGATTCAGACACTCTCCCTGGAGGCAGCTGCTCCTCCAGCAAGAGCTGCTATCCTGAGGCTGCAGATGAGCCCATGTGGTAGCAGCAGCCCCTGCATGGCATAGGTTTTTCTCAATCACATCTGCCAGGGAACCACATGAGCCAGATGTGTGGAGAGCCAGAGGTCTGAAAGGCAGCTCTTCCCCAGCTTCCTTCCCCACGTATCAATGAGTAAACACTGCAAGCCCCAAGCCTGCTCATAGACAGCACTTGCTAAAGCTTCTAGTGCCATTTCTGGACAGCTGCAAATATTTCGCCCACAGTGTTTCCCAGCAGAGATGTCAGGGGCTTAGAAGAGGGGACAATGGCTGAGAGAAACAGGAGCACTGAAGGAACTGCAATCAAACCTCCAGGAGTCCCCCCACTGCTGTCTGTCTGAAACCACCTTCTTCCCTACCAGTCCAGGGCTGTTGAGCTTGGTCCCCACTAACACCAAGTGACAGCATCATCCCCAGCCTCTCTTCCTGAGGAAGGAGGAGCTGAGAGGCAGCAGAATGGGATGCTGATTGAGAGAGCCCATTTGCCTCAGGACAGGATGGGTGACAAGATGGCCCCAAGCAGACACCATGCAGTGAAACTGGCTAAGCTCCATGTGTAACCTTACCTCCAGCTGCTCACCCAAGCCTACATGCCAGCCCACTGGGGTGCACCTTGCACCCCTCAGCACCCACTGAGAGTTACAGACTGCTAAGAGCCCCTGCTCTCCCCCTTTCTCCTCACCCTTCTCAATATACTGTGGTGTTTCGTCCAGCACCAGCTCACAATGTTGCTCAACAACCCAGGGACCCCAGCTCTTGTATGAAGAGGAGAAGACAGCAACACAGCTCTGGAGGGAAAGCTTGAAAATGCAGCTTGAGAAAAGCCTGAAGACTTCAGAGCAAAACATGTATTTAGACCCTTAGTTGCTCAGTGGATAAGGAAAGATTCTTGTATGCAGATGCCTCAGAAAAAGCAATTGGGGGGGAAAAAGTTTAGCAGTAACTACTATTCAAAACCACATTAGCAGTGCAGAGGCAAAGATGATCCTTTGGAAACCAGGAGACAAATTCAGCCAGCCCCAAGCACAGCAGCATGTCTGTTGGGGAGCTGCTGTGGCTGCACTGCCTGCAGCCACATGCCCCAAGCATCAAATGGTACTGGGGAAAATCCAGCAATACAAAGATCTCCATCTCAGCATCCAGCTCTGGGGGTACAAGGAGCAGGGAAAGAGTGTGAGAAAGGGGAAAAAAAAACCCAAATAGTTTAGGAAAAATAGGGGGAAACACTGATACGATACAGCTTGGTCTTAAACGTTATGTCACTTTTCCCCTTCCTACATCTATGCCATAAGCAGATACTGTCAGATGAAAATGAAATAGCTGACCAGCATCTCAAGGCCTGTCAGCTGTCATCACAGGACTGTTTGCACTGGAGGCAGAATAAGGGATGCAACACAACAGACACGCACTTCAGCCTTCCTCTGGGCTAAGCAGCAACTGAAAAACAACTCAAAAGGCACACTCAAAAAAACAAGCAAAAAATGTTGGGTTTATTAACTAGGATTTTGTCCTCTGCTGTGATTCCTGAAGAGGCTCAAAACAACAACAAAAAAGGTCTGTTATTTCTTCTGACTACCCTACGCATTCATGTAGTCTCTGCACCACAGTTGTTACTGGAAAGGGTTGCCTAAAACAAAACTAATATTTTGTCACCCTGAGGGTCTGTAGGACAGATGCAGTGATTAGAAAAGAAAAATAGAAACTTTCCATTTCAGTACATGTTAAGTGAATATTTTTCCTCAACAGTTACAGTATGCACCTATAAGTCAAGATGTCTAGGGATTATCCTTTTTACCCACTGATGCTGTTTGAAAGGAGCAAGCTTCTTTGCTACTCTGCAGCTCCTCTGTTCACTGCAACAAGACAGTAAATGCTACTTATCAAGATCAGAACAAGTTAACAAGATCCAAAGCACCTGGGGCCATCTAGAAGAAAAGAAATTGTTGAGTTTGGGGCAGTTTCTTTGGGCACTGCAAACCAGATTTACAAAAGAAGCTAAATGAATTGTATAATGGACTTTTTCAATAATCTAGTCCCTTTTTAGCCACCTACACCCAATCTGAGCATTTGGAAAAGAGAAGGAAGAGAGGACATAAGAACCTCAAATCCAAGTGGTGAAATCCTGAAATAACGAATGCCCAAACCTTTCTTAAAAAAAAATAAAATATGTTTCCTTCATATGTCACATTTCCATACTTGCTAGTTGGGAAAGGTTCCTTAGATGAACTCTAAGCAATCTCTGTCAATCATTCATTAGAAGAGACGAGTATCTTGAATCATCGTTTTGCAAGTTGAAAACAGTCTTGCCTCATGTTTCTGAGCAACATTTTGAACTGAATTCACAAGAACTGTCTCAGAAACAAGTAACATCTCACACTAACGTAGGTTTAACAAATTCAGAGGCAACAAAAACTTCTTTATGGAAATTTTGTGGGCTGAAGGTTGTTAATGACTTTCTGAAAAGTTTTGGAAAAGAAAGGAAGTTTTAATGCAAGAAAATTCAAAACAAACCAGCAAATTTTGTGAAGAGTATTCTAACGCTTAATAAACTGTGCACTCAGAAAAGCATCAATAAGTCAATGACAGAAGGTGAACCTCAAATACATCAGCTATTGATTCCAAGAAAATTCAATTCAGGCAAGGCAAACAGAAAAAAAACTGTTGCAACTGAAAGTCATCTATCTTTATTCCACAAACACTTTGACTTTTGAAGGTCATGTATGCGTGGGGGAGAAGCGCTGTTCAAGTTACAAAGGAGCTGCAGAACAGTTTGAGGCACTTCAGTCGAAATACGGGAGCCCCACAAGGCAGTGTGTCAAGCCTGGTAAAGTGTCATCTTTGCAGAAAGCTGTTAAGGTTCAGACAGACTTGTTTCAGTTCCTGATCAGAGCACATCATCCTTCACAACCTGAATCCAGCCTTCTCTCAATGCATTTTGATAAAACAAAGATCTGAATCTACTATCATCTTGACTAGCCAAAGAGAACATGGACAGCATCTGTATTATTCATGACTGTTTAAAACGTTTTATGTTTACAAGTAAAATGCTCAGGGTATGTTTTTTTACTGCCTCACTAAACGCCTCCCTGAAGACAGATTTCATGAGTGGCCATGGAAAACAAGATTCAGGCTAAAACAGTCTGACCAGCAAAGAACCACCCACATCAATACTACTTCCCCGAGATACAAGTGTCCAAGTGTAAAATGCAAAACCAGATGTGGGTGCGTCTTCCCTGAGATGCAGCAAGACCCACCCCATAGCTTTGCACTGTGTTGTAACCCATGGCAATGCTAGTAGGAAATGAAGATTAGCAATGCTCTTCCAGGGTAACTGGGATAAACATGAATTACAGCAACAGAAAGTAAGCGGAAAACTCAGAAACTATGATTAAATCCATCATCACACACACACACACCCCGCAACCTTCAATGATGCACACAGAGCCTGGAGCACAGACTTACCAAGCTGCTATCAACACTCCAGGTGCTAGTCAATATGACTTTTTCACTTTACATACATACATGCTTAGACTTCCAGTACAGTAAGTTTCTATCACTTGCTGTTGCCTCAATGTAAGTACTAAATAAAGAATTTAATGAGCTCTAAGCAAGAGGAGTCAATATATGCAGATCTGATTGCAGAGTCTTAGCAAGCAGGAATAGTGGAGGATTTTATTTTAGAGCTACCCAAAAGAAACAGTTATTGTGAAGGAACTGAACCTTTAACTTCTTTCTTCCACAAAATTACTCCTCTATTTTTGCTCACAAGCTGAACTACTTGAGCTGGTCTGTGTAACTGCAGTGGTTCATGTCAGCTCCCTGCTCCCACCCTACCATCTCAGCTACAGATCCAGCAGCTGCAATGGGCTCCCGTAATGCACAGACTTCCCCTGCGAGAGGGTCGCGCGTATGTACATGCAGTCTTACCAGGGAGCTTACGTTAGAGGGTAATGTCAAAGCATTGCAGCAGCTCTTTCAAAGAGAAACAGCTGTGCTACAGGATTGACAGTTTCAGATAACAGGCAGAAATATGCCTGAGAAGTGAATTTAAAATCAGAAGATAAAACTGTGAAGGTACAGGACAGCATTTTTTTGGTTTGACACAAAGTTCAGCTTCATTAACCCCATTTGAGGCCTCTGTAAATGCACGGGAAGACATTGGTGAATCAGATCCTCTTTTACGCACGTTATGTGAGAATGTAACATCTAAGCATCAGGAAGGGAGGCTTGTGACTGCAGTATCACACTGCAGAACATGTAGAAGCAGACCTCGTTAATGACGTAGGGGACCAGTATATGAACTTCTGTGAGAAAACTCTTGCCCTTTAACTAAAACAACTGAGTAAATGGGAGAGACTGGCACAGGAAGAAGCTCTTTGGACCATCAGAGACGAAAAACAAGAAACTATCAAACGCAGGTAACATAGAAAAAGAAATCCACTTATATTGGAATACTAAACAAGAGAAAAAACAAATTTGGTTGAAATAACCTGAGAGTATGCCAGGGCATCCTGGCATGTGTTTGCTTCTGTGCCAGGGCACCCTTCCTCAGTTCTGACAGATGAAATAATGCACATTTTGACTCAGTTCTTGCCCCAAACCACATGAACACGCATTTCCTAGGATACCAGGACTCCTGCAATAGAAATACTTCCAAGCATGTATTTGTCTTTTACCGATACAAACTGGTCTCTACAGTCTGGCTCTCGCTTTGCCTTTCCCTTAGAAATACAGGAGTTATTTTTCCACCCAAGAAAAAGAAAACACACAGTGAGTCACTAGGAAGGGAATGAGTCAGTCCACTTCAGATGCTCAAGCCTTGTGATGATAAATGACAAACCACCCTGGAGTCTCCTCCTCACACTCGCACAGCCCGCAGCGAAGGAGGCCAGATCCCATGCTACACTGCAGGGCTTTTGAAGCCATCATTTCCTGCTGCAGCCTGTGAGTCAGGACAGCTCTCGCCTTCAAAAGTCCACAAGCAAATTTACACTTGTAAGTTACATGAGAAATGCAACAGCGAATCTGAAATCTTGATGAAAGAAATCCGTCTTTCCACTGGAAGGGACAGAATACCTGCAGTTGAGTTACTGAGTTATCTTCCTAACAGCCTGTTTCTAACAAGAAGTAAGTGGCACATATCACTGCATCCTAACAAAGCCTGACAAAAAACAACATGAAAAACCAAACAGATTGTCTCTGTCTTACACAGAGCAAGTCTCTACCTAAAGGTTTTCAAACTATTTTCACTTTGTTGAAGTGCTTCAAAGATGTACAACCAAAAGTAATCGGTGATGCTTTGCTTGGAACACAGAAATGGGCAATTTGCAGCACCATGCCTAAAATACGCTTAGCCACACTTGGTGCAGAAGGTTCCTCTTACAGACAGATGCCAAGCTTTGGAAACCACCCTCCCTCTCTACACTGCGGAAGCCTGAAAATTTTATGATAGATAGGTAAGGTGTAGGACTTTGGGACTTCATTCCCAAATGAGGCACTCTCTCAGGGCAAAAAATACATACAGGTTTTGAATAAAGTGAAGAACCCACTTTGAGCCATGGCTTTGTACTTGGCTTCTGCAAACGGTTCCCTGCCACAAGTTGAAAACTGGAAACAAAGCCAGGTGACCTCGCACCCCACTGAATACACTCAGCAACTTTCAGGTACGTGATTCAAATTCCTTCTCCGTTTTCTACCATACAAAGGAATGGATGAGTTGGGAACTGTTGGGGCAGCCAGTAATAATTAGCTAAGGAGAAAGAGGTAACGTAGCCTTTTTTGTTATGCTCCATTACATTTTGGTCTTTATTCAAATACTGGTAAATGGATTATTTTTTTAAATCAGAATTGAAATCTCTTCAACATAAGAGCTCTGATTTACCTACATTGTTATCTGTTTGCAGCAGATCTGACAGAATGAACCTTTGTTTGACAAACCGGTCTCAGCCATTCTCTCAAGCTTTCATCCATTTTAATGGTATATGCTTCACATTGAAATTTAGCCTTGAAGATGTTAATTATTATTGGTGTTCCATTGCCCTTCAGGTGCTCTACACTGAGCCCTGATGAAAAAGATCATGTGTTTTATTGCAGACTGCAAAGCCTACCATGAACAGGGTTGGGTTTGGGCTGCCTTTTTTAATCATTCAGTGCTCTCAGGGTGCATACTTGGTTGAACTCACCTTGCTCTTCCACTTAGGCAGCATTATCTTTAGCCACTTAATTTTCTCAAACTCATAGAGCTAAAGATTGTGCCTTTCACCACAAAAGGCTCCCAAGGTTCCTTGGTGAATCAGCTCTTACCATATGGATTTTCCCCGTGACAGGAGACATTACAAGCTCCACATCTGGATTCAACATCTGCTGCTGCTGGTCTAAGCAGAACTACAGCAACTACCTCTGGCAGGCTGTCACCACTCCTTGCCATGAAGCCTTTCTTCACCACTCCAGCCAGTATAAATTTTCCAATCTGTAAAGCACTTCAGCACCCCTTTCAGCAATGACTTTGGGGATATTACTATCAATTCTCCTTCTCATCTTTTCCCACACCATTTACTGCTTCTTTGTGCTTTATTCAGATTTTCTACTGCTGCTTTTTCTGAGGACTTTTAAAGGAGGTCCTGTTTAGTTTGGCTCATTTCTCTTCTTTCATCCTACATCCACACAGTCATCACTTATCTGTACTAAGATCTGCACACCTAAAACTCATTTACTATAAGTATCATTCCTACAGTACTGACTGAAAATACAACAGCAGCCTTTTCTGCTTTGTAGCATTTGAAATACACTCTTTATTTCAGCATTAAATTGCCACCCAAGCAAAACATCTATTGGCTTTTCCCTGCTGGTTTCTCCAGAACCTTTCAGGATTTCGACTTTCATTAAGTTTTCATTTTCAACATTTTCACTGGCCGCAACTCTTGTCTACAGAGACTTAACAGATGTGCCAAGTGTCTTTGAGAGATAGTCTGAATTTCTGAGAGTGGCCAATCTGGTTCCTGCTTCTCTGCATAGAAAAACTGCTTTCTGGAAACTTCTGTTTGCAAAGAGCATTCCAAATACATGATATGAAATAGATTTTTTTAATTATTTCACTTTATCAGGTCCTAGCCACCAACATTTCACTTCTCAAAAAATTACACTTACTTGTTTTTTCTTAATCACCTGCACAGCTTTTTAGTGCAGCTACATCTTATTGCTCTAAAATCCAGCTTCCTGCGCTTTTCCTTTAGAGAGCATTTCCTGGGATCCTAGTATCCATCTGCTACGGCAGAGTCAGCCACTTTGGACCTCTGTCTGAGAGAACGGCAACACTTGTTTCTGAGCAAGAAAGACCATACAACACTGACACAAGGTGAGCGTGGCCAAAGATCTATTAAACTCAATGCTCAAAACACAACTACAACTCATAGGAGAAACAAAATTTACAAAAAGGTTCTCCTACCAAAGTTCCTTTCTCCCATTCACCATCCCTACTTAACACCCATAAGACTATTAGAAATCTGTAGAGGAAAAAATATTTGTGGAAAACTGAAATTCCTTGCTTCAGTAGCACACTGCTCCTGCAGCATGGAGGAAAGGAGTAAGCGTGCCAACACCAGTGCATGTCAGGTTTTTCCATATGGAGTCCTTGAAGTTTTCCAATGAGATGTAGCTCCTTAAGAAGTTTCAGATTTGGTCTAACAGCACATACAAATTTGCTTACTTTAAATCACTTGGTTTTTTAGGCTCTTTGAAAGTTGCCTAGAGCTTCAGGGAGCTACAAATGCAATGCTGGAAACCACTGTGCATGAACAGCTATTTCCAGACACTGCTGTAGATCCCACATGGTGTTGATACATTCGTCAACTGAACTCAAATATTGCCAAGTTACATCAAAACCAAAATTTACACAATAGAAACTTAAGGGATGAAAAGAATGACTTAAATTGGTTGCCATGATCACATACCAGGGAGAGCGGTAGGGAAAGAGCAAAAGAGGAAATTCCTAAATACAATGGGGACAACATGAGTTAAGCTTCCAGCTCATTACATTAGCACTAACCTATATTCAAATAACCCCCTAAATTCCATCTTAAGCGCTACATGCAGTAGGAAAAACATGGCATGTTAAAACATCACGTTTATAAAGGGAACACCCTAATCTGCCAACCAATACTCCATACTCATTGTCACAAATCAGCATTAATGCCCCGCATCCCCTCAGCCAACATAAAGCAAACGCTGGTCTATTTTAGTGTTGTTCATTTATATTAGATACAGAAGTCGCATGCACTACTTACCAATAAAATTAACATGGATTACATTCTAGTTCTTCACCTCAACATCAGCGTCATTTATTTTACATGAAATTAGCAGAAGTTTGAGGTTTCTTATGAACAAAATAAATGAAAAATTCATTGTAACACTGCGCAAAATGTACCAACACAGGCAAATTTTTCCAGGATGAAGCCCTCATCCAGTAATTCTGGGAATACTCAGAAGTTTAAACTATTTTTACAGCCTCCTAGGCCTACTGTCAGACCGTGCTGATGAGGTCCAGATGCCAAAACAAATGATACTCTAATGATTCAAACCCAACTGTCTTTTCTGTCTACAACAGAACATGCAAGAAGGCATCTTGCACTTAACCAGTTGGCTTGTAGAGAAGACCTGAATTCAAGGCTGCATACTTTTGTCAGAGATTAGGTTCAAATTGAGTCCCACTTTACTCACAGGTTTGCACAGAGATCCTAATATAACCAACAGCTACACCCAGAAGCACAACATCAAACAGCAAAGGATGCAGATAAGTGGGTGGGTCGCAAAGCACTCAGCATGGACCAGTATGACTCAATGGGTGATCCTTCAAGATTCATGTAGCTAAATGAGTAAACAGGGATGCCTGGGGAATAGGACTGGTTGTCACACCAGAAGGGTGGGTTTTGTATTAAGTAAATAATATATGACTGCCATTTAGTTAGAGGTCCAAGAACACATCGGCCTTTTGTAAATACTTTATATATGACATTCTCTGATTTCTCAGATAATGGGCCACATCCAATCGCAATCATGGAGCCTGAAAAGTGTAATCAGGCCAGGCTAATAACAGTAAACAAGGAAGCAAAAGGCAGAGCCCAGAACTGAGCTGCCAAACACTCTGAAGTTCCCCATGGAGAACTGGCAATTTCAGACCCTGTAGGTCAGCCAGATGATAATGAGCCTATAAAGCCATGTTATAAAAGAAAAAGATTGGTTTAGTTCAGTGGCAAAACCATGAGAAAAAAAAATTCTTTTTATTTGTTCTTAAAGAGTTTATCATCATTTACCCCCCAAAAAGGTTTTGAAGTTTTTCCTCTCTCATTTTGCTGATTTTTTTCTAGCACAATGTAGATACAAAAGCAAGAAATTATTAAACTGTTAACTGAAGACAGTAATTAAGAGTGCTGGATGGTAACGGTATAACCACCAGGATATAAAACCATTTTGGGTGACCGCCTTGGCTAAGTAGGACAGCTCTGCAAGATAAAGAGGATACCAATTCCAAGCAACCCCACAGATCAGTGCCATGGGCTGAGTCACAAGTTGACTTCTACCTCACTGGAAGCCACCTGAGGAACACCAATTCCTCATCTCACTTAGGTAAAACCAGACAGGATTCTCAGTTCCAATTTCCTTAAGCAAGCAAACTAGTGTGTGAGTTGTCAGCACAGAGCTTGCAAATCTAACCTGATGAGAAGGGAGAACAGTGTTTCCAAATCACCCTCTATGTATCTTGTTCAGATATTTTAATATATTCAGATAAAGCTACTAACTGAATTTGGAAGTAGTTTATAGGGACCCCAAAGCTGCTTCTGCCAGTGCAACATTTCATTCTTCAAAGAGGTTTTACCTGCATCTACTGCTGTGATAAAACCATTGATGGGTTGCTGAGCATGGAATCATAGAATAATTAGGGTTGGAAAGGACCTTAAGATCATCTAGTTCCAACCCCCCTGCCGTGGGCAGGGACACCTCACACTAAATCATATCACCCAAGGCCTCGTCCAACCTGGCCTTGAACACTGCCAGGGATGGAGCATTCACAACCTCCCTGGGCAACCTATTCCAGTGCCTCACCACCCTAACAGGAAAGAATTTCCTCCTTATATCCAATCTAAACTTCCTCTGTTTAAGTTTTAACCCGTTACCCGAACTGACATCTATGTAAAGCAAGGCCAGAGAGGATGAATACAAGTAAGGTTTCAGGGGAAAAGACAAAGAACAGAAAAGCAACATGTGTTATTTTGAAAACAACCTAGTCTGCAACAGGAGATAGGACAAAGGTAAGACTCAGAAAAGAATAGGTCACTAAGAATGAAAAGTCGAGTAAGACAGAAAAAGGTCAGTTAAAGTAATTTTTAATGGACTCTATCCTAACACTAACAGAGGAAGCTGAATGGGAATACTAGTGCTTTATACAGAGAAATAGCCTAGTGATTAAATAAAAAAAACACCAAAAGGCAAAGGATTTGACTCACTGTGGAGTCATGCCTGACTGAAAATGTTTAATTAAGACTCTGGGGCTAGTTCAAAGCCACCAGAGACAGTTTTAAACAAAACCAAGTGTTCCTCTAGAACCACCAAAAATCATCTGGTTTTAGCAATATGTTGGAGGTGCCGAGAGCTTACACTGAGCTTGGGATGAAAGAAAAATAATATATAACAACAGAAAATCCTTTTCATTTCATCTGCATCCACGTAACAAAACATTCCCTGAAAGCCCCTGCTTGACAGCAGAACCTAAAGCAGCTCAGACCAACAGAGATCTTCTCGGGTCTCAGTGCTCCCTGTGCCAAAGGGAGATGTAAAGGTAACGTAGAACCAGCAGTTCCAGCACCAAAGTCCACATCCCAAAGCTTCTGTTCTTCATTAAAAAAAATGGAAGTCTTGGATTTATGCAATTGCACTACCTCATCCTCGCTGAGTCAGGTTCCAGAACCCAGCAGCAGTGATAAAATTTGGATCGCTAATGAAGAAAAACTGCTTTCTGAGCTCTTTGGATCCTGCCACAAAAAAGACACATCCGCTATTGCCAAGTGTTTCTTTCTTTGCAATTTCTAAACAGACGTGCCTGCTCACTGTACCAATCTCTAAAGGGCTCTGATACAGTCCACAAAACTGACTTACTGGAAAGGGAAAATAGAAGGAAGAAACTTATTAGCTCTTACTGAAGCTCATCAGTTCTGATGGAGTTGGGGTAGGGCCACACTGACAGCTGAGAGGTATATCTGGCTGTGACTGTGCATGGTGTCAGCAACTCTGACTTGCTCTCGCCCGCACCTCTCAAGAGGCTCATCACACCGGCCTACTGGCCCAAGGCTTAAACTCATTAATGACTACTTGGGATGCATGTGTACACCTCACGAATTGCCTCATCAAACAGGCAAGTGCCAGAGCTAGCAGAGCAGTGAAGTGGGAGCAGACAGGACCTGGGCAAAGCCAACTGCATGCAGATGACATGCTCTAGATGATATACAGATAACTAACATAAACAGAAAGAGTTCAAGCAAATGAACAGACTGTCTTCACATGCACATTTAGCTGTTTCACCCTCAGTTCTTTCCACAGCATTTCCCTACGCCCTCCACTTGTGACCTGATGGTACTGTTCTGTTTGTCCTCACCTCCTGGCTGTCAGGCTGTAGACCCACACAGCAGCACCTGTAGCACAGCACATGGGTGAGGAAAGGCAAGATGATGATTATATGTGATGAGTGTTTTTCCCTGTGCCCAAGAAGGACAGAAAACTCCTATCCCCCTTTCGGCTCTGGCAATGACTTAGTTTTGAAAGCTGTGTCTGTAAGGGTGATTTTAAGGTGTAACTTACAGGTGCTTCTAAAAACATTCTCTGCATTGGCTTTTCCTCGCTGTATTAGCCATAAGCACATTAGCTCTATGCATGGATACAGCAGCTAAAAGTGACTATATCCTACCAAAGCCGCCATCCTCTTGAGGCTAACAAATCCTGCCCAGCCTTGAGAGAGGGCAGCATGTCCTTACTCACAAATGCTACAACTTCAAACACAGGAAAAGTCTTCAGCTTCAAACATTCATCTTTTATCTCCACATCAATGTTTCCCTTTTGCCGGATATCTGTGCCACTTGCACTTTTTTAGTCTTACTGAGGTCTCTTCTTATAATGCTCACAAGTACACAAACAGCTTCACCTTCGTCTTCAAGGAGTCTTTTAAGCCTCAAAGACCGGAGATTTTCAGAACAATGGTGTACTTTGCACTTCAAGTTACAGTATTCAACAAAACCCCATTTTAAAACAAGTCACTTCAGCCTGACCCTCGGGCTTGAAAGGAAGTGATGTTTAGGCTTTGATCTACAATCTCAACTCACAAGTCAGCTTTGGAACCGGATCTAAAACGATCAAGGATCAATCTCTGAATCAATTTCAAACACGACCCAAATTGTCAATCTTGCACTAAGATCTGCTCTGCAGAGATTAACACTGTATAAATTGACATAAATTTAAATTCTCTTTCCCGAGACCTAACTTTTTACAGCCAGATCACTTGACAAACTTTCCACTTTGGAAACATGCTTACAGACATGGCTGTGGGAAGTGGAAACTTCAATTAGGGTTTGGCTCCACCAGAACTCCAAGCTGAAGACTAAGCTCTTTGATGCCATAAAATCTGTCTCTTTCAGACTAACTTAAATCAGGAGAACTTTTTTGGAACTATATGAAGATAAAACAAGAAGCATCTTTTTTTCATGTCACTGATGTATCTGTTTTCTTCCCTCTCTTCAAGATAAGAGAACTGGCAACCCCAGTAGCCCACAGCTTACTTCCAGCATTGTAACAGTCACTGGCAAAGCCAAGCAGCATGACTGCCTATGCTACTGCTGTTCCACAGCAATGATGTAAAGATCAAAATTAAAATACTAAAACAAATATCACTTGTCAGTTTTGCTAGAAGTTCTAAGAAACTCTTAAGGCTTTCACATCTTTTTGGCCATTCTGACACATAATTACTTACACTTCCCTGTCCTATGCACAGATGGAAATGTCTTCCTTAAGATACTGCCCTGAATAACATATTTCAGTCAAAGGAAAAAGGGAAAAGCAGTCAAGCACAAGACAAACTACAGCCAAGAATACCTGGTGGTAAACCACAAACACTAACAATATTAATCAATAATGCACTATAAAAATGAAATCTTTAACAGCAGGAAAAGCAGTATACTAAATTTTTTATAAGACAAGGTTAATAAAATGGAGAGACATAACTGAGAATTAGCAAAACTCGCCCTTACTACTGGAGATAAAAGGCTCTCACTTCTATCTGTTACCTCCCACTTTAATTTGAAGTATTTGTTAGCACTGATAACCCAACCCTAAGGTGGTGCCTGGCAGAGTGAAAAGCACCTGACCGACAGGCAACATTGCAAAAGAACATCCATTTGCAAATTAACTAGGATACACAGCAAAAGGACAAAAATGTAAGTTAATATTTATTATTCCAATTTATTATTTATGATTCCAGCTTATTATTCCAATACAAACCATAGAATCAGCTCTAGTAAGGTGTCACTGCTTGGCTGAACCCGTGTACACTTCTTCTGCTTACTCCCTTGGAATTACAAGTCCCTCCAAACCAACCGACCTTCCACACAGCCAAGAGTAAGGAAGTCCCAGTGAGCACCAGCCCCCTTATTCCATACTTGAAAGAACGTTTCTCCTGCCTTAACATCAAGCTGCACGTGACGGGTCCAGTGGTGCATCCACAGGTTCCAGTGGTGTTTCTTATTTAATGAAAACATTTATTTTAATAAGTTCAGTAATCTCTTTTTAATTATACTTAAACTCTGACTCCAAAAAACTACCTGGTGACATTTCTAATCTACTAATGCCCATTAATTACGGTATTTGAAAATTCAACATTTTTAAAGCACAATCTAAAAATCCAATTACGCATGTGCTTTGATCAGGTTTTGTCTGCTTCACCATCAGTTCCTGCTCAGCTCAAGAGGCATACCAACATTAACTGTAAAGAACAGCCCAGAACGGAGCAGCATACTGGCATAGTTTGCATACCAGCACCACCAGAGGCAGCAAACACCTCGAGTGATGAGCTAGCCATAACTTCTCTGGGCAAACTGCTCCAGCACTTTACCACCCTCACAGTGAAAAACTTCTTCCTAATGTCTAATCTAACTCCCCCCTCTTTCAGCTTAAAGCCATTCCCCCTTGTCCTATCTCTACAAGCCCTCGTAAAAAGCCCCTGTCCAGATTTCTTGTAGCCCCTTTAGGTACTGGAAAGTTGTTCTAAGTCTCCCCAGAGCCTTTTCCAGGCTGAACAAGACCAACTCTCTCAGGCTGCCTCCATAGGAGAGGTGCTCCAGCCCTCTGAACATGTTTATGACTTCCTCCGGACTTGTTCAAGCAGGTCCATGTCTCTCTTCTGTTGGGGTCCTCAGAGCTGAACTCAGCACTGCAGGTGGGGTCTTACAAGAGCAGAGTAGGGGAGGAGAATCATCATTTGACCTGCTGGTCCCTGAACTTGACAACATCTTTTCTTGTTAAGAAATAGCAAACCCACTTACCAAAGGGCACAAGAAGAGATGGGAACTGAAAGGGCTACTAGACAAATTAAACATGTGAAAAACAGTTGTTTGCTCAAAGAATCAGCTCCTTTAGCTTCCATTTGCATGATATTTGATCTGGTGGTAGTGCCATTCCTACTTGCCTTCACTCGAGGACAATGGGAGTACGTTTTCCAGCTTGGTACATAACTATGCCATGCTTAAAATTGCCTACAGCTAGAAAAGACGACAAACATGACACAACCCCGCTATTTCCAGCGAGGAAGTTAAACATGAAAAAATACTCAACATGTATTTTTAGGCTGGAATTCAAATTTTAAAGTAGACCCTCTCCTGAGCATTTGAACACAGATGTACTGTGCTGGCAACCCAGTACCAGCCACAACTTGCGACAGAGCAACATTTATCGTAATTCAACACAAAATTAATCTCTGAAAGATGAGCAAGATACAAACAAACCCCAGAATTTCAGACACAGGTACTTTTTTCCTACACTTGCTTGACTGTGAGGGGGGACAGAGCCTTACAGATCAGCAGGGGAGGGAACAAGCTGGAAGAGTATTCCTACATGCCTTGAAGTGCTGACAGTACCTCTTCAAAAGGCCTTACTGCAGCTCATAGAGTACAGCTGTTAGTTCTGTGCATTTGTGGGAAACAGTCACACATGTTCAGCAAGATATATGGGAAGCTTTTTGTTTATGCTTCCAAGAATGAGGTAGAAAATACCCTTTTAAACATGTTAAGTATCATCAGTTTAGCCCCACCCCTTGAACAGCACGGCACTTCTGATGCCCCAGACCTCCAGAGGAGCTGAAAAAGATGTTAGGATTAAACCTAAGACTGTTCTCCGAGCAGTAAATCAAAGCAGCAACAAACGTTCATGAAATTCTGTATAAGAGATTTCTGTTTAAAGGAACAAATACCAGCCACGTCCCACAGCCACTATGGAGAATATGTTGACCTAAAAGGTGAGGATCTGGGACGCCATCAGCTGCAGCCCCTCACACACATCACTGACACTACCTTTAGTCATGGTGATAGGAACTTTGACCTTAACACTGCAATAAAGTAAGAATGAGCAAAGTGCAAGGACAAAATATTTTGCAGAGAGGCGGTATTTTAATTCACAGATATGTTAATCATGGGTGTGTGAGAAAATCCAGGATGGATCATGCACACCAGCCTCGATTGATACTTAACAGCTTTGCTGACATAGGAAAGCAGAAGGACAGTATAGGAAAGCTGACCACAGAAAAGGTTGGGTTATTTCATGTGCTCTTCTTCCCTTTTTATTTTTTTTTATAATAATAAACTTAGATTGGCCAGCAAAACCTCTCATAGACCTGGACACAAAGCCAAATGAAAACAAAAGGGAAAGAGGCAGGCCTTTTTGTCACCTGTACTGATCATCAACACAGTAAAACTTTCACTGATAAAAGCTGGCCAAGCACAATGCTATCTAGAGTAACACAGGCTTGCTGTTTCAGAAGATTTCTAAGCACAGGCATAGTCTCCATCTCAATTTGTTTAAATCCAAACCATAACATAACATCACAGACATTTGTCTAGTGGCATTGCCATGACACTTTCACCTAGACAACCACTTTTCTGTGTTGAACACTAGATAGAAGATAATCTTTTCAGATGAGGAAAAGGCTGCCTGTTGTTTAGAGAGTGCAAGGGAGAAGGTAGCTGAAGAGTAAACTAGTTGAAATGCTGTCTGCACTGGGCAGGAAAGAACTGGCAGGAGAAACCCAGTTTCCTGAGCTGCAGTGTTCATCTTCCATTAGGCAATGCTATGCTTCTAGTCAATCAAGCAATGTGCATCTCTCAAGCAATGGAAACACCAGAGATATCGAATGTTCCCAATGCAGCAAACTGCACAGTACACAGCTTGGAAAGGTGGATATTTCTCTGCTTGCTTCCAAGCTCCACTTATGCAACCTGAGTTCAAACTGCGTGCACAATGCCCAAGTATTAGAAGCCACTAACTAGGATTACCTCCCAAGAGACAGTGAGGGCCTTTGATGCTTTTCCTTCAAGTATGCCTTCAAATTCTAATCAAGAAGAAGAAAGGCCATTCAGCATTTGTCAGGGCATACACAGGGAAGATTTACACTTTAGAAACCTAAAGGCAAAACACAGTGAAAAATTAGAAGCAAGAACTGTTTGCATCTCTGTTCTGTAGTACAACCAAGCAGAGCATTGCCTGTAGCCTGGCATCAGGACTTGGATGCCCTGGAGCACAACTGATGGTCCCATGGAGGCAACACCTTGTGCAGCAGCGCTCAAAAGGAGCTCTCAAAACCCCATGTATCTGCAACAGGATTTTCCTGGCAGAAGCACTACAAAGGACACACGAGGCTGGCCACAGCAGAGATCCTGACGAGCCCGGAGCAACCCTGGAAGGGGTTGCAGTGGTGTCCCTTGGGCTGCATACTGGGACTCTGGCTGTGCCTAACATCTAGTGTGCACTATGGTCGATACTGACCCTATACAGGATTGGAGCCCTTAGATCATGCAAGGGTCAGGATCCACAAAACCATCCTACCCTGAGGCTTTATTCCTGAATGTGCCATTAACCTGGTGGGGAAACTATTAACCAAACGCCCGCACACGTATCCTTCCTGCCATGCCTCAGTTTCCTTATCTGTACAGTGAAAAAGAAAGCACAGACCCACTTCATGGAACATTTTTAAGCCTTTTGATTAAAGCAGAGTATTAATACCACAGAAATGGTACTGGGGCCCATACTCTAAGATTTCCAGAAATATTGCTCCTAGCAATGGCTTCTAACTAAAAACTTCCACCTGCAGTAGATAGCAGGAAAGCACAGACTTGCCATGAACCAGTTTACAACACACACTGCTGGACACTGAGCAGTGGTTCCAGGCTCCTGCTATGCTGGAGAAGTACACCATGCACAAACCATTCCAGCAAGGTAAGAGTAGTTGAGGTACAATCCGATTACAAGAGATCCCCTCACAGCTGGAAAGGAAACACGAAATAAATCTCTTGGTCACATCAGATCACATTCACTGTAGAAACAAGCAAGAGCTCTAAAGAGTATAAAGAAAACTAAAATTAAGGGGAGAGGGAAAAGTCTATGTAAAGACTGGCAATGGCAACAACCCAAGCTAGCCTGGACATGCAAGAATTATGGCTTTTTTCTCTTGGTGCCCAACGATGCTGGAGGGAAGGAAGCACATTCCTCATTTCACAAAGAGTTCTCAGTAGCACGTTACCACAGTGGTTACAGCACCCTTGAGATGGATGAGGCTGTAAGTCACTGACATTATACTCATCATTCAGACACAATAGCCCCCATGTATATTCTTGTTTTGCAAACTGTCCTGGCATCATCTGCAAAAAATTCTCCTTTCTCTACTCTGGAAGATCTGAAGAAAAACAGGCAACAGAATGAGGAAGGGCTTATCAGAAACACTGATGTGTTCTGGGGAGCGGGGGAGAGCCACGCACAAGCTGGATCAAGACAGCCAAATATTAAGATTTTAATTAAGCCATGTCTGTCTTCTGTTATCAATTTCAGCTCATTTAGTACCTCAAAGAGTTTCATCTCAGTTAACAGCTTCAGAAGCCCCAACTTTTTCCCATTTTTTCTTTAATGCAATTACACTTTTGCTTTCACACCAAAAATATTAATAGCCTTTTCTGCGTGGGATAGAGAAGCTCTGCAGCAGGACCAGAAGACTTCGATCCTATTGATGGCCTGCATGCTAATGGTTACACATAGCTTACTGTCAATGTCATTTCCACTGAAACTAATGAAAATAGACAGCAACCCCTTCAATACTGCAAGCATGTACCTCTAAGGGGAAAAAGCTACCATTCACTTGAATGCAGAAGTACTCTGTGAAGGGCAAATAAGTAAGAAAGCAGAAAAGCAAAGCTGTTATTCTATTGTATATTACTCTGTAGGAAGACACAGAGGGACAAACTCTGCTTTTCGTTACAGTAGCTTTGCTCCAGAATTGATATAACCAAGTCAATGACCCAGATTTACAGGGGAGAAACAGTTCAGAGCTCCACCCAAGCCTGCAATTCTATACTTCTACAACCACAGGGGATGTGTGCCCTTAATGCAATTCAAAATATCTCTGCTCTGGCACAGCAGACCTGACCCAGTGCTCACTAAAATCAACTGAAAAGCAGCCATTGACTCCTTCAGTCAATCATGCAGACCTCATGCAATCAATCCACCAGCAAATTCAAACCACTCAATGTACTCCTTTCAGAAGGAGTCATAAAATCTTATGGCTTGCCCAAAAGAAAACCCCAAACCCCACAGCCTAGCAGACAGCCATATTCATCCTGTTTGAGCTTCCCTAATCTTGCCTCAAAGGGCCACCAAGTGTGGTTCAGGAAGGGAAGGAAGGTGGTCCATAGGACTGCCATTGCAGTGGCAGCAGGAACTTTGCAGAGTATCCAACTGACTGATCCTGCATCAATTACTGAACCAAGACAGTGGGACACAGTAACACTTGGGAGGAGAGGCCAGGTGTCAACAGCCACCCCAATTCTCTGGTGTATTCATCCCCCTTGATTAGCAGTTACATTGACTTCATAATTACATGCACACATTCACACACAACTGTAAAGATGAAGCATTTATCTCCAGCTGGAAGCTCCAGATACACTTTAGAAGTTAATCAAGACCAAAATACACAATCAAGACAGTCTTTATCTGTTTTATATTTATGACCTGAACTGAAACATTTTATTAATCACCAACTGTTTAAAAAGTGTTAATTCCCTCCCCCT
The DNA here is from genome assembly GCF_028554395.1 of Pezoporus wallicus. Classification (NCBI taxonomy): domain Eukaryota; kingdom Metazoa; phylum Chordata; class Aves; order Psittaciformes; family Psittacidae; genus Pezoporus; species Pezoporus wallicus. The sequence goes on from NW_026640775.1 coordinate 3,864,556, forward strand.
CAGTTACTATAAATTCTCCGCTCTCACTTCCAACACAGGCTGTAAAAATACAGATTACTAGAAGGATGTATTTGGCTCCCAGTACCTACCAGTGTGGGTGCAGAATGTGCTATTCCATGTCAGGTCACTTCAGATAATACAGCTTTTTTTCTGCCTACATACCAATCAACTTTAAAGCACAATAATGCAAATAGCCTTTAAAAGGATTTTAGCTACCTAAAGCTCTTTGTTTTAAGACAAGGTATTACAGTAAAGATCATCCATGGGATCCAATTATAGCCACCTTATTAATTATATGTCTACCTTCCCTAATCCAAAAATCCCCACAAGTTATCCATTTAAACTTTTTTATCCCCTTATATAATCATTTATCAGCCAAAAAAGCATGAAAATGACCAGCTACAATGTCATTTGTTATGTGAATTCAGAAGGCATTACTCTCAGAGGGTAACATTTACAAATGGTATCTTGAATTGTCAGAATGTCTTAAAAATTAATAGAAAGTGTTGGCTTTTAAACTAAAACAAACCAGAGGAAAAGAATAAAACCTCCAACAAGCAGCTCTCTGCTTTTGTTCTCTCTGTTTTGAGAAGTGGTTTGAAAGCCAAAGTCTTTTATTCCTTGTGCATTATTACACGGGGACTCTGCAATTAAAAACCCTCATCTCCCATCACGAGCCAACTGACATAATAGGACACAATCTTTTGATATTAAGATTACTAAGGATGGCATCTTTTAGCATGAGACAACGTTCAAAGCAGCAGCATTTCCTCGGCTGACGGAGCACTGCTGAGGTCTGTATCCTCCTTTCAACCACTAGAGAAAGGGGACCTGATCCTGCAAAACCACACACAGCTCACTTTACTCACACCCTTGAAATCAAGGCTACTTCTCACTGCAAAACGAAGAGCAGACAGCATTTACAGGATGTGAGTATTTCACACCTGTTTTCCCATGGTCAGTCCACCTACCTTCATGACATTTGTTGGATTGAGCTACTATCTCCCAAACCCCTGGAATCACAGTGCAGTGAGAAATTCTGCTCAACTGCATTGTTTGTATTTTCCATTTCCCCCAGCACCCTCTTTTAAGTTTTTTCATAGGAGTGTGAAGCCACTGCAGCAGTGATTGATAGCGACGGATGCAAAGTCATCCTTCAGTGTCTACAGCCTGGTACAAACAAAATGAAGGCTACCTTGAGGATGCACTCTTACTGTTTAAGCTGATGCACCCTGCCCTCCTACAGCCTAGAAAGAGTTCATAAAAACATAACTTCTCTCCAGCTGGATGTTTCCAAACATGTATAAGTTTAGAAGAAATAACAGAAATGAGAAACCACACTGTCAATACGTTTCATAATACAATTTGTAAAATAACAAAGGCACCTATGTGGAGCTCCTGGCACTTCAGGGATTTCTCTTAATAACAAAGAATTTCATATTCCTTACAGCAGCCTTGTTAGGAGAAACAGGTTTGCACTTCAGAAATAAATGTATGTGGACTACCTGGGCTGCTACTACAGATTTTGTAGGGCGTGTAAAGATGGCTGGGTACACGGGCACATCCACATGCATTTGTGTGCGCAGCCCTCTTTTAAGTCAGCATTTTGTAAGTGCTCGCACTCAGCTTTTTTATTTCAAGATTCAAATCTGTCAGGAGGAAAAAAAGCAATATTAACTTTCCAGCTGTAGCCTCAACGTCAGTCAGTGCGCTCTAATGACATCTTCCTCAAAATTTTCCAGTGGCAGCCATCTAATTTTATTTCTTTTAAATAACAGTCCCTTCTGACGCTTGCAAGCTAAATGTTAATGCCTCATTTAGGACCTCATTTCTAATGTGTAAAATTAATAAGGCCAAAAGCAAAGCTGTCATTTACTTTTATTGCCAACACTAGGCAAGGTATAAAAAGCAACCAGAAAGAGCATATTAGTTTAAAAGAAAAAGAAACTGGATATTAAAGTGTGAAATGAATGAAGCAGAGAAATTTAATACAGAGAAGCCTCCCTGACTCACATGGACACAAAATCGGTTTGCTGCAAATTAACACATGCTTGTGCTGCACCTGCCTGAACAGTGCCAGGCTGGAAAACAGAAGGTGGACACAAAGTCCATCAGTATGCACAGAAGGAAGATGCCATGAAGCATAGAATCAAAGAATAGTTAGGGCTGGAAAGGACCTTCAGATCATTTAGTTCAAACCCCCCTGCCATGGGCAGGGACACCTCACACTAAGCCATGTCACCCAAGGCTCTGTCCAACCTGGCCTTGAACACCACCAGGGATGGAGCATTCACAGCTTCCTTAGGCAACCTATTCCAGTGCCTCACCACCCTTACAGTAAAGAACTTCTTCCTTATATCCAATCTAAACTTCTCCTGTTTAAGTTTGAACCCCTTACCCCTTGTCCTGTCACTACAGTCCCTAATGAAGAGTCCCTCTCCAGCATCCCTATAGGCCCCCTTCAGATACTGGAAGGCTGCTATGAGGTCTCCATGCAGCCTTCTCTTCTCCAGGATGAGCAGCCTCAACTTTCTTAGCCTATCTACTTTGAAAGCATGATGAACATGACACTCTTAGTCTCATGACTTAGTTTTAGGTAGTCCTGTGAGGGGCTTTGGGAGTTGAACTCCACGATTCTTATGCGTCTGTTCCAACTTGAGATATTCTATGATTTATTTATACCATACTATTTAGTCCAAGTCCCCTTAGCATGACACAGAAATGAGAGTCCTGTCATCCACCCTGGCTCTCCAAGACTTGCCAGCACTGTGCTTTTCAACCCTCTCTAAATTCATAGAGTGGAACAGGTAAAACAAGCCATCTCCCACAGAGAGATCTGCATTTCTCATGTCTTGTGTGAGGGGCTCCCCACCAGCCCCCAGGGACTGAAATGGGCATCGCACAGTGCAGAGCAGATGTACAGTGCAATGGGATAGTCAGCACCCTCCGTGCACATATTCTTGATGTGCAAATGCACAGTATCTGTGCACTGGTTGCTTTTCAATTAGGTACCTCATAGTGATACTACAGGCGATGCAACAACCCAAGACAGTGAGGAGGGAGCAGAAATTAACACAGGCCATTCATGCAAAAACCTATAACTGCAGTTTGACTGGAGGGAAGGAATCTAATCCAGGTAATTTCACCAACAAGTAACTTCTTACTAAGGAGCACATGGAGGCGGCAAGCCAACAAACCATATTCACCTATTTGGCATCAAATGAAAAATGGGGGATAACAGCATTAGGTAAGAGAAGCAACACAGAGCCCAAGTGTCTATGCTGTAGAATTTCGATTTATTCATGAAACCTTCGTCTCATGTGCCAAACAATTACATGAAAGGGGGAACACGCTGCATCCTCCACCGATTATATTCACAAAATTGGAATCCAAGAAAATCCCTCTGTCTGGAGGGGATGAGCCAGAGATAATTAGGAACTGAATTCTCTCACTGGTTCACTGTAGTCTCTGGTGGTCTCATCTTCTAGCGAGAGCATGAGGCTTGTGCCAGAAACACCACTTTGTCTCATGCAAGCATTCTGCCGACAACAAAAGGACATTATCTATAACCTGGATACTGAAACACAAATAAAGAGGAATTATCTGAACTCTACAGTTTGAATTGTGATTATTCTTATTGTGAAATGCTTACCTTGTCCACAAAGATCTTGCATGAATGGGCTCCACAGGGAACAGGCACATCCAACAAAACATGAACATGCTTTGAAACATTATACTGTTAATACAGTAGGTGGCTGCTGAATCTAAATGACCGCCCCAGACATGTCTTTATCTTTATCCCAGACACACCAGATCTACACAAGTAGAAAATTCCAGAACTTAATTTTATTTCCTTACGTGACAGGGAGAACTCCTGCACTTTAATTTGAACCGGACCCTTCACCCATGCATCCATGCTTGATTTTATATGTGCTGACACTTAGACAAGTCACTCACAGAACTGAAATGCTTGCCTTGAGCACCACAAACAATCTGCAGGAAAAACCATCAGGTTCAAACACCACTGTGTCCCGCAGCCCTGCCCTTAATTCCCTCAGGATCACCTTAGAGCTGATACATAATACACATGCATAAGCCCAAAAGGCTTGAGAGGAAAAAACTGTGCTGGAATGACATTCACACAAGGACAACTGCAGCAGCTTTGTCAGGCAGGATTTGATACAGTACATCTGGCAACAGAGTCAAACAAAATACAGTAGTGCTGGCTTTGGGAAAAGTAACATGGATCTAATTCCTTCCAATGCTTTGAATCAGTTTTAGAGTTAGTTCCATGGTACAGTACAAGATTAACTACCTGTCACTTCTGACAAGTAATGGAAACAACATAAGAATTCAGAAATATGCTTACCCTATACAGAGATAAAATTGACACCCTAGCTGCACCCAACCAACTATTCATAAAAAGCACTGGGCATTTCTGCCCTATATACCTTTTTTTATTTACCCTAAAGGAAAAACAAGAGTTTCCATTCGCATTGATAGATCTGAAAAGGTTAGACTTCAGCCAAGTCATGACACTTTTACATCTGTGAATACAGTGTCAATGCCACGAAAGTCAGCACAGATTCCCAATATTGATTCACAGTAACAAAAAAAAAAAAGAAAAGTAAAAGCTTATAAAAGTCTACACTGTAGAAACGTTAACTGCAGAGTAATAAATATTCTGATAAATTAAAAAGCAAAGACATTACTGTGGACAGTGCCAGGTATTTTTTGCTTGAACACATTAAGAAACAGATTTTCATTTCTTAAGGTCAGTAAGCAGTTGCTGCTGAAAGCTACACTGATGCATACCGCAATAGAAAGAGTTGCTCTTCTTAAAAGCTTAATAATCACTAACCAGGAAGATCTTCAGAAAACAAAAGCAGTCTAAGTCCCAACTTCAAGCAGTTCTGGACTACCACTGCTTTTGAGAAGGAGGACTGGGACAAGTTTGCTCACACTGACAATGCAGTCCCATGGAAGTCAATGAAAAGCTTATAGGGATACTGACAAAAAGATACAGCACAGCCCCCACGCAGGCACACACAGCAAGGTTTCTGCCCGCAACTGGGAGACGGATTTCATTGCATGTAATTAAATGAAGGCCAGGTTCTTGTGGCTGTCAAATGAACTCCATTTCTCCGTATCCCAAACAGAATAATTTAAAACCAGTATAGGGGTCCATCAAAGGAATGCCACACACCCACTGCTTTGCAGATCTCATTCCCCTTTATAAGCAGGGGAGAAAGCAAGGATCAATTGCAAGATGGGAGACTGCTGCATTGATTTTCAAACAGAATCTTCCATCAAAACCAATGGCGAGCTTGTCTTCAGATATCAGGGGAAAAAAAACCTCATATGATCTGAATTGTTCTGACACTTGAGCAAAGATAGACAACAGCCTTCTGTAAGGAACAAGCAGCTATCAGTCACACAGTGCTGCATGCGTAACTGAGAAGATCATGGACAGGAGGCAAGTCTGAGGATCTAACCTTTGTTAGCATCCATACATAGGAGAAAAAGTCTAAAACAGGATATGAGAACTGGAGCAAATAGAGTCTGGTCTGCAGTGGGGGAAAACAAGGTTAGTTTCATAAACCTGTCTCAGGTAAGATAGAGTGTTAATTATTCTACCTTTATGTGCAATTTTTCATCCTGAGGGGTCCCACACCTCACCAGTCTGACCCCAGCCTAGCAGAACAGCTCCTGCCTGCGCTGACACACAGTTCACCCACACACTACAGCTGGAATGCCTATAGAAGAAAGCAAACACATCTGTGAAAGCGTAGGCAGGCTAAGGACTAGCAAGAGAACTGGTTTCACAGGAAAGCCACCAGATAAAACTATGATGGGCCGTCTCATAAAATCCCAAGACTGACCCATTGTACACAGAGAGAAAATCCAGGAGCATGGAGCAATAATCAGCTTGCACTCAGTTATCCAGATAGCACATGGCAGGAGAGTGAAGATGGAAAATATTCTGAGCAAAAAGCTGGGGGAAATCAGCCATATACTGCTATATACCCAGCTATAGCAAACACTGTGAATTGTCTTTTTCTTTTCAGAAAAGGCTAGACAGGCAAAACGAAAACACACTGAAGTCCTCACTGTCATTTCCTCCCTGAGGAGCGAACAGTCCCCCAGCTGCACAGGTATGCCATAAAAGCCAAAATCATGTCCAGAGTTTTCCTTGAAATGCTCCTGAGCACTGGAGAGCTGCTGCTCTTCACCTTCCCCCACCAAAGGGTGATGGGGAATATTGCCATTAGGTCAGGACACCTAATTTGGGAAGGTGGGTTCCCCAGCATATCAATAATCTCTACCACAATTCAGACAACTCAATGGTGCATTAACAGAACAGCACATTTGCCAGTGGATTCTCAATAAAGAACAGGTATGGAGCAAAAAAGAACAAGGAGTGAAAAGCACCTGATCCCCTTCCAACAGGCTGGTATTTGAGATACAGTGCAAGGGACACAAAAATCATATTCTTTTGCAAAGACAAGGCTAAGCTCACCTTCCCTGCTTCAGGCTTCAGCGTGGTTTTGTTGTTAGGAGGGTTTGCTTGTTTTTAAAACAAAGCCTCTGTTTACTATGTCATTTTCCTATTTATTTATCCCAAAGAAAAAAAAAATCAGCAGAAATGTGTCTTTCTCATGTTTATAGCAAGAGACCCACATTCAGACGTCCTAAAATGCAAAATGCTCATCTAACAGATGAAGAGTTGCCTTGTCCTTGAGGGGGGTTGCACTCTTCATTTGGTGGCCTTCCAGCATCTTTCATCTTCACTGTCTCACACCTAAAACTGTTTGGAAAGCTCTGTAGGCAGAATCTCCTGAAATTCACCAAGAGAACTTGGAGAGGGAGGAGGGGGGAAGAAACTGTCAGATTTTGAATAAGGAGCTGACACTTGTTGCAAGGAACTGAAAGAAATTTATTTTCAATCTAAAAGGTTCAGGTGAGAATTTTGCAGCTAATTCTGACTGTGAAGTGCCTATCTTAGAGGGCACGGTAAGCTACCAGCAACAGTAGCGGGTGGCATAGAAAACATGTACTCCAGCAGGGAGCAGCTAAAATTTACAACACCCCCCCACAACAAGGGCATCAGCCAAGATTTTTAAAGCTCTTAATACCTCCAGCCCCATCCTACCTGACATGCACTCTGGCCAGGGTCTGCCTCTGGCAAATTTAGACGCACAGCAAGAAGGGTAACCAACATATTGTAAAATAAGGATATAATGCCTCAAAATTATCTGCTACCTGAGGTATATCACATTGGCAGGTCTACTACCTCCCTCTCTTCTGCTCCTTCAAGAACTTCACATTAACCTATAACTTGCACCAACAAGATGGCAGTGCATACAATCACACAATAGATACCTAGTGAAAATAGCTGTCTGAGCCTTATGAACCATACGTAAACTGAATGGCCACACTCTGTGAGGGTCCAGAATAGAATTTGATAGGTTTCTAGCAGTTTCCACTGTAGAAACAGCCCACAGAAAAAAAAAAAAAAAAGCAGAATTGGTTATGATCAAATATGAAGATGAACGGATTGTGATCACATTTATTTCCAGATCTACTCCACTCACACTAACAACCTAAATATGCACCAAACAGAAAACGGGTGCAGATTATCCTCCTGGTGATTTCACAGCATTGCATTCCCTCTTTGGGGTTTATGGTAAATCCTTTGAATTGTACTAAAATCTCAACCTATTTATAGTTTCACAATAGCATGAATACAAAGCCATAATCTCTAGCTATAGAGCATACTGAGAAATCTTAAAAGACGATTTTTCCACATTCAAAAATTTACAGAAGAATATTTCATCTTTCCCCTACTGCATGCTGAGTTACTGTTCCAGCAGTATAATTCATCTGAAACAAGGGGAAATAATGGCCCTCAGCCAAATTTTCCGAATATGTGTGCAACATATATTACCTATGGAATGCAACCAATGAAGATGCACTTTTATTGAACTAGTGAAGCACTGTTACAACCAACAGTTCTGCACGGTGCCCTAAAGACCTGAACTAAAGCCTTCCCCAGGACTGCCAGGAGCTGAGCTCTTCTTGGGAAACCAGTCAGCCCAGACCAGACACAGCAGGAAAGAAGAAATATGCCAGTTTTTCCAAGGAGCTGGCAGGTATTAACACAGATGGGCACCATACAAGAACACATTCATCAAGCAAATGATACCAGCTTTGGAGGAGCAGACAGCTGGCAGATAAACGCCAAATGGCACTTAGCTACACCACAGAACAGCAGATCTACCGATTCCTAATCCCAACAGCACACTAAGCCTCTACACCACTGGACTCCAAAAATTTCAAGGAAAAATAATTTTTCATCAACCATGGGTTGGTGGCCACAAGTGGGGAAGGAAAGAGTCACATGGAATACATCCTTCTTTTTCCCCCAAATCCAATCCCCTTATTTGCTACGGCTCTGCCTGTAGGCACAACCCTTATAAAGCTGGCAGGAGAATTTTACAGGTACAGCCGAGAGACTCGTCCTGCCGAGAAGTGTGGCCACTCAACCAACTGCAGTTCCTGGTCTGCTAAAGAAGCATCATTCGCTTAAACAAGCTTCACTCCCCTGCTCAGCTGTCAAGCCCCTCCAAAGAGACATTGCAATCGCTATTTCCACCTCATTTCTCAGGCAGGAAAGGGGGATGACAGGTAAAATCAGGTGGGTTTGGGTTTTCTTGCCATGCTGGATAAATTTCTCTGCCAAGCTGCACAAAGCAGGTCCACTGCAATCCAGGATGTAACAGTGCGCGCAGCAGACACCGGCATGAAGTTTCCGTGGCCCAAACCCCCCTTGGCGTGAAATCAGCAGCCGACCCACGGGTGACTTCCATGAGAGCCAGTACCCGCCACAGCCGGTACAGCTCTATCCCTAGTGTCTACCGTAGTCATAAACTGTTAGATGAAAGCAGCCAGGGGCTCGGATCAGCGCTGATCACACTCCGGTACGCCGACCCCGGCAACCTGGGCTGCTGCGGACGCCCATCCCCAGCCAGGAGCACCCCGGAGCGCCCCGTTCCCGTCCCCAGCCAGGGACACCCCCGGAGCTCCCCAGCTGCCCAAGCACACGAGACAAGGGCAGGCCGAAGCGCCCCTGCCGCTGCGGACGGGACGAGCGGTCGCCGGTCCGGCCAACTCGGTCGAACCGGAGCGAAGTTGACCGCCGGCGGTAGCGGGTGCCCCCGGCCGGCCGCAGTGTCCCCGACACCCCCAAAAACCTAAAAGCCGGGAAGCCAAGGGCCAGCAGCCCCGCCGGGGGACAGAGGGGACCGGGGATCCCCGCTCGGCGGCGCCGGTGCCGCTCTCCGCCGCAGCAGGGTCGGCAGCCGGTGGCCGTCCCCAAACGCGCGAGGTACGAGGGAGAAAAATAAGACATTAAAATAAACCAACTTTCCTCCCTCCCGCGGGAAGTTTCCTGCGGCGGGCGAGCCGACCTTCCCGCGGCTGCCCCGGGCGGCGACCGGGACGGGGCTGCGGGCGCTGCTCCTTGCCGCCGAGCCCCGCGTCTGCCGCAGCGGCGCCGGGAGGCGAAAAAAGGAGCCGCCGGTCAGCGAGGGACTCCCGGGGCGCCTGTCACCTGCGCCGGCGGGGAGCGGGACCGGTGCGGTAGCGGTGCGGTTGGTGCCCTACCTGGGTGCAACATACTTTGGAAATAGAAGATGACGAGGATGAAGGAGCCCACGGAAGTGACCAGGACCATTCTGCACACCCGGTTCATCCTCATTACTTCCAGCACCGCAGGCTTCATGGCGTGGTCGGGCGGCGCAGAGAGGGGCGGCGGAGCGCGCAGGGCTGGAGCTTAGAGCCGCTCCGCGCCCGCCGCGCTCCTAACACCCGCCGCCGTGCCCGAGGATGCCCAGCCGCCCGCGCCCCGCACCGGGGGGCGCTAATGCCTGCGCTGGGCGTGACCACGCCGCGCGACAGGCAGAGGGGTGCTCGCCTCCGCGCGGGGGGGAGGAGGGCCGGGCGGGGAGCCGGGAAGGAGCGCGCCCCCCCCGTCACTAAGGGGAGAGATGGTCCCGCCCGGCGGCGGCAGCGGGCGGGTACGCGCTGGGCTGCCTCAAGGGGCCGCCGGCGCGGGGCGGGGCGTGCCGGGCGCGTGCGGCCGCCGCGAGGGCCAGCGGGCGTCGCCGGCGCGGAGGGTGGCGGCGGGACCGGTTCCAGTGCGGCACCGGTTGTCGCGGCAGGCGGGGGCTGCGGCCTCGCCGCCCTTGAGCTCGGCCGCCTATCGGTCACCCTTGTACTCCTCAGGGGCTGTGGGGCAGCCGGTGTGGAGCGGGCTCCCCTCGGCCCCGGCCCGCAGTCGCCCCGCGCGGAGGAGGCTGTTTTGGGTTACAGCGACAGAGGCTTTCTCCGCGCCCCGTTTGTGAGAGAAATTCAGTTCTCCCACTTCTCATGTGTGTGTGGTGTCTGTCACTCTGTTAATCCGCAAATGCCTTCTCCCAGCTCTTCTCCCGCTTTGGTATTATGCAAGGCGTTATTTCGCAGCCGGTCGTTGTCGTCGCTTCTTCCCCGGTGTTGTGCTGTCCCGGCCGGTAACTGTTTATATTGAGTGTAAACACTGACTTGCACTAGCACTGAATCATCCCTAACCAAAACAGTGCCACCTGGCATGCCAGGAATGAAAGAAAGGGGAGTTTGTGTTTAAAGTGGGAGACTTTTTAAGTTTTCTGCGTTAACTGATTGCTCGTTTGCCAGTGGAAAACAAAAGGTCCTTCCCGCCGCGGTCCCTCCGCCGAAGCCCACCGCTCGGTAGTCGGGGAGCCGCGACCGGCGGCGAGATACGACACCGTACGTGGGTGGAATGCAGAAGAGCTCGGTGCAACAGAACAAAAGGCATCTGCCTTGTCCACGGTGAATCGGGGTTCGGGATGGCTGGGGCTGCCTGAGCGACTGCTGGTCAGCTCGGTCCTGAGTTAGGGTTCTAGCATTAACGCACAGTACAGCTCCCACACTGGCACTGTCCACTCGCTCAGGACTAGATGGCGTTGGAAAGTACACTGCTGAATGAAATCAGCCTCTTGGCAGCACACCATTCATCGTTGTGCTGTGTTAACTGCTCTGGTTGTTCCTTTGATGCACCCAAATACTGGTTTGATATTGCTTTTCTTTTTGCTAGGGTGAAAATCATTTTGCTGATGCTGATACCATCTTCACATGTAAAAGGATTTTATTTCTTTTTCCCTCTCAGTTTTCTGCCTGTTCTTCCTATGTGGCTAGGGGAGGGGGACTTTAAAATAGCCCAAAACAGACCCAGCCCAAAGCTGGGAAGCAAGTGGGGTGAAACAGATTTTAAGCTAAAACAATAAAGCCCTCAGCCAACAAAACCAAAATGTATGAGTATTCCTTCGTGGGTAATTGTGACAGAAACATGTAAAGTCATCACGGTTTTCCATTCAGTCTCAAAGCCAGTTAAAAGGATTGTACCTCAAGGACACAACAGTAATTAGGTAGAGGTTTGTAGGTTATTTAGGCATGGCCTAAAGTTCCTTTTTATGAGAAAAATTTCCATCATTCATTAAGGTTTTACACAATATTTTGTTTACTTTCAGTAGATTTTTTTCCAGGGTGTGGTTTGGTGGTGTTTTTTTTTTAGCAGTTTTGATACTTAGTGCCCATTTTCTAGTCTTCTAAAAGTGAAGGAAACTTGAAATTGATTTTTCTCTTTTAAATCCAAACCTCAAATGTAACACAAAAGCATTCTATGTAGAACACAGGTAAAGTACTAATATGTAACACATCAAAGTGGCAAATCTTTAAGTCAGCAAAAGTCCACCAGAAGTGCAGCTTGGCATTTCAGCATCTACCTGTCAATACATACACTGCAGCACAATAGCAACTGCAGTATTTTAACAGGAAGAACTGGACTGTATCCAGAAATCTGGGTAAGACATCGAAGGAGGAGGGCAAAATCTTAGAACTCAATAGTCAAGTAACACAGGAGCTTTATGCTGCTAGGGTAGGTGATCAGTTGCTCAGTGTGGCTTAATAGTTATTCTATTGTTTCTGAGTATCATCCTCTGATGGAACAATGGAGCATTTTAAAGCAGCAGGAAGAAAATTACCAGTTGTGTTGTCATTTACTATTAAAAAGACATTATAAAGTAATACCTTAATTATGGACATTACAAACTTAAAATTCCCCCACATGCTTGCAATATCTCTGCAGATTTCAAACTATGACAACCTCTGTGATGGCTGGTGAGTCAGGACAATGAAATACAGCAGCTTATTCTTTAGAGACTGAGACAGCTGTGCTTTGGTTTCTCTACAGAAAAGAGGATAATCGAGGAAACGCAAGGAAACACAGTTGGCTTTCCAGATGGATGCCAAGTTATAGAATAGGTATACGAAGAGCTCAGGCACTTCTTCTGAAGCATACCTCTGAGTGGAAACTTCAGCAGCTGCAGAGCAGTGGGGAGTCCAGATAGTACTGTAGGTGTGAGCACCTACCATTCCCGTGATAATAACCAGCACTATCTCTGAATAAAAATAGTCTCCTCATCCAAGAGGTTACTGGAAAGAAAGACTTAAAAGATTAAGAACCAGATGCCAACCACATCAAAAGGAGTCCAGGCAGTGTTTTGCAAATTGTTTTGTATAACAAAAGAGCTTTACAAAAAAAAAACCAAACAAAAATAAAACACCCACGTCCTTATTTATTGATAAGGCTCTAAAAATAACAAAACCACATCTGAAAAACAGCACAGAGGGAAATACAGTGTGTAGTAAACTCAAGGTCCAATTTATCAAAAAATGGCAAGCAGGCTAATATTGAAAAGGATGTTGAAACATGAAACAGAAAGCCACCAGAAAACAGAGGTATCTGTGAGGAATAAATAGGCATCTGCAACCATTCATCTGTAATGAAAGAATCTCAGGAAAATCACTTTGGTTTATACTGATTAGCTTCATCCTCTTCAAAATAGAAGGTGACATCTTTAAAGAATGTGTTCAAGGGGGGCAACTAGCAGTATTGAAGGAATATGCACAAGCTTTTAAGCATGCAAACTGCCTTCAGGTCTGAAACTGAACCAGCAAATTTCGGACTCTCTCTCTCTGTCCTTAGACCATTTGACACCAGTCCCATCACGACTCTTACCACCACAGGGTGAAGCAGTCTAGTTAGGTGGATCAGAAAACCTTCTGGACATGTCTTATGGTTACATTCCTGTGAGGATAGTTTTTAACTTCCTCTGCCTAAACCATCTATACTGTAAAGTACTGTAAAGAGACCAGGTCTTGGTTTTTGTCCCCCACAGTAAAAGCACATTGCTCTAATGATTCCAACCAGTCAGTGGTCTTTTCATTTGGTCAGCTGCCCTGAACTGCACTGTCTTGAAGGTAGGAAGTCAAACAAAAGAAGACCCATGGTAGTGGTCTGGCACTCCCCTACCTCATACCTTGTAGGGCCCTGTAGTGCAACCCAGGATTGCCTGTCAGTCAAAATGCATTTAGCAGTGTTATTCTGTTAATATATGATAACAGTATTTTAAGATAGTGATTCTGATCCCATTTAAAAAAGTCAGTGAGAGCCTCTCTATGCCAGCTGATTTCAGTGGAAGTAGGACAAAGCTTATCCTCGTCAGCAATTCGCTGTGTGCATGAATAAAAGGCCACCCACCTGCAGGAAGCTAGCACCATAGAAAATTAAGAGATACTCCTTTCTGGAGCTAAGCAGATTTCTTGCCCCCTTCCTTTTCCCTCCAGACAAGAAAGCCCCCCTACCTAACATGTCCCCAAAGCTCGAAAATCTGTTGCATTTTGGAAATTCTTTGTTCTGCATCTTGCAATTTCTATGGTGATGCCTTAGGTAATGTCTTAATGCCTTTATACCCTGTGCAACCTGAAGCACTGAGTTAGAAGGAAAGCCCATGTTGCAGTGTCTAACTCTTGGTTAGAGGCAGATCTCCAGTGTCCTTCTCCAGGAATATAAGGGTTAGCTTTTTTTCCCCTCACAGTTTTTAAAATACATTGTTCTAGATGTCACACTGCTACCCAAGCTGGCTTCCTCCTGTCTCAGAGAGGATTTCATCATCAAGTTTGTGGCTTCTTGGATTGCATGACTCCCAGGTGATGCAAACCAGCCTGATGAGAGGCAGTATTTCTAAGAATGCAATGTGTATTACCTGAACAATCATACAGAATCACAGAATAGTTTGGGTTGAAAGAGATCTTAAAGCTCGTTCCAGCTTCCTGCCATGGGCAGGGACACCCTCCACTAGACCAGGTTGCTCCAAGCCCCAGTTCAGCCTGGCCTCGAACACTTCCAGGGATGGGGCAGCAACAACTTCTCTGGGCAGCCTGTGCCAGTGCCTCACCATCCTCACAGGTACAGAATTTCTTTCTAATAAAGGGTTCATACCTGGTCTGCGAGCACACCCAGCTGGGCTGCTAATGTCAGTTTCCTGACAAGATTAGATGAACATGCTTGTGTCTCTTAAAACCAAGAACAATGCTGTAGATTGAAATGACTTCACAAATGACAGAAGTTCCTGTTGTAGAACTAGCTTGATTTAAAGGTGGCAGAATACAGGATCATGGTTAAGTCTTACATGAAAGGACAGGCATACATTTTGCTTAACTAAATTCATAAAGAGAAGCACTTGGGAGAAGAAATACATGATGTATGAGTAGGACCTACAAGCAGAAGCTGTGGCTGATTCAGGATTACTGTGATATTAATTGCAAAGCTTGTAATTAAAAGACTCGTAGGATGTAGGCATGCAAGCGATTTTTAAAGCTTTTCTTTGAAGAATACAATTTCTAGAGGTGATGGATGCTTACACCTCTGCCCACTGTGATCAGCAGCTGTAGTGGACCAAGCCCAGTGGTCAACATAATTGACTTTAGAGAAAACACCAGTAAGCCCTGCAACAGGTAGCAGTGGTCACGTCTGCCAAAAGACTGACATTTGCTTGTGGCATTTTTTAGCTAGAGCTTGGCTTATGTCCTGCAATGCATATGGCTGCACTTGGGGAACACCCCCCGAAAATCAAATCCAAGAAAAATTCCAATGCGTCCTGTCACCACAGCTACAACCAAAGCAGCTAACACAAATTCCTGGGCAAAGCAGAAACTGAAATACGTGCCAAGTTCCACTGAACTTCGGCTCTCTTTGTTGTTTTTTCACCCTGTGTGCACTTCCTTTGCAGTATTCCCCATTGCTAGTTAAGGACATTTTTTATGAAGTGAAATTATCAAAGTAGAACTTAACAAATGTAAGGGCCAAGCCAAGCAAGCTCTTCTGCCCATGCAGATTCCCTGTGTATTGAGATAGTTGCCTTTGTTAAGAGGACTTTAAAATGGACAAATACTTTTCCCAGCAATGGCAGTGCACCCTTAAGCTGCACTGAAATTCAGCTTTCTTTTTTGACTGACCTTGGGGCATCATCTGAAGTGTGACTCAGAGGCTGAAAGAGAAGGAATTACTGGCTTTTCCTAGGGTTGCTTATCCTAATTCTATTCTCAGACACCAGGGATTACTCATGCTCTTCAGAACATATTGCTGGCATCCTGCTATGCTGCTCATTAGACACAAGGGTCTCAGAATAAAACCTAGTAGCCAGGAAGGCAGGATGCAGTAGCTGTTGACTAGCAGAGACACCATGCCACCACCACCACACCATGCAGTACCAACTGCATACACTTTACAAAACATAAGGATGCTTGCTCCATTCACCCTGCAGCACTTTCTCAGCTGAAATCCAAGCAAGCTACTTTCAGGAGCAGACTGATTTGTCTGCATAAATTGGAGCAGCTTATATGTTATTCTGGGGGAGAAAAGTCCAGCTGAATAGGAGCAAACACATACGTGAGAAAGAAAAAGCATCTTTGTAGAAGGCATGAAGAGAATCATAGAAGAAATTTTTTTTTTTTTTTTTTTTTGGGGGGGAAGACACAATGAAAATATCTACCCCACCCCATAAAAGGAAAAGGAAACTGGCAAAGCAGTTACTTATATTGTTGCCATTCTATTTATTTTTTAATTAAAACCAAAATGATCTCCTGTGTTTAGGGATTTTAAAGCTGCCTTATGTAATTGTTTGGCTTTTCTGAAACAGTCTTTAATTATTTCTGACTATGTAAATAAATTGCTGGTATTTTCTGTGAAGTGTCTGTTTCAAAACCATTACTATTGTCACTCTAGGGTAGATCCATCTCACCAACTCTTATATTCCACCCAGCTGGTCTCCAACTAGTCAAATACTGATACAGGGTTAGTCCACAGAAAGGGATACACATTTACATAACACAACTAATTCATTTGAGCTGGTTTAGACATCTAAAGTGCAACGAGATAAATCATTCCTAAATGTGCCCATCGACTGAAAAGCTCTTGGGTGTCTAGCTCTGCTACAGACACCTATATTGCACATGGGGAAAGTTGGATGAAACAAATCCCATACAGCCTTCTAGATCTCTTTTTCTTTTGAAGGAAATGCTGGTAAATCTCATCTTTTCTTACTCAGTGTTCAGCACTATATCCACTTTTCTTGTCACCTACTTTACAAAATACCTTATCAAATATGGGAGTCACGTCCTTGATTTTTGCTCGAGCATGTTAATTTTCATAGAGGTTGTTTTAAGTGAAAAATATGCCCTCTCTTCCCTTGTACTTTTTCTACACCAAAAAAAATCCAACTAGGTGCAAAGATAAACATTTTCCTTTATAAAATGTTTCCCAATTAAAGTTTTAACCCTATCTCAATACTCAGTACTTTCATGTAAGATTTTAATTCATTATGATTGCCAGAAAATCCTTTTTTTCTCTTCTTTTTCTCCTTTTATGCTAAAACTGAAGATAAACACATATCTCCTTTACCTGGAACTAGTTCAAGAGACCATCTGAAGTCAACTGATACTGAGAAAATCCTTTTTTCATTTTTCAGTGGTGAAAAAAGTTGTATGCAATTTTTTCATTCTAGTTTACATGCATAACTACGTGTTCAATTCACACACATATTTGATTTAAATGTATGCTTAAAGTCCTTAGGACTTGCACATGTTGAAGATTTTCCAAAATCAACAGCAAGTCAACGTAGTCTTAAGTGGAAAGTTACATACTTCTTGCATTATTATGCTTTTCCTACGTCTCATTCCTCTAACATTTGTACTGGGAGAAAAAAAATCACCGAAGTCAGTACAAGTACAGGTGTAAAAAACAGATCCAAGGTTGAAAATGAAGTTTTTGTGCCCAAAGGACAATTGCAGTACTGAAAACCATCAGACTGAACAGGAGAGGTAGCAATTTATGCTTACAAGTAGGACTTTTCTCACTGTCTACACTACAGTGACCTTAGGCTTGAGAAGTGCTATGAGGTGCTTAACTGAAAAGCGCTATGGGATTATAAGGAGCAGTTTAGAAACACATCTAAAAGAAAACCATTTTCTAGAGCTAATTAAATGCTAGGGCTTTTTTCTCTTTCACCATCCCTCCTCAATTAAAAGGTGTGACTTCAGGGACTCTTTCTATTTAAAGGATATCTAGGTGATATTACAGGAGAGAGAACAGAGATAATAAATCACACACAGCAGCTGTTGAAATAATATTATCCAACCTGTAAAGACAGTTTTTCCAAATCACTTCACACATTCGTCACTCCACCAGTACTGCATCTGTCTAATGAGTTACCTTTCCCTCCGGTGTGGCTCCCCATTCCTGTGAACCGCCTACACTGGAGTTACAGTTCCAGCTGCGCTATGAAGTCTCTGCAAAGGAGAACACGATGCAGCTTCAGCAAAGAGAATCTACAAACCCTGTTGATAGCTGACTATGGAAAACCACAGCTGACATGGTGAAGCTTATCTTGACCTAAGGAAAAGCTTTGCATTCACTACTAGTTTAACCATATTAAGAAAATTCAGCACAATTAGACAGGCTTAAAGTTTTAAGCAATTTGATAAGTCTTCCTTCAGCAGTCTAGAAGACAAAAAAGGGATATTTATGTCACCTTTCTTCTGAACCACAAGTTAACAATTCCTTACAGAGCAACAGCAGCAACTACAGCACATTTTCTTCATCCATTCTGGTATGGTTTCAGATATGGTTTACGAAACATGAGCCGTAATTCTATCAAAGCTTATCTCTTCCTGGAGATGGGCTAGGATAACATATCCATATTGACTTTACAACATCTATCAAAGGCTGATGAGGAATGAATACCATTAAGCTGTCTGTCTAGCCCTGCACAGGAAGAAGAATGGCCATTTGCTATATAGGATTCATTGTGTCCTGTTTTCTGGGGGCTCCATGCTGCCTCCTTACTTTTTTGAAGTCAATATTTAAGTAAAACCAACAGAGGATGCATATATGTAGTCTGGACTGCAGAAGTTCACGACTTGATTTTCAAACCTGCGTTAATTCCATTTTCACTGATCTCAAAATCAAGTAATGTTGCAAATGCATCCTGAAAGCCACACTGGTTTTTGCAAAAAAAAAAACAAAACAAACCATTTAGCTAACCCTGAGAAGAAAGTTTTCTGTCAATGCAACTGCAAACTATCCTTTCCAATGACACAAAAAGGACTTCAGATCATTTGATAAAGAATGACTAGTGGTAGTGCCCATTTGAGTGAGAGAATTTGGACTATTGAAAATCAAACTGATCTACTGAAAGTACCACCCTGTCAGTCCATATCAGTTCCTCTCTGCCTCTCCTTCATCCTCATGCTGCTCCCCTGCTCCAGTGTGGGGTCCTCCATGGGCAGCAGTGTGGATATCTGCTCTGACATGGTCCTCCACGGGCTGCAGGGGGACAACCTGCTTCATGACAAGCTGCAGTGTAATCTCTGCTCTGGTGCTTGGAGTACCTCCTCCCCCTCTTTCTTCGCTCACCTTGGTGTCTGCAGGGATGTTTCTCGGGTTTTATTTTTTCCCCATTCCTCTCTTTCACAACTGCTACACAGCAAGTTTTACACAGAGGCATCACTAGCTTCACTGACGGGTTCCGCTTTGGACAGCAGTGGGTCTTCTTTAGAGCCAGCTGCATTTGGCATGGGGGCAGCCCTGGTCTCTTCTCACCCCTGCAGCCCTCCACTATCAAAACTTGGACACAAGTCCAATACACTGCAGAAGTAGATATAAGCATCCTGTGGGTGTTTGGGCTACAAAACTTTCCTCTGCACCCTTTTCCACATTACCACCAGTTTGTGAAGTACAAAATTAAACAGACCTAGTTCAAACTGCAGCCTGCTAGCCCACCATGTAACTGATGGGATTAAGGGGGGAAAAAAAAGTATACAACCAAACAACAAACCATCTGTGATTCATTCTAAAGAGAACATAAACCATGACCAGAAAGCACTTTGGGGAAGTGGATTTTAGCCGTGTGTGCACAGCACATTAACACAAGTTTTACTGAAATGAGATTTGAGGCTTTACAGAACTGAACCAGCAGCAATCCATGCCACTGGCACAAATCCCACATGAGGCTGGGGAACCACACACCATCCTTTCCTCCAGAAGGGCTAAGCAATAGCAATCATTGCTTCTGCTTTTTTTTCAGCCTAGCTGCTTCCCAGCAGAGCTCTTCCTTTTGAAAGCCAACCACAGGTTTCTTCTAGCAGAGTCCTCTTTAAGGTGTACAAGCCTTTATGGCATAACGCACTAACAGGTACTCAGGTACAGGCAGCCAGCATTGTGCTTTTGAGGGCAGCTGACCTCATGTGCTTTGGTCCTCAGTGGGAGTGAATATCCTGCAGCATGCTAGGAGATTGCCTTTCCTCTTCTGGTAGCAAGCAAGAGTAAAGTGACAAGTGAAGGCTGGTTACAGCACTTCTCCCTCCTGCATTACCAGGGACAGTTAAGAAAAGCTCCCTTAGAAGATCTCTCAATTCTGTAGGGGAGAGTTTCCTAAAAATACCTGAAACGTTGTTGCTTCTGTTTGATGTTACACTGGGTAGTTTCAGACTTGCCAGAAGGTAGAGGGCTCAGGGAAGAAAGAAAAAGCAGGTTCTGTCTTAATAACTCAGCCCAGTGTCAGACTTTGCCTTTAGCTTAACCTTTTCTGTTGTGCTTTTCCTTCCTTTATTTATGAATTTCTGTTAATTTGTGTAACTACCCCTCTCTGTCACAATGCTAAAGCAGGTGCTAAATCTGTGTGTACTAAGGCAAGCATCAAGTCACTTTGCATTTAGGGCAGCGGAAAAAAAATGAAAATGAAATTCTCTCTCAAGAGACCCAATCATCCTGCCAGCTAAAGTTGCAACACACACCTGATGAAATGATTGTGCCTCAAATTAAGTCTTCTAATTTGTGTATGAAACTGGGTCACAAAGCTTATTTCCTCTTCCCCTCACCCCCCTTTGCAGCTCCTATACATGTTAGCACACTATATTACACAAAGCAAAAAGGATGCTGAAGGGCAGGGATTTGTAGATGGCTCTTCAGCATATTTACACTGTGTTAAAAGTACAGCTTGCAGCCAACTTGAAATCTGAATCAAAACTGTATTTTACAGAGGTGCTCTTTGAATCCCTTATTGTTATGTTGCTCACTAACACTAATGCTACCAATGCAGTAATCTTACCTCCTTCTACTCCCCCCCCCCCATTTATGTTGCTAGCATCACAAAAATCTTAATTTTAATTTCCAACCCCCCAACTGTTTCTCAGTCCCTTGAGTTATGCAGGCAGTTTCCAAACCAGAGTTTGTAAGCTCACTTAATCACTGTTGTTATTTGTTTGCAAAAGATCCCTTACAACACACAGTAGTCAGAAGATTTCTATTTTCTTCTCCTCCAGGTGCAGGTTAAACAAAACAAGCAAACAAAAAAGGATGAAAAAAATAGATCTGAAGTTATTCTAGAGTAATCTGTACATATTTAAAGAAACATCATTATATGTAAACTGGGAGACAAAACATTTGTGACACATACTGACAGAGCCCCCCAGCCAAACTCTTATCACTCAAGCATCCAGACAGGCGACTAATCTGATCATTTTATCCCCCCAACAGATGTTCCAGCTGCTCAGGTTAGTGGAACACCCACTTCCATCTCTGCCCAACAGCAGCACATTCAAGCTCTTGGAAGTCACCATCTGACACGAGGAACAAAAGGTCAAACCCTAGTCTAGACAGAAGCTGTAAAGTGGGATGCTCAAAAGCCATCAGTCTGACAGGCTGAAAGAGGAGCCTAGCAGGAATTTTGCAGCAGATTATGTGTAAAATAGGCATCTTACCAAAATACCTCCCTCTTGTCAACAAACAATAAACACAGGACAGATTTTTGGCCAAAAAAAAGAATATGTATAATTTCAGAGTTGTTTATGCATCCTAGTTTATCCAAAGAATAGAACAGTTTTCTCTCTTTCTTTCTCAGGAAGGCATTCAATCACCTTATGTTAGGAACCCAGATCCAAAAGCACGAGCCAAACACACTATAGATACACCTTGATGGAGACTGGATCAACTGAATGAAAGTTTGTAGATTCATTTCACTCTAGGATTAAATTCAGTCTTCTGTCTGGAAACACCAAATTGAAAAGCCACAGCAAACCCAAGAAATAAATTATACAACTGTTGCACTTCCATTCTCTTCCTTTCCAAACACAATCACAATGCTGCTCGTGTCATCCCAACATCAAGTAGCACAGGCACCCCAGTCAAATCTCTAACATTTTAATTTGACCTCCTCAAGGCCCAGATTTCACCCCCCTGTTTTATAACTCGCCAGTAGGACAGCAATCTGAAGGTGATGAATAAAAAAATGCCGAACAACATTCAGGATTTAAACTCAGCTACTGCCTCATCAAGTTTCCACTTGCTAAGCTCTGCTGTGTTGTCACAGAGCAAAACTGAACACCTGCATTTTGCTCCATAGCTCTGCTATGCATGCACCTCCTCTGCCCCCTGCCTACTTTGATTCCTCCTGCTTTTGGCAATTAACACCAGGAGATTAACAATTGGCTCCAGGACAATTGACTCTGGAGGCAATTAGCCTCTTACAGGCACCTCACTAGTTGCCAATTTCATAGAGGTGAGAGGTGCAGGGGCTATTAATGAAACACATCAGGAAGAAATAACAGAGCTGTCAGTTAGTCTCTGGTCTCATCTGTAATTCTGCTTAAGAACGAATGCTGTAATTCTACATCCCATGTGAATCACAGAAGGCTAAGTGAAGTCACCTTAGAAGGACTGCTTTCCTCTGCCACAAATAAGGGATTCATTGGATGCTCCCATTATGGTAACAGCCATTTAAGATTTTCCCTGTTTTACACAAATTAGGTGGTAGTGAAGTGAAATGACAAGGACGTGACTGTTCCAATCTGAAGTCATATCATTCCTGTCTGGCTTCTAAAACACTGAGTAGTTACATCTCCCTTGCCAGTTGTATGTTGTGTTTAAAAACAGCTATCTTCGCAGATGAGTGCTGTTTGCAATGCTGTGGTCAGTTCATAACCAAATCCAAAAATACGTGAGCTGTTTCAGGAGCAGATGGTCTAATTGAGCCATTTAAACAGCAACAAAAAAAAAAAGTAAGATTATTTTTTGGCTTACTGTTTGTAGTACACCATGAGCTCAATTCAGCAACCCTTAACTATTTGAACCCTTACATGTATTAGTAAGTTGTGTGGGCATGCATCCTTTGAGAATAAAGGAGATGGCTTCCAGGTTTTTACTGTTCAGAGAAATACACTCAATTCAGCAAATACTCATGTTGGAAAGCCAGGTAATGTACAAGTAACACAACACTACCACAGCTGTGTACAAGGAGCTTCTGGGGAATAAATCTGTGAAAGGAATTAGGCATTTTATCCCTACAGAAGGATCTTCATGCTCCCAGGGGATAGAGAGATGCTCAAGACAAGGAATACAGTGCTAAGCCATCCTCAGAGGGTGCTGTGGAGGAGATGCATCTGACATCTTGTCCCTTTCCTTACTTCATTTTGTGGCTATGTCCACATGGAGCCCACAGCTAAGTAGATTATCCAATAATAATGTAGGTATTAACAACCACTGCAGCCAGGACTGGTGTTAAGGACACCTATCAGCTCTCAACACCAGGCTTGGAAGTCTCAGCCCTTCATCAATTTGTCTATGAGGATATGCAGTGGGACATAGTGTCATCAATCTTACTGAAGTAATGATAAACAACTCTCTGCTTGCCCACCATGCCAGTCGTCTCATTGTAGAAGGCTACCAGATTGGCTGAGTATGTTTTCCCCTTCATAAATCCATGCTGACTACCCCAAATGATCTTATCCTTCATATGTTTGCAGATGGTTTCCAAGATTAGCTGCTCCATTACTGTCCCAGGTATTGAGGTAGGCCTCACCAGCCTGTAGTTCCATGGATCCTCTTTCTTGCCCCTCTTGCAGATAGTGGCATTTGCTTTCTTCCAATCTTCATGAACCTTTGCTGATTAGTATGACCTTTCAAACATAACTGAGAGTGGCTTTGGAGAGACATAAGCCAGCTCCCTCACCAGGTCCCATGGACTTATGTACGTATGGTTCATGTACACACATCAGATGTTCCCTCATCTGATCCTCCACTCCTGAGGGTATGTCTGTGTTGCTCCAGACTTTACCTCTGGTCTCAGGGGCCTGGGATTCCTGAAGGCAACTCCAACCAGTAGAGACCAAGGCAAAGGCATTCAATACCTAACTCAGTCTTTTCAATGTCCTTTGTCCCATTCAGCAGCAGGCCCACATTTTGCCTACTCTTCCTTTTGCTGCAGATGTACTAGTAGAATCTCTTCCTGTTGCCCTTCATCACCCTCACCTGATTCAAATCCAGGTGGGCTTTGGCACACACAGTGTCTCCTGGTCATCTGTCCATGCTCCCACCTCTTGTATTCTTCCTTCTTACATTTGGGGTTTGTCTAGAGCTTCTCATTCATCCATGTGCACCATCCTGCCCCCTTTGCTTGACTTCATGCGTGGTCTGGGCACCAACAGTAAGGGAAATCTCCAGTCTCCAGGTTCCCATTGCTGAGCTCAGACTACAATTCCCACATCTACACTTCTATATATATATATTTAGACTACTCTCTGCACAGCATCTTGGACACGCTGATGAACGAAACAGGGGAGGAAGGTCACCCTGGCCTCAGTGAAGAGCAAGGCAACACAGTCTGCCAGAGAGATTCCTTAGAGCAGGACCAAATGGTTTAAAGAAGCTGAAACAGCTTTTTAAAGAGCAGTAGCAACTCTGCTTTTCCTGCTAGCTGCAACACAGGGGACAGTAGTACGATCAGGCTGGAAGACCTCGCTAGTGCAGCGAGCAAAAGGAGCACAATTCAGACAGTTTGAACATACACTGCAGAAGAGGATGTACAGTTAGGCTGCACCCATTTGTCCTATGCTTGAGTTTATTTCCTGGAGCTCATTGCCTGCTATTTCACTTTCTCCCATTCTAAAAATGTCTCTTAGCTTATATAATCCTCCTTCAAAAGATTTTTTTTCCTGTTAGCAAATTAAAACTAGTGCTCTTGAGGCCAACAAAACGCAGTCTCTTAGTGCAGGTGGGCTTTTTAAAAGGTGCTGAGCACTTTATTTGAGAATTGGAGAGGAAGAAACAGTCACATAAAAATTAAATTACACCTATTTGATACCAGTCATCATTTTATTGCAGATAAAACCTGAAAAGAAAAACATTTAAACTCTCCTATGTTTCCAAGCCAGTTATCTTGCAAAATATTGTATTTAGCATAAAATATATTCTCAACCAAAATATTGATTTACCAGTTACCCTAGACAGAAGGCAAATAAGTGTCAGTTTAATGGTGTCTGGCATTTCAGTTTAAAGCCTTCCAGTAACAAAGAGGAGGAAGTGAATTCAGAATCCCCATATGCACACTGGGCTGGATCTTCCAGAAGAAACTGGTTTGCCTGCACCACAGAAGGAATATAGCAGCTCTTCATAGCTTGGTTTCTAATCCATGGCATTGCCTGTGAAATGGACATTGAGGAGCACAGTATAAGGTGGGGTTGCACACAGGGATGACATGGATGGAGGAAAGGGACTGTGTGGCTGTTGCTGCAAATCACCTTGTGAAGCCCTTGCTAAGGTTTTCATCTACATAAAAAAAGCCACCCATTACTACTGCTTAATCTCTACCAGAAGTCATCTCCTCAAGGAAGGTGTTTGGTGGCCTTCTCTATTCGTGACAGGTAGTTCACCTAGGAACATAGCAATGATTCAGACTCCTCAGTGACCATTACTACTGACACACTATACACCCTAGAAGGTCAGAATTTCAAGGTGAGACACAGAGCTAGAAGGAAGCATGGCAGCATAGAGAATGGCAAATGTTCCTCTGAAGAGTGAAGAGACCCATAACACGGCAGTGTCTGGAGGGAGGATCCCTACAGACCTGAGAGAAACTCAGAGCAAAGTCCATTGAAAACTTGTATTCCTATAGAAACAGACACAAGTACCCATTATCTGATAGAAGGCATAATATACCACACTAATTCCAACTGATGAGATCTGGCTCCCTCCGCAGAAGACCATCTATAAGAAGAGGGTGGGCATGCTGTTTCTGGCATGCAGACCTACAAGGCAAGGGTGCTACAAAAGAACAACAGCTACACTTCAATGGGTGCTGGTATTCCAGCACGTCTGTGATGCAGTTTCAGGACAGCAGCAAAAGAGCAGTGACTGAGAAACAGAAAAAATATTATCATTTGGATAGTTTCCAAGCTTTTCATTCCAACCAAAAGTAAATATCTTCCTAGAGAGTGGTCAGTGTGTGTGAACAAAGCAGGATGCTTCTCATAACAAGAAAATGTAGGTGTACATTTTTATACCCAGGAATCAGTATAATGCCTGACTGCCTCACAATAAAAGTCATATCAGAAGCTTAAGGGGACAGTGCAGGGAAAAGCCTTCGAATTTGACCCTAGCCAGAACAGGATTAGGACTTCAATGCCATATATACTGCTAAAAAAGCCAATAGTGATGCATACAGCACTGGTAAAACAAATAGTCAGAAAAGCTTTGAAGAGCTATTGCGGTTCATAAAGACCAACTTCTATCTTGTGACAAGCATATTAACCTTTTGAAGCCCTAATCCAGGTATCTTCTTTCTGTGATAATTCTCCCTCTCACCATCAGTATGCATGTTACACTCATGCTATTCCATTTACCAGCCAGGTCATAGGGTGCTGCTGCTCTGAGCTCCTTTATGGTTTGATTTCGCACAGCCTTTCTCCATGTTTTCAGTCTTAAGAAAGCTCAGCTCCTGTAAAGAGGCCAGAAGCACTTGAGCTCCCAAAGTCTCTTCTCGTTCTCAATGGGAGATGAACGCCTTAGAAAATGCCAAATCTCCATTTCGAGTGTGCAGCTCTGTTGAAAATCCAATCCTTAGTGTTTCAGATAGCATTACATACCCACATGCTATGTCTGTTGCAATTCATTCTGCAGCTGACAAGAAGTCTCATAATATACAACTGCATTCTTTATGAGTGGTCTGAAACTGGACAAAGCACTGCACTGTTCCCTTTTATCAGCTAAAAGAATGCAAACCAGCTACCTCTCAAGGGTGCAATTGCATTAGCGCCTGCTTAGCCTTCATATTTTGATAAGAAATGTTAGGTATTTTGTGGCTGTTAACACAATAACACCTGCACAATCTCTTGATTACACTTAATCCCTGTGTCACCCATATGGGGTAGTGTTATCACCTCCATCTTGTGGATAAGGAGTTGAGACAGGGAGATGGATCAAGTTAAATCAGCTAAGATGTGTAGAAAGTCTGCACTAAAACTGATGGCTAGCCCAGGATTCTGCCAACGGATGTGGGCTCTACACAGAGCAACTAGAAAATGCTGAAACTATGATCTTATATTCCAGAATTTAAAAAACCCACATTGACCTCATTTGATTATTTTAAGGAATATATTGATAGCTAGTGCCAAAAATGACTACTGCATTCGAGAGAGAGCCCTAATACCACATATAAATATGGAAAACAGTAGGCAGATGGAGAACTGCAATATGGGTCTCTAAGAAACCAGCAACAACCTTTAGTTTAATACCACAAAGCTGCTGTATTTCTTTATACAGCATATCAGTAGGGAAGTCCATTGGAAAAAGTATTTTCTAGAGTTTTTAAGGGTGGGTTTTTTGTTGTTTATCCTTAATGTCTTTTAGGCACCAGTCCTTTGAATCCTTACACTCCTTTACACCCCAACAAGCAAAGGTGATCACAAGTATTGCTCAAAGAGATCCTTCTTCCATGTAAAATACTTACAGAATTGGATTCTTTGAGATTAGAAACTATTTGAGATTAGAAACTGTTAGAAACTATTTGTGAGTTAGGCAATAATAAGGGACTTTTTTTTCTCATGTGTGAATGAAGCAAGCTGATACTAGGAGGACATTAATAAACCCGTGGAATTTGCCTGTTCCGCCTTCACTACTCTGTTTGAAAGAGCACTTCCTTCCTTCTCCTTCATGCACTGGGAAGATACCACACACAGCTGTGTGTGTGATGTGGCCCTCCAGGGCTCCAGTTTGCTCAAAGCAGATTACTTGTCTACAGAGCATTTTCTCACCTGGGTCACCTCTTCAAAGGGAATTTCTCCAGCCTGGGTTTGCAGTGTTTCTGTGGAACATTTACTACGTTGCTGTTCACCAGCATGAAATCCATGTTCCATATGAGTTAATCCGCCATAGCACAGCAACTTCCTAGATATCCTGCTATGCCCAAGGTCCAATTCTTAAATCCAATTTTCTCCACTTTAAGGCTGGATGTCATGGTTTCCATTTGAGACTAAATCAGTAGCTCAATCTCAGAATCTGTTACTCCCAGCAATTTTAGCAAGACTGGCCTAATAAAGGCAATTTTTCAAAGGCTAGTTGGTGCAATTCTTTGTTCCTCTGACTTACATGCAAACTATTTACGTTCAGTACACACTAAAAGGATCTCGGGATTCTGGACTAACACTATCCTTCACACAGTGTGATATATTACCATCATGCCCTCCAGATACTGTCTTTTCTTCCCTACAGAAGTAATATTAGTATGACGAGATTGCTAGTAATGTTACCAGCAGACTTTCATTCTGCTTCTACCTCTACTACTAAGATGCTGTGTAAGGTTTACCTTCTGTGCCTCAGCTCCTTCACCCCCAAAGTTCAGATAAAATGGGAATTGCCATACACGCGGCCAATGCTTCAGGAAAGAGTAAAGACTTCTGGGCTAACCAGAAGTGGGAGATCAAGCCAGAATACATCATTTAAATGTCTGCAACCCAATGAACTTGCCTGAGTTAACCTTGGTTATTCCTCCTACAGCAGCAGTCACCTGCCTCCTTGCACTGTTTCAGTATCACCCACAATCAGTAGCACCTTAAAAGCTCTTTATGGTCTGGCCCATCTACTCTCCAAGTGATGCTGAACTGAACACCTTTCTTGTTATCTTCTGTACTCTCTGCTTTAGCAATCAATGTTCATCATACCTCATTATCCATGGTGTCATTACAGGTCTCTAATCAGTGAAAAAAGTGGTCTCTAATCACTGCCACAGTGTCTTGTATTGGACACAATTAAAAAGAAATGAATGAACAAAAAGACAACACCTCTCCCAGAAGGTTTACAATCTGCAGGTGACCATGGGTCAATATGTGGATGCACAGAGTTCCAGGTAAAAGATGATGATTAAGCAACTGGATCTTCACCCCACCTCTTCCAGACATCATTTGTGACTGGTTAAACGTCCTTTCTTCTCCTGAGTGTCAGCCACAGACTGCTGCATACAACACTCTGGACAGTTTTAGTCTTGACTGTTCCATAAGGAACCATCTTAGCATGTTCCTGATGCCAACTCAGCCTGCTTAGCTCAGGGCAGACAGGCTGCAGCAGTTCCAGGACCAGCAGCTGCTCCATCACATTGCCTATGATAAAAGCTTGCTAGGATAGAAGGGACTGCCCTTCTCTCTCTACCAGGGAGGAAAGCGTGAGCTGCAGGGCTGCAACACACGTGGAGTATGAGGGATGCTATGTTAGGTCTAGATTAGGTAAGCAGAGCTGTGCTGCCCCTTCATTTAACTCTTGATGACCAAAGGAGAGGCTTCGATCTACTCCCAGGCAGATACAAACTGGGGGTGAGGAATTCAGAGTGCTGCTTCTGAGTCTGAGGGAGAAATCAGTGCTGAGCTTCAGCAACAAAATCTGGCTTACTAAAGATATCCCCACAAAGGAAGGAGAGCCTCATGTTTCTATACCCCTAAGGCACTTGGGAATTTAGCAGGCTTCCAGGGCCTGTCCCATATAATGAAAAACAGAGACCCTGAGGGTGAAAGAATAGAAAATAAGGATGCAGGCCTGAAAATCAGTTTCTTTTTGCCCTTTTGCCTACACAAAGCCTTATACGCTGGGACTGGAGCTCCTCTTACACTGTGCTGTGCCCAGAAGGGAGGCCCAGGATCAGTGTTAACTGGGTGGCCTTTGGCTAAGCTGCAGCTTCCTACTCCTTTGGGACAACAGGGCAGCAGGATCAGATCAAGGCACAGACAAAACCGAATGCTGCAGCCCGAAGAAGAGCAGCGGGAGGAGGCGAGTCAAACCCAAGCTGCTCCGGTGCAGAACCCCGGAGGGGACAGCGCGTTTTCCCACCCTCAGAGGTTCTGTGGGGCACCTCTAATGCTTTTAACCATTTGCTTCCCTTCCGTGCAGCTTCACTTTGGTTTTTCCTCGCCATGTTCACCCCTCACAAAGGATCCCTTCGGGCTTTTCTTACCCTTGGCTCGGCTAGAAGCCCTTCGGAGGGGAGCACCCACCGGGGTAGACCCGCGACCGCAACCGGGCCCGGGACGCGCGGTTGTGGCGCCACCTGGCGGTACGACGGGGCAGGCGGGGGCCCGCTGGCACTGCTGCACGGTGCTGCCCTGCGCACCCCGGCATCACCGCTCTGTCCCGGCGGGGAGGTTGGTTACCGGTCACCTGCGGCTGCAGAGCTCGGTGTAAAGTCACCTTGCCCTGCCGTTTAATGGCGGCGATAATGCTGCAGGTGCCTGTCATGGACAGTGAGGTCCCGGTAGGGCTACAGGCCCCCTCAGGGCCAACTGCTGCCACCTCAGAACGTGCCACTGAAGCAGACCCGCTGCCACCTCAGTCCCCATCTAGAACTTGAAAGTCACCTCAAAACACTGTCCTCTGCTCAACCCTGGTTGAGTACTGTGTCCGGTTCTGGGCTCCTCGGTACAGGAAAAACAAGGAGCTGCTGGAGAGGGACCAGTGGAGGCCATGGGGATGATCAGGGGTCTGGAGCACCTCTCTTATGAGGAGAGGCTGGGGAGCTGGGCCTGTTTAGAGCAGAGCAGTCTGAGAGGGAATCTCATTAACGGAGATCAATATCTCAAAGGCGGATGCCAGGAGGGTGGTGCCAGACGGTTTTCAGTGGTGCTCAGTGAGAGGAGCAGCGGCCACAAACTAAACCACAGGAAGTTCCACCACAACACAAGGAAGAACTTCTTTACATTGAGGGTGGCAGAGCCCTGAAACTGGCTGCCCAGGGAGGTTGTGGCGTGTCCCTCTCTGCAGACATTCAAAACCCACTGGACACATTCCTGTGTAAGCTGCTCTAGGTGGCCCTGTATTGGTAGGGGGGTTGGGCTGATTGATCTCCAGAGGTCCCTTCCAACCCTAATGATTCTATGCTTCCATTCTGAGTCCCATCACTAGCCCTGGCTGCATGCTGTGGCCACGGGGGACAGACATCATCAGGGCTGTGATGTTCAGGTCTCTCAGGTGCAGGCGGACGCAACTATGACAGGTCTCCCTTCCACCAGGCCCTTGGTGAAAGTGGGGTTACTCACCCCACAAGGGTGATTCGAGGTACCGACTCCACACAGCAAGGCAGTGCTGCGCACCCTCCACTTATTGATGGTCATTGGCATGGGATAACTGTCTGTGAGGGGAGGCGGTGGTCGAGTGCTGCCTTGTTCCACAATGAACTCACATTGGTCCCACCAGGAAGGGGAGAGAAGAGCAAGTAATTCTGTGTAATTCACTCGAATGTTCCTCTCGAAACCTGAGCTGCTGGGCAAAAAGAATAAAAGAATGAATAATGAATAACTGTCTACAACCTGAAGCTTATTTCAGGGATACAGGAGCTTTGTCTGCTTGTTTTGCCTAAGTGGTATTTTGAGGAGGTGAAGAGCTGAGGGCTTTCTTCCACTTGGACTATGGCTGAAGCTGCTAAAGCAGTGGTATAACAATACTGGCTGAAGGTGACTGTGTCTGCCTAAACAAAGCTTCACAGTAAAAGCTTCCTTTAGCCTGCCTCTTCTTTTTGCCATCTCACATTGATAAATACACTCAGATGGTCCTTGCTGTCACATCAAAGCATCCCAGAGTTTTTGCAGCACCAGTGATCTTATGCTCACCTAAATCTTAAAACCAGGCCTTGACCTGAGTAGATCTGAGCCAACTACCACTAACACCACGGCATTTCTGCTGCCCCATACCACAAGTACAGAGGCACTTACCAAGCCCCTCAACAGGGACTGTGACATTGCATTAGAAGTAAGTGGCTTTTACCATATGTACAGCTTGAAAAAGGAATTAGCAGGTATTCCCTGTGATTTCTGAGTAAACATTCTCTTGTATTACTAATTCACATGTGATCACTCACGTGGCCTTTGGGGCTTTTAACACGGTTGGGATGAGGGGGTTGGTTTGAAATTATTTCCTGCCCCAGACATTACAAATCCTTTGAAAATGTTTTCTTTTTTGCTTTTTTTCTCAGGGGAACACTGCAGAGATCAGGAAGAGATGCGTAAGATAGGGAATGTTCCCAGTCTGTGTTTGGGCTGTATGCTCTGCTACCATCAGCTTGAGCTCAGAGCAGATGAGAAAGCTTTGCCCATAAGCCACAACCAGAGCAGAGCAGGACAGGGAAACAGACAACGCTGAGAATATATAGTGGCTTTAGGATATGGAAAGTGGGTGAGGGAGAAGCCCACACCAGAGTATTTTAATCTTCCTGGCAGAGAGAGAAGGCACTCTTCATAACCAGAATATTCTCCAAAACCACGTTGTCAAAGAGAGACATGCACTTTTAACAAAATACCTTTCTTAACCAATTTGCTGTTCCCACCTTTACCTTTTGGCAGAGGAAAGATAGTATTTATAACATAGACTTCTACTGAGAATTACAGATGAGCCCTTGTCTCAGCAGAAACAGAGAAATGTCATTTGAGAGGGATATGAGACAGGCTACAAAGAGGGTTATTCTGAAGAGCAGGAGGTTTTCCCAGGATTGACATTTCTTGTCAAGGAAGATTTTATTTGCATGGAGGCTGCAAGGCAAATGTCCATGGGCATCTCCACATTTCCCTAGGAGCTTTTTGTACATAGAGTTCACAAATGCAGAGCTGGAAAGGACCTGACCCTTGCAGGGATGAACTATGTATACACTGTGCTTAATGGACAGTTGTTTAGCTGTTTCTTAAAGACCTTTCCAGCACTGAGGGTAAGACAGTCTTCCTGGATAATCTACCCCAGTGCTTCACTATCATTTAAGGACAAGTATTTCCAAGGGAAATACAAAAGCACAATTTCTGAGATAGAAATAAGGGTACATATAGTGTGGCCAGTAGTGGTGCATGGTTTTGCATCCTACAAGGCTGCATCTCAAAACTCCAAACGCTCAAAAGTTTCAAATTCCACTTGGTAAGATTTCTGGGCACAAAAATTCTAAGGATGTCAAATGCTGTACCTACCCCTGCACTTTTCCATTGGCACTACAGAAAATCATAAAGCCAAGTCAAAAATATTGTCATTGTATTCAGTATTATCCACTTTAAGGAGGAGAAAATACAGTTTTCACAACACTGTGCATTTGGAGGACAGGCTGAGTGCAAGCACACAGCAGCACATCTTGCCTGCACAGTACAGCTGCCTTGCAGAGGAGCCCTTAAGGCTGGTGCAAGGACTGCTGTCAGGACTGAAGCCTTAGCAGTGGAAGAAGTAGCTTCTCCTGCCAGCATCACAGGGTTACCCTGGACCCCAGCTTCCTGCTCTGCCCTATTTCACCCGGTGTTAGAGCCATAGCAGTGGTCTCCTGCCAGTGACCTCTGCCTAACGTGCCTTCTCCCTTCAGCTCTTGGAGCTACTTGGCTTCACCATCCTGCCACCGAGACATTTTGAGTGCTTGTAGATACCGAATATACAATACTTGCCATGCAAAATATCTACCTCATCAAAATTGCTATTGTATCAGCTGCAAAGTAGCTGTTTGTAATACCCTCCCCCTCCAAAAGCTAGATGATTCTTTGTGTTTATACAGACACCTAGTTTTGCTTGCTGAAGAAACAGGTGTGGGAGTGAATCCAGTTATAATATGTGAAATTCCCTACAGCTTCTCAGTTTAAATTCTAAACTGGCTATTCTCTGAGGCTACATCGTTAAGTGGAACAGCAGCCATGCAGGAAGGGTAAACTGGCTGGCCAACACTTGCATGATCACATAATTAAGGAGCCTCAAAGGCAAAATTAGATTTCCAGGAACCCTGCTGCTTTGGGATTAGATTTTGGAGTGGAAAAGGTCAGACTGAGCTACCAGCTGTAATAGCTCCCTATACTTTCTTCTGTCATTTTTATTTAATCTGCTACAAGAAAAATAAGCTTCCCATCTAGAGCAAGGTAAAGGAGTTTTCTCTTTCTTGTTAAGGATCATAGGGCAAAATCCTGACATACTTTCTTAAACCTCCAGTAATTATTTTTGGCTTGGTCCCAGTTTAGTTTCTTGCAGATATTTGCCTGGAATACAGAAACCCCCCTTGCCAACAGCAAATTTACTCGCTCTCAGGACAGAACCATCAGGCTGGACTGTCAGGACTCACTAACTTGCTATTTATCATAGATCTGACCAAGATAGGAGTTCTACCACAATCTGACTGTGGAACTTGTATTAATGCTGAAAGATGGCAGGATCTGTCTCACATGAAAGAGGAAACAAGCGCCAAACCACACCAGCGCTGACCTGGGAGTCCAGCAAAACCCTGAATGCAACATCAGAGCTTATGAAGATGCTTGGGTGGATCTGTGGCCTAAAACATCCTCCCTTCTGTTTACTGACAGGCACGGCCTTGTAGAATTCTTTCTTTAATATGTAAGTCCCTTAAGACACATATGTCAGTGGTTAAAGAGGACAAGCTGGGGTGGATGGAAAATACTTTTATCTGACAGCTTAGGAGTGGTCCAGCTGAATAGCAGGCTTCTGTATATCAGGTACACAGGGCATCAGTAGTACTGTATGTAAGGCACATGTTTCCTACCTGCACTAAGCTCAGCTCACACTAGAACTTTCAGTCCTCTCCTTCCCTGAGCAAAGAATTCTTTCCATTTTGTTTGTTTTCTAAACAAAAAATAAAAACTAGGAAGAGGGATATTTCTAAGCTCTCTATTCACTCCCATTTGTTTACAGGTATGCTTCTGGGACAGCAAAGTCTGGTCTGAATGACTGGTTGCACTATGAAACTTCCCAAAGACAGGTCTCTCTTTTGCCAAGCATAACTTTTCTGTACTAAATTAATTTCCATCGTGAATGTACAAGGGGAAATGGAAATTTTAGGAGTATGCTTGAGAAATAAGAATTTCAATTACAAGCACTCAACAGACCCTGGAAAGTGGTTTTTTTTGGTCCACTCCCTTATGTGTTTTAGAATCTTATAAGGCCACAGCATAACCAGAGTACTGCTGCCATGGTTGTTAAACTTTGAGAATAGCATCTTATCAGGAAACACCTCTGAGGTTGTATGCAATGACACATGCACACAGCTCAACAAGATGTTTGTTGACAGTAAGCTCTCAGCTACTGCTTTTCACTCTTTACAGTTCCAGCCAATGTCACTGTCTTTGAAGAACAGGAAGAAGACAATGAAGTGCATTGCTTAATATACCCAGCTGCAGTAAAACTGGGAGCCCTCCTCTCTTTTGCCACAGATCAGAATATGCCCCATTTCTTCCTTTAACTTATAAAATTCCCCTTAAGCAACCCTAACTCCACTGTATTAGGTGCTTCTGGACATCACGTGTGGGATTACTGCTGTGGGGGCAGATATTAAACCACTGTTTACAGTAAATGCGATGCAGGGAGAACCCAACATTGTATTGGACGTTTCCCACTTTCTGTTCCCATGCTGAATGATGTGACCTCATGTGAGGCTCAGGACACACTTACTATTTCAGGCCACATCATGGCTATCACTCATAAAGTTATTTGACTGAGATGGTCGAGGTGGCAAATGCCTTCTATTGGGGCTGAGAGGGTGAGACAGGAAACTCAACATCCCAGTTGAACAGGATTGCAGAAACAGGATGAGAAAGAGTATTTTTCAGGGAGTTCAGGTCCAGCCAAGATATCTGGAGACCAATGCTTCACAGGCTCGGCATTTAATGCCTGGGATTGCCACTATTCACACCACTGCACCTAAGAGATTGCTTGCACCCAGCTCTAGGCTGCTGCACGTGGTGAGTCAAATGTCCACACAATGCCTCGCTTCCCTACAGAGATCACAATGTCACCCAGTCAGTAGGGAAGAGCACAAAGGTCTGTCTTCTGTCCCAGTCCACCAACATGGCCACAGAGAACCACCCTTCCCCTGAAAGGAGCAACAGAAGCAGAGAGGTCTGGCACAGCAGTATGTCAGAGGCAGTGTTTTCCCTGTGATTTTTATGAGCCTCCACAAGAAGGAAATTAGAAACTGAAGTCTACACTCTCTCCCATTTATAAATGTGTCTGTAATGTGTACGTTGTGCTGTAGGTTAATGATGCAGTTCTCAAGCAAGATTAACTGCTGCTTCAGACAGCCATCAATTTTTTATGATTGCAAGATCATTTCCCTGCTACTAAAACTGCATGTTACATTCCCCAAGGGCTGGGCTGTATTCAGCACCAGACAGGTGTGTAGGGTGGGAAGATGAGAATAAAAGAAAAGAAAGCAAGCAAAAGGCACAAGCTGGTTCCCCAGCTTTCACACCAGAGAGTGGGTGCGTGACTTCCCTTCCTTGCTGTCACTTCTGCCCATCCTGAATAAGGTTAAATATGCAGATGTGTGGACATGCTACTGACCCTCACTGATGGGGCCAGCCCCCTCTGAAGTGACATTGCAGGCATTCAACACCCAATACCAGCCAGAAGTGACTTTGTACAAGATCAGCACAAGTGTCACCCTGTCTCAAGAGGCTGGGATGTTGTTCATGCCTGAGAAAGTCCAGAGATTGCTTAATGCTATAGTTGAGCTTTTTATCAGACTTTGTCTATACCTGGGGCAGATTCCAAAAGGCTGCCTATGGCTGCATCAGCAGAACATGGGAGTCACCTCATCCACTGACAACTGTCCATGGAATGTCGGAAGAATTGTCCTTTGTAGGTGACTCATTTTTTCTACACCAGCTACAGAAGGGAGCCTTATGCCTACCCTTGATTAGAAGCACATTATTAGGAGCTGAATCCTCATCTGAAGTACAAGTCTTTGACCTTTTAACTCTGAGCAGGTACAACTGGCGGGGATGAAAGGATCCCAGCTAACTTCATTAACAATAGTTCACATTTTAACCTGATTGGTAAAACTTTTACCATTCAGTTTGAACCTTTTCAGAAGGCTAAACCAAAAGACAGCAGTGTCTTTGTAACTACAGCCTTTGATTCAGCTTTGGGCTGGCTTGTTCTCATATACCTTACTTTGACTGTATGCAGAGAAATAATTCACATCTGTGCAAAGAACCTTGTATCCTACTACTAAATTCTTTGGTTTGGTTTTGGCTGATGAAATGAGACAAGTAGGAAAAAAATAAATGAGGCCTCATATCACTAACCAACAAGCTGTTATATTGCCATTACCATAATTGCAGCCGAGATCTTTATTAAAAAATGAGACTGGAAAACATTCATTGTGAACATTGCAACACTAAATAGGCTCCTAATTAAATTAATCCAAGTACTTTAAAACCTGTTCTGGTGTTGGTTCACTGACAGCAGCTGAATGACCCTCAGAGAAAGCCCATGCTTAGGTTCTTGATTAACTGCATTTCTTTCACCCAGCTCTTACCCATGCTTGGAGTTTGTAGCGGAACACTCTGGGCCTCAGCAACATTGACATTTTCTAGGCATCTCCCATTATTCCACAGGCACAACTGCAGCTATGGCTGGATTTTGCCATTTGCAATTGTGTTGAAGAAAGCATATGGCTTGCTCTATTGCAGGGACTTGGGATGGGACGCTCCAAATGTGAACCCTTAAGTGTGTAGCTGCCTATGCTACAAACCACAACCACCACTATAGAGTTTACCTTTCTGCTTCAACATCTGCATGGTGAGATAATCTTCCAGCCCCCTAAATCAAGTGTTTCTTGATAAAGCAAGGATGGACCTCAAATTCCTTTGCATAGAAAATGTTTTCCAGACATATGTCAATGAGGACCTTTTCCATTAAGCCTGAGTTAACAGAATATACATAAAAGTAAGCTGATGCATCTACTGGTACTGCACCCATTAAGCAAACAATTTAAATATTTATGAGGAAGGAAAATATTACAGCCTTTAGTACAAATACGCAGGGTCTCCTGACCTGTAGGGAAATACTGTAAATCTTTAAAGCATACATATGTAACTACCCCAAGCTGCTACACAACAATTATTTACAAGGCAGAATAGCACTCAAATATGCCAGATTTGGCACACCAGAAGCATTTCCACTGAACTGTATATGGGCCAAAGACCAACTGTGTAAGTTCTTTCTCTTTCAGTAAAACCCACAGACCAAATATTATCAATTTATGATGGACAACAATATTGGCAATGTCTGTATATCTTCACTATTTTGAGAAAGACACCTTGCAAGTTAGACAGTTGGTATGGGTCATTCATAGGAGATGTGATGTTGTTCAGGGCTGGCAAGCAGGCACCGCATTGCTGGACTGCTGAAACCTCACAACATGAAGGCAGCCAGGCCAGGTCACAACCACAAAGGCCAGAGACCACCATGGAGGAGCAGGGTGGTTCACTGGCTCCTTCTTACACACCCCAGCAAGGAGGAGAACAAGTCCACAAGCAGCCAGACCACTACTGAAATAGCAAATATTTATCAGTGCTCATGCCAGTACTACCTCAAAATCCCAGCACGAGAACTGGTTGAAAGAGGCATGTCTTCTGTATTCCTCAGCTATTTGAAGAACAGCAATCACTATATTTTTAAAAGCTGAAAGGCCTGACAAAGTAATATTTAAATGCAGGAAGGGTGCCAAAATGATAAGTGAAGGGACTTGAGCCCTCCATTCATATGCAGAACAGGTAAAGTACAAGCTGTAGCAATGCAAACTTCAATTTGTCTATTTCTGTGGTCCCACCATCTCCAGAGTATGGCAGCTCCCTCCAAGTGCTCTTGACACAGCAGTAATATTTTCTTCTCTTGCAGCATATTTGAGACAAAATATTATTAACTCCAAGCTTGTTTGCCTGCTCTGGGCCCAGGTGTGTGTATGTAGAAACCTCAGCATCTTTGCCTGTCTGTTTTCATGCACAGTGCTGCTTAGAAGAACACTGGACATGGACAAGATTACAGGAACAAACCTAACGTAAACTAGAGAGATTCCAAAGTCCACAACTCCTGAAATGGCTCCTTTCCATCAACCTGGAGCGAACGGAAGACATTCTTGTGTAAACATGATAACAGTTACTTTCTGGTTTGTCTATTAAATACAGGGAAATGCATAATGCAGGGTACTAAGACTGTAAAACAGTTTTGAACAAGCAAAAGACATTAAACAGCACATGCTACATGAGAGCCACGGCAACCTCACTGGTAATTATTTTAATGTTTCCTAATGCTACCACAAGATACTTATTTCACTGGCTATTATACTAAAAAATTGTCACAGTGCTGGGGGAAGCAGGGAATAGCTTGTGTATCCATAATGTGATCATTGCCAATATACCAGTGAGGGACTGTTCATTAGGGACTGTAGTGACAGGACAAGGGGTAACGGGTTCAAACTTAACCAGGGGAAGTTTAGATTTGCTATAAGGAGGAAACTCTTCCCTGTTAGGGTGGTGAGGCACTGGAATGGGTTGCCCAGGGAAGTTGTGAATGCTCCATCCCTGGCGGTGTTCAAGGCCAGGTTGGACAGAGCCTTGGGTGGCATGGTTTAGTGGGAGGTGTCCCTGCCCATGGCAGGGGGGTTGGAACCAAATGATCTTAAGGTCCTTTCCAGCCTTAACTATTCTATGATTCTGTGATTCTAATGCATTCTCCCTCAAGTATCACAGTCAGAGCCTACATATCAAACCCATTTTACTTAGTTTTACGAGGAGAAAAGCTACTTTCAAAGAAATAGCACCAGCAGGCAGAAAAGGAGAACAGAGTAACTTTATGGTCATTTCAAAAGAAAAACAGAAGGCTCAGATGAGGACATCTCTCATACCACAGTAGCTGCTCCATGCACCAGCAAAGAATGGAACAGGAGAAGTATATCCAATTTCTTCTTTTCTTATTTTTTTTTTCCTGTTTTTAATTAGATTATTGCCCCTGTACTTTTATTTAGGCTATAAATATTAAACATTGGCTGCATATTCTTCCCTGGAGGATGCTGGCAAGCTCATTGTGATGTTGCATAACTTTGTAACTTGAATGGCAAATTTTTTCCTCCCCCAGCTCAGTTTCCAGAAAAGGCATACTGCAATTTAGGCCCAAAGCTTGTCCCTTTCAGATAAGACCTTGTTTTGCTTCCCAGCTTGCTTGAAGCATAAGTGGTTTAGCCAAGAAAAAGCAGGGAACTCTAAGGTTAAACAGGAAGATGGACAAGAGAACAGCTTGATTGACTGGACCTTCAAACACTTTGGCTGTTCTAAATTCTAAACATAGTGAGAATTAATGAGGTAGAACCGTCCTTCACCAAAAATTGCCCTAATGCTCTATCACTGAACACTACAGAAGAAACAGAAGGCAAGCTCCCACACCCACCTTCACACTGGCATAGCTACTGGTTTCCCTTTCAAATAGGTACATTTAAACTTACTTCTGATAGAGCATGCTGATATACCGTCACGAGGGACAGGCAGGTTGATCCCAGAGAGCAGCTAATCAAGCCAACTCAGATGGCAGTACAGGGAAGGAGAGCAGAAAAAAAGCTCTTTGAGTTATAAGCACATCTGGCTCTTCCAGATCAAGTAGAAAAGGCCACAACAATGACTTTTACCACCACCTCATCTTTTCTCCCTGTCACACAGGTTCTCAGGAAATACGAATCACTCTGTGAGGGGCATTGATGCTTCTGATATAGACAGTTTCTGAAAAGACAAAAACACACCCGGCTGCAGAGCGGTACCTTTGGGGCTGGTCTCATGTGTCTATGAGTCTGAATACTCCTGGGTCTGGAGGGATGGCTTAAGGGGTCTGCTAACCATGCAGCAAGCAAAAATGTAACCTAATTTACACTTAGACTATTTGCTACCTAAGGAAATTAATCTATGTGTCTGTCTTTAAAACAATCCATCTAATGTATTTAAAACAAAACAAAAACCTAATACATAAGAAACAAACCCAAGTGTCACAATTATCATTTCTGTACACTTGCATGTAATTAATCCAAATTGATGCCACCATCATGCATGTGTGCGCCCAAAGGACACCATCTTCACCATCTTATCCCTGATTTGAGGAACAGCTGAAGAATATCCTTGCAAGGGAAAAAGGGTACGTAATAGAATCATGGAATGGTTTGGGTTGGAAGGGACATTAAAGCTCCAGCTCCCCTGCCATGAGCAGGGATACCTTCCACTAGACCATGTCACCCAAGGCCCCGTCCAACCTGGCCTTGAATCTTGATGCTTTTTTCTCCTGAATCTCATCCTGGTTACTAGGTCTATTATACTAGGTCTACAGTAGGTCTGAATCCTAACTCTCTTTGCTAAGATTAAATATTGCACCTTTCAGCACTAGTGAAAACTGGAATTACTGTAAATAACTTTCACATTGGGTTCAGCCTTCTGTCAGTTGACTCATTCCCATGCTTTACAGTACTGGCCAGGTCCATAAGAGGCAGGACTGGAAGACAGTTCCAGAGTCACCAAGTCCAGGCCTATACAGCTGCAGACTAGCAGCTCATATATCATCCTCATCTCCTACCAGGGACATGATGCATTTTGTACCTGCAAAGTCAATAGCTGTATTGTTTAGATCCAGACCCCCTTGAGTTCAGGGCAAAACGTCATTTGACTTAGAGACAGCCCAACTCTAATTCTAGTTACAGCTGCCCAATCCATTTGCTTCCAGCAACTGCAACATTTGGCTTCTTTCAGCAGTGAACACCATAACCCTGACACTGATGAGATGAACAAACACAAAGAAATATGCAAGGAAGACAACAGGTAGAATCGGGAGCAGTACAAACGAGAAAGTCTGTCCTTAGATGCATATTAGGTGGTGTTTTTAATATCTAATTAATTTGGATCCTTTTCCTTTGTACTCTAGACATGTGCTGGGAAGTGAGGCGGAGAGAGGTTGAGAACGAAGAGAGGGTGTCATCACGGGTAGTTCATCACCTTGATTTGCAAAACCAGCCAGAACTCTCCACCTTTGCAATCCAGTTGAGGTAGGGTTCAGCATGTAAGATGGGGTTTCATATTTGTCAGCTTTCTGTATCTATCACTGCAGAGGAAATGAAAATACAATAATGAGCAACGCACCCTGTAGCCTTGGAGCTAATTACACAACTTTCTTCACAAAGTAAGTGGAAAACACATGAGCTTGGAAGATATCCATGGAGCAATTAAAGACGCACTTGTCAACATGTCACAAATACTGTGTTTTTACAGTTGAAATGAAAACACAAAATGCCATCTGATTGAACTTCAGAATAATTAGCACATCACAGCACACAACCGCGACAAGTACCTGTCAACAGCTATCAGCACAGCAGTGACATTTTCCACTGTGAAAAATAATGCCATTTCCCACTTTTGAATAGTAACACTATTTTTTGTCCTTTGAAAAAGCAGCATTGTTTAAACCAGAGATGTATCTGTAAAACAAGATTTCATTCTGCTAAGTTAACTCAAACACTTACTTCATAGATTTTGTAACCGAAGCTCTAATTCGACATGCAAAAGCCAATGAAGCTCTAATTCCACACAGCTCCTGGAGGAAGAACCCTTGCTAGCCAGTGCCTATGTACTCCCAGAACTCTTAGTCTGTATGCCGAGCTGCATAACCAGCAATGCTCTGGACTCGTACCACACTGGTTATTTCTTGTATGAAACACACCAATATAAAGATACACCAGAGACTTGGGTATTATGAGCGATGTTCAGCAATTTTCAGACAAGTTAATAATGACAGCTCTGCTGTGCTCCTGGAGTAGCTTGTTAAGAGAAAGGGAAGAAAAAGTCAAAGAAAGTCTCTGTGAGGATTTATTAAAGTTGACAACTGTGCTACTGCTCTGCTTTCTGTAAGCAAGTTGGTCATTAAGAGGTGTGATTGATTGAATTGCATAGGCTGGCAAGTACAATCTCACCCCTTTTGGGTGGCTGTGCACAATTATACACTTGTCCATGACTTTAGCAAGTCACATGAGCTTTGACTGTTTGGTCTTTAGAGTCTTCTAAAAGAAAAGATTCTAGCAACAACAAACTAGCGCTCCTACGAAGACAAGATTGGAAAGAAAGGCTGGAAGAAATCAATGTAGAGTCAGCCTTGGGTACTGACTGTAGGGCAGGACTGAGCAGGAGTCAGGTCCCTCATTTGATGTAGCTGACAGTAAAATCGGTATTGCCTGATCGAGGATGTGGTTTTCCTATTTGCAGCACATTGCAGCCCTCCTCTGTTCCATCTCTCTCTGTGCTCTGAAACAACACAGCACAGTGAAGCACCAAGCAGAGATGCTGAA
Source organism: Pezoporus wallicus (assembly GCF_028554395.1). Taxonomy (NCBI): domain Eukaryota; kingdom Metazoa; phylum Chordata; class Aves; order Psittaciformes; family Psittacidae; genus Pezoporus; species Pezoporus wallicus. The sequence goes on from NW_026640775.1 coordinate 3,907,434, forward strand.
GTTAGCTTTGAGAGCCTCAGTTTTGGGTGATAGCAGTAATATAGCCACATTGGCTGAACACACTGTCCGGGCTGAGAAGCAGGTATAATTTAGAGGGAGCTTGATATTCTGCATGATGCTTCCTTGTGACACATAGTTTTACCTTACATGAGAGGTAAATCAATTCCTGTAGCCGTTCCTAACTTGGTTTGTCTGCCCACCAGAGTGACAGCTTTCAATGCCAGCTGGCATGAGACTGGTGCCATCACAACAAAAAAGATCTCTATTTATATTAACAGGATTAAGTAACTGATCCATAGAGGCAGCTCATCTCCACTCAGAGCATAGAAACCCACCTCCAGTGAAATATGTATCATTATATCACAGTCCTGAGCAGTCAGTTCTGCTGAGGCTTCACATACCCTATTTGTCTTTGTCTTGTATTTGTCTTGTCTTTAGCCTTTTAAAAGTCAGGTGTTTATTTTCAGTAGCAGTGATGGCTTCTGGTATAACCCATGGGAAGACACCAGTATCTCCAGACAGCAAGAGACCTCATCACGTTTCTTAGACACTTGCATCTGCAGTTTCCAGATTGTGCAGAGAGCTCAGGATGACCTAGAAAGTTGGACTGCTACTGGTACCGTTGTATGCCAATCCAGCCTGGGGCTTGGCTAATACTGGAATTGTAACAGAAATAATCCAAAAGCCTTGTTGTGTTTAAATGCCTTCCACTTCTGACTCGCCTCAGTGTGAGAGGAGCCCTCTCCCTACTGTGTAAGTTTTATACCATTGAAGCTAAAAGCAATTTTGCTGTAGAAAACCTGAGTCTCTCAGTATGATGTTCTACTAAATGACACTGGAGCATTTGCTGTGAAGTTTGCTGATTAGGAATGGTCATGGACCAGGTGGATAAAGCTGGTGCTTTCTCCCACATCATGTAAAATTCAGACGAAATTTTATTTAAAGTTTAACAACAAAGATCTTCAAGGGCAAGATTTGTCTCTCTGTCTCCATCCCCTTGAGCACTAATCCACAAATCTCTGCACTTCCACCCACCACATAGAAAATACCAAATGCTACCAGAATACTGTATCTGTGGCTTTTTAGGCTTGACAACGAGTATAAGAAGCCACAAGGAAACAAACTGTTGAAATTTCCAACAGCTCTCCAGAAACCTGCAACATCCACAGAACTCCTGCAGTGACCGAGTTGCTGTTGTGGTTGCCTGCCCTGCAGCCCAGTGTCCCAGAACAGAGATGGCCAGCCCCTCCTGTGAACACCACCACGACCACCATCTCTTGGAAGCTGTGGGGCAGGGCCACCATCTCCGTAACTCCAAGTCAGCAAGAAAACTACCACTTGTCCCCTGGCTGAAGGGTAAAGAAACCAACACTCAAGAACAAGAACCTCTGCTCTGCAATAGATGTGCTGATTGCAGATGGAGATTTCCTATTTGGTTTTTATTTTAGAGCGGTGCAGATGTAGAGACTCATGGCTTATGGAGTGCGGAAAAGCCTTCAAACAAACCAGCTACTGAGCCACCAGACCATGGAGACACAGTCATTCTGGCTCTATATAGCCCACTGACACTATCCTGGAGCTGCAAAGAGTACTGGTGTTAAATAGTTTCCTTCCAAACCACTGTGAACTGGAAGACAGAGTAAACGTTTCTTAAAACTAAAACTACATGGGGATGTACTGGAATTCCACCAGCCAAGGTAAAGAAGAAAGTTCCCGCTCCTCCTCTGGAGGTGAAATGGGCTGTTAGATCAGTTCTGTCACCAAAAGGGTTGACCCTTTTCTGACTCCATCACTTCTTTTATTATTGAGCACCTAGCTGCTTAATGAGCAATTTCAGGCCTCAGTTATTCTGGGGGATTGGGGAAGAGGGCAGAACACAGCTCCCCATTAACAATTTCTCATGGTTTTGGTTCTTAACCTACTTTACTTATTTTTGGTTTTGTGGAGAAGGACCAAAAAGAACCCCCACAAGACTGAATAATAGGTGAGTAGGAAGAGAGCCTTTCTCCACAAAAGCCTGTCTGCAGTGAGCTCAATAGGTAACTGAGCTTGTGGTTTCCAGTACAAATCACCCTCCAGGGACAATTATTATAATCCTTCTGTGTCCATGGAGGTTGATGCTGGCAACCACATCATGACACATATATATGGGGTCTCCTTGGCAGCCTTGTACAAGAGCATCCTCATGCAGTAGAAGTATCTTGGCTGAAAGATCTTAGGCTGGATAATGTCATTTTCACGTGCTAGAGCCATTGATTCAGCTCATGGTGCTGCTAGGGGAGAAATGAATAGTACTGTTTAGCAACAGTACAAATGCACCTTGCAACATCTGTGCCATAGTAGAATGACTCCAAAATGGAAACAAAGCACAGAAACTGCAGGGCTAACAGTAACTCTCTGAAGAGGCAAATCTTCTGTAAACTCCAACATGTCACTAAAAAAGTTTCATTTTCCACTTAAAAGCCTTGTCATTATTGCATGCTGCAGAGATTTAATGAAAGGTGCCTTTTAAACTAATTTAGGTGAACTGTTCAAAAAATCCTGGAAGGATACGTAATTATATTTCAATATGATTTGCACACGTTTAGTGTAAGTTCATGCCTTCTCAGGCTGCTCACCGAGAATCTAAATGACATGCTATTGGCTTGGCTGAGAGAGGCTGAAAGGTGGGGGCTGTCCACGGCAATGCCCCAGCTTGGGAAGTTCAATGCTGACCTTAGCATGTGGCAAGTGAAGATGCCATCTGAGGGACAGAAAGGTCTGGGTGGGCTGGAGGTGTCTCTGGGGAGCAGGCCCAAGTAGAAACCTTTGTGGCTCAGCCATTAGGCTGCCCTCCCTTCAACTCGCCCACAGGGCAGAAAGCCTGGCATAACTTAGAAGGGGAAAGCTTTGAGACATGAGCATTTTGAGCCTTGCAAAGACTAAGGAACTACAAGGAGCAGTTACTCTACTAGTACCAGTAGTAGCAGAGAAAGGAACTACAAAAGACTAAGGAACGTTTGTGAAGCTTGAACAAACGAGACCCCAAGGAGGGGAATACTATGGCAGAAGCATGAAGTGCCTACACTATCGGTCCCTTTAATGTGACATCCTGTTTCCCAGGACAAGATGATTAGTAAAGGTTACAGAACCCCCCAGACACACTGAATGTACACAGTGATGCTTCCTGTAGGTTTTCCTCCCAAGCTTCCCACACTTAGTGGTTTAAGGGCATCCTGCACCATAAGCTACAGCCAGATCATTATTTTACCAGCCTCCCACCCTGCATGCAAACAATTAATTTCATTTTCAACGCAAGTACATTTTTAGACTGCAACATCCTGTGGCAGTGACTGCCATTTAGTTATGTGCAGTACAGAAAAAAAAAACCCAGCCTTCTTTAACTACTTTAGCCATAGCTCTCTTGTGGTGGTGAGCAGTGGTAAATCACTGTTCCTTGTTTACCTTTCCCACAGATTTTATGATCTTGGAACTACTAAAAACACATGCCAAGAGAACTCCCCAAGACAAGTCTAAACCAGTAAACACCTGGGAAACAAACAGAGGGAGAAGAGAGAGAAGCAGATTAAAGCAAAAGTCAATATGTATCAACACAGAGTTTTAAAGCTCTGCAAGATTTAAATAGGAGTCAGCACCATTCCTCTTGTTCTAAGGAAATCAGTAGCATCTCACATTTCCCGAGTTCATCGCTTTTCTTCTGTCTAATTTGTAGAAGGCAGCATGTCTAACAGAGACACTGCTTTAAGGTGCTATATGGAAACTTCCCCACCAGTTTTATTTTCAGGTTGCTTTGATTCCCACCACGGTTTCACCTTCAAAGATACTTCAGAGCATATCCAGCTGATGGTTCGTGTACACGTCCCCAGCCTAGTCAAGAGTCTAGCGCTTGCTTTGACAGGCATTTTTCATCTTTATCTTCCTAAACTGCATACATATACCCCAAAGTGTTTCCCATCTAGTGTCCTAGCCTAACAACTGCACTTTAATTGGTCTCAGGCATTAAACTGAGCCCAATCACCAACTGAGCAGAGTAGTGCCTCACATACAATTTCTATTGTTTTCTTTTAACATTGTGCCTCAGATAGCTGAGAAATAAACATAGGCTGATACCCATCTGTCAGACCAATAAAAATAACACATTTAATGGGGTTAGAAGCATCTCTGCTTTGTTTCCTCCTCTGGCCCTGCAGTAAGAGCTGCTCAGAGTGGTCCTGAGGTGAGGTTATCTACAGAGATAGCCTCAACAGGCTGCCTTCGCTCGTACCAGCCCTGGGACAGGTTCTGTCCACCAAACATCCTCCAGAAGTAACCCACAAGCTCTGTGTCCTCCAGTAGCCTCAGGGGGCCAGGTCAGGAGCAGATCAAGCCCCCATGGGGCAGGCACCAGCCTGACTTTAGGGCATCTGCATCCATGACTCTAGCCAGAGCACTGGGAGACACACGCCGCTCACAGCTCATAAGCTGTAAGATCCAGCTCAGTTAAGCTGGGTTCTTTTTAACTCTGGAAAATGCTGCCCTAAGAAACAGCAAACACTTGTGCAATCAGAATTACCCATCTGACTCCAGCTACCAAAAAGAAACCTTGAGGAATCTCACTTTAGCTGTAAACAGGCAGTAAGCAGCACTTTGGGTGTGCAGCGTTGAGTGGCCAATGCCAGTTTAACAGCTTAATGCAAACACAGGCCATTAATTTAAGGTGGTTATTTTTAGCAGCTGTAGAACTAAAAACAATACTTGCAGAGTCAAGATAAACACAAATAAGGAGGGTGTGAGTGTCTGCACCCCCCTTGCCGCTGCCACCACAGCGCTGACCTGCCATACCCTGTGCCACACACAGCTCCATCGTGGGCCTCCTGCACCCCTGGTGAAGTTACTACAAGTTGTGAGCTTTTATTTTCAGATACAGTGGTGGTGTTGAGACAACCAGGCTCCTCACAAGAGGGGCTTACGCTGCAACGCTAAACAGCACTCACTCATGTCATGAAGTTTCTCTCTTTGACATCTTCCTTGGGTGATGTAGCAACCCCAAAGTGTTACTCAAGGGAAAAATTGCCTGGAGGGACCTTGAGTCACCTCATCCCACAGTCCCCATATACACACACACACACACACACACACATAAATATATGTGTGTGTATGTGTATATTATATATATATATATATATACATATATATATATATATATATATATATATAACGAGCAGAAGCCCCAAAGTTCTCTTTTAACTTGGGAAGATCAACTCTGGGTCAAACCCAAATGCAAGTCACTGCTTCTGTTTGCTCTCCATCACACCATGTGGCACACGTGAGGTTCTCATCGTGGATGCCCTGATGCCAGTTTACACTGACATTAAAAGGGAAATCAGATTCTTTGCCTAAATATGTTACTATTTGGTTTTGAAAGCCAGCGACAGGCAGAGCTCCATTTGCTCTGTGCTTAACCTAGAGTAAAACCTACTCTCAAGAAAAGAACTGGCTGAAACAAGTATATACAGAAGAAAGAAGCAGCTGGGGTTTAGCAGCAGATTTTTCACTATGCGCCCAGGTCAGCTCCTGTTAAAGATGGGAATGGACATTTGCCTGAGCCCGTGGTGGCTGGGTGCAGCAGGGGATGGGCTCAGCAGCAGAGAATGCTCATGGAGGGGTCTTGCCAGAAAGCAATCACTTGCAGGCACCCAATGGTCACCCGACACAATGAGGTAGGTCAGAAGTCACTGGTGGTCCTCAGCAAAGCTTTGCTAGGGGAAGGAAAGCCTTCCCTCTCTAACCTGATACGTATCCCCTGGTGTGTCAACTTAGTTTGTAATTTTAAGAGGTAAGAACTCCCTCAGACAAGTCTGTAACCAGGAAGATTTCACAGGAAAAGAGATGAAAAGGGCAACTGAATGAAAAACAAATTGTATGAGGAAAGTCAGATTCTGCCCAACAAAGGCCCTCCTGCATCTCCCAAGCTCAGTGGTCTCTGGGGAGCCACCCTCCACAGACAAGGTGGCAACTGCTGCCTTGCACTGTGCCTTCACCCATGGCCCCACACATCTTCCCACCCTCTTTGATAAATGCCCAAGCTCCTTCTCCACTCCACTCCCCACCAGCAGGCCCCGAACCAAAACCCCATGCTGGTATTTTGTGCATGAAGAAGGGAGGCCAGTGGTGTGGCACATCCCCTGATGACTTCTTTCTATTTATTAAGGTTTGATTTATCTCTGGAGGCCAAACACGCCTTGGCAAGAAAGCAGTCTCACACCATCCCATGCAGAGGACAACTGAGCAATCAGAAAAGCCAGTCGTCAAAGAGAAAGGCCTAGTGACACTTCCCTCTAGGCAAGGCTGCCATCTTACTGCAAACATTTACACCATATTTTGACCTGAAAGAAGACTATCAAGTCTTACGTAGAAGATTCAGCCATCTAGCCCCTTCATCACCCTCTTGCATTGGCATGGTGTGCACCAGCAGTCACCTACCAGCTGCCACACGGCATCGCAGAGCAAGGGACAAGCTGCAGTGGTATAGCCAGGGACAGGGTCATTAGATAGCTTCGTGAGTGCAAGGTCCTCCCACAAAGCACAGCAAGAGACCTGCCTTACCATGAAACCTCCAGCACCCACAACATCCTCAGGAGATCCACCTTGTCTAAAGCTGGTCCTGCACCACCGCAGTGCTGCCAATACGGAGTCTCTGGACAGGCAGCAGGTCTTAAAGGAGGGAAGGCAGGATGCAAGCTGGTATACAAGACTTAAAGGGAAGTTTGGATTGCCCCAACAACTCACACCAAGGGGAGAGAGGTAAAAAGGGAATGATCAGTGGCGATGGGGTTCCTTAAAAAGGAGAATTAAAAACCAATTTTCGAGCTGTCCGTGAAGTTCTAACTCCCTGCTCAAGTTAGTGAAATTTGCTGTCTGCATTTGCATCTGTAATTCCTTTGGATGATTCTCACTTAAACTTGGTAAGTTCCAAAATCTGTTAATAACTAATGAATACAAGCTGAACGCCCTTTAATTTAACAAATTTTCTAGTATATGCTTCCAAAGCACAGATTACCCAATGGATGCTTAATTTGATGAACGCATTAAATACTTCGCTTTGGCATTCAATGCATCATCATGTGATGTTGTAATATACTGTGTATCATCATGCACAGACAACACAAAAAATACACACCTGAAAATGTTTTCCTTCTGGAGAAATAAAAGCCCTACACAAGAAAAGCCTCGCAAGTTTAAAGTAAAAAATAAAAGTAATTAAACGCAACAATTCCTGAACTACAAGCCACCAGGGCGAAAACACATGTTATTAATGATGACGTGACCCACAGGAATGGATACATGTGGGTCCAACCTTGCAAAGCCAAGCTCATACACGTCTTCAATCCCTACACTCCAGGATCTGACTTGCCTACAGGCTTGTTTGGAAATGCTGCTATCCACGTGCTTGAATTAGAGCAGCTACTCAAACAGCTCAGGAACCCCTGGGTATCCAGAAGTTACACAGATGGCAGCCACTGCAAACAGTGGAAGGCCGGTTTCCTGATTATTTTCCTGTTGTTAAGTATGCCCTTTTCAAATGTTTAACATACAAAAATAAAGGACATAACATAACCCCAAACCCTGCTTCTCAGAAATACCTACCTTTAAAATCCAGTGCAGCTGGGTTTATTAAGGTGTCCTCTTCTGGCCTTTAAAAACAAAAGCTGGCTTGCTGACACCTGCTTTCTTTGCTTGGAAAAGGCATCAAAATGAGCATCTGTTTGTGCAAATACTCAATTTATTTAAGAAACTGGCCAGAAAACTGCTACCACAGACCATTCTTGATAACATACAAAACACGTTTAACAATCCTTCAGTTATGCATGAGTTTATAAAAATAACTTACAAGACGATTCTCAAAATCTCAGTAGAAATACATGAATTCATTAACCAGGTAAAAATTTCAGCATAAGGCATTCTGCCCAGAGGGCCAGAGAGCTCACCCTCTATTTACACCGCCTGCATTACTAAACTCCTGAGAACCATTTAACAAAAGTAACCCAAACCTTTCTGCTAAAAAAAGAGGGAAATGAAAGACCAGATCAATAAGCTCATTCATTTCCATTACAGAGAGACATTTTTACCATTTCTTAATAAATATGTATGCAAGTTTATCCAACACAGGAGGAACATTCAGGAATCTGTTCTTTCCGATGGAAACCTGTTTTGAAAGTATTTTCTTAAATATAAATCAAAACACAAATGGAACTAAACACAGCTTTTAGGCCGTATCTACATAGAAGATTTTTCACTACAGGTTTCTGGAGGTTGGGTGGGAGGTTTGCTTGTTTGTTTGCTTTGGGGAGTGTTCTTTGGTTCATTGTTCTAATTCTACTGGCCCACTAATCTGAGGGGAAGTCTCAATACTGCTGTGTGCAAAGTGGCCAATTTAGACCTGGAATGGTGTGACATACGACAGCTCACCCAGAAAGGAAGGGCTTATTCAGATTTAGTAAAGTTTGCACGGAGCTCTTGGAAGCACAATTCATTCCACACTGGAATTGTGTCAGTTCCAAACTGGATTAATTATAATCACATAAGCTGCAAGATAAAGCTAAGAAGATAGTGTCTGTGTTAAATGCACGGTTGCTATTTCCAGAGGGAAAAAGGGCAACTTTCTGTATAATGCAGCCATAGTAAAAAGTAATTTCCTTCCTCACTAAGGAGAACATTTTCACAAATAAATAACTCTAAAATAAAAAGTCACAACTGAGTCAGTTCGAAGCCAAGAAATACGTTATTCTAAAAGGCACTAAAGTATCTTCCAAAGATATTTTCTTCCACAGGATCAAACATGTAGATACAACTTCCCCTCCACAAGCATGTAAGCTGGTAAAATGCATGCTCATGAGGAGACCTTGCAACTGCTGTGTTATAACCTAAGTACACAGAGGCACTATACAACTATCTGAAGTTGTGGTCATTTTCTTGAGTCCAGAAGTTCTTTGTTCAAGTAAGAAACTAGAGAGGAATAAAATCAAACCAAAACAGTTGTGGTCCAGCTGTGCTAGCAGTTGTTCCATCACTGCCCACCAGACAATGCAGGCTTCAGGCTGTGACTTCATGAAAGCATTTAAATGCTCTGCTAAGCATCAGCTTGGCAGTCAATACTCCCATTGCCTTGCTAATTGCCAGCCGATCACCGCAAGTGCCCAACTCCCACAGTGCTCTTCTCCTTTGGATGATGCTCTGCTCAAGATCTACACATTTCCACAGGAATGCCTAAGGACAACTTCTTCCAAAACCTTTCTTCTGAATTGCACAAGTCAAGTCAGACACTGCGATGAAAGCCAGCCTCTGGCAATAACAAGAATGGGAGGTCTTTAACCTCAGCATCCAGACAAAAGGGTATTTTCACCAGAACGCTTAGTCACGGTCAGCGTGGTGAATATCTGAAGAGAAAAAAAAATAAAGAGAAGACTTTTAGTATGGTTAAAATTAATCCTTTTTTGGAAGATCAACTTGCACTTAATGCTCAAAGTCACTGTCATTTCTTAAGGTAATAAAAAAAGAACAAACCCCACACATTTAGACTCCTTGCCGCTGAAAAGCAAACATACAAATACCCTTTCTTCTCTCAATTTACTTTATGGCCTTCCTGTTACAGTAGAAAAGAAAGAATTAAGAAAATCACATGGCTTTATACCACCTTTTGTTTTAATGCTCCTAAGTTTTTACAGTGGGAATGAGCTCAGAACTAATAAACTTCACTCTTTACACCTAATGAGTAAATGTCTTTATGTCTCAAAGATAACTAATTTGGGAAAGTGAAGTTAACCCAAGGCTACAGCATTTGGAGAGAACATAAATTTTGCCTCTGTACCTTTCTAGATATTACAGAAATGTGAAACTGATTGCTGATGTAGGTATTATGTCTGGGATCTGTATCCTCTTTATAACAGCTAAGAAAACACTCAGTAAATCTATCTGTGAAAAGTCCAATCTTTACTGCTTTCAAGTCACATTAAAGAAAACAACATATTCAGGAATAATTATTGTAAAATTGAAAGGTATCAAAATTCAAGAAGAAGAATTCTATGAGAACTCGTTTAATATTAGAACTTTACCATGCGAATAATTGCATAGCTTTGCATAGATATAATATAGAAAGGAAAATAGGAAATCAAAACCACTTCTATCTAAATGGTTCAAAGTTGCAATAATTAGCTATCATTAAAGCTATCAGGAAGAATAAACTTAACACAGAATGAAGTACATACACATTTCAGTTATGCAAATACCACTGATGTATCTAAAGATAATGGGTATCTGAAAGCCCTACAGTTCTCCAAGTAGAAGCTTTGCTGCAGTAAGGCTGCTAGCAGCTCTTCAGAGAGCATCAATAAATGATATACCTATTTCACTTTCTATAAGCAGGTAAAGCACTATGCACTAATAAGGAAGACAAATGCATGTCTAATATACATGGGAGAACAACAGCAATATATTCAAACTATACTGCATAGCTTGAGACAGCGTTTCTAACTCCAGTTCTGATCCACAGACTGACAATGTATGGGAACCCCCATTTATTATTATTTCACTCTGAAAGACAAAGATTAAAAAGTGCAAAATTGATCTGCTTTATTCTTGGCCTGACTGTAAGTTTTGGGTGTGTTAGCCAGTCCCAAGTGCCTGCAGGAACCATACAGCTCCCTAACTCTAGGAAGTCAGCTGGTAGTAACTTTGTAATTACTGGAAACATGAGGGTTTTAACAGATTTTGTTAGTTATTCAAATGAAGACAAAACCTTAGATCCAATGGGTGGAAAGCCATCATTAGCTAACTTGAAGAATCATCCCAGCTTTCAGAAGACACTTTCTCTTCATCACAGATGGTCGATTATATATGCCTGTATTTCAAGCAGCGCAGTACAGCCAAGGCTGAGAGGTAGTTCTCTGCAAGGCTGAGCTCCTACCAACTCTGTGCTTACAGTTATTTGTACTTTACCTTGCAAAAAATTCTATTCAGAACTCACTATCTGCAGAATAAAATGCTGGTCAAATAAAAGAAGTGAAATCTGGATCCAATTTGTAAGCAGTGAGGAAAGGGACTCTCAAGTCTTACAGTCTTCTTCTAGTTGAATAATACCATGTTTCACAGGAGACTTTGTGCAACAAATTAGTACTTATGCTAGTGAAGATGTCAGCATTTGACCCTGAAACACTCTCCCTTTCCTGCTCAGATCAGACTTCCTCTTCCTTAGCTTTTACATGGCCTCAAGATAAAAATAATGCTGGTAATACTCATCATTCTATTAATCCAGATACGTGCAATCCTCACAGATTCCAAACAATGGAAAAGCATTTTTTAAAATCAAAGAATACCATGTTGCACTTTGATTTTTTGTTTACTGCTTGAGAGATTAAATTAAGTAACAGGCATAAAAAAACCTTTTGAAAACTGGCACTAAAAAATGATCGCTGTTCCCTGGAGCTTTTAAACAGCCTATTTCTCCTGAGCCAATTTCTTCCTCCCCCACTCAAACAAATATGATTATCTGAAATTACCTCCCTAAATTATGTCTAATCATCATTCTATTCAGTTTCAATTTTAGCAGCTCAGATGTCCAGAATAAATTATGACTATCATCCTCCCTTCACGCTGCATATGCTAATATCCCACTTGAGTTCACAGGTTTGAATGCCTCCCTCAGAGTTCCCCCTACTAATGTAAGGACCTGCTACCCCTCTTCAAGGGCTTCTAAGAACGCCATTAGATGATACTACAGAAAAAAACCCACAAAACAGAATCTATACTGTGGATGCTTCAAAGATGATTCAGATTGTTAGCAGTCCATTCCATTAATACAGTTCATATTCTACTGCTTATACTGTATCACTTTGAAAGACAAGAGAAGCGGACTTCACTTCTGCAGAGCAGCATCCTGGTGAAATCTTGCAATGCTCTGTAGCTAACACAGAGATTCTGTACAGAGATGTACAAAGGTCATAAACGGTTTGCAGGGATCCTCAGCTAATATAAACTGGTCCTAATGCTACTAGTGTCAGTGGAGCACCTCTGACTGACACCTGGGAGAAGTTGTCCCACACCCACTTCAGAAAATTAAGCTCTTCAGGAATGAGGAACAGCAAGATAAACACAAGAAGAAATGTTTTTGTGTGGCCTCATGTCTTCACTTCAAAAGTAAAGGAGAGATCTTTAAAAGGGCAGAGTAGAAAAACTGTCCCCTTCCATAGCACCAGTTTGTAAGCCTATTTTGAGCACACATATCTAAAAAAATTAGCTCTGACAACCACTCTAACTGAAAAGTATTTAAAGCCCTCAAAAATGGATCTTTGAGTGGAAGGAAAATTCTGTACTTCCCAGCAGAGAGCGCACTGGATTAGGGAGACCATAAACATCTCAAATGAACACAGCATCAAAAAAAAGTTTAAAACAATCCCAGATTAAACCCAAATGTTAGATTTCTAAATATTAAAACCAGATCCTTTCCTGTCTTTACCTCTCCCCTGCCTTCCCCCAGACTGGGAATTCTTTAACAAAGTTCTGCTATTCAGATTTCCAGCACCTTATTCCAGAACACTAGAAAAGCTGGGCTATGAGGTGACTTCATATACCCACCTCTGCACAAACGGGATGAATTCCTATGGTGCTGTCCAGCTGTTCTTTTGTTATCCCACATTTCATAGCAGCTGCAAACCCTTGGGTGACTTCTCCAGCATTTGGACCAAGGACATGGAAACCAATGACTCTCTCCTAAATATCAAAGGTAATAAAATACAAGCACAGTCATGCATTCAGTTCTCTTTAGACAACATGTAAGGTTTTCTTACTCGGGACTATATAATTTAAACAGCTCACAAAACATATCACAAATTAATGTAACCACACAAATGTGAACTATCAATTATTAGCACCAACAGATGGGAAATTGTGGGTATAATTTTGTTCTCTGAAAAGATTCAACTGAGAATCACCAACCAGCCTCCTTACAAAGTTTTGTGCAGAGGTCCTCCATTTACATCAGTGGCATACAAATTAAACACACACCATGTTCTATGCTTCATTATTGTGCATGTCCAAATTGCAAACCTGCATTTACATTACAATTTACAAACCTGCAATTCCACGCATTCCCACAAGCTGCTTGCCTAAGTATGGATGAGCACTTTGCATAAAGGTTTGCAACAACAGGGCCTATGCTAGGTGTGTATCTACTGAAGAACTTTCAATCTGACAGGTGCTTATAGGAAAAGGCCACAAGCTGAAGTTCTGGGTAACCAGATGTGGCAAGAACTGCATTGTAACTAAACTGATGTTTGCCCTGTGTTCGCTGCCATTAGGAGATAATGTACGTAGAGACTGGCAAAACGAACTGAAAGACATCTATTCCATTACAAGGAAGATACTGTTACTTCACACTTCTCATATCTATATCATTGTTAGATTGAAAAATACATCAAATTGCATGTATATCCTCAGCAAACACTCAGCAGAACAAGCTGCACTGACTTGACCTGCTTTTCTTAAAGAAAAGCTTGCTTCTCTGAGAAAATCAAGTGCCTCTTAACAAATGCCAACTGCTGTGGGCTTTAGTGGCTTTCAGAGCATTAATCAGATTTTGCTGCGTAGAGATGTAGCCCAGTTGGGTATCAAGAGTTATCTGCTCTTCCCACTAAACATTACATGCAAGAGAGTGTGGATATTCAGTACACTGAAAGGTTATTTTTCTTTCAGTAAGCCTGAGGAATGAGATTTACCACAGAGCTTACTTTAATAGGAAGAGCTGTAATTAGGAAATAACTAAAATGGAATTATCCTTATTTTCCTTTAAAAATATAGACATGTAAAAATGAAACCAAGGCAATGAAACCGAGGTAACTGAAGTTTCAAACAGTTACTGAACTATTTTTCATTCAGGGTAACTTTCAATTCTATCCCTATATGTTTAAACATGTTCCCAATTCTCAGGACAAGAAATGGAAACAAATTAATGGAACACTTTAAATCACTGTTAAACCTTTCATTTTCTTCAGTAACTTTGAATTAGGAATACAAACATGGGTTGCAGACTACTCCAGAAAGAGGACATGGGCAAATCAGACAGGTTTGAAAATCTTACAAAATGGTCACATGCTGCTTAGAAGGACTGCAGGAAGATAAACGTGTATCTAACGATAAAAAAAACCACCATAAAAATAGGTAAAATAGATCAAAATCTTTTAGGACTGATAACTCTAGGCCACTATCTTAACAGGAATACATTTTATCATCAAATTATGCTTCACAGTAACTCATATGATTAAAATCAACTGAATTTTTATTAAGAAGATGATGATCGTTCAGAGAGAGGCATACCAATTCTTTTAACCAATTAGTGATTTTGCTTGTGCTTCAGCAGGTATTGTACATTTCCACTGCCAGGAAATCTTATGCTAGTCCAAGGATAATCCTGGCATTATCACCTTCAATGAGATTTGTGCAGGCAAGATATATTAATCCTGTTAGAATGAGCTCAAGAGTTTTATAGATACGTGTGGATTTGCAGAGGTTACAAGTTGTGATAGCTTCCGAGAGACCTCAATTTCAGAATCTCCCAGACAAGAATGTTCCAGTTTGGGGAGGGAGAGTAAGATAAACCGATAAAACTTCTAAGCATTTTTACATGAAATGATTCACTCAATTTAAAAGCTAATGAACCATCTTAGACATATTTCTTATTTTACACATGTGGAATAAGCAAAGGCAGAATTTTGTTTTACTAATGGTCATTTTTGTATCAACAATATTTATTATATCTCAAAAGGTAGGAAAAATTAAATTCATGTTAATTTGTTTAAAATAACCTATTTATAGCTGTGATGCCAAGAGTCCCTATGATGAACACATAGCTGCTCTTTTCCTTGGAATGAAAGATGCACTTACACTGTCTTGAATATTGCAAATTATCTTTGCGTAGCATTTGTTGTTGTCTCTGGATGGCACGGTCCATTCCAGTGGCCAGAAGTGACTATGGTACACCTGTAAATACAACACAGGTTAGAAAAACAGTTGAGTAATTTCACAGAAGAGAACAGGATCTTCCAAAACCTGCCAGATTATCTTAAATAATGAGCCATGCACATAGCATTTGGAGTGTCTGACATCAGGGTGAGACTCTTCCGCCTTGATGAATGAGAAAGGAAGTCTCTACGTAACAGGCACTAATGTCATCCAATAATTAAAAAAGAAGAAAAAAGCCATAAGCATATTAGACTTCCAGGATGCAGTTCATCACGCTCTCATTAAACTAGACAATGACAAGCTTTCCTCACAGAAGGCTGTATTGTGTCTGCTTCTACTCAGAACAAAGGCAAAGATATTTCTCAGAGCAGAAAAAGGGAAGAAATAGCCTCCAACCTGGGTTTAGGACAGATGAGATTATATATCAGTGCAAAATGGAAAGCACATTAGGAAAACACCACCACATATTCCTGTCTGCCCCAAAAAGCATCACTGGACAGATTCATAACTGCAGATAAGTCTGCTCGCCCAGCTGTACAGCATGTATCTCAGAAAATGAAGGGGTGTTTTAAGGCACAGTTCTACCTGGAACTCCCAATAGCTCTCACTATAAGCTAATCTCAAATTGATTACTATTTGAAATTAGTTTTTAATTGTTCACAATTCCAGTAAAAAATATGTTCCTTCACAAAGTAGCAGAGCCAGTTCAACGTTTTTCCTCATTAATGGGTTACAAAGCATTCATATAAACATCACTATCTGAAACTGAAATTCATCAAGTCTGAATGACAGATGCAACTCGAAAATCTTACTGAAGCTTGCAAAAGCCAATATGGTGACATGATAAAAAGGTCAGAATAAACTGAGTAAGTTCTTAACCCTCTCTTAGACACAAATGCTTCTGGATGCACATTTCGTAAAACGGCTTTGGAAATTCAAAGTGCGTTTTCTACAGCGGAGCCTTGTGTTTCACAATGTAACAGCTAAGAATTTGACTTGATTACAAAAATTTGAATGGGTATATACAAACTTTGTGGGCAGGAAAGAATTCAAGCCTTTGCCCTGTAGTCAGGTTAATGGTACTTGACACACTGTCATATCCACACTGCAATTCAAAAAACGTAATTGACAAAGCTAAGAGAGAAACAAGTTCTCAGCTTCATGAACCACAACTTATCTGTGTATTTCCCCAAATAATTCTCCCCAGGTGATCTCCACGGAGCACAACATTTCAGTTTGTTGTCAAGACTCCCTCTCCTCATGCTTTCTGTAATTTCTGTACAGTGCTTTGTAAGAACAGCCTCAGGCACTAAGTGCTTACATACACCTAATTTCACTCTTGACCAGCAATCCCAGTGAATTAGAAGGGATTACTCATGTGAGCAAAATTAAGCACATACCTCCCTGTATAGTCAAACAGGAAAAATTAGCATAACACTTGGCTTTAAAAAACTAAAAATCACCATGGCAAGGAATTTGCCACACTGTAGCTACAAAAAGCTCCATCCACTTTGACATTAAAACCAATGCATTGCTTCCAGCACATACACAGCTTTAATTTGTCCTTAAGTATCTGCAGACACAAAGAAACTGCCTTCTATTTTTAAACCAAATATTCCACCTTCAAACCCTGTTTGCTAAAAATGGAACATATTTGCAATTAGAGCCATCGGAATTGGGGACTATTTTTACTACACAGGAAGATAAAAATGTACCTAGTCACCTCCTGGCTTACATCAGAGCACAGAATGCTGTTTAAATTGACTCGACGTTATTTTAAATTACAAATTGAGAACTTCAAATCCAGATGAATCTAAGGCATTTACCTCAATGTTCTCCTCCCCAAACTTCTCCACCGCAGCCTCTTCAGAATACCCGCATGCTCCATACTCCAAAGGAGTGAATACAGTAGTTGGAACATTCACATAGTCACACTGTGTGGCATTTGAAACAAAACACAACGCAACATCAGTAATAAAATCAGCACACTGGGTAAAAACTCAGCAGCCTGAAAGACAGCAAGGAAAGTTGGATCATTCATAATTCTTAAACAGAAAGACAATTTAAAGCCACACTGACATTAGTATGGATAGACTAAAGGAAGAAAAAATTCAATGCCCTTTTTAAAAACATATCAGATCACAGGTCAAACAGGAGATAAAAAGTAGACTGTTAACTGCTTCTACAAAGCACACTATTTTTAGCTGGAGATGATGCAAAGAAACCACCACCATCCAAAACCCATCATCTTTTATATGAACTGTAGTCTAGGCAATACCAAAGAACAAAAGACATGAACTACAGCTAGCTGGGGGCACAGTGAGAACTAGAGCTGACAGTGTGTTCCCAATCACATACCATGAAAGGCAAACACTGACCCTGACTTCACTGTGGCTTTAGAGTGCTGTAGAGGTTCCTTCTCTGGGCAACCTCTGGGCCTGACCACCCTCACTGTAAAGAAGTTTTCTCTTATGTTTAAAAGGAACTTTGCCGTGTTTTGGTTTTAATCCATGGCCTCCTGTCCTTGCACTTCATACTGTTGGAGAGAGTCTGGCTCCATCTTCTTTACTCTATACCATAAATACACATTGATATAAGAGCCCCAAAGCCACATCTTCTGCAGTGTATAAAAATTCCCAGCTGACTCAGCCTCTCCTCTTAAGTCAGATGCTCCAGTCCCTTAATTATAGTCATGGCCCTTTGCTGGACTTGCCCTGTCCCTCCTGTACTGGGGAGCCCCAAACTGGACAGAGAATGCACACTTGTTTCATCAGAGCCAAGAGGAGGAGTAAAGGTCACTTCACCTCTTCACCTGCTGGCAATGCCCAGGATGTCACTGGCCTTTGCCATGAGGGTACCTTGCTGGCTCATGGTCAACTTGTCGTCCAGGCCTCCCTGAGGCTTCCTCTGCGCAGCTGCTTTCCAGCTGGTGGGTCTCCGGCCTATGCTGGTGCATGGGGTTACACCCCCGCCAGGTGCAGGACTTTGCACATATCCTGTCTGAACTCCCCAGGATTCTTGTCAGCCCATTGCTCCAGCCTGATGAGATCCCTCTGAGCTGCAGCACAAACACTGGCTGCATCATTCATCTACCCCCAGTTTCGTATCATCTGCAAACCTGCTGAAGGCGCACATTGTCTCCTCATCCAAGTCATTAATGAATTAATGAAGATACTAAACAGTACTGGACCAAGTATCCAACCCTGTGGCGTGCCACTAGTGACTGGCCTTCAGCTGGTCTTTATAATGCTGGTCACAGCCTTTTAAACCTGGCAGTTCAGCCAGTTCTTAATGCACCTCACTGCCCACTTATCTCACCTGTACTTCATCAGTTTGTCTACGAGAATGCTGTGGAGACACCGCCAAAAGTCTTTCCCTGAGTCAAAGTAAATAACATCCATTGCTATCCCCATATCCAGCCGATTAGTCAGTCTGCCATAGCAGACTAGCAGGCTGATGAGCTCCATTTCATTTCTAGTAATTTTAAGTTCCACGGATTTGAACTCTAATTACTTCCTTTGTGACTAGGGATCAACTGAGATGCTACTTACTATTCTTTCCCACCTATCTGTAACACTTCATTATGTTTCGTACAATCACCTTTTCCAGAATTGTTACAACAGCAATGTAAGACAGGTTCCTATCTAAGTAATTACTCATTTCTTGGATTTGCAAAGAGATGATGTTTTCTTTGGCAGCATAAGGATTTTCATACCTTGAGAGACAGTTATCTGGCATAAAATGTAAATTAAGACATATCCATAGTATTGCAGCAAGAAAAAAATCTGGCTCCAGCTTAAACTTTGCCTGGCTGACGTAATGACATTAGGCACACTGATGCAGAATTCTGTTAACGCAATACCTGCCAGCCTAAAATAAACAACTCAATCAAGCTCTAAATCTGGCCGACAGCTGAACTTGATATAAATACAGCAGGCTCTAAAAGAAGAAAACCTTTATGCTCATGCCCTCTGGTTATGAAGGTAAAACAAGCTCTCACATCAGTGGTGCCCACATAACAGTTCTTTAAAGGCACTCTCCTCCCAGTATAGTTAAGGTGTAAATGAGTACCCATGTTACTCCCATTTGGACTAGCATAACTTGATTGAAACCTACAATTGGACTGGTATGAAACAAACACTGAATTGATGAATTCAACTTCTCAGGTATAAATACCTGCTGACTTATCGGTACATTTCATTTTCCTTTGTGTCCACATTCAATTATAAGCAGAACTATATACTATATTGAAAATATATGGATGAGAACTGAAAAAAAATAGTGGCAATTACACTGAAGATTAAAAGCATCACAAATCCCCATTGCACTGTATTTAGGGACTGTATGTAGGTTTAGTAGACTGCCTATGAATTAGAGTTAAAGCATTAGTGGGATGGCAATGACTGTTGACGTCTAGGGAAGGTGGTAGAGTTAAAAAAAAGTTAAACGATTTCAGCTAATTTTATTACTCAGAGAAAAATAAAGCCTCTTAATAGGAAAAAAAGAGACTACTGCTTAATCCAGTAAGGTATTAATTTCTTCCTACATAATCAGCAGAACATATCTGCAGCAATATCTTTGCAAGGGGAAAATTAAAGTGATCATCAAAGCTAATCCTTAAAAACCTATTGAGTTTTCCATAAACAAACAGACTTGCACTGCACTTAGAAGTCCTAGGGCAATGACAGCATTTTGTGGCAATTAGGTCCTTACCTTAGTGGTTGCTCCAGCATAAAGCCTTCGAACTAACAATCTCCCTGCCTGGATTGCCACTGGCGTGAGCTCCAGCTTGTCCTGCAGTATATCTCCAATTGCATAGATATATGGCACATTTGTTTGCTCCTTATCGTTGACAGGAATTTTTCCCGTTCTGTAATTTGAATTAACAAGAAAAAAGGTCTAAGTGCTCTGCTGTGAAGACTGGAGGTATAAATAACCTCCAGTTGGGAGTTAGGCCCTATAGCTTTAAGAGAAAGACACGTATCTGAAGCATGAAGACATTCTCAGTCTTACAAACTTGGGCAAGAAATGTAAAGCAGTGCAAATTTGACCAGAACTACAGGAATCTACACACTGGATAAGGCAGTAGCCTGTGAAGTTGCAATTAATCTCCTGAACCAATTCTCTGGTGAGGTATAAATCCTTTCTTCAAACACGCTCTACTATCAGTTGAGCTGTGTACTGGCAACCTTGAGGAACGACAAGAAGACATTCTTCTGCTCGAGCTGTAGGACAAAAGAATTTCTCTACCACTGAAATTCCAGTCCAATAGCTGAAGCAGTTTCTATCAACTTACCCTTCAGGCTTCTACACAAAGACAGGTCAAGCTGTTAGACACCCTACTTAAGAGACAGCCACCAAGCTTTTTAGCTATAAGTGTGCTGACCTAATGGAAGTTTTTAATTATTAATATTAATCATTAATAAATGAGATAGTGCAGTAATCTCTGCAGGAAACATATGTAACAGGGAAACCTAAGCAGACAGGCAGAGAAGCAGTCACATAGTTACATAATGGACCAGTAGCAATTCCTGTATTAAAATTCAACTTCCTCAATTTTGCTCTTGTTAACAAACATATGGTTTATGCTGATAATTTTATAGTTCATTCTATTAAGCTAGTAACAGGTGTCCTGATGTCAGAAAAATGTGTACTGTAATACAAGACAACATGGGTCTGCCAATTCTAAGTGGACCAAAATATCCACTTCAGAACATTTCAACAGCTCCCTTCAGCAACATCAGTCCCTGTGTTCACATATAAGCTGCCCTCTACACTGTTTTTCAATAGACTACCAAATCTAGTTCATGGTTCTGTGTCATCTTTTCTTCAAAGGGAAGATCATCTAGGCCTCACTAGCCTAGAAGATGTTTTAGTTACTATATTGAAAATACTACAGATAGCTCCGCTCTCTGGTGCAACAGCCTCACTACACTGAACATAAAATGCTCCTCTAAAAGAGACAGATAGCTCCCAAAGCTTGCTCTAAGACAAGATATAAACTCCTCCAAAACCTAAAACACATCACAAACTCCAACTGTGAGTTTGAGTAACGCTACTTTGACCTTGTATTTCAAAATAAACATATTTTGCATTTCCTTAAAGTATATGCATTTTCCTTAAAGTATAAACAAACCCCACCACACCAAAAGCCTGTATGAACGAACAGATCTCTGCCACAAGAAACAGTAGAGACAAAAATAAGGAGGTGGGATTATGAGAGCACAAGGAACAACTGACAGATTCTAGAAAGCCCTGTCACTGAAAGAAGCTGAAACTGCCTTGCTAGCCTGGACAGAATGGAACAGACACTTCTAACTCCCAGCATTTAGGAATTAGTATTTCAGTATCAGAAAGGCAAATGTGGCAGTAGTATGGCAGAAAATGCAGCCACCTGCTACGCAGTCTCCTGTCCAAGTCTATGCAAACAGGAAACAAATTTTTCCTCAAAGCATCTGAATGTCTATGCACCAGTACCATTGCACCGGGACCACTGCAACAGTGACACAAGCTCAGCAGTGAATGGTATACGGACATGCGTTCTTACTTTTCATTGATAATCACTCCAACTTTGTCCAAACCAATTTTCCTTGTGCATGCATCTCTTCCAATTGCTAGCAGCACCTGCAAAACAGCAATGCCTGTTACTGAGTTTTTAAAACCTCAAAAGTACATTATTTTCAAGCGGCTATTATTTTCATTATATACTAAGGATTCGCATCTAAGGCTTGGTCACATTAAAGATGAGTATGCTTATGACCCATTGTAAGTTCACAGACTTCAAGACAAGCCACACCAACACCATGACTTAACAATACCAGGTTTTAATGAGAAGATTAAATACAGCCAAAAAGCTTTTCCTGGTAAAATACCCTAAGAGTATTCTAAACAAATTGGTTAGGGTCAGATTCTTTATTTCCTCGAACTTTTATCCCATTGTGGTATTCCAGAACTGGTAACCCCAAAATGCTCTATAAGGAAGGGTCTCTCAGCCAAGTCACTACCAAAGAATATTATCTGTTGAATATTATTTGAACACTGCTCAGAATGATGACAGACCAGGTCAGATTCTTACCCATCCTGTCACCTTGGCTACCTTAACAAGCAAAACGAGTTCTAGCCTACACTATCACAAGGAAAAGTGTTACGTACTTTGCAGTCTTGGACAACTGCACAGGTAACTAAGAACCGCACTGAAGGATTTAGAGATCTGTGTCAAGTCTTTTAGATAACAAAGTATGCCAGATCTTCAGAACTGAAGGTCTTAAATGCATCCAACACAGCTCATGGCTTCTATGAGGAATGACAGCATTTCAGTAAATAATAAACCAGATGTTTCCTTAATGAAAAGGATTTGCTAGCTAAAAAGCTTTCACTACTATGGACCAGGAAAAATAGCACTGCAACACTGCAACAGCACTGCTGTTATTGTAAACTTTCTCATAATACTGGCCCTTAGATGCACTGAAGCATGTCCTTGTTTTAGGACGACTGGTGCTCAGTACAGGTAAATGAGGTCACTGGCACATAGTATTTGCAATCTAAAATCCCAGGCTCACAAACGCTTGTCTTTATGTTTTATGCATATTTCCAAATAGTTTATTTACATTTTACTTTCTTCTTCCTTTCATCATCAAGGCCTATGAGAATGAGTGGGGTGAGGGGTGATGGAAACAGTTGATCAAACTTATAATAACATCCTTGCCTGCTGCAGTTTTACTGTTTCAAAGTGTGCCAGGAAGCTGCCTGACTGACTTGCCACAGGGCCTTAGTTGTTTTAATGAAGATGCTGTGTCAACAAGAGGTCTTAAGAAGACATGATAGCTGTTTGTTTAACTTTTGCATGGACCATTGTTTTGTGCTAACTCTAGAACGTGCTTTAGTTACTATGAAAGCCATTATAAATCATTACTTATGTTTTATGACAAATACCCCACTGGGGAAAAATCCTGCAACTGATTCCACATGACCAAGCTCATCAACACGCCTAAGCTAAGAAACAGATTGCAAAAGCATGCAAGTGATCCAGTGCCCATGGATTCTGGGACTTTTGTCATATCAATTACCCATCGACTGTGTCCAATTAGTATACTGTAATGACTAAAATAAATAAAATTTAAACTATGGATAAAAACACCCCACAAAAATCTCAGCGTTAAATGGAAGGACATTTTACATTCTGATGTTTATAGACAGCACTCACAGTATTGTATTCCCCTTCAATTATTTCATTCCCCTTTGTGGACTTGGATGTAACTTTCAATATTCCAGGAGTTCCTTCCTTAATCTGCTCAACCTACAATGTTGCGGGGGGGAGCGGAGGGTGGGACAGGAGGGACAGACAACAGGAAAAAGAAAGGAAAAAAAGGTTTAGTTTCAAACAAATATATGCAAATGTATCTTTCTGAAGCCATATAGGCGAGTTATATTTTGTCCTCATTACTGCTGTCCTCAGCGACAGTCCTTCCCTTACCCTCCCCCAGGAAACAGAAAGGTGCCCACAAGCTTCCTACAGCCAGCTGTACATGTAAGAGACATGTAAATGTGCAACACAATTCCGGGAAATTTTAGTGTTCATTCTACAGATGAAAAAGTACTTTTCAACAGCTTCCCTAGTTCCTACTTCATATTCAGTTTTTAGAGACAGAAAAAGCAAAGTTTCTGACAAAGTTCTAGTTTTCCCTGTCCTTTCTACACTTTTTAATTTAAAAAAGCCTTCTGTACCATCCTACTGACTTTAAAGGATCACTGTTTTAAATGGCTTTTGTTCAAAGGCAGCATTATTCATAATAATTCATTTTCCATCTTCAAACATCCCAAGGAAGGGTTTTAATAAGCACAACATGCAAAATTTCAAAACAGTGTTTGAAAGAGACAATAAGACCTACTAAAAACATATCCAGCAATTTAAGTTTATGGATATTCTCAACTAGAAACAAGGCCACATATTTTATTCCCATTGAAATCAAAGTCATGTAGTGAAGGGACAGGGTAAGACACACAAAAGTGCATTTTGTGACTAGGGTGAGGGACTGCTTTTCGCAGGGTGCACATGGAGAAGCCCACCTGCCAGTTAGTTGAAATGATCTGCATGTAAAAAAGCTTCCTACTTTCTCATCCCCCATTTGAGCCTACAAAAGCTATGTCTGGAAGAAAAGCTAGATAATCATCCTTGCTTGTCATGCAACATGGGATTTCTGCAATATAAACAATGCATTGAACCAAAGTCCCTTGAAACATCCACTTTCACACTCATAAAGATGATCAGACCCAAAGCATGGAAACTGGCAAGAGCATTTTTTAAGCTCTTCTTGATAGTGGTAAGGGCAAAAACGAACAGTCTGCACTCAATTCAATGATTTAATCCCCAAAACGTTAAACTCCATAGCACGCTGGCTTAACACCAAATTGAAAATGGCTTAATACATTATTTCCCATTTCATAATAATTGAGTACTAATTATTGTGAAAAGACATTAAGAAAAATAAGCACCCTCTGAAGTCTTTGATAAGGCAATTTTACATTAGAAAAGCTCCAGAATTTATCTAATCTGCTTTCCAAACTGAATTTGCTTATACATAACTAACTGCATGAGTACTTCTACGAAATTCAACAAAAACTGAGCAAGTATTTAATCACTCTGCCAAATAAAGGATACAGATGGATACTTCTAAACCCCATTTACTTCTCTGGATAGCTCACTGGTCCTGGGCACATAAGCAGTATTTGCTGGCTGGGAATTTGAGAACCAGCATGAAAGATATGACTATTTGTGATGCACTGGCCCTGATCTTACAGGAAACTATATATTTGCTTAACTATGAGCCTGCAACAACTCTCACAGATTTCAGGACAACTTCTGAATTTAAGTATATTCAACATTTGCAGGACCACAATAAGCAGGAGTAACAACATTTTGAGTGCAACATATACTAATTCATCTAATAAAAGCAATGAATTCTGGAATCTCACAAAGTCATGTAATACTTCGGGCCTACCTTGATCGGCACAAACTCCCTAATGAATTTGATTCCATGTTCTTCCATATATTCACCAATTTTGTTTGCCATATCCTGGTCAAATCCTCTTAAGAGAATGGATCTCACCATTACAGTGACATCTAATCCAACACCGGCAAGGAATCCTGCACATTCCAAGGCAACATAGGAAGCTCCAACCACCAGGGTTTTCCCTGGACAGTAAGGCAGAGAGAAAAGATCATCACTGGCAAAAAAGAAAGAAGGGGAAAAAAAGAGAAGAAAATTAGAGACAACCACAAGGATGTATTGTGCTTCCTATTTATCTAATTTCTTTTCTGTAAGAATAGGACTTTATTCCTCTTCCCGCTCACTAAAGAAACCTAACAATTTAATTTTGGGGGAATTCAGCTGGAATATAATATCAGTACATGACAAATTAGAAAGTTCTAATTAGGAGTACACACACACCAAAAAAAAAAAAAGGAGTACAAAAACTTTCCATCACCACAAAAATTGTTCTTTTTTTTTCTCCCTCAAAAACTTAGGATAAATTGTTAAAAAAAGGTAGGTTGGTTTCCTTGGGTTTTTTGAATGTGAGTCTTGCTTCAAATATATTTTCCTGCAAATTTTACCTCCTAAGAGCTAAAAGGAAGAGGAAGGGGTTCACCTTTATGGTAGAAATACCATCTTCACTTCTTTGAAGACTTACCCTTTTGCGAAAGCATTATAAACAGTGAGAAATATATACAGACAATAAAGAAAATGAATGCAAGCTGCAGTAACAGGCAGAGATAGAGCTAGGGAATTGTGGAAAACATGTTTATGTGCTTGCTTTCCATTTCTTTCAACTGCTTCACCAGGTTACGTCAGTTCTACCATGCTTTGGACCTAGACTATAAAGCCAGGGCTTCTCAAGGAAGCAGGGACTCATGGAGGCATCACGCTTGCTCAGCAGGTATTTAAGCAGAGGTTGGCAATGCAGTTCTCCAAAAATTTCAGTCTAAACCAAGTGTCTCTTCTCAGCCCACAACAGCACAGGCTAAACAAAGATGCTCTCTGCAATGTTGTAGTGGAATAAAATGTGATTGTGTAATTAAAGGCTACATAATAGTTCCTATCCCGCAGGGAACCCGGTATGTGAACTGAAAGGCCATAAGGAACAGAGAGGAAGTAGGTGTATGGGTAACTGGGACAGAGCTGATGAATTAGTTTTATAATGGACAGGCACATGATTCATGCTGTTCTCAGTTACTGCTACTATCAGTCAGAGACAGAACCATCCTGGCCAGCCACCCACAATCCTGTGGTGTCTACGAGACACCAATACTTTCTGTACCTTAAAATCTGTCTATAGCTGTTCTCCTGTGCTTACTCTGCCCTAAGAAAAAGTTACATAGGAAAGAAAAGCAGCAACCAAGCAGCCCTGCTCATGCTTCACTGCTTTCTCTTACAGGTGAAGCATTTACACATGGTGAATGACTTCATATTCCTCCCTGGTTTTACCTGCTAATGCAGTATTCCTTGTCTCCAGGTATGCCCAGGTATCGTGGTCGTTCACCGGTGGCAATGAGAAATCTCTCAGCTGTGTACAGCTTCTCAACTCCTCTTTTATTTGTTGCCTGCGGACAAAGTATTAGTCCAAAGTAAGTATTTCACAGTCCTACCAAAGGAAAAATCATTTTCTTTTAAAAGCATTTATACTCATAAAGT
Organism: Pezoporus wallicus; assembly: GCF_028554395.1. Classification (NCBI taxonomy): domain Eukaryota; kingdom Metazoa; phylum Chordata; class Aves; order Psittaciformes; family Psittacidae; genus Pezoporus; species Pezoporus wallicus. Next base: position 3,934,115 of record NW_026640775.1, read on the forward strand.
ACTACAGGAAGACCCAGCAAACATGGTTAGGGAGTACCTTAACTGTGTGTGGCCCGACAAATTCTCCATATGCGTTCTCATATGTGACTTTTTTCTCTCTCAGCGCAACCCGATAGCCCCAGTTCAGTGAACCAATGTAATTCTGCACAGATTCTGTCATAGTCATCCAGTTGTGTTTGACTGTTAGAAACAAAAGAGAAAGGTTCATCTTTCAGTCTTCTTTTCAGTTCTTTTTCTCATATGGATTTTTTCATGACCCAGTCACCTTTGTCTTACTTTTTTTTTTTCCCAGGGTAACTACTGAAGTTCAAATAATTACACCCATGCAGACAACATGAGAGGTCACAGTGGAACAGATACGACATAAGCCATGGAAAATTAGACTTACTGCATTATCTATAGATTTCTATTGACACATGCATATTAGAGCCAATATAAAGTAAAATACATCTTCTTACATAGTAGTGACAGCAACTGAGGGCAGGGAAAAGAAATCCTTGCCTGTAATTATCAGGAAGTTTATACAGTGGACATTCTGGGGTATTTCCTTAGGTGTTACATTTTGAAATAGAGTAATACCTTACTGCTTTTATTCACACAGCAATCTTACCAAATACTAATGTGATCAGAAGCTATTAATAAATAGATCAAACGCTGCAAGGCAATAAGCGTCATGGCTTTAGACTTGAAAAGCACTTCGTTTCTATGTAATCTCTCTGAAGTTGCCTCACATTGTTAAGGCCAGCAGATGCTGAATTGCAACAAGGACTTGACTGATTGTGGAAAGAGCCTCTGTATTTTCAGCACAAATGACAAAACTGAAGCGTTCTCCTCCTTTACCTTCTTCTGGGAACTGCCATCCAAATTTACGTGAATCTTGCAAGGCTTGTCCCAGTAAAGCTGCCTGGTGCATCAGTTTTTTAGGTATACAGCCCACATTTACACACGTTCCTCCAAGACCTGAGAGAAAGGAGCAGAATGTGTTTTTCACATCAGTGTTGTTTATCTCAAAGGAGAATCAAGAGCCTCTGAGTAAAGCTCCTTTTTAGCAGGTTTACAATGAAGAGAATTTTACCCCATGAGTTTCCCAGAGGTGTAGGTGTGACAAAGTCCAGGACCATCACTTTCTTTTCATATTTGGCAGCCTCCTGCAAAACAAATTAAGACACATATCTAAATATTAGAGGCTAAATGTGGAGTGAGTAGATGATAACTTCATGCATTGCTGAAAAGCTTTGTGACTTTTAATTAAGTAATAATGAATGATTTGCAAGGGAACAGCCAGACAGTCATTAATCTTCTGAATTAATCTGCACACTCAGTAGGAAAAGAAGATGAAAGAAAAAAAAACAGGCATTCGGTCTGCTACACAGCATGGCATCAGTGGATATGCAGAATACTCGGGTGTCAAACCTCCTCTTCTCCATCCTGTCAGTTCCTTCACACTACTTCCCAACATGCCATTTACTTTTTACATATTTAACCAATTCTTCATTAACCCAGTTTTAGCTCCAAAGATGGTTTCTCAAACATTGGTTTGAAACCACATCACACAATGACATGATCAGTCATGTGGTGAAGCGTTACAACTGTGCTCATCCAGACTTCTTTTCTTGTAGAAGGGAACACTTCATTTTAAGTACAATCTGTAGTTATCAGGATCAGCTCTTGCTCTTCAAGCTAGACAACCTGTGGCAAGTTTACTTTACTGTGCAGACTTCATTCAGACTAGAAAAGTGATGCTTATTTCATGTTATTTCTCCTGAGAAGTTTCATTAGCAAACCTACAGTCAATGTGTGTAAATGGTATTGAAAACTGGAATTTTTATACTGATCCCATTGTTCTTTGTGCTTTTAAAGAAAAAGGCAAAAATCGACAGTGATAACTGGTACCACAGAAAAACACTTAAGTACTACATAGTGGAGAAACAACAACAATGGATTCCCCCGTGAGATGCAGCAAAATAACTTTAATACTTAGAGTAACCACAACTTTGCTGCATCACATGATGAGTTCTTAGAAATGCAAGCAATGACAAGTAGAGGCACAGCATATTACCCTGAGGCCTTGGGTTTGGTCTGGGAGGAGCTAGGCAGCATTTAGCATTACTTTACCAGTAATACTTGTTAATCCAAACACTTCACAATCAGAATTTCAATTTGAAATGCATCTCACTTCACACAAAATACAAATCATACTTCAAATAATGCAGGTTGTAGACACCTTTTGAAAATATTGATGCACTGGATCTGCTTCTGATAAAGGTCAAAGTTGGTCAAGAGGGTAACTTCTATCCATCAGCAGCACCTCTGAGAAAGTTCCTCAGGAAGGTGCTTAGGGACTGAGACATGTTATTGATGTTCCTTTATAATGACAACTCTTACACACAGCTCAGAAGAGCTTTACTAGTGTTAACTAAGTAGAATGAATGGATTCCCAAGCTTACACTCAGCTATACGCTCACATAGTACAACACAGCATTGTTTTGCCACCTCAGCAGAGATCACAAGCAGATACAACCACTTCTGCAGAATGATACGCCCACAGTAACAAAACCTGCCCTGCAGGCTTTCAAACCTTACTGGGTTAAGTGCAGTGCTGCATGAGCACAACAAGATTGCTTAAGGCTGAAGATGTCCTGTGTGAACTGATAGTAAGAGCCTAACACTTCGGCCTGCATCTGCAGTGGATTGCACAAAGTCAGCTTGGCGACATTTGCACTCACCGTGGAGACACGCCTCCAAAATAACAACCTTGAGCACAATACAGAGAGGAAAAGGAAGATATGCACACAAAGCTGCACGTGTCATACTGAAAAGCGCACATTTAATCAACCTAGATAAACTGCTGCACACCTCACTGTAGATATGTGGAACTTGGTATAAGAGTTGTGCAGTTGTTGGGGTTTTTTCCCCCCATTTTGTTTTGCTTTGCAAAGCACTGTTAATTCACAAAAAAGATCTGAGTAAGTCACAAGTTTACAGGTGCAAACCAGTTTGACTTCAGCTTCGTGAAATTGATTTGAAATACACATATTATTCTTAGAGTGACTTTATTGCCCTACCATCTCCTGCTCTACTCTACAATCACTTGAGAACACTAATAAGCAATACACTTTAAACTCTGAATTGAAGAAATAAGGCAATTTATCTTCCTAGCTACATACCTTTCCTGCCCCACAGCTTAAAAATGATGCAATAAACATCACTGCTGTAGCTGCATAACCTAACATACGTATACAACAAAGCAGAGCAGTCTCCTTATGGAAACATCAACAGATGGCTTTTGATTACTACAGATTGGTTTTGCACTACTGCAAGCTCCCTTTTACTAGTTACTCTGTTCTATGCTAAAACATCCCCATCCTCTGAAAACCAGTGTTTGCCTCTCTTTGCAGGATACCAGAATTTTTATAGGTCACAGAATCACAGAATGGTTTGGGTTGGAAAGGACCTTAAAGATCACCTAGTTACAATACGCCCCGCCATGGGCTGGGCAATCACCGTCCACTAGAGCAGGTTGCTCCCAAGCCCCGTCCAACCTGGCCTTGAACACTGCCAGGGATGGGACAGCCACAGCTTCTCTGGGCAACCTGTTCCAAAGTCTCACTGCCCTCATAGTGAAGATCTTCTCTTCCATCCTACTCCATGACAACAGTGTGCCTATTGATGTGAAAGTAGTAAATTACTGGAATAGATCATGGACAGATAGCATATTAAAATCCACCACTTAGCACCACACTTTTCCATTATAACAGTTCTTCTAAGGGACTGAGATTTGGTATGAATCCAATTCTATGCTGAAATAGTGTCCTCATTTTCTTTCACTCCTCAATTTACTTCCTTCACTTCTTCAGAACGGAAGAAATGCCTCCTATCTGTCTGGAGGAATAATCCAGTCTCAGGTCTTGAGCAACAAAATAGCATTATTTCTAAGAACACAGAATTCACTTCTGTATAGTTCATTCTACCACAGCGAGAAGAGGTGCAATATGCCTAACTACTGATGTAAAGGAAAGTTACTGTCTTACATTAAATTTCAGCAAGTTTCAAGTATCTGGGATAATGACAACCCTAAGAACTGGTATATTCTGCACCATTCTGGATTCTCTTAATTAATTCTGAATATGCTTCTAAAAGCAATACCCTAACTGAGAATCATAAATTATTTGGCTACAGACAGGAAGTACCAGGCCCTAGAAATGAAGGGTGAAAACCTAACTCTGTACAGGCAAAATCTCCATTTATGCAACTATACAAGCTCACAAATCACAAAATTTCCCTGATTGTCAAAAATTAAAACAACATTCACAACTATTTCTGAACAGCTACTACTTTCAGATAAAACTAGAAACCCCCCAATATTCACTTTGAATAGTTTTTAAAACTTTTTCAATTATGAGTTGAATTCTAATTCAACTACTAATAAACACTGTTGAGATACCTACCTGCTGTTTTCCAATAGCATCATTTCCCATTAGCGGGGACAAAGTTTCATTCTATTAAGAAGTATACCATTTTTATACTTTCCTGCTCCAAAACATAAGGAAAATACCATTGTAAAAATGGGGCTAACCTCAAAAGAAATCCCACTGATCATGTACAAACATTATGTCTCTACAGTGTTAAAGATACCCAGATCCAAGATGTTGAGGATGTCATCCACCTACTTATAAGGCAAGTATAAATCTGTATTTTCTTTCTCATACCTTGGCAGCTGCCAGACCACCAGAGCCCCCACCAATGACAATGAGATCATAGTCGTAGGAATGCGGCACCGCCGTATGCCCATTCATTTCTTGCTGTTTTCGAAGACTACCTTCCTTATGTGCCTGGAACATGGAAAATAAAAAGGATTAGGGAACAATGAAACACTACCCACACAGCTCAAAAACTAGTATTTTCATCAGCAAATATTGTGCTAAGAGAACATAAGTGCATCTGAATTTTCTGAGCTCTGCTTTTAATTAGTTTTTAAAAATTTCACCTTCTTAATTCATCCCTGAATCACTCAGAATTTACTAGATACTAAACTATGAATTTTCTTGACTGTTGGATCCCTGGGTTTCCTTGCAGAGCTTAGTTTTCCGCATCAACACAACTCTAGTGCCTCCTCAAACTCTGTACTCCAGGTTGAGATACATCTCTTCTGACACAGGTATTCTGCCAATTTATTTTATTCTTTTCATCTGCCCTGGCCTTTCCTAATTAGTGTTTTTCCTTTCTTCCTGCATGTATTAGGAGGCAAATACGACAACCGTATACAACACTGTGATAATATGCAATTATCAGTCTTACCAACTGAACAGAACTGGATGAAGAAGAAAATTTCTGAAAACTACATTTTTGTAACACACCTGTGTTTATTAGTGTGTTAGTTTAGCACTGTAACTAACTTTGGCATCAAATGGATCAAGTGTGATCATTACAATTTCACAAGAGGTTTAATTTTTTTAATCACATGACTACCACAGAAGAACAACCCACAAGTGCTAAAATGCATTTTGACAGCTATTTGCCATGAAGAACATTGCACTGTCTTCATATACTCTTTTCAAAATGAGCCTTTGTACTTAATTTGTGAACCTCTGGTTTATCTGGCTTTTGGACCTTCAAGCCTTTGGAGTGGCTGACAAAATTCTCAGCACCTCTCCAACTGCAGGACAAGACTGGAGTGAGTAAAAATCAGACTCCTCAGCTGGTGTATATCTGTGAGTATCAACTAAAATAATAACAAAACTTTCAGGACCAAAAAAGTAAATTAAGAAATCCATACTTATTCACTCCACAAATCTGCTCAATTTTTATTCAAGTGTTTCTATCTGCCTAACTAGGTAGGACTTGATGCAGTACTACTGGAGTAGTCATAGCAAAAAAAAAAAGGAATGAAAAAAAAAAACACCACCAAAAAACCCACACAAAACCCCAGTGAAGTTTCTTTTCTATTTTAATCTTATTTTTGTTTTGCATTAAGCAACTTGGTGCTTAACCCATTCTACTGCCGCCTTCCTCTGAAGTTAGATTATTCCTTCCTTCTCTTCAAGTATAGTTGCATCTATCCTAGAGACTGCTGCCACCACAGGCAAATATCCTCTATCCCTCCAGCAAGTTACACAGCAATGCCAGCAGAAATTCAGGCTATGCATCTACCTGTAGAAAGTCATATTTTAATAGTAGTTCATAACCCTGGGTAGGATGTTAATAGTAGAAACAAAACCTAGAAAACACCCGCGGCTGCTGTGAAAACATCCAAAAATACCTCATCTTCCTTCCTCTTCTCTCGCTCCACCACCCAAACACATAACCCTACCACTGAATCACTGCGCTCAGTTCCCCTTTTTTCTAGTTTTCCAACATGGCCATTGGCCAGGCTTAAACTTCCTACTGCAGACCAAGAGCCAAAAGGAGCACATGTTGCATTATGATATGCAGTTTCACATTACTCACATATAGGGACACAGAATTAGACAAGGTGTGCTATTCTTTCCCAATGCACACCTTGTTTGCTCAGTGGCAACATCATGATGTGAAACTTAAGTGCAGACTAAGTCCCACACAGTCATTAGACCCAACTACTAAGAACGGGATCTTTATGATGCATATAGAGAAACCACAACACCTACTCATAAAATTTGCTTCGATCACTACTTGTATCACGCTACTTCTTTTTTTTTTAAGAAAAATGCTTCCTGTTTTCACATGGATTAAGAAACTTCAGCTTTTATTCCCTACTGTTTGGTTCATTTTTCATTAGTTCTTCATAATCATTCTTAATGTTCAGATCAAAGTACGTTACAGCCTTCCCCTTTGAAACCACCTCCCAGAATCCTGCTCTGGAGTGGCAACAAGGAAAAGTTCCACATTCCATTTACTGGGGAAAGTCATTCATGAGCACGATCCCATCCTGACCATGGATCTCCTCCATTCTTCTCCCAAGAACTACAATTTTAAAAAGAAAGCCTACACTCTCATTATTTTTCAATGTCAAAACTAAATCAGACTTTAAAGCATACCTCTACCTACCTTTAAAGTTTTCTCATCCTCTTCTATTTGCTCCTCCTGTACAAAACCAAATGGCTGTGAACCTTCTGCCGTTACATGGTGCTGCCCTTCTTGCAGCTTCTGTGCTCCCTCTGTGAAATAAAGAGTAAAATAACGTAGTGTCTGGAGAGACCTCCCTTATGAAGGCTGCGCTCCTCAAGGGAAACTGTCTGGGGGAGTGGCCTGGCAGCTGCATCGTTTCCTCTTCAGCAGCATGCCTGTCTCGGGGGAGCGTTTCCTAAGGCTACTGATGAGTCATTTGCAACGTTAGGATGACTTGCTATATTTTTCTCTTTAATAAAATCCCATACAAGACTTGGCTGAGATTTCAGTACTTTCTGCCAATCTAACAACATGCCTGGAACAAAGCAAGGAAATAAGATTTGCTGGGGCTAATCCTGAAACTTCAGTCTTAAAGCAGAATTATTGTTTTTACCTTTCTTGCCCAGAAAGGGATTTTTTTTCATGCTGATCTGCTGTATTTTTTTCAGTATTGTACTTTTTAAACTGAATTAAAAGCTTTTATTTTTCTCCTGCAATTAGCTCCCTGCAAACTTCTTCCTGTTCAATTTACTGATATAACTGTTTTTTCCATGCACTGCCCACCTAATTCCTGTCATACAGTATCGCTCATACTATGAAATCCTCTAAACAAATGTATTCAAAGTCTGCAAAAGATCTGTTTGCCCACTGGTCATAGCTGATTTTATATATGTATTGGAGGAAAGCTTAAGCATATTAGCAGAAAGGAAAAAAGTACATCTTTACACATATAATCATAGAATGGCTTGGGTTGGAAAGAAACTTAAAGCTCATCAAGTTCCAACACCTCCCACTAGACCAGGCTACTCAAAGCCCCATCCAACCTGGCATTGAACACTGGTGACACTTTATTTGATATGGCATGGGAAAAAAAAAAAAAAGAAGAAAATCTAATATTTTATTGCAACCCATTATCATCTCTGCCTTCATCCACATAACTCTGAGTTATCTTAAGCTGAATTTCCACTAAATGGGTCAGTACATGCTTGTACTTAATCACATACATACTTTGCACTGCACGACTAGCATCAATGAGCAAACTCTGACACGTGCACATATTTAAACAGCCATACCGAATGCGTATACATTCCTTGGGCAATGAGCCCACAAACCTGAGGAGCATTCACACAAACACACAAGCCTAAAGGCAATCACTGAAAATTGTGCTGCAATTTCATCATCTAAGATTTCTTCTCTGAAACTTGGTGATAATATTCCTTTATCTTACAAAGGTCTTGGGAAGGGTACTTTGCTGATGTTGGTAAAGGGGTTTGAAGATCAGAATTGTTATGCCATAATGTTAATGATGGATAATAACTGGCCTATTCTAGCTTGAGAAAGGGATGTAGGAATTAATCTGTGTATATACACATGCATATGAAGAGAAAAGCAGGGACACAGGTTTTGAATGCTGGTCACAATCTTCTCAATGCAGAACAGTTTTCTTCAGTATATTATCAAAGCTACAGTCCTGCATGTACCTGAAGCAACTGAAGCCTTGTATTTTTTTTTCCTGTAACAAGTCTGAACAGCCTCAGGAATGTTCACCTAAAGCTGTATCTTCAATGAGATGAAAATCTAGCCGTTTTCCAGCACAGGTATTTATATAAACATCTCTAATTATTTTCAGGTAGGTCTGTGCTAGAAGTGCCAAGCTTTAATAATAGCCCCAAACCCCAAAGGCAACCTCTGGCAGAGACTTGAAAGAGTCTGCATGCAGGTGCTGCAAGGGGCCTCTCCCTTGCTGGTTTGGGCAACCTGCCACAGGCAGGATGACAAAGCAGAAAGTGCTCTGTGCGTCACATGCTTGCTCTCCATAAAATTCCAGCCATTAACGGCAATTACAATAACCCCCACTGATGAATCAATACTTCCCAGAAATCAATCAGCAGACACCTTTTTGTAGTGTAGGAGAACCTGGGCCATGGAGCCACTCTGGATAATCCTCAGACATAGTGGCAAGGGCTTTCTCTGTCCATAAGCATCAGTGTTACTTAAGCACATCTGCAGGAATTCACAACCACTGCAGGAAGATCCAGTGAGGCTCTTACCCTGCCCTAGCACCACCTTGGTTTTTGTTCATCCCAATCTAAAAGGTGGTGGCTGTTGAGTGCTATCTCCCCTATGACCTGCAAAGTGCTCCATGATGTGTGGTGAACCAATCTAACTAATCACTACTATCAAAAGGGGACAAGCCTACCCACACTAGGTTTTTAATTTGTGTTGCTGTCTGGGTACTTGGCACCAGCTCTGGCAGCCAAAAACCCTTACATGAGCTAAACCAACTCACTAACCTAGGAGAAAACTAACCCAGGAGAAGAAAAGATGTGGACAGTTTCCCACCAGCCAAACAAGCTCAGGGAAGGGTCCTGTGAGCTCCACAGCTGGTGTCAGGCAGAAGGCATACCCATATTGAACAGCAGAGAGGAAGAGAAGGCAGCAACATTTCTCTTGTTGGTAGCAGCAAAACTCCAGATTTGCTTAGCAGCTTGTTAAACCAGTGGAAAACCCCACCTATTTAGCGTTTACTTGAATCCATTTCTGAAGCAGACTACACTAAGCCTGACTGACCCTTCTTGAGCAGGGAAAAACCCCCAAAACCAAACAAACAGTGAAACAACTATGGTATTTTTAATCCATATCCTTCCTTATTGGGAGTGAGCTTCCTCACAAATCAAAGTCCTCCCTGGTACCAAGGCCTCTGAACTTTTGACTGTTGGTTGTGTAACTTCTGGCAGAGGAGCAAAAAGGCACAATCCATTTCAGAAGGCCTTGACCAGGCAGGAACATGACCACAAAAGCATAGAATAGCTTCATGAACAGAACTGCTCCAGGATAAGAATTGCCTTACTCTGCAAAAGCATCCGCACAGGGATCCAACAGACTGCCGAGACACAATGTGGGGAACCATGGAAAGCACCTACCCTTCAACCATTTGTCATGAAGGTCTGTAAACGGCACTTCAAGGCAAATGTCTTCACTGATTTATCTAGATTTTCTGTACCACACAGGACATTATCAACAAGAACAAACTTCACATTTCTTATGTAATCAAAAAATAGCTTCGTCTACTCCAGTAGTTCAGAAGATGCCCCCAATTTTGTAATGCTAAGGAACAAGCATGGAATTTGCTTTACACCCTTATCTTCAGGCACCCGAGAAGTATGGGCTATTTCATATGATGATGAACGTTTACCTTATGCTCAAGTGAACTTTTTAGGTGGAGAAACTTTCAGCTCTTCCTTCTCCTAGATTTGCTCATTTCTTTCTTTTCAACACAGGTCACTACTTCCTCTGTTGCACAAACTCAAACATTTGGAATTAATGGTATCAACTGGCCATTATATCATTCAGATTACGACAAGGGGGAAAAAAACAAGCCTTTTAAATACACACTTCCAGCCTGGATCATGTAGAGATCCATGCCAGAGGCTACCTTACGATCAGCTGAACTGACAAACCTGTGAAGGAATGGAAACCTGAGGCTTTGCTTACACACACAGCTCTTGCTTTACCTATTAAACTGTCTTCATCTCAACCCCTGAGTTTTCTCACTTAAACCCCTCCATGCCACTGGCGGAGAATAAACCAGTGGTTGCATGGTGCTTCGCTGCCAGCTGGAGTTAAAATACAACACTCATTCTCAAATTCAAAAAAACACCAAGCTTCAACACTGACAAGTAAAACAGTAAAGTGCATTTTCCTAAGAAATCGGAAATTTTCTTGTGTTATTCCTTACATTTGTTCAATGTGTTGCTCCAAAGTGCTTTAGTTTTCATTGCATTCTTGTTAATCCGCTCTTAATCGTATCTTAAGAGCTTAAGACTTCTTCCGTTTAAATAAAGCATAGCTTGAATGGGATCAAGATATAATGCAGAATAACTTAAATTTGCCCTTACTTGAAACAGGGTATGGAAACAGAAACTGGTAGGCTCTGCTTTGGCACAGATTTCTGTTAACACAGTCCTGGATTGTAGTTCTTGGTGTTACTCCAAAACATCTATCTCCATGAAAACATAAATCCTTTTTTACCACAACTATTTGTGCATAAAAGGCATTTAAATGCATTTTTATAACTGGCAAAACATGTAGATACAAATTTTCTTCTGGAAACTTTTCATCCTAAGTGTTAAAGTTCTTCAAGTCAGAGCAGAAAAAAAGCCTCATCATTGTCAGCAAAAGAAATGCAGTTTAACACATTGAAAAGGCAGAAAATAATAGGAAGCTTCACAGTGCTGTTTTCTCAAAGGACAATAAAAATCTACTGTGAACTTTTAATCTAAGCCTTACATAGCAGGGCAGGAATTACAAAACCAAAGCAAGCCAAAGAAGAAACACTGACGAATGCCAGATCAAACGAAAGGCAAACTTTCAAGTGACATCTGAGGGCCTGATTCAAAACTCTCCATACTCAATGGAAAAGCTCCCACTCAAAGGCCTTAAGTGACAAAATTCACACCTTTCAGGTCAATCTTCTAATAAACATATGACTATGACTCAGCAACATCCTCCAACCTGCTTTTCACTCAAGACTGTGTTTTGGGCTCCAATCTACCAAGCTCCAAGAATGAGAAGATTTGCTAATGTAGGGCAAGGAGCTCAAAACTGAAATACCTCATTCTCAGCTTCTATACAACCAGGCACTCAAGCTTATAACCTGTTGCATCCTGATAGTCTGAAAAAAGGGTTCTGAAACTGGCCTCAATTCCTAGGAAAAAAAGTAACTCCTACTCGCAGACATTTTTTTTTCCTTTTCCAGGCATCCCTGCAGCTACCATGAAAGTCCAACCATAATATGAAAGGGTATTTCACTTTATTGACTTCAACCAGGGTATCACTGTACTCTTTGTCTTGTTATGAAAAGTCCTATAAGACATGTTTCTGCCATAATAATTATAGAACTTGAGACCTCACTGCAACAAGCCCAGGCTTTCTCACAGACCTTCCTGGTAGTGCTATCGCCACCGAAGTCCTTAGCAGTATCAGACAATTGGTACTTGCCCTAGAAAGTCTTCAGCCATTACTCTTATGTAATTGTTTACAGCAAACCATATAGGAAATAGCCAGGTTGCTCTAATTAGCACTAACAGGGATGCATAACATCACATGCTGACCTCAAATATTTCAATAACATCTACAGTACAAAATCTACTGGCTTAAACAGAACAAGATATGTAAATTAAAGGTGAACTTCAGATCATCTCTTCCTCAGTAAAAAGGCAGGTAAGGCTAAATTATTTAGGTATCTTTGACCTCTTCCATTTTTCACTTTATTTCATTGTGAACTAAGTTGACTACGTTATGAAAAACTTTTAATTTAAAGTTTCTCTGTCTCTGGACCTATAGTAAAAGCTGTCACAGCTCACACAAAGATTTATCTTTATGGAAAATATCATCTTACAATACTGATAATTTTAACATGGCTTTTTGTCTATTCCCTTCAAAAGCTGCTGTTGCTTTTGGATTTACCCATATTATTATAATGCTTTGTCTAACCCAAATCAAAGCAAAGGAAGCTGATTTCTGGTATGACTACCTGTAGGTGTATCATGCTCACAGTGCCTTCCATACTGGCTCACCCTTCATTTGGGATGACCTGAAAAAGCTGAGCATCCTGCTGTTTTTTCTTCAAATTCCTGTGGCCAACACACAAACCTGTGGCTCCCACAAACTGTGATTAATACTCTCATGCTACATTTTTTTTTTCTTTCCTGGTCAGCAAATAAATAACTCTCTGACAGGAGAAGGAAGCAGCAGCAGCCACAACTGAACAAGTGTGGCACCTGAGGCACAGAGAGGTAAAGCAGTACTTAGCAGGGATGGAACAGGATCTCCTGGTGCAGGTGCCATTCATTAGTCCCCACTGCCACTGGCCACGCCTTTATTGTCTCTTCCACAACTAAAGCCATTTATATATTCCCACACATCTCTTTGTAATCAGGGTTGCATTTTAGTCACAGAGAACATAAAAAAAAAAAAATAAAAGGTGGAAAACAGCTCTCACGTGATCATGGTTTTTGTCAAACAAGTCAGTATTAACAGAGAACACAGTTAAAGGAAAACAAGCTTTTTGCAAGTTATATCCAAGAACGGGCATGAAGTTTAAGGCAGATATTGCATCATGGAAAGTACTTGGGTACTTAGCTCAGAAGCCTGTGACTTTTTTCCCTGCCCAAGCAGGGCTTTTTTAAGGGTGGAGGAAGACCCACTCATTTTAGTCCAGAGTAATCAAAGTTCCTTGTCTCTCAAAAACAAAAGGACTTGGTCAGAACAATTTAATCCTGCTTGCAGTATCCCAACAAAGAATGACACAGCATTTCTATGAAGTGAGTGAAGCAGGGTAGCCTAACAGGACACTGCCCTACAAACTGTCTTGTCACCTTAGTGATACACAGAGGTTCTGACAAGGGTCTAGCTCGAAACAGTTGTGAAAGATGGGTGGAAAACAGTAAATATGTTACACTTCTGCGAGCTAGAATTGGAGATACGCTTGCTTTGTGTCAGGCTGTGCAAACAGTGGAGGAGTTAAGGAAGTTAAGAGCTTCCTTCCCATCATACTGGGGATGCAACACCATGGTGCAGGTGAGGTGACCATGGCAAACAACACCTTCTTCTCCAAGCAGCTGACTCAACAAGTAAAACAGGCAAGTTTGCTAGAGTAGAAGATGAAATGAGATGGTATCTCAGTTCACTATGTAAAAAATAGTTCATTAGCAGATCTTTAAGAAAAGCTAAGACTACACTAGGCTAAGCTATTATTATTTTCTATGGAAATATAAGTATTTGCATGCTTTACTTACTTCTTCCCTTTGCATTTGTATCTCATATGCAAATAAAAGTGCTAGGTCAGATACTGTCGTAACAGCCAAAAATTACCTCCCAGTCACCCAGTTCCAAAGGGTTTACCATAAATGAGTCCGACTACATAATCAACACTACAAGGCACAAAGAGAATATATAGGAAAGGCAATATGCTAAGAAAGCAACAGCTGTGAGCTTTCTGGAAGAAAAACAGCAGATCAAACTGAAGATGAGGAAAAAGAGATGGTGTCAAATATAGCATGGCAAGTTAAGAGTACGGCTCTGTGAGGAAGACCTACACTGTGACACCACATTCAAGAAAGGAAGTTACTGACAAGGACGGATGATGAAAACATGAACAAGCACTGGAAAAGAATTTCACAGGAAATACGAGTCAAGATGCTACAGACTGGAAGGCGGCTGCATTACAACTGGCAGGTATCAAAAACCAGATCAAAGTCGGAGGTGACATCAAAGATAAAACTTTCTCAGGAGACAGGAGTGGTAAAGTGTACTCATTTTAAACCTGTGGAAAAAGAAGTTACCAATTCAGCACACTGGATAAGCCACAGTGTACAATTTTATCTGGAATTTGGTTTGCTTTCTACAGGCACAACCAAAACAACAGCAAGACACCCTACCAAAGGACGGCCACAACGGGCTTAGCTGAGGAGGACCCTTCAGACAGGAGCAAGCAGTGAAGTTTTATCTTCAAGGAAGTCTTGAAAATAAAGAAACCATAACAATGGACTGGAAAAAAGGGGGATGAGTACCATACACTGTTAGGGCTAAGCACTGTTCCTGTTCACAGGAGAAATCAAGGGGGCGGCGTAACTGTGAACAAGGGCAGAGGAAGGACATGGGCAACCACGATGCCACCTCGAGGAGTCAAGTCCACTCTACTGCTCTCCACAAAGAGTGATATGACGCATCTGTTATTGTTACACCTGGGCAATTCACATGTAAATTATATGGTCAAAACATCTGCAGGAAATACTGCAAAAATACAAATATTTGGGGCCTCATTACTCAGATACATACCTAAATGTCAATGCAACTTAATTATCACTGGTAATTAAGCACAGAACTAGGGTCACCAAAGTTAAACCCTCTGTTATTCTACCTCACAGTTACGCTGTTTTCAGGGGCTATTATATATAAGCACTAAAAATGAGGAGCGGTGATTTTAACCATGCTTTGTTAGTTCACTTTGTAGAATCCAACCCAAATTTAATTCCAGGCCCACTAGTGAGCGTGTCCCAGGTGCCCAGTCCTGAAAGGAGCAAAGCAACTTCACGTGTGAAAGTCTACTTGAACTTAAAACACAACTGCTCTTAAAATTTAACTAGTATGAGGATCTGGAGGGAAGAAAAGCATCACTTGAGGTTATACCAAGGTCGAGTCCCACAGAAATAAACAGTATGTTTTATAAAGCAAAACCTGCAACCCAGGCTACCTTAATTCTGCAGTAAAGCATGTTTATAATACTGAAAACTAAAGCTGTGTGGAGATAAATAAACAACAGCAACAAAATATAGTCAGTATAAGCATTATGTTCTGAGTTATTGGCAGTTTTCATACCTTTACAGCTACAAAATGTCATAAATACTGCATATGCAAAATGTAATTGTTGAAGTAAACTGAATGCTATTTGAAAATTGTAGGATAACCTTTTTGAAAGCACAAGCTAAGGACAGAAGAACGTATTTAACAGTTATGCAAAATACATGTAAGTACTTTATCTTCATGTTTTTACTTTTTCCTGTGCTAGCCACCATTTTCCTTCCAGTTTTGCTCATTGCCAGCTTCCCTCATCACCAGCTTCCTACCCTTTGCCTTTTTAAACATTCTTAGATCTCACAGCAAATTAGTAACTCTGAATTTATTATTCCCATTGACAAAATGATGGAAGAGTGGGAATAGACCCAGAGAGTAATTAAGAAATTCTTACAGCTAGGAACAGACCAATTTCTTCCTCCTCCTACACACATCAGTTTAAATATGCTTTGTCCAAAAAATGTATGTAGATATTAAACAAATCCTACTGCCTGATATGACTAACTATGGAAAGGGGTTAATTTGAGATTGTTCATGTTTTAAAGTCTGTTAAACAATGAGTGACTAGCTTTTCTGAATTATATTTCAGTTTTAAAGTAAATTATGTATGTCTACTTGCATCTCTGTAATTATTTGGGTTTAATCGTCTATTTAGCCTCTTCCGCAGCACCCACAACTCATCTCTTGTTCTTGATGGATATAAAAACTTTGACTTGTTCCTTCAGGAAGTGGGCGTTGGGTTACAGATAATAACCCACTGGTACGCAACCACCCCAGAGGCACAACTGCCTAGATGCTGAAATAAAAACCTTGACGTCACAGTTTAAACCAAATTTCCTGGAGAACTACTTTAAGATGCTGCCAGAGCTGTAGAATGGGCAGCAGCGAGCAGTAATGTCTTAAACTGAAGAACCAAAGATACAGCAGAGCATATAAAAAGAACATATTGTTTGGACTTTGGTTTAAGTCATTTAGCCTAAATGAGTCAGCTTCACAGGGCTGAAAAAGCTCGTTAAGATGCAAGCTTCAGTTCTGAGTTTGGGTCAGCAGCATATCGTTGTCTAGAGGAACCAGGTTTGGGTATAACTCCATAGCCAGATATACTGCTATGGAGCTCTGCCCCAGACTCTGTGCTCCCATACCTGCCTAGCTTTCAGCATCTGATTTAAAGCTAAATCGGGGATTTCTAAATCAGAAGGCAGCATTAGGTAAGGGCACTGTTGTGCGTTAAACCCAACAAGTCTCGGGGCTCTGCACTGCCCTGGAAGCGCAAGGACAACTGGCCTCTTTGAACAATCGTTTGAGAGTCTTCTTTTTGCCCAGTCCTTCCTGTTAGGGTCAAGGAACACCCAGTGCTTCCAATGCCAGGCTCCTGACTCAGACTCGAAGATTTTATGTTGGTATAATTAAAAGATACTAAGCAATATGGAGCCATAACACTAAGCCTATTTCATTAGTTTTAACTGTTATAAGCCTCACCTTTGTATTTGCCAACTCCTGCTGTGCTTCTGCCTCACACAAATTGTTACTGCACAGGCATCATTATTCTTTGTTTGCAAAGTCTCTGACAATTTCCATTCTGCACAAGATAACTTAGAATATTGTATCATACCTTAGAGCTACCAAGGTGCTTTAGCTTCAACGTTTTCAAATTACTGCATATAAAAAATATCTTTAAAAACACACCTCTTTCCCAAGGATCTGGTAGAGTTGAAAACTACTATGCCTTCAATAGTAGATACTCAATGAAATACTACATCCTGAGAGTGTTTTCATTTACACAGAACTGCTGTACACCACCAGATGTAAGCGCAGGTTAATTTTCAGGCACTCATTACTTCAAGCTCATTATTTCTCTTTTTGTGCTGGGTCTTACAGACTCAGTGAGAATACAGTTAATACTATATCCAAGGAGCATCAGAGGCTAATGTTTCGACTCTGAAGAGGTGCAAAGCAGATAGATGAAACACAAACTTGCCAATTGCTGTTGCAACGACATGTCTCGATCCTGGTAAAGAGACTGCCTGTATGGACCAGAGGGCCTTTCAGCTCCCACCTAATTCCAGATGTTCTTCCCTCCTTGGCCACCGTCTCCCTCCAGGCACCCACTGCACAGCCCGGCAGAGCCCGTACCCCGACCTACACTACGCAGCTCCTCTCTTGCTGGTGTCCGGGAGATGATCCGCACAGCCCTGAGCAGACCCTCTGCCATCCACGTCAGCCTCAAATCAGGTAAAGTCAGAGGAAAAGACACCGCCACATGTTGTGTTTGGGAACAGGTAACTAACGCGCGCGGGTCTGTAGTCACACCACCTTAAGGCACATGAAAGTTGTTTTACAGCGCTGTACCTCCATACCCAGAATACCCACGGGGCGGGCCCACCAGCGCCCTGCGCCGACTTCCCGAGTGTTTCTACGGGGAAGCCAAAGTCTTCGGCCGCCCTCCCGCACCCGGAGCCCACCGCCCCGTTGTCAAGCACCACTGTCCGCCGGGAGCCATCCGTCCGCTGCCGCCTACCTGCCGGTCCCCTCCGCGCCATGCCGGGGCCGGGCGCCTGCTGCACGGCTTTACTCTTCCTCAGGACGCTGCCCATACTCCGCTCCGCTCCGCGCAGCCACCCCCCCGGCGGCGCCCCCTCGCGGCCGAGGTCGCCCCTGCCGACGCCGCTGGCCGGGCTCTGTCGCGATAGCAACAGACGCGGGAGCGAGCCCAGCCCCGGAACCGGGGCGACCCCTCGCGGTAGCCGGCGGCGGGCTGGGGCCGGCGGCGGAGCCCTGGCGGCACCGCAGGAGCGGAGCGGGAGAGTTCTCCCGTCGCGTTTCGTGGCTGTGCCGTGAGTCGGGCAGGGAGGGCGGTGGCGGCGATATGGGCGCTTCGGAGGGAATGAGCCGGCGCGGAAACGCCGCCTAAAGGGAGCATTTTCTGCTGCGGGGACGGAGCGATGGGCTGACCCTCGCCAAGCGGCCCTGCCTGCTGCGGGATGCTGGCGTTAAAGGAGCATCCGGGAGGTGGTTCAGAAATATTTACTTACCACAATTAATGCTTCGTACTATGGAATCTCTCTAAAAGAAGACACCCTAACTGAAGGATGCACTGTGGAAGGCAAATGCCTGATGAGGCTTATCACACTGCTCCCTTCTGGGCTGGGGAAGTTATCTGCACCTTATCTTCCAGCGCTGCCCCGGTGTGGTGCCTTTCACACGAGGACATGGCAAGCGGCGCGCCTGCCAAGAAGGGTTTCTGGTCTACACTGAAAAGACCGGCAGGGTAAGGTGAAAGCCATGATCCTGTAAACCACCAACAAACTCACACACAAACATCTCGTGCCATTGCCGGCTCCAATTTGGGCATTCATCACTGTGCATGTGAAAGTATGTGAGCTGCTATACCAAACATGGCAATCTCTCTAATCCATATTCTTGCTTATGGCAAATACTGACATTTGATTGAAAGGTTTGAAAAAGGCACTAAACTAACCATTACTGGGTTTGGTGGGGTTGTTCAACCTGGAGAAGAGGCGGCTCAGGGGAGACCTCATAGCAGCCTTCCAGTGCCTAAAGGGGCCTACAAGAAATCTGGAGAGGGACCTTTCACAAGGTCATGTAGTGACAGAACAAGAGCGAATGGCTTTAAACTGAAAGAGGGTAGGTTTACATTAGATATTAGGAAGAAATTATTTACTGCGAGGGTGGTGAGATGCTGAAACAGGTTTGCCCAGAGAAGTTGGCTTGGAAAGGACCTTAAAGCACATCCAGTTCCAAACCCCTGCCATGGGCAGGGACACCTTCCACTAGACTAGGTTGTTCAAAGCCCTGTCTAACCTGGCATTCAACACTGCCAGGGATGGGGCAGCCACAGCTTCCTGGGGCAGCCTGTGCCAGTGTCTCACCACCTATCCTACTAATGCTGTCAGTACAGGACCCCAACCGCAGCGACTCTCAGTAAACTGCCACATAATTAATAATGAGCAACAGTGGAGGAGAGAGAGAAAGGGAAGAAAGAAAATGGGATAAGAACTTTGAGTCCTAAGGTTTAAGAGGCATTGCCTCCTGGTCCTCAGCATTTTTGAAGAGGACTTCAGCAATTCCAGTTTCTGTTGCTATATTGCTCTTCCACTTTGCAGTAGTATCTCTGATATCAGCTGGTGTTTCTAATATCAAATAAAACCCAAAATAACTAAAGACTGTAAGTGGAAAAAAAGTCTCTGAACTTACTGTGGGAACGATCACAGTGATTTTAGAAATTACATCTTCAACACATATCTGTAATAGCAAAACTTATTATGATAATGAAGATTAATAATTGTTATGGCCATTCAGAAACTGTTAGAGCTTCAGAAATAAAGTCATTGAAATAATTTGCTGAACAAGCTTAGGGAAGGAACTCTGTTCCACCAAACCCCATCTCAGCATTTTCATTAAATGCAGACTACAAGCTGGCAATGCAGTCAGAGAAAAAACAAGTTTAAAAAACAAAGCACCTTGGAGTCCTGTTCCTTGTTCATAATGTTTCATTTTACTTACTGTATTGCAATTACATTCTAATCACATTTCCTTTCATTTAGAAAAGGAAAAGATCTTAGATGCTGTAGTGAAGATTCCCTGAAGCAATGGAAAAAATTAAGTCAAGTTCTACATTTGAGATGTTTCCTAAGTTTGAAAGCCAGTACACCCAAACCCCAGAATTATCCAGGGTCATGTAAAAGCACAGTCTTTCAATGCAGAACAGAACCTTAATGCTGCACCTTCTCCTGAATCTCAGGTTGTGATCAACTCCAAGGGCCTATAAAACTTTCCTTTGGCTGATTTACTCCTATTATCTTGCCAGATCACCCTCTCTCCTGTTATACCTGCTCCTTTACTTTATTTATGTCTTTCTCCAGAGAGGTGTTTTGTCTGCTCTCACACTATTCCCCAGGTTAAATCTTTTCTCTGGGCAGATCCCAAAAGTACCTGCCCTCTTTTAATTTAAATTTTGCCCAGAAATTACACTTTTTTATGAGGCTTATGAAAAGCCAAGTACATCCATTCATCTTATGATTTATTCTAAGTTGACTGAACCACATGAGGTCCAGAGTTGGACCACTGGAAAGTAAGCAGAATATGGTCACAAGAGGAATGGAAAAGGTAAGGAAGAGGGTGGGGAAAAAAACGGTGTATTCCAGTAATAAATAATGTGATCTCCTGATGCCTTCTTTGTATGTTATATACTTCTTTGTCAGTCTTTGCCTCCCTCTCCCTATTTAGACTCTTTAGGAGAGAGACTGTCTTCCTCTGTGTTTAGAAAATGCTTGGCATTCCAATTTCTGCTGCTCTCCTCCTCATAAATAATCATCATGCCTCCCTTCCCTGGTTTCAAGGGCACACACAGAAGGGCAGTCATCAGGGTCATACAGTTGAAGGACACACTGCATCCTGCAGTATCTTCCTGGTACAGATGATAACCTGAACCCCTGTTGGGGTCAGAGACAAGTCTGCATACTGAAGTCACAAGGAGACTGAAAGCCTGTTTCAGTTGTATACCAAAGCACTGATTTAAATACGCTTTGGGTTTGTTTGTCTGGTTTGCCTGTTGGTTCCATCTACATGAAAATTTAGTGCAGATCTTCAGAATTGCTGTGTTAAGAAACAGGACAGCAAAGACCGTCTCATTAGAAATACCTGCAGAACAAAAGTCTTGGAAACCTGTCATACTGTGTCCTGTTTTTAAGACACAACTATTATAAGGCATAGACTGCTACCAGCATTGGGATTAGTGGATCAGCTGTGCTAAATTCAATGAGTGTGTAAAAAGTCTATAAAATACCTGAATTACTAGTAAGAATAGTAATTAAATTAAGATATTCACTGATAATGCTCTTAACAAGATAAAATGTAAGGTGTTCTACTCTATCTTGAAATATTGATAAAGATATTTAATAGCAAATGTATTTGGTGTGTGATTGCTGCTGAAGAACCCTGTAACAGAGCTGCAATAACCCAAGCAGTGTGTCAATGAGACCAGTCCCTCTGTTATTTCTGAGATAACTGATTCCCAGCTCCCTGTGTCTATTATTAGGAGTGATCACTAAAGTAGTGTTAGATTTTCTTTTCCCACAAAGATTTCTATACATTCTTTCTCCATATAAACTGGGAGGAAGGCTGTCTCAGCAAATGAAGAGCCCACAGTGACACCTTCTTATAAAGTACAGAATTCTTGGTGCTGAATGCAGAATCTCCTAAATATTAGCATTATTAAAGCTGACTCAGTCCTTGCATTTTCAGACTATTAATGACATTGAAAGGCCTCCAGTCATTTTTGCACACTTAGATTCATCTTGCCTTACATCAGCCACCTAAAAGCTCTTTCATAAGCTTTTGATCTAAGCTGCTTCTGTAGGCAACAGAGAAAGACAGTCATATCCAGACGATCACCCATCTTTACAAAAACAGGCACTTCTGAAGAGCAAGCCTATCCTTACCCCTCACTTTGGACAAATTCAATTGGGAATAAGAGCTCTCATGTTTAAGTTGACAGAAGAAATATACATCTCTGCTTATACGGCAAATGTGATGATGGTGTCAGCCAGTACCTTAGTGACAGCTAAGGGGCACAGTTAAGATCCACCCAGTTTCAGTGATGCCATTGAAAAAATGGTAACTTACACAGGCCTTTGAATCACTGCAGTTTGGAATTCCATATTATCACTTCTGCATGAAGGAAACTACAAATACTGACAAGTGACAAAACCTCTGGAAGCCTCTCATACTTCCAGAAAAGTCCTGAATTCCTCCAGTCACATCATGCAAAACTAGGGGATCAAATCTATTGCCGTTGTGCTATTCAACCATAGAGACACAATGTGACAGCATAGCCTTTATGAGAATAAATTTTCATGATACAGAGCAAAACTTAGTCCTTTAGTCTCCCAGAGCCCCTGCTCTGTAACTCCAGTACGTCAACACTGACAGCCTCAGGCATAATCAGAATTCTCTATAATCAGAACTGAACGGGCAATAGTCCATGTTTCCTCACTCCCATCTTCATTTGACCTGCCTTCTGTGCTCCCTCTGCAGTACCCAAAACAGAGCTGTAATGGAACCCAGCTTCCCCACCCATGGGACATGTAGGGTTTCACTGCATTGCCATTAAGCAGCTGCTTGTCCTTCTGCACAGAATTAAGTAAGACGTCTTTCACCATACTTACAGTACTGAGAAATTACAGTCCCACATGGAGCCAATGACTAGAGAAAATCCAAAACATAACCATAGATTGCAGTTGAATACCCGTGACAACAAATAAACCCATGTGAATAACACTTGCAAATATGTCATAATTGTAGCTACAAAGTTAAGATAAAATTTTAAAGCTACTTAAGTTTTTCATTTTATACTTTGTATTACTTAATATAAGGTTTGAAAAGCTAAATGATTTAATCCTTTTATATTTAAAGTGAGCATTGATTTTGTTCCCCTGTGTTTCAAAAAGAGCCAAACCCAGTGCAAATATTTTTATCCAGGAGGCTGTAATGGCACAATTACAAAGCAAGTCTCATGTCAGATTGCATCTCAAAACTGTGGCATTGCTTTGTTGAAAACAAAGCAGAGAAGATATTGTTATAGTTTCATCTCCAATTGTTGCTGTATTATTCATGGACAAGTTAGAGGCTTCTGCCAAAATCTCTTCTAATCCTTCAAATGGTTCTGTCTGGACCATCATCTTGCACGTGTACTTTGAAGTTCTTTGTTGCTCTTGTGGAATGTTTATACTTAATGTTTTAGACATGTTTTAACATATAAATTACCTGATTACAAGTCAGTTCTGCTCCAGGTACATTTCAAAGGGATTACTGCTGGCCACATTTAACCCCACCTGGCCAAGATTAACTACCACATCTAAACCTTGAGTAGTATCTTCGGATATACTTGCTTGATTAACTGTTCCACTGTTGAAAACAATAACTTGATTTTTCTTTTATCTAAAGAAACAAAGCTTAGGCATTCATGTACTGTCTATCCGTCTTAGTTCCCCCCACTAACTTGTGAAATGTTGGCCAATTTTAATCAAATTTACTTGGAGGAATCTGCCTCAACACACTCCATTTCTGTATATCTTGTAAAAGAAAAGCAGTTGAACAGTGGTGAGGAAAAGGCTCAAAAATGAGTTCAGCTCTTATTAGAGATGGCACACAGCAGCTCAGTCTCAAGAAGCCTTCAGGAAATGGCTTGATATGTCATTTGTTATATGTGGAACTCTTACCTCTCCTGTTCTCCTAGCATCTAAGCCATTCACAGTTCAGCTCAAAGTAGGAAAGTAATATTGCTACTGATTCAGCAGATGGGGAATTGAGGCACAATATGACTCAAATGTAGACTTTCAACGACATTTATGCACCTCTCAATTGAAATGCGATGGCCTGGATTTACAGTAATGTGCCCAAGGTCATACAAGAAGCATGCAGTGGAGCTGGGAGTTGAATCCAAGGTTGGACCTTGCTCTTTGGACCATATTTCCCAAATGAGATGTAGTAATTTCAGAATCGCACTCTGCCCGGCCTCTGGTTTGGCTAGGCACCAGTGTGCTGTGAATAAACACATCCTTTGGTCCTCATAGTGTGGATGTCAAAGCTGGCTAATACTGTAGCTCTGCTGGCTAATACTGTAGCTCTGCTTCTCAGGTGCACTGTCACAGTACAGAGCCTATACACGACTCTTTCAGAGACGTGGGACCACACAGCACGAAGGCCACCCCAGCACCTAGTTCCTTCCAAGTGTAGCAGAAGTTTTACTGTTAAAGGGGAAATACCGTCTAAAAGCAAGGTACACTGGAATAGCTGAAGAATTTTTCAACACAACTGAAAGCTACCGATCCTTGGAAAAATAAAAATGTCCAGAACTTCAATTAATTTCATCTGATCTCATCCTACTGTGACTTCATTAATTACTCGTATATAAGTTCTGTATTTCCACATGCAACTAGCATTGCCTACTTAGTAGCAGCCTCCAAGTATCCTTAGGGTTGTCTAATACAGGTAAGAATAATCTAATCTACCAAAAACCAAACAAAAAAGAAAAAAGAAAAAAAGAGAGATACCAACTGTTAGAAAGATCACTGTGAAGAATGAAAATAAATTCCTGAAGCACCATGGAGTTCATAGGTTGACAAGAGACCCATTTCCAGTCTGTTACACTCAGAATTTCACAGTAATGAGAACTCTGGAGAATGTTAGATGAACCGCCCCCCCCCCCCCCCCCCCCCCGACTACATCCAGTGCTATTTCTACAAAAACTGTAATTTCTTATTTCAGACACATACTTTTCCAAATGACAGAGTCCAGACAACAAATAAGGCACATTTTGGAGCAGGCTGATATATCTGTTCTGGTTTAAAGCAGCATACTTGCTCACCTTTGACAGCTTTCTTAGCTAACACCTCCTAAGCAGAACAGAAAATATCTGAAGATTTTGATTTCCTTACTGAAAATTTCAGAGACAAAGTGACAAACTCACCAAAGAGATCACAACCTCATGAAACTCTCTCTTGCATCTTACTGCAGTTAACTCCACTTGCTCTTGAACATTCTTCCCCTCTTCTTGTATAGGTAGAATTTAAGTTGATCTAAAAGGGGAGACTGACTGGGTACAGAATGTGAGGAACACACTGCATACTGGAGAAATCATATGTGAACATGGGGAATATAATACTTAAATGATATTATGAGGAATTTGAGACTGTAACTGATAAGCAGCTAGATAACAAAGCAACAAGCATCAAACTAAATGATTTATCATAGTTTACACAAGACACCCCGATATTGTCAAGAGGGGAGATGCCGATCAGACATGTTGAAATACACCTTTTCAGGATATATGGTATGAATGAAACACACAGTGCTGCAAATATATGGAGGCTAAGAATGTACTTGGAATATGGAAAAAATAATAAACCAATTAAAGACTGCATGATAAATGTGTGACAGAAAAAGTCACCAGTGGAGGAACACAAGATAAAATGGATGTAAAGGGGAATGCTGTCTTGGACTCCCTGGCTTCAGTTGGCTGACAAGTTTAACCATTGAGTGCTGTTCTGTCACCAGTTAACGCTTGTTCCCACTATGCTATCCTCAAGAAAAGCATCAAGTAAAATAAGTGGACAAGGAGTTTTTCCATCAATACAACACTGATAAAGAGTAGCAAAAATGCTGCAGGAGAAACAAATAGTATTTTTGCTTCAAGTTTGAAAAACATGCAAAGAAAGATTTGAGGGCCACGCTTTCTAGAAGATTCAAAACATCGACTAGCTGCTCAAAAAAAAGGACATTGTCTGCTCTTGTGCCCTGAAGAACCTGCACACTGGTCAGAATTCATCTTTCTACTCACTTGTGAAATTCTGGGCTAAGATGAAAGAAGCCATCCAAAGACCTCACAACTGCACAGCAAGATGAATAGCGGATTGTCATGGTATTATATTTAGTGAACAGAAGCAATAAAATAAAAGGGAAAACTGCATTCCCTAAGGCCCCAAAGTTAGCAAATATTCTGCATTATTTTACATCTTCTGGGCATTTTAAAAAAAAAAAACAAATCCAAATCTAATTACTGCTCACAGTACCCAGGAGGCAGAATCAGGCTGTATGCAGTATTTGCAGTAAAAACCTGAGGCCATGCAAAATTTGTCTTATTTGATGTCTCAGTTTAAACTCAGAACAATCCAAATACACTGACATTTTGAGTGAATCTGAATTGTTGTGATATATCAAATCATATGAAACTAACGTTGTCATGTGAAACCAAGTGGAAATGTGTAAGGCTTATTGATTTTTGCTTTGTTTAAATCCAAATGCTAGAATAAAGCTACGAGAGGAATGTACTGTTATTTATCAGGTATTACCCAGAAGAATGCTAACAGGACTTTCGTACCAGTTTAGGTAAAATACTTAAGATCCTCAAGTAATGAAGAATGACTATAGGTTATTAAGAACCGCACAAACCAAAATTATTCTTGTTACCTCCATTGTGGAGATTGCACGTACACGTGTTGATGGCAGATGTATGGAATGTCTTTGGCTGCCTTCTAGAAGAAAAATCCCTCTCTCCAGTTCTAGTGAATGGTGGGATTGGTGGATTACGACGTGTTTCATAAAAATGCTTCATCAAGGAGGTTTATAGACCTTGGTGGAGAAGTCAGTCCAACTCTCATCTTCACCCAGCAGCCTGTATTTCTTCAGAACAAGCCTAAAAGCAGAAGGGAAACATGCACTTTAGGCCCTCTATCACCAGGGGGAAATAATCCTTCCAGGTTTGTAGTGAGATTTTATTTCTGTAGAGGGAAGAGGTAACACTGAATCGCAGATCCTCTCACCCAAGGTTCTGTTGCTGCTTGGGGCCTAGGTCCCATGGGCCATCCTCCTCCATTGACCTCCTCTTATTCATCATATTTTGCCAGTCTGTAAGTCCTACAAGGCACTGGGGGATGTAACTTGTTTTCCTCTCAACTGATGAGCCTAGACACAGGTGTAGTCGTGCTCTGAACAGAGCTGAGGAAGCTCTTTATCCTCTAAAGAAAGTGCCTGCTATACTGACTGCCGATTAAGTGATGGGGGAGAAGCGGAAAAGCCAGCTGGGCACAGCCTGGAGGGCCACGCTCACCCGCGTTCCCCACCTCCTACAGTGTCCTTTACCATAGGGAAAGAGCTGCACCTGGTCAGCAACCTCACTACAGCAACAGCAGCAGTAACAACCCTACACCCTTTAGCGGGGAACAGCCGGTTTTACCTCAGCCGGTCCACGGAGGAGGCGTCAGCGCTACCACCCCCAAGCCCGGCACCTCCGTCCGCATAAAGGCTGGCTGGCTGGCAGGGCCGGGCCACGCCACAGCCGTCGGGAGGGAGGGAGGGAGCGCGCTGGGGGGAAGAGCCGGCGCGCGTGTCGGGGAGGCGGCGCGGAGGGAGGGCAGCCGGGCTGCGGGAAGCGGTGCTCCGCGCTGGGACTGGTTCCTTCGCAGCCATTTTCTGTCCAACCAAACAGCCGATTTGCGGAGGGAGCCAACCAGGGCCGCACTGGAGGTTTGTGCCTGGCTCCGGCCAATGATTGGTAACCGGTTCCACTGCAGGCTCGAATGAAATGTCCGTCTCCCTCCCCGGGCTCCGGCGCTGCCGCCGCGCCGCCGCCGCGGGGACCAGGAAGTGGGGGGCGGCAGCCCCCGGGACCCGCCACCGCCCGCTCGCCTCTTTGTGCGACCGGAGGCTCGGGGGCCGCCCGGACGAAGGAGCGGACGGGGGAGGCGGCGGAGCGGGCGCGGAGGCGGTCGTAGCGCGGGGGTCGGGGCAGAGCCGGCGCGGCGGTTATCCCCGTCGGGGTTCCCTTTTCTCCGCGGGGCCGGGTGCGAGGAGGTGCCCCCCTCGCTCCGGCTCCATTTTGTGGCCTAGGCGCGGGGAGGAGGGGGGGGGTTGGAGGCGGGGACGGGAGCGCGGCTGCCCCGCGGTTGGTGTACGGCCGCCGGTGTGGGGCCAAGCGAGGCTGCCGGCGCCCCTAACCGCTCGCTGAGGTCGCGGCGAGGCAGGCGCGGGGCACACGGTTTTCCGCCGGGCCGGTCTTGCGGTCGCCGTGACCCTTTAACGGCGGTTTCTCTCCGGCCCGCTGGCCGTGTTCGGTCTGCCCTGGAGCCCCTCCGCGGCGGCATGGCGGGCGGGGCGGGGGGCGGCTTTGTGGTAGCCGTGCCTCGCCGCCCGCAGGCGGAGGGGGCTCCGCTCTCTTTTGTTTTTCCCCGGCCGGCGCCGCAGCCCGCTGAGCCCCCTCCCTTCGGCCGCGGGAGTGGGGGCCCGGGCCCCCACCACGCCTACGGCCCCTCGCAGAGCCGGGAGCCGTGCAGCGGGCAGAGAGCTAGCCAGCTCCGCCGCTGTCGTTGGGACCGAGATGGGGTTGGAAGGTCTGGCGGTGTTTCGCAGCGGTAGGGAGCGTGGGGCCAGGCCCCGGGATGTGGTGAGAGCAGCCGGGTGTTTGTGCGGGCAGCCCGGACCAGGCACGGCGCCCCGGGGCGGGGGAATACCAGACGGAGGTCTGCAGCAGGGCTCCGGCAGAAGGCTCCCACAGCAGGCAGGTACAGGTGTGTAGCCTCTGCAGCCCACCGGAGCCAAAGGCTGCTACCTTCTGCACGGAAATCACGGCAAAAGTGATTAACAATAAAGTTGCTGAACTGGGGACGCTTTGGTTTGCTCTTTCTGGAAAGAAGGGATCGTGATAGATGAGGTTTCCATCGAACATAGTCGAGCTAGGTGCAAGGAAGATTCGTGTAGCTAAGGGGGTTCCCCCTCATGCCCCTGTGCTGGCTGCTGTTGCATCATTGAAGGACATGAAATCAGGAAGTGAGATCGATCGGTTGGCACAGCCGAGCAGCATCGATGACTTGTCCTGTAGCACACATGGCAGGTAGGAGAGTGATGGGACTCTGCTACTTGCAATGTCTACACAACTGTTGTGTGTTTGGCAAGTGGTGTTGGCCATGCCTGTGTGTGCCAGCCCCTGCTCCATCCAGAAATTACGTAGTTGGTGATTGTAAAGAGAGGTAGGTTACTCACAGAAAATCATATTGGAAAATTACCCCCACCCAGATGTATTCTAGTAATGTTTCTGCAGTTATTAAGATACACTGGTTAAAGAAGCCTTCCTAGGTACTACAGCAGTAGAAAATCAGTCAATTTTTAGCTTTACCAACTTCTTTGAGGTTTAACCAAGAGGATTTGTTCTGCAAAGAACTGTCATGTAAAAGCTCCCCAGTATGCTTGGATTGATTTTTATGCAGGCAAAATAATTGATAATAATGGCCTGATTGTTTCTAGGCAGTGAGGGATGTAGAAGTCTGGATTTCAGTCCTTGAATGGGCTGTCTTGCGTGTAGTAACCTTTGCCTGTGTTGCTGGTAGATGGAAGTTATTGCCAATTAAAAAAAAAAAGTAATTGCAGCTTTTTCAAAAGACACTCAGGCAAAATAGTGAAAAGCAAAATGGAAGGAGCTGCTTTGGGCATTATTTGCAGTCTGGGTTTAATTGGCTTGTAGGAATGAAGAAACAGTGTTTATGCATAATCATTAGCATAATGTTCCTAAACAATAAGCTCAGTGATTACTTTCTGTCTTTGCTTATGCAGCCTATATGACTATGTGGCATGACAGTTACAAAGTTAAGGGGGAACCCATCTGTAAGTCTCTTGGGGACCCAAGATAGTTTAATCTGAATCATTATTTATGAGGTCTGCATGAGCAGCCTGTGCTTTGCATTGGGCGGGTAATATATATGGTCTTGGCTGATAACATTTACAGCTATGAAATTATATTTGAAAAATCAAGAATATTGGGTATTACTGCTTAGACTTTAATATTTGATAATTAAGGCAGTTCAAAGTTTAATAGATTATCTCTTATTTGTGATAATAATTGCATGAAGGCAGCAGTGTACAGAAATGAGATGAAAAAGATTGTTCAAGATACTGTGCAGATATGAAACATTAAATACTGTGAAGCTTGAAGTCAGTTATATTGCCTTTTTAACATTTTAAAAAGGCTTGTAGGGCTCTTCAGTGCTTCAGGTGCAAATTTCTAATGTCACTTCACCTTTAAAATTTTGCTTAGAAAGAAACTTGTCTTCAGTAGTGATTTTTGCAATATTACTTTAGAAAAACATGTATTTGGAAATGGGTGTTTTAGTGGCAGGATGCTTGTAAAAAATAGAAATGTGACTCTAAATATCGAATACTAAACAACATGTGTAAATAACATTGGTAGAATAAAATAAAGTGTCAGCAGATTTGATAATGCTGACTGAAAATACTGGCCTGGTCTGGACTAGTTTTGTATAACTCTTACTTGCCCTGTTGCTTGAGAGCAATAAGCTTCACCTATTTGATATACTACCACAGTGAAGGAAAACCATAACCAACTTACTGATGTTATCCAACTTGCAGAAGAAAGGCAGGATTTATGGACTGCTGTTTTAATAATTAAACAGCTAAGTTTCAGTTCTTCACAGAAAAAAAAAAAGCATAAAAAACTGAACATGGAAAGGTAATACGGGGTTTTCAGAGTTGCAGGAGGGTGGAGGTGCTGGTGCAGCCTGTTCAGCACTGCTGTCCTCTTCCAGCTTCTGCAAAAGCAACAAAATTTCTCTGTTCATCTCAGTTTTTTACCTCCGGTTTATATTACTGCCAAGAAAGAGAAGGCATGGAAACTCAAGTTTCTCCTGCCTGCTCTGTATCACTGATCTACTCCTACTTGATGTAAAAATATATGCGTTGTTAGTCCACCCATGTAAATTGCAGCTAACCATGCTTGTGAACAGTTAGCCTGGTAAGGAGACACCACATGCTCTAGCACAGCTGGATCCACGTGGAGGAAGCTTGTGGCTGGTGACTTCAGGGCTTGTAAGATGAGCCAGAAAGTTTATAATACTGGAAAGGTGAAAAGGCCCTGTTCAGACTTCATAAAGGAAAGGTTTTCTTCTTGTGGTCCAGGGGGAGGAAGGAGCCTGGTACAGCCTAGGTGCTAATGAGCCTTAGTGGTGCTGTCAGGTCCTCTCAGCCTCAGTCTGCTTCTCCTAATGCTATTCTGCTGTGGGGGAATACACTGAAGACACGCCGAGATGAGTCTGAAATGGAGAGGGACAGTGCAGCGCCTGTGTTCTAGGCATGTGCTGAGGGGTTTTAACGTGGCTATTTAACTTCAGTATGTTCCATCTGCTGGAATGATGTCCCATGAGTACGTTTACCAGTCAGTGTTTCTTGCTGCAGGAGACACTGCTTTACTTCCAGGTGAGAATTTAGTGGGAAATTAGGTTCTCCAGAAGTCATTGAACATTGAGGGAGATAGACATTATTTTTTTCAAATAGAAAATTCTCTATTTGTGTTTAGGAACAGCAAGTGAGGGTGCAGAAAGCCCAAATAAAACTTTGTTTCTACTGTTACCTACTGCTTTACATCTCGTAATAAGATGTGGTAGAAAAATTAATCTACGATGACTGATGTTACTACCTACAGCTATATTTCTCTCCTTCCTTCTGTGGCAGGGACAGCTGTATGGAAAGTGTACCAAGTGCTTCAGATAATTGCATGGAATTTTCTGCAGTCCCTCTTGCTGGGTAGCAATTTTGGGAAATAGGATGGATAAATAATGTGTGAAGTACTTAAATCACACAAGGCTTTTAGTTGCACTTGGGAGATCAGTTTTGCAAATCGTTGCAAAATAAATTCCTCACTCTGAAGACACAATCTTTGATTCTATTACTGCCCTTTTTACTGACCCTTTCTCTCCTCAGTGCTGGCAGGTCTGGGGTTATGTTCTTTGGTTGTCATTTAGCTGGGCTACTGATACTGCTCTTTCAAGAGAGGTCCTCAGATTAAACAGGCTGCAAGATTTACTTTGAGATACTGAGGTTTTATTAATTCAGTATCGATGTGTTCTAGGAACAGACTGGGTTGTGGGTAGCAGACAGGAGCATCTTTCTTTTTTTTTTAAGCATCCTCCAGAAATTTTTCTACCAGATGTCCGTGTAAAGCTGTACGTTCATTCACTTGCATCTTAGTGCTGAAAGTTCTTTCATGCCCTTGATCTGAAAGGTTTCTATTTTAACATATTTCTCAGGTTAATTTCCCTGGATCCATCAATTTGTATATTCCTAGCACTATTCTTTTTCATTAGAGATACACAAACAAAACAAATCCCAAACCAACAACAAACAAACAAACCCACAAACAAACAAAAAGTTACTACCAGATAACTTTGTGCTGCTGCTCTGAATTTGGATGCTTATTATGGAATATTTGAGTTGAGTTTTCTGTGCTTATTTGGTTTCTCTCCCTCATTTTTGGTAAAAAATCAGATGGTGTCATGGTCACTTTAGAGAGTAACCTATTGTCACTTCTGGTATGCTTAGCACTCGATCTTGATTCAGTCAGCATATGCATGGATGAGAGCTTGAGTGTTTTCCTAACCCTAAAGTCTTGAGGGTAATGTACAACATGCAGTAAGCGCTTCTTGCAGATAAATGTGTAGTACGTGCTACTAGACCAACGTGTTGGAAGACCTCTTCCTCGTGTGATTTGGTCGCTGCACATTTGTAGGAGATGCTGTCTTGATTAAAAGAGATTGCAGTGGCTGCATGCTGAAGCTGCTGTGTGAGTGGGACATAGAATCTGCAAATAGGTACTCCAGGGGCTAAAGCAAAATCTGAGATTTCTTGCCCATCTGAACCCTGTAGGATTATATCTCCAAGGACTCTGTTCATGAAATTTAGCATCTAATTCTGTCCAAAGAAGTAGCTCTTCCTACTAAATACGCTAGCTTAAGAGTTGTTGTCCTTCACTTTCCCAGTGACTGTAGGCTTGGTGTTGTTTCTATGCTACATTGTACTGCTGCATTTTTTTAACTCACTTCAGGGACACTGCAAGTTTCGTTTGTTTCAGAGCTTTTTGTTTTTTTAAAGTGGTGGATTAATTGGTAACAGTCTATCAAGAGCAGTGTTTTCTCATTTTCTGAGCATTGTGTTGTATGTATTACAGGCCAGCTGAGCTGACAGTCAGGTATGTGGTGATTAGCTTGAGTTTTGAACATGTAAAATTAAAACCATAATACTTGAATGTGTAACTGGTCATTATGAGATGAGTAGGATGGCAGCCACCACAGTTTTCAGCAGGCTCGTGTTTGTGTCATCCATCAGGCTCAAAGAAATACTAGTAGGCTGACTAGGTGGTATATTAATTACAGTTGCTATGTTCAGATGCCTAGGTGTACATGACAAATCTGACTGAAGTTCTTCAATAAAACTTATTTGGATTGCAGTGTTGTGTATAAAATGCCACTCCTTTCCTCACCATGAGGCCAGCCAAGCTGTGGAAGGGGGCTTGCAGTATGGTTGGGCAGGCTCTGTCTGTGAAGATCTTCAGGGCTGGATAAAGCCCTTAGGAGCCTGCTGGGATCTGGCCCTGCTTTGAGCAGGGGTTGGACGAGAGATCTCCCGAGGCCCCTTTTAACCTGAATTATCCTGTGATCCTGGATTAGGACTGGGTTATGTTAAGCATTATGCAGAAAGGTGTTACACTGTAATCCTCTGTCCCAAGGTTGTTCTGGCAGTTAAAAGTCTTTCTTAAAGTAATACACATAGAATTTATTTCAGTTGATGTCAAGCTGTCAGTGCCTGGTGGTTATTGTTTTTTTTTTTTAATCTGAGACAGATCTGCCTTTTTCTTTTGCAGTCCTTTTCCTATTGATTTTGCTCATCACTCTTTTAATTCACAATAAGATTCCACTCAAATTCTCACTAATTGTGAAATAACACATGCTGTAGGCAGACTTGGAAATGTGCACACAGAAAAGGATAAAAGCAAATATAATACCTTGAGGATACATCAGTCTAATATGGCCAAAACTGTCTACAGATGCAGCAGAGGTTTAAAAGGGATTGGAGCAGGAAATGTCTTTTGAAGGTGAGCTGGGCTAATGAAAGCAAGACGGTTTCTTCAGTAATACTGCTGGGTCTTGGCAATAAAGATTCAGATGGGGTAGCCTGCAGAATGGGTGAGCAGAAACCAGTGAATTATCACATCACTGCAGAAATTGAAGAAGAATATTGGAATCCTGGAGAAAGAAAACATTTTGGAAGATAAGGTTCCATAGGAGACTGAAAAAGGAGAGGGGAAGAAACCTTAAGGCATTTAAAATAGTACTGGGGCTGAGTAAATTTAACACAGTTGGAGGAGACCCTAATTCCAAGTTAAATTCTAGTAGGGATCAGACAGCTGAGACTGAGAGCAAGAATGCCAGAAAATCCTAACTTGATTTTGGGATTTATCAGGCTGCAGAATGTTAATTGCTTCAAAAGGGAAAGAGAGACACAACTCTTAGTGGTGAGTGATGTCAGTTTGGGTGATCTTGACATGCAGAATTTTGATATCCTTGTCATTACAGTGAGCTGAGTAAGCAAACTGCAGACCCTTTGGAAAATTGAAAATCAAAGTTAGATCGCCCAACAAAGAGTGCAAAATGCAGGCAGCAAATTTATGTGAAAATTGGTACATGTGTGAAACATTCCCCTTCCTTTGGACAGAGCTGCTCTGGAAGAAGTGAAACTGATTTACAAAAACCCATCAAAAGGGACCAGAAGTGATGTTAAAAAAAGCACTGTGTGCATAATAATTTGTATGATGAAGAGGTGGCAGATGTGGAAGAGGTTTTCCTTTCTCTTAAGTAGCTCCTAGGGCTATCTCCAGCTGTTGTAGTATTGCTCTGAATGATGTGAGCAGTGCTCAGGTTACTTGTGCATCTGTGGCCATGTAGCCGCAGATGTGTAGCGCTGGGTGTTGCCTGAGGGTTTGAAAGCAAAACCCAACCCTGTGGCCACAGACAAAGTGCAGAGTAGAGAGAGGTTAAATTGCTCATATTTCTGTGTAGGTATAAAAATAGCATGAGATTGTTTTTCCCTTCCTCCCTTTCTCTCTTGATCCCATTCGCTCTTGAGGCTAATGGTTGTGGAAAGAAGCGAGCTGCATGGTCCGGCTGGCAGTGACCATGTGACCCTTTGGGCAGAGGTTGCTTTACCAAGACACCGGGGTACCTGCACCGCTGGTGTAGGTCAAGGAGTGGGGTTCTGCCTCCCGTGGGGCTGTGATTGCAGCTTGTCAATGAGGCAGGCTGCCCTTGTCAGGAACAGCTGGAGTGGGAAGAGGGAAGGATGGGAAGGGCTGGTCCAGAGACAGAACTGTATGAAGTGTAGGATGGGAATGGAAGAGGTGATTTGCTAGCCAACAGGTAGATAAGCATATGCTCGTGGAATTGTTTGGTGGTAAACCTAGGCAAGAAAATTTAGGGCAAAGGTGAATCTGGTGCTGCGTATCTAAATGCATTCAAGAATATCTTTGTATTTATGCCCCAGTGTTGGAAGAGTTTGTATGTGCTGGGGACCCTTTCTGCCTCACTCATTTTTGCAGTATTCCTTTTCTCCAAAAGAAGCATTTACACATGACTGCACAACTGCCAAGATGCCACCTCGTGGAAAAAAAAAAAAGCATGGGAGCTAAATGTTCTGCAAAAGTTTATTTTTAATACACTAATTCTCAAGACACCTGCAACTGGAGAAAAGAGCATTGTCCGAAAGTTTTAAAAGGCTGGAGGCTTGAATTCAGGCTTGCATTAGCACTGCTAACATAGCCTCTTGGAAAGCGGAAATGTTGTCTGCCATGATTTTTATAGGTCTAAGTTTTCTACCTGCTGATAGCGTTTAGTGAAATCTGTTACTTTTTGTAAAAGAAGAGACTTTCATATGGTAACACATTACATGGGCTGAAGTACTTGCTTTTACAAGAATGCATGTGTATCTATCTGCGTGTTGTGTATGGTGGCAAAACGCGGATGCCAAAGGCATTGATGTGTTGGATTGATGCTATGGGATGTACTCACTGAAGAGGTGTGAACTTCCAAGGACGGTGGGAGGCATCTTCATGTCTTTTACCTCCTCAGAATGAGAAAGTGCAATACATGTGATGTCTCTAAGTGTTTCCAGGCTGCTGAGGAGCCTCTGAGCCACAGCCCGTTTGGAGACCTCTACTTCATCACAAAGTAGATATCCTAGAAAACGTTGATGCTTAACCAGCAAACCCCTGCTGGTTTTGCTAGTTTTGTCCTATTTGAAAGGGGGTAGGTGAGCTTCTCTGGGACCTCTCTAGCTGAAACATGTTTGGTGCCTCCCAGCACAAAAGGTCTCTAAGGGGGTAGGGAAGTACTGGCTATTTTGGCTTCCCTCTTTCTCCTGCCATTGAAATTACTTTGACCCTGTCTCTAAAGCCTGAAAGAAAATACTTATTGGCCATTATGTCAGAACATTGTGAGAGGAGCACTGGAGGATGCCCAGAGGAGCAGGGCAGGGTGGGACCAAAGAAAGCAAAGGAAAACACAACTCAGAAGGTGTCTAGGAGTGGCTAGTGCCTGAGGAGAGTGAGGATGTGGATACAGGTCTGGCTAGTATAAGGTTGTTAGTGGGCTTGACAAAAGGTGTTTTGAGTGGAGGGGAATGGTGAGTGAAGGATGCAGTCTGTAATAATTGTAGGTAAAGCATTCAGTGAACAGTGGGCTCATGTAGGTTTTTAGGGTTGCTTGGAGAAACTTGCCTGAGCCTGTTCATGTGACTGTCGTAGGAACAACAGAAGATTGCATGAACCAAATGTTTCTGTGCATGGCTGAATTTTTGGGAAGCATCACAAAACAGTTTCACCATTTCCACTGTCAGTAAAGCTTTGTAGTGAGAGAGGGGATACTGTTCTCAAATGACAAAATATTTATGCTTTGTGTTAATTAGTCTTATAATTCTGTGTTGATTAGAGTGCTGTTTTTTAAGCAATAGCTGCACTTATTGATGTAACAAACATACCTGAAAGGTTGGTTTCTTCTGTTTGTAGATGGATGGTGATAGCTCCACAACGGATGCTTCTCAGTTAGGAATTACTGGAGATTACATTGGTGGCAGTCACTATGTGATACAGCCTCATGATGGTAAGAAATGTTACAGTAAACACTGCTATTTCTGTGTGTGTGTATATATATGCTTCTAGTTCTTATAGTCTATCCTCTCAAGCTAAGAATTTGCAATTGTATTCTTTATGCCTCACTGTATAAAGCAATTTTTCTGCAGTCTAAAAGTGGGGGTTGGATTTTTCAGTGTTGACACAGTCCTTTGAGGTCATGATAAAAAAAAATCTGTTCTAGGGAACAATTTCTATTTAGACATAACATTGAGAATGTTTGGTGTTCAGCCGTGTGTACTTCTGTGCATAATGTGCTAAAGATGATATGGAACAACCATGAAGGTACCGTGGTGTTCCATCTATTTTTAAAACTATTTCTACAATGCTAATACACTGTGCTTTCAAAGGTCTTCATCCTTCAGTGTAAGATTTTAAACTGACTTAATTATTGCTTGCTCTCTGTCAACTACAATTTCTGCTAACTTTTCTTTATTTCATTAGACCCAGAGGACAGCATGAATGATCATGAAGATACAAATGGCTCAAAAGAGAGTTTCAGAGAACAAGATATATATCTTCCAATTGCAAATGTGGCAAGGATAATGAAAAATGCCATACCTCAGACAGGAAAGGTAATACCCTTATCTGTAAAGAAAGCATATTAATGAATTTTATTCCTTCCTCTACCTGAACTTGAGCTGGTAAAACAGTATATTTTTCCAAATGATCCTGGTTTATTGGAGAAAAGCCTTACAAAAGAAAACAAAAATCTGAGCAGGAGGTGATTGAGACCAAGTCCATTTTTCTTAGGTTTCTGAAAGCTTTTAGTAACTGCAGTAATTAATCAGAACAGTGTTCTTGATAGCACTTTCAAGGGCTTTCTTTTTCTAAGATGTATTCTCTGAAATTGTCATAATGGGTCAGACTTGGTGACCATCCTGTATCAATAAGAGTATTTTCTATGTGCTTATCTCTTATGAAATTTAATCTGCATTTATTGAGATGCGTAACATTTGGAATAAATGAACCATTCGGTTCACTTTTCCAGTGAACCGAAAAAAAAACAGTCCTCATCCTGAAGAAAAGGGAATGGTTAGTCTTTCGTCACCCAAATCTTCACATATATCCAAATGCCAAAATGACTTAAGAAGTCTGCCTTATACAATGTAGAACATAAGGCCAGATACTGAAGGACTTGTTTTATATTTCCTACTACTAAGAATAGGCTTTTTAATCCATTCTGTTGAGCTGGTGATTGTATAAGCGTTTGACTGTTCTACCTGTTTATCTGAAACCTTTGCAGGGCTCCTGTTACTTGCTGTTTCCCTATTGTATTCCAATACAATTCCTGCCCCAGTAACATTTCCTCTAGCTAAAGCTGTTTTTTGGGTTTTT
Organism: Pezoporus wallicus; assembly: GCF_028554395.1. Taxonomy (NCBI): domain Eukaryota; kingdom Metazoa; phylum Chordata; class Aves; order Psittaciformes; family Psittacidae; genus Pezoporus; species Pezoporus wallicus. The sequence goes on from NW_026640775.1 coordinate 3,972,432, forward strand.
TTTTTCTTTTTTTTGAGATCACTCTAAATAGAAGCAAGACATAATTTACTTGCATCTGCTTGTACTTTCTTAGTGTTCAGGGCTCTCTGGAGATCTGCATGTTCCATTTATATCTTTGCTGTGAAAATCTCTTCCCCAGTCCATATTGTCATAAATTTTTAGTGATCAAGATGAGATTTTTCTCAAGAATTTAGCATATGGGATGTCGAGCTTTCTCAAAATCAAGGAGGGTTTTGTCAAAAACTGCAAGGGAAGCTGCTGGCTGATAAATACTTATGAAAATCTCGCCCTATGTGTCTGAAAATATCAGAAGAACTAGTGAAGATTCTACATATGATTACTGCTTCGTTTTTTTTTTTAAATACAAACAGGTTTTTCTCATGTAAAGAATAAGAATCTTAATTATTCTAATCTTTCAGTTGCCTCCTGTCAGCTTCCCAAATAATCATGAGTAATGCTTGCTGTTATTTAAAGTTGGGTAAATTAATTTTTTCCAGCTGAAAACCATAATCAAATTTACTTATTTCATTCCTGCCAGGACCATATGTGTTTCTTCATTTGAATTCTCATTTGGAAAAATTATACCAGAATATTAAAGCATTACAGAGGCTTGCTGCTAGGCATATATTCTAGTCCTTGAGTCTGGTCAGGATACAAATACTTGTTGTTGCCGAATTTGTGGGTTATACTGCAGAGGGGTTGGTTGGAACTGGTGGGCCTATTAAAGGGAAGATGGAAGTGGGCTATGGCATTGTAATGAACAGGTTTAAAGACAACGTGTAGGTAAGCAATACTGAGGTGCATCTATGTGTAAAAGCTTGTACAGATACAACTTCGGGAGACCCTGGGAGTTGGCCATGCTGCTTGAAATAGTAAAACTTCATGTTGCAGCTCTGCTTACATAGGGCAGTGATGACATCCAGTGGTTCCCTCACATGCAGGTGTTGCCTAAATGGGTATAGCCATCAGGTTTGGGGATGTTTCCCTTATTATCTAGTGTATTCTTTGCATTTTGCTTTTTTAATAAATTTTCTTGCATCTTGATTAATCATTTTATGATACTGTTTCCTTACTAGATTGCTAAGGATGCAAAGGAATGCGTGCAAGAGTGTGTAAGTGAATTCATCAGCTTTATAACATCAGAAGCAAGTGAGAGGTGTCACCAAGAGAAAAGAAAGACCATCAATGGAGAGGATATTCTCTTTGCCATGTCTACCTTGGGGTTTGACAGCTATGTTGAACCTTTGAAATTATACCTCCAAAAATTCAGAGAGGTTGGTATATACTTCAGTATTTCCTCATTTATTTAACCTGGTTGTGTTTATCATTAGCTCCTTGTCATTGTAATAGTATAATGGTTAACTTGTATAATGTCTCACAGCTATTGTCAAGGACTAATGTAATGTTTAAAAGCATTCCAGAGGATATATAGAGAAAAAGGGGTAAGTAAGCATTTTTATTAGACTTCCAGATTCAAAGTTCTAAAGCTTTCAACTGAATAAATGCTCTAATATATTGCTGGTAGTAAATCACTCTTTAAAGGTGACTATTTAGAGTACTTAATTCAATCTTCGGGTTCAATCAATAAAACTGTTCTAGACAGCATTCTCTGAGGAGCTAGGCTAATGCCTGGTGTTTGTCTGGGCTTTGTCTAGGCTTCAGATATGCAAAAGAAAAAGCAGTTTTTCTCATGTTGGAATAATGATTCACATGGAAACCTCTCTGTCTCTAGCAGAAAGTGACTTCCCCCCCACGCCTCCCCTTTTAGCATTTTAAACTTCTTCAAAAAGAAGTTGCTTCTGGTTGGGTTTTTTGTTCTGGTTTGCCCTCCACCCCTCACCTCCTGTCTGGAGACCAAAGAGAATTGCTTACTTGCTCCTCCACTCTGGTGGTGGTCTATCTCAGAATATCAGATTTAACCAAACAAATCAAGGGTATTTTTATCCAGTGACCTCTCTTCCTCATAGTCCTGATTGAAGATGTTGTTCAGATATTAAAAAAAAATAATTGGGGGGGGGGTGGGTAAAAATTAAAGCAAGTGTTCTATGATTCTATTAATTTTGTTTTTAATGTGGATCACTTTTCTGGTATGGCTGCTTGGCTCTACTGGCATGAGTGAAGCAGGCATGTCTCAATTGGCAGTGTTGTAGATAGAGATGCTCTTCAGACTTTGTTCTGTAAACTGAAGTTGTTTAATTAATGGGGTCAGACTCATTAATGATGATTAATTTGCTGATAGCACTTGAAGCTTCCCCTTTCCCAGGAAGTCATCTGCTGTGATAACTGGCTAACAGCAGGTGTAATCTCTAAGTTGGAAGTACTGCCTTGTGCTGTCCTTTTCCAGTTCTGTATGGCAGTTGCACGTGACATTGAAGTGCTCTATGTGCTTTCCTTAAAAATGTAAAGGAGTGCCTGACTAGTTTCAGTACTTCTGGAGAAGCCTGAAGTGGGCCTGTAAGTGACCATTTTTGCAGATAAATATGCCGTAGTGGCAGAGTGGTGGGATTGGGATTTAAATGGATGGATGGATTGGATGGTTTTGCTCATCAGTTTTAAACCTCCATTCCAGCTAGTTCTGTCTTCAGGGTACCATATATAGTGAAGTATTTCTGATTTGTAGTATTTAGTCTGCATCAAACGGTTTCAGAGAATACTTCTTATGCTTGTATTATTTTCTTGGGTGTTCTTACATAATTAGCAGAGCATCAAACTTCATACTTGTAAAACTGCATGCAGATGACTGGAAGCTTTGGCTTTCTGTGCTGATATCTTTTCTGGCTGTAGTCCTTGATGTGGGAAAAGAAATCCAGTATCTTGGTTTTAAATGCCAACTGTTAGTTGTATGATGATGGCTCTTGCACGTGGCTGGTAAGCAAGTGTTGCACGTTCTCATTAGTACTGAGATTCTGTGATTTGTCAATGTTCCTAACGGCTCCTTCTGGACTACTGCAGATATTTGACCTTCCTTAGAAGGTGAAAGCCTTTCTTAGAATCTACACAATCCTAGTTTGCAGAGTTCCTGTTTCTTAGGATTATGGCTAAGATGAAAAACACCCTTCATACATCCTTGTTTTATGCCTGTTCTTAAATCTCATAGCGTTTCACAGGTCTTGGATTTCAAACTCCAGCTACTGCACAGTGACTCCTCTGCAAGTTCAAAACCTTGGCTAGACCTCTTGGGGTTTGAAAACAATCTCAATCCAACTGTACTCTAACACAAACTCTCTTTTACTATCCTCCCCCCCCTCCAGGCAATGAAAGGAGAAAAGGGAATTGGAACAGTTACAGCTGGGGATGGTCTAAGTGAGGAGCTCACGGAGGAAGCATTTAGTAAGTAATACTTTTTATTATATTACTACTACATCTTTTATAAAAACAACAGTCCCTTTAGACATCAGAATTCTTACCTGAGAAATCCATCCTGGACATCCCACACGTTACACCTTTGATCTGCTGAGATTTTCATTTGAGATGTCTGAAAGCTAACATGTGCTAACATAAACCCCTCCAAATCAGTAGAATTTGTGGTCAGAATGAGGAGCTATAGTGATAAGTGATGCCACTCTAGCAAAAGCTAATGTCAACTGTGGAAGATAAGTGCATATGTTAGTGCCAGTATTTTTCTCTACACTTAAATACAGGTTATAGTGAAAGGTGCAAACTCCCCCCACTCCCCACCTCTAGTAGCTACATATTTAAGCCACATTTGTTCTACTTGCAAGACTGCTGGGGGAGGGGAGTAAAAAAACTCCATGACTTGAGCTTGTCTTTGATAAATGAGCCAGAGAAGAATGTAATTTTTGTATAATTCTAAAACACTCGGTATTTCTTATATTCAAAAGACTGCACAGTCTGGTAAATAAAAGGTGTAGGGCAAGTATCATCATATGCACTCACTGTAGTTTTAATTCTTATACTGTGAATGAAAGCCTGATAGATGATGGGACTTTGTGTTGGTTTTGTTGATGCTGGATTCTTGGATGTAGTCTTTGCCTTGGCTTTTAAATACTATGAGCTGGTAAATCTTGAAGCCAATCAATACAAGAATTAGGATGTGCAGCTCTAGTCATATGTCGTGGTTTAAGCCCAGCCAGAGGGCTCGTTGACTCACTCCCCCCCCTTCTTTTCCTCCCCCTACTTCCGGAGGGACAGAGAGGAGAATCAAGAAGAATGCAACTCCCACGGGTTGAGATAAGAACAGTTTAGTAACTAAGGTATAATACAAATCACTGTTGCTACCATCAATAATAATAATGATAAAGGAAATAACAAGAGAATACAACACCTTACCATCAGCTGACCAATAACTCGCCCCCCCCCAGCCCAACCAAGCACTGACCGATGCCTCCTCCAACCCCGCAGACTCCCAGCCCTTCCAGGTAACTCCCAGTTACGTCCTGGGCATGACGTGCTGTGGTATGGAATACCTCCCTGGTCAGCCTGGGTCAGGTGTCCTGTCTCTGCTTCCTCCTGGCTTCCCCTCCTCCCTGGCAGAGCATGAGGCCCACAAAGTCCTTGGCCAGACCAAAACATCGCTATCAGCTCTGTTCCCAGGCCGAAAGTCAAAACACAGCACTGCACCAGCTACCGAGAAGGAGAAAAATGACTGCTACTGCTGAACCCAGGACATTGTATCTACTGACAAGATTTAGTTTTTCAAACATCTGATAAAAGATGAGGCAATGCAAATAGAAAAGTCTTATCCATATTCACTTATGTGAATCATTGTAGAATCATAGAATGGTTTGAGTTGAAAGGCACCTTAAAGCTCATCCAGGTCCAACCCCCTGCCACGGGCAGGGACATCCTTCCACTAGAGCAGGTTGCTCCAAGCCCCATCCAGCCTGGCCTTGAACACTGCCACAGACGGGGCAGCCACACCTTCTCTGGGCAGCCTGTACCAGTGCTTTACCACCCTCACAGTGAAGAACTTCTTCCTAATATCTACCCTAAACCTACTTTCTTTCAGTTTAAAGCCTTTCCCCCTTGTTGTGTCACTGTATATCCTGAAGCTCCCATCTAACTTTCTTAAAATGCTTTTTCTTTCAGCTAACCAGTTGCCAGCAGGCTTAATAACTACAGATGGCCAACAGCAAAATGTTATGGTCTACACAACATCATATCAACAGGTACTGTATCCCATCCTCTACTCTCCCTTCTGCTGCTGAAATTCCAATGCTAATTCAGCTGCCCTCCTCTGAAAGATGCGAATTAATTTAATTTAGTCCCTTCGTGGTGGCTGTCATGACATTCCAACACCGTGACAACTCAAGCAATGCAGTTTCAGAAAATAATGTAAGCCTGCGTTTTCTTTCTCTAGATCTCTGGTGTTCAACAAATCCAGTTCTCATGATCTGAAGAAAACTTTGTATCTGGGAACATGAGACAGAAAAGCTGTGCAACTCTTAACGAAGAGGCAGGTTTAATGACTGGAAGAGATGTATCTCTTTGTATATTAAATAGCTGTAATGTAGCTACCGGAAGCTTGACTAATTGAGGTGCGAGTTCTGACTCAAATCTTTTTCATGATGATTTAAAAAAAAAGAAAATTGGATTTTAAAGGTATTAAAGTATTTTTGTTTTGTACAAGAGTTTGTTGCTCTGTATAACTCCTGTATGCATTGTATATTGCAATTTATTACTGTCAGAGATTTGTAGACAGTTTCTTATTTTCATATTGAATCATGTTACTTTTGTAATTCAGGTAAACAGCTGGGTTAATTCATGTTTACCCTTTGAATAAAATTGTAAGGGTAAAGTTCATTTTTGAATGCAAGTTGCCTTTATTATAAAGATTGAGTTAGTCTTGGTTATGTACCTTGTCTTGCATGACAACCTCAACTAACTTTACATGTCGGCATATTTATTGAGATTTTGAAAGGGACGTTTTCCTCATGAGCCTAGGAGTGCAGAATTGCCACAACTGCTTTTTGTTTTGTTTTTGTTTTTTAATGTAACTTCAGAATTAAAAGTAAATCAAAACCAACCAATGCTCTACTACATTTAGAGACTTAGAGCTTATCAACAGTGTTGATGAAAACACTATGTGTGATGCAGGTCTTCATTTATTACTTTTCTCTTCAGTTGCATCAACTCTCTTTAGACTTATTTGATATATTTAAGGTAGTCTTTGTGCTACTGAAATAACTTTTCCTTTTTTTATGTATAGTTTTTAGAATCCAGAACTTTAGAAATTCAGGGGGTAGTGGGGGAGGGAGGGATTTTATAGTCCTTGTGGTAAAAGATCTCATTTTAACTTTTTACTGAGATGTTTTAAGGGTTCTTGCGAGCCTGTGGGAACTCCAGTGTGTTAGCGACTTTCCGTGTACAGGCTGCGTGCGTGTGTGTGAGCGACTGAAACCTGAGCAAGTGATACAAATCCGAAATGGAAGACAGACTTCTGGTTTCTGGTTTTGCAATAAACTCTACCTAGGTAGTGTAGTTCTGTATATTTAGTGAGCTGTTCTTGGTAACGTTGCTGTTTCTTTAATACACGGGAGGGTAATTTTGTTAGATGCAATGTCTTAGCCTGGTAGGATAAGGGTAGTGGTTTTAGTAATATATCTTACTAAGAATGAATTTTGGGACCTTTGATATTTTTACTGTTTGCAGTGAACTGAAATGTAATATAATATCTATCCACATATCTGTCATTAATTTAAGCAACCACACCTTGAATCTGTTGCCATTTAATTTCTTGCTGGATATGTCTTTTTTTTTTTTTTTTTTTCTCCTTTTCTAAAGTAACAGTTTTGTATTGGAAACACAGCTTAAACTAAGGTGTCCTGGAAGCCTGGAATAGCCAATTCTCTACTAAACGCCAGTTTTATGTATGTGCAGATTTGAACAGTGTCTCTTACAAATCAGCATCATGCTGGCAGAGCCTCTGGAGGTGATGCAGTGTATTCCGTGGCAATCTGGACAGATGTTTGGGTTTTGTGGCAGTCTGTCACTCTTCTGCAGCTATGACTGAACAAATGAAGTTTTTATTCATTAAATGTAAAAATGAATAACACCATCCCTACATGAGCCCCTTCTGTTTGTATTCTATGATTCTATTCCGTTTATTTCAGGCCATCATACCCTGTTCTCAATGCTCCCAGATTTGCAATGGAAAAAAGCTGTGATCTCAGCTAAGGAGAAGCCAGGAGAGATTTGGTGGTTGGATGTGCAGAAAAGGGGGCTGAGGTCACCCGTTGTACTTGCTTGAAACAAGCTGCATGTTTCAGAGTGCTATCTCCTGTGAGTCTGAAGTGTTTTGAGTTTGTGGCTTACACATGACTGGGAGCAAAGGAGCTGATGCTGCTTTGACTTAATTTTGTCTTCTCCTTCTCGCCCTGTGAGGTTCAGGGACAAAACTGCAGCCAACTCATTCACTTCCTGAAAGCACATATGTAGAAGTAATAGCACAACTATTGATCTCTCTCTGAAGCCATTCACCTGATAAAGATTGCAGGGTGCTGTAGTGCTGGCAAAACAAATAATAGTCTGAGGAAGTACTTGCAGAATATTTTGTTTGAGCTAAGAGAACCCTAAACTGAGCTTGAGCTCCAGACAGCTGTGGCAACCTATGCCAGAACTTGGAGAAAGGCTGCTTGAAACAGCAGTGATGTTCAAACACATTTTCCCAAGCACAGTGACTTTTTTTTCAGGTGTTTTTCCATGACACAAGCACATTTTAGTACTTTTTTCATTAATTTCTATGTGACCTGATCCTTCTGATCTCCATGGAGTGCTTGTGGTGCCTTTAAAGGCATAGAAATTATCTCAGAATGCAGTGATGAGAAAAGCTATTTTAGATGGCCTTCTACATCTGTTTTCACTAGGCTCTACCCTCACCTCATACATACACAGCTTCACCGTTTTATTTATTCCTCTGTTCTGATCTCTACTGAGCTCTAAAATATGTGGCTGGAGGGTCAGCGCAGAGAGGGAGTCTTGGTGTGAGGTGATACATCCTAAATACCTACTGACCCATGCTCGTCTGCCTGTAGCTAAAAATCAGTTTGATTATGTGGGCTGCACTTTAAATAGCCACCTTCCTTGAACTGTGCCCTGGTACGCTGTGAATCCTGCCAGATTATAGATGCAGCGTTCCAAGATGATGCTCATTAACATGTTCTAAGCATACATAGGTGATGGCTCTCATGCCTTTGGCAGGAGAGGAAGCATATGGGCAACTGTGCACGCACAGGAGATTCCTCAATGTAAAGCACCACAGGGGAGAGCCAAGGGCTCGTATTTTCCCAAGCACCTGGCTGTTATGATAAGAGCTGGCAGCAGCCTTATTTATAGCTATGAAATTCTTCATTTTGCAGAGCTTTGAATGTGATTAATGTTCTAGTTAAGTCACGTACACTTGCTGCTTCAGTCGTATCTACAGTGATGAGACAACTTGCTTTAAAGTCACTGCATTCCCCAAATGGTGCACACTAGACTTTTTTTCAGCTTTGATTTGTACTATGTAGAAGAAAGTAAGTTTTTCCCTTATTCAAGTGAATTTTATTGCATTCATAAATTAAGAAGGAAACCTGTATCTACATTTAAAGATGAATAACAGTACAGGGAAACTATATTTTATGTAGGGCCCAGTTACATATTGATAATGTGGACAATGGTTACTGTTATAATCCCTTTTCAAATTGGTTTGGTGGAAGGAAGGATGCCCATTGGCTGTGGTACAGTTTAAGACATGTACCTAGTTGAAAACACACAGACCAATTTCTCCTCTTTGAAAACAAGGGCTGTTGCTCTGACATAATCAGTCACACACCTTTTAAAAGGGTGAAAAAATTGTACTTAAGCAACTGAATATTGATCTGTTTACCTATTGATTTGTGAAATCGGCGTGATAATGGCCTGCAACATCACCTCTGACCCTCCCTATGTAAAAACTTAATGGAAGGCTCTCTAGCAGCTCAGTGCCAGTTCAGCTTGTGATGCTGTCCAAGGCCAGACGCTCTGGGGAGGGAGGGCAGTTTGCTCCCATGCACAATAGCTTCCAAATTGGTGCCAGCTGCACTGAGCTTATTGAATTGCAGCCTCCAAGCATGGCTGTGGAGGAAGGGAGGGAAGAAGTCAGCTACACTGGTTTAAGAAATCTTCCAGGCACATTGCCAGGGTCATTTCCTGGAATATTTTATTGCAGTGCACTGGGCCAGAGGATCCATTTATCAGGAACAGCAGCACCTGGTTTGCTTTTGTATGGAAGAAAGCTATTGAGGATCTAAGTCTGCAGGGCAAAGGAGCATCCTTCAGGCTGCTCATCTAATCTAATCTGTGGGTGCCTCATCTGGCCCAGCCTGTACAGCACCGGGGAGGGCAGCTGACTGCAGGAGACAGCTGCCTGAAACGGGCTGGGTTCTGCTAACAAACCACAGTAGTGTGTGGCTCAGCGCTCACCCCAGAAGGCACATCAATGGCAGCTCATTGCAAACAACGTTCTAGCAGCAGTTTCCTCCCCAGCCCAGGTTTTTGGTCCCATTCAGAGGTGCAGACCAATTTTCCCAGACATCACTGCGTGCGGTGTGAGCCCGCCCTTGCCATGGGTGTAACAGTGACTAAAGCACTTTGCTGCTGCTGCTCCTAAGCTGTTGTCACGATGTGTCTTAAGTGTGTGCAATAAGAAGACAAAAAAAAGGGCTGTTTATAACATAAAGAAGCTCCCTACCCTGTTGGGGTACATAGCTCTACCCAAACTGAGGGTATGGCATGGACCCAGCTGTTGGCTGAAGCTTGGCCAGTGACAGCTACAGCAGAAAACTATTTCTTAGATGTATTCATGCCTTTAGCAAGGCACAAATACAAATGCTGCGTCACTCAAAATCCAACTGAGGCCAAAATGTGTTCACCGTTTTATGCACCAGCAAAGTAGGAGACCCCCACCAGCAGTACTGCAGTCAGCTCGGGGGCCCCAACACAAGAGGGAAGTGGACCTGTTGGAGTGAGTTGAGAGGAGGCTCAGGGGGCTGGAGCACCTCTGCAATGGAGACAGGCTGAGAGTTGGGCTTGTTCAGCTGACCTTACAGCAGCTTCCAGTGTCTGAAGGGGGTCTACAAGAAAGCTGGAGAGGGACATTTATATGAGGGCATGTAGTGACAGACAGAGGGGAGATTTACATTAGGTATTATTAGGAAGAAATTCTTTACTATAAGGGGGTGAGACACTGGCACAGGTTGCCCAGGAAAATTGTGGCTGCCCCATCCCTGGCAGTGTTCAAAGCCAAGTTGGACAGGGCTTGGAGCAACCTGGTCTAGTGGAAAGTGTCCCTGCCCATGGCAGGAGGGTTGGAACTGGATGAGTTTTAAGGTCCCTTCCAACTCAAACCATTCTGTGATCTTCCTAACCTTCTAATAGCAGCACAAGCACCACAAATGTATCTCAGTAATTTATCTTCTGAATAATTACTCAACAGTCTGCATTTACACAAAATATTCATGCTGTAACATAAGTAGGTGAAACCTCAAACTGTTAGATTAACATTTCAAGTCTTTCCAAGACAGTCACTTCAGGGAGTTGCTCCAAGACTCCAAGCATTTTCCTGCTGGAGTGGACATCATGGAAACCAACATATAAAAGTCCGCTCCCTCTTCAGGCAATGAAGCGCAACAAAGAAATAATTACAAGGCTACTACTAGAAAGCAAAATTTGGGGTACTTCTTAATATTGCTCAAAGTCACTTGTGCCTAATAGCTTTCTGTTAAAGGAGAATTATCAGCACTGCATATGAGAGAGGTGGTAATCCTAAAAGTCCCCAGCAAGAGACATTTAAAGAATGCAAATAAAAGAGGATGCAAATGAAACCTCAGCACTGGAGGGTTTGAATCCCCTATGATGGCATATACCAAGGGTGCCTCTTTTAAGTAGCACTTGGAATTAACTGCGTATTGATAAATTCCATGTGTGCATAACAGTATTCGATAACTTGGTCAGATACAGAAATAACTCTCTGAACACTACGTGCCATTTGGGACACACGGAAACACTTTGTCTCATTTTCTCTTTGAAGATACCATATCTAAGCCTTTATTTTAAGGAGCTGCTGTAATAACTTAGCAATTATGTCATATATTAAAAGCAGATGCTCGTGCGAGGCAAGAACCCTCTCAGTAAAACAATGACAGCAAACTAAGCCCAGCCCCAGTTCTTTTTGTTATTGCCAGGGCTGTTAAATGCAACAAGTAACATAGAGTACTTCAGGCTTTTGGGAATAGACGAAGGAGCCACTTTACCACCTTTTAGATGCCAGATTTTCACAGCTTTCTGTTAGGCACATGTGGACAGAGTCAGATGAACAGACATCTCTCAGGCCTTCCTCCCATCCCTTCACATCCCGTCCATACTCTTCCCCCTCTCCCACTCATGCAGCCAAGTCCCTCTATTTCTTTTGCTCTGCTGCTTCTGTCTCTTTGCTGAGCTGATGGCCCAGCAGAGCAAATTCACACCATCTATCTCATACAACCTGAAACTAAACTGGGTGCCTAAAACACATCAGCATCCCTCCACCTCTGCCTTCCAGGTACGAGCCTTCCGTTTTCCCTTCTTTTCCTCTGCGCAGCAATTCCCACAGCTCTCTCCAGCAGCATGGCCAAATGATGGCTTTTGTGCTTGACTGAGGAATGTCCAGGCATAGACAGCAAGGGAGAAAGAGGTCACTTATTCCTGGAGCAAGGGGAGCCATTTTAGCTCATCTTCCTGCTACTTTCAACTAACTTGCGGAAACACTAATAGAAGGGAACTCCACTTAGCTTTAGATCAGTGGAAAACATACTCACATGAAGATTTCACAACTACTAACAGGAGGAGGAACACATTAACTGCGAACACAATGCCAACAGCCAGTGCTCCACCCCTGCCCTGGGAATCTGGAAATGCTTCAGCATCAGAAATGGAAGCCAGAGTAAAAACCCTGGTTTTTAGCTCACTAAACGTTGTAAAAATACACCAGAAAAGAGCTAATGTGACAAAAAAAAAAGAAATCCCACGTTGGTTTTAAGATAAATTCAGAAACCAAATTCAAGTCTGCCTTAAAGAGAAGGTTACTTCTACCTGAAGAATCTTATTAAGAGGAAGTAAAAACCACAGTGAAGGGAATTCTTCACCGATTGTTTAGGTTTTTCCATGTTTTCCACTAACTCAAGGGTCACAAAATAACTGAAAATATGACAACAGTTACTCTATTAAATAGCTAGGAACACAAGAAGGAATCGGTTCACAGCAGACAGCTTTTAGCAGTTTCTTTTGTGAAGCCTCTTAGAGGTCTAGAAACAATCCATAGACCTTTCCATTCACTTGCTCCTCTGCTTCTAGAAACATGTAGTCCTTATTTCCCAAGGAGTTCCCCATAGTCAACTGCCATACCAGTTTAGCAAGTCACCCTAAGACTGTGATGTTTTGTGCAGAGTTGGATCTACACACTATTCGAATCCTTACTAGAAGCTGCCTGAGCATTGGAAATGCTCATTCATATGCCATCGTTTTAACAAACAATGCAATACCAAACTCTTTGTCACTCATTTTGAACAGCAGCAACATAAACACACCCTCTCCTCCCCCAATAAACATACTTACTCTCTTCTACCATCCCCTTTTCTGAAGATGGTCAGAAACGCACACACCTCTGAAAAACACAGACATACACCTCAGTGTTTACAATGTGTTTGATAGGACAACCACTTTATTACAAAGAACAAACAATGCTCTGAAATAAGACTGATCAACTTGAATAGTACAAAATGTCAGTTTCCTTGTAGAGGTCATTAAGTAACAGGCTGTAAGACTAAGTTCACGTCAAATCCGCTACTCTGAAATATCAGGTAACAACAGTAATACTTATTATATCTTCAGAGTTTACGGCATGATCATGTGCTCTACTCCAAACTACATTCAGAAGATATTGCTATAATTACTTTGAAAACACAAAGTGTAGGTTATTGTTCACTTCATTTCCGTTTTCACAAGAACATTCTTGAGGTGAAGCTGTAGCTGTGTCTGCCGTAACTGTCATGACTGTCCTCTGCTTACACAGTCACAGCTTCCCTAAGGAGTTTAATAAACTTAGACACATCTACAACATGGATACTGTCATCTGATAGATTCAGCTTCTGTTACAATGTCCTTTAGCAATATAGGAAGTAAATGGCTAACATGGATTCCCAAAGAGCCAACGTCAACAGTCTTCCAAACAAATTCAAAAATCAAACAGTCAGTATTTGTCTGATACCTACTTGATGGATAGGCAAACAGCTGGCATTTAGATGTTATAAATACAGTTCTGAAAACAGACCACAAAGTGTATTTTACAGTGTGAACCACGATTTCATCTTAAAGTAAAACTGTGAGGAACTGAAGATTTGCGTATGATCACTATTCAACGTCACCAACTCGGACAAAGAAAAGTGACATCCTATGTCAGGGCAGCTGGAGAAAGCACACTTACAAGGAAATTATACTTTCATTGAAAACGCCACACTTTTACCCTTTGGTAGTTGTGACATACCCACTGAAAAAGAAATTGTGCAAAGCATGTGAAACTAAGTGCAAAAAAACTCCACCCAGACATACCCAACAGGTTTTATTCTTAAATAACAACTCTACAATCACAGCTACCAACCAACAAAATCAAAGCCACAAGTGTTTTCTCTAACGGCTTCTTTCACAGTACTAATGAGAAAAACCAAGTTCTATTCTTCTAGTTTGCAGTTCATGTGTATGTTATTTCAGTTATCAGACAGTATTGGTATTGATGAAATGGACCATTAAAAACACAAATATTTTAAAGCCAGTTAACTTCAGGAAAAGTCCTATACATTCATACTATAAACACTGTTTAAAGTGAATGTGGGGCATCTGTCGTCGTCATAAACACAAGATTTTTCTCTGGAGCAAACCCACATGTATTACTCCTGTGCCACAATTAACACTATTATGGCGATTTATGGTCCCCAGCACTTTTTATATGCTATTATAGCATGCGATGTGTTGTGACAATTAAGGCTGTATCAGCACTTCCATCACAACCCTGATTTTCAGGGTAGCCAAAAGTTGGCTATTAAGTCTGTTCTGGGATACTGGAGCTGTTAAATCTCTACTATTTTAGTGATCCTTCTCCCACCAAACCAGGCACATCATTTGTTTCAGTTTATACATTTACAAACGCTCTTAAGACAAATTTAACTGGCAGAGGCAAGAAATTCTACCTTGACATATAGTCTTTTGGCATTTGGGGCAAAATTAAAGTGCAAAGTATAAACTTCATTGCACAGTAAATAATTTAGATTTTCTTTTAAAATAAATCTTATTTAGGTGCCTCAATCTATTCACCTAGTGACCTTGTCCAACTCAGCCATTTTCCTCTATGCTTTGGTAAACATAGGTTTATATATAGATACATAAATAGCATTTAAAATGTTTACCTTTATTTCACTACTGTGAACACCTTTTTTTCCTCTTAGCATAGGAATGGATCAACCTATTCCTAGAAGTAATGCTTGTTGAATTCATCAGCTAGCTAGTTAATGTAAAATGATGCATAGTAAAAAGGGAGATACTGAACTTGATTGGTAGAATATACTGGTAAAGCAAACAAGCACTTAAGAAGATTAACTGGAATAAATATGTTGAAAGTTGCCATATAATATGTGCAAAATTGCTTACCATGTATTCAAAACTTTGGTTAACGTTTTCAGATTGAAGTCTTACAGAAACATGATGAAAGCAACACAAGTGATTACAAACACAGGAATGAGGTAAGTTATTATTAGTGCAAAAAGCAAGCATATGCTAAAAGCAAAGCATATGGATTTAAAACAAAAACAACAACAAAAAAAAAACAAAAAAGAAAAGAAAAAAGAGAATGAATCTCATGGAAGTTTTAATCCCAAGACCAGAAAGGTCTCTTGTAAACATTGGTATTTACAAGTTTAAGATTTGTACAACTACAAAAGGATAGTTCTAAATAGTAGTAGTGCATTTACAATGACTTTTCGGTTTTCTTAATAAGAGAAATGACTAAGTTTTATCTTTTTCCTTTTAAATCTTCAGGGGCTATCTTTCAAGATTAAGGTATTTGTTACAAATAGTAGAAAAATCATTTCTTTACAAAAAAGGTATATATTAAAATATTTATACACTTTAAGTTACTATATAATAACTGGAAGTTTTTGCCTTGTACTCAGGCACTGCAATGAAGAATGTGGTATAAGGAACTGAAACCAAACAGAATTTGCTCATATACCAAACCTTATGAATTACCTATGCAGGATCTGTAGCAATCATGGGGACTCTACCTCAATATTACTGCATGTGCCAATCATTTATGTATTCATTTTCAATCTGAAGGTGTGTCTTTTTTACATCTTAACTATCACTACCAAAAAGAGCTGCTGGATAGAGTATGGTCCTCCAGCCCACCATCCTCAATATACTTTCTATATGGTACTCATACCTGAGCAAGGCTGTATAATGCTGATGTTCCAAACGTAAAAAAGGTTATATATTTTTAAGATAAAAACAATGCAAAAATAAAATATTTGTAGCATTTACAAATAGTACAAGAGTTACATTAAACACTACATTCGAAATTTGAGATTTATCATGTTGTTTCTACTTGGAGCTTGATGTTTTCATATCTGCAAAAAGAAGGAGACATTGTTAAATGTTTCATAATTTCACATCATACACAGGGTCAAACACCTTCAAACAATGACTATTTCAGAGTTCTAGGGTACAGATCAAGGTCAAAACCCTTGCCAATTAAATGGTTAAACCAGCACTGGAATACTTCACATTACAGAAGACAACTTCTTCATTGTTGTTCTCCATCTTAGAAAAAACATCAGAAAACAAGCAGTGGTGTATTCAACAGCTGTCTCTCAACCACTCCCTGGGGATCACAGCCCACAGACTGAGAGGTCAGCTAAACCCATACAACAGTTCATAGCTCCCGGAGGGGGTGTGCACACTCCCCCTCACTCTGCCCTTCCTAACCTTACTCCATGCTCACAGGACCTCTGGCTGAGCAAAACCAGCTCCCAGCTACCAGAAAGCTAAGGCAGAATGAGGAATAAGTGGGGTAAGAGGCAAAGCAAGCAAAACTTCTTGTTTTGAGCACCTTGATTTGCTTGCTTAAAAAGGTGAGCCAGAACTGATCAGGCTTAAAGCTAATCTTTATTTTCAGGAGATCCATTCCCATCCCCAACTCACCATGAACCCGTACATATTCAAGCATGGGGACAAGGTGACAAAACCTCTTTTGGCTGTAATATACACTTTAAAGTGTACATGCCCCACAAAAACAAACCTTACATTATGAAAGATTCTTCTAATGAAGAGTGGGGAAGGATTGAAAAACACCCTGATTACACCCATGCATGTAACTGGATTGCTTCTTATTAGAATAAAAAGCTTTTGAGCTGAAGTGAAGCCCAAGGAACTCAGAACCATACTGGCCTTTCATTTGAGGGGTCAATAACCAACATTTCAGTTCTTGCTTGTCTTTGCTTGTGAACAAAAATGCTTTTAAAATGTTATGCCAAATTCAACAACCGAATTTTCTTAAAAACTTCTATAAGGAACAAAACAATATTTCAAGAACTTCATGTGCGTTGCTCAGAGAAGCATTAGTTCTAGAGACACAATACGCTACTTCTTCCATTTAAATGCTGCACCTGACACTGACTTTACCTTGAAGCCATCGAACTTGCGTCGCTGGTCCATATCCTCGCTCGTTCTTTGCGGAAATCCTGAACACTATAGCAGGTCGGGAAGTGTAATCGACGTGAGCGTTTGAAAGCTGGGCAGCAGTCACTATACATGACGTTTTAAGACCACAGTATATTCTCATAAACACGAGCTGACTTGGGTTTTCCTGTAACTGTGTGGAACGGATTGCTAAGTAGGCAGAATATTCCAAAATATTTCCAGAGGGTGAAGCAGGAGGCTCCCAAGAAAGATGAATACAGTCTACACTCTGAAGAAAAAGGGACAAAATGGGATGGTTATGGAGGTAACCATTGGATACTAATATATATATATATATTAATAATATCAATATTTACATGTATCTTTACATATATCATGTATTATATATAATACAGAGAGCAATACAAAATGCCCAAGTTTTCAGATTTAGCTTGTGATGAGAATTTTATCCATCAGAATTAGAATTATTTCTATTTCTCACCTTGGTGATTTTGACTGTTGAAGGAGCTCCAGGAAAACCTGGAATGCAAGTCTTGAATTCACTGATTTTACTGAAAGGCCCAACACCACAGCCATTAATTGCAGCAACTCTGAACTTGTATACTGTGCCTGGAAAAAGATCCTGTTTCTTAAGTAATCTGTAGTCTGGTACATCTGCACTTTCCATCTGAAAATAAAGCAACATTTGTATTAATTCTTAAAATATTCTAAACATAATTAGTCTACAAAAATATAAAATGGGTAGTGATAAATTGAGATTAATACGTTCAATTGAAGCTGAAAATCTCATACTTTTGTACTTAAATCAGAATTTATAAAAAAGTTCTGACTGAAGCACTAACTCACCTCAAAAGAGCTGACCTAAGATGCAACATGAGACTCCATCTCCAACCAACCCCATTTTTCAATCATTTAAATTGAACTGCAGCTCTTGGCTATTTTTACTTGAAAAAGTAAAAGCAAAGTAGCATTTCTAACGGTACAGATTATGATTTCATTAGCAGACTTGTCTGCTCTAAAAAAGTATTTTTTATTTCAAAACCAGTTATTCCTGTGGTTAGGAGCTGCAACATAGGTAATCAAAATGTTTTTGAAGAAAAGCACTGTAAGTTAGTATCAAATGTTTTCTGAAGCATTACGTGCTACTGTAGTTCCATGTTTAAAATATGCATTGATGTATCACTGAAACATTCAACAGAAGTATTTTCCTTCTGAATAATGTATAAGAAATCACAATTGATGAAAACACTGTAAAATGTACTACCCTTCAAAACTAGAGATGTGCAATATTTTTAGTGAAGTGCTTTCAAATAGTGTTATGCTCTTTTGTTTCTGTCTCAAGGAAACATATAACCACCAGTTTTCATTTCTAATTTACCAGGATATCATTAATTTAAACACCATCAAAGCTGCAACATTTTTTCAAGTTTCACATGTATAGCATGTTAATAGATAAGCCTGCACGTGCAACAACATAAAGTTAGAGAAATCTAACACAAAACCCACTACAGTTCCATATCTAGTCCTTTTAAACAGCCTAGCCTACCTATGTCATCTTAGTATCTCTAAGAACTGGTAAGCAAAGATTCTGAAAACAAAGAAACTTTGAAACATTTCAATGCTGTTCTGAAATAACGTATTTAAGAGTTGTGGGTTTGTTGTTTCATTTTTTTTGGGGGGGAACACAGACTGGATTTTGTTGGGTTTTTTTTAGTTTTAAGAATTTTTACTGGTTTCAAAGTTCACTAAGTTTAAAATTCTTTACTAAGGCCAGAAATCGAAATATGTAAAGAATTAGCAATAGCAAAATAAGATGTTCTATATTATCATACAAAAACAACATAAGAAAATTCATCTGTTTTATGAAAAAGTAAAAAAAGGTGAGCAAAATACATGAGGAACTTCTGGTCACAAAATACAAGACTCCTACAAGCACCTGATCCTGCTGTAGTATCAGGAATCCTACATTTTATTGTCAACCATATAAGCAACAGATTCCAAAATATGTATGTGCAAGTTATGTCAGAGAAGAATCAGCAACTACCTTGTTAGAGATGTTCAGTGTTTCCTCTGGTAGCAAGTAGAACTGGCTCACCACAGCACTGTTGTTCTTAAAAATCCCAACATCATACCACTGCCGGTCTCTTGGTTTCACCAGTGGTCTTTGTGGAGTTTTCTAGTATTTGAAGAACATGTTATGTAGACTACCCATACTTCAAGGTAATGTAAAAGCAAAAAGTTAAGACTAATATGTGTAAGAAACAACCCCCTTTTATACCAGTGTTACTTTCTTATGCTTGAATTGAATATGCATAGGTTAAAATACTGTTCAAAACCAACTGGTTGTAATACACTGACATACACAATATTGTGTAATACACTGTAATACACAATCCATCATTTAAAAAAACCCCACAACCAACCAACAGTTGGGATGTCACCTCTGACATTCTAGTTTAAACATGGATGGGAAGAAGTTTAAAGCTGTAGAACTAGGTGTCTGCAGCAGCATGTACTTGCGAGTTAATTTCACTCAGAGGTCAAGAAGTTCCACAGTGTGGTCCAACATCAGCAGCTCTACCTGGGATTCAGCTGTACCTCAGCCCCAAGCACACTCTCTTTCAAGGTGCTGCTAACTCACTTGCAACTGAGAACAGAGCCTCTGCTGTGGCATGGGGTGATGGTGGTGGACGGCACTGGAACTGTTCCTGACTGACCCAGAAAGACAAATCGTCTTTCTTGCTTGTCTCCAGGCACCAGGGAGGGCGCTGGGGTGGTCAGTGTGCCACACACAGCCAGGCCATGGTCCTGCTAACATGGAAGAGGGGCAGGAGTGGCAGCTGCTCTTGGCAAAAGCACCCCAACACTTTAGTAGCAGCTGCTTCTTCCCATCCTTAGCTCCTCCCTTTTGGTGGCAACAATGGCACCTTGGTTTTGTGCATTAAGTTGTAAACAGGTGAAATAGGAAGCATTTACTTTTTCAGGCAGTATTTACAGCTTGCATAGCCAGTCCCCATCTCCTCTAGGGAAAAACATCAAGATATCAGTTTAGTAACGTTTCAAACCTACAGATCAGCAGCTAACACTAGTCTGATGTAATATATACCTCACTTTAAATCCTGCTGTCCATACAGAAAAAACATTTTACATTTGCACATCATGCAGCAGAGAACCATACCACTGTGCCAGTTGATAAAAATGATTCAACAGCTGAACACATACTTGGATCTCCTCCCAACTACACAACTGCTGCTTAGACTCAAATCAAACCCACACAATGCGATTAGTTTTACAACAGAAATGTTTACTCCTGTATTATTAACTTCAAGCCCTAAATATACATTGCTTTTCTTTCAGAGAGATAATACAAGGAAAACAGAAGAGCCCTTGCAACTAATCAACAGAACAATAAATACAGCTATTTAATTATACTTTTTCAGACTTACAGAGGAGTGTGAATCATTTGTCTGTCCAGAACTGACCCTTGTTGAAGGCATGAGATACGCAGTTTCAGCAGCTAGGAACAAAAAGTTACGTTTAAAAAGCTTAAGTGATAGGAAAAATTTAATACAAAGCCCACAGAGTATTGAAAGTTGACCTCAACAGCCATTTACAAGTATTTGTAGCAAAAGTAGGTCTCAGACTCCTTCTGCATGCAGTTCTATTTATAGAACGGATAGCTAATTCTGGCTTGCATCATATTTACAGAACAATTTTAAGAGCCCGGAATTGCAGGCTGCTACAGATAACAAAAACAGAAGGCAGGACTCATAAAACACTAAAAAGTGATAGAATTATGAAATTAATATGAAATATTTGTGAACAAATAAACTAAATCCTAGATTGAAGCACATGCTGGTAACATTGTATGAATAGTCTAAGCATGAAATCTTAATTTGAATGCACTCTGACATCAATACAGTCTGAATGCTGAACATGAGCAGGTCATCCTTATACAAGCCTAACAAATGGAAAAAGAACATTTATTAAATTTAAAATGGAAACTTAAAAAAATTAAAGAGAAATCAAAGCACGTAAGCACATGAGCAACACATGGGAAAATTAGTATTCTATACTTCTGTTTCTGGGGTTTGCTTTTAAAATAGAATATACTGTTTGGTAAAAATTCTACTACTCACACAGCATCAATAAGAGAATACAGTTCTTAACACTCAAAACAGCAAGCACAGCCTGTTGATATTCACGAAAACCAGAACCTGAAAAACTACTAGTATGTTTAGTTTCTGCATCACTGCTTATTTTGGCTATTTCTAGCAGACTGAAGAGATCACCACATCCAACTGGCGGCGAGTGAGGCACGTGAGCTGGCCATATTTGTTACAGAGGTCAATTGTTTAAAATCAGAACCAGAGATTACTAGTTGTAGTCTTTTGCTGACTGAATAAACAGACAATCACTGAATACAGCAAATGTGCTATGGGCACCAAAACTGGCTGCTTCTGCTGTTCAGAAAATGGGCTTCTGCATAAATGCAGATTTAACAGACTTTTCACTTACAGGAAACAAAGTAGTTTACAATGGTACAAAAGGAATATCCTGATTTTAAAAGATGTTTAAATCATAGCAGAGATCATCCAGGCTGCCCAAGGTCCTCAATGCCCAAAGCCCTATCTTAGTCCCAAGACAGTCAAGATGGGAATCCCACCACACTAGAGAAACTCTGATGGCCTTAGATATATATGGCTCAAAATACAGTATGTGAAACACATTTCAAACCTTCAGATTTTGAATTGAATGTTGTTAGTGAAGTTTCATCTTTAACAACTGCCCCATTTGTACTTGATGATTCAGTTTTAACAGCCTGCTGGGTTACCATAGTTTGTGTGCTGGAGACAGTACAGGATACAGAAGCATCAGGATTTACAGTTTGTTTATCCAAGTCATGTAATTCACCTACATTTGCTGAAGTTTGAGGACCTTAAAAAAAAAAAAAAAAAGAGAATATTAACCAGAATTCAATATTGGTAACACTTACCAAATCTCAACTTGATCTAACAGCTTCAGTTTCATTTAAAACCAGCGTTTAGCTCAGATTCAAATCAGAACAGATCTGATTATGTTAATTGCTTTCTTTAGGTCTATAACTTAACAAGAGTCTGTATGCATGCTCATAACCAGATACATGTAAACAGTTCAATTAAAACAGTGATTTCATTTGTTTTAAGCTTGCTATTTTGTATCTATTTGGTTACAAAATTACTAATTTGAAAAAAATCCTAATATAAAGTATCCACACAAATCAGTATCACAGATTTGGAACCATCAACTGAAGATTAACTACTGTGGAACGTCTGCTTGTAACTTAGCACTAAGATTCAAAATTTCCACATAATACTTAAATTACACTGTGAAGAAACAACCTATAAATTACATGAAAGTCAAATATAAAGATCAGGTGATTCTGGATTCACCACACTGAACTTAAGGCACTTCAGTACAACAGCTGTATCGGTGCCTATTCATCTTCTACTTCCTCTGCAGTCAAAGAGAAACATGCTCCTCCCCATGTTGCCTAAAATTTTACATTATCTAATGGCTTTTCACGATTAACAGACAGAAGTAGTGTCAAAGAGAGCCTGGAGTTACTTTTACCTTAATGCTGTAAAATTAATCTGGTCCTGTCAGTCTGTTCTTTGATGTTAAAACCAGCTATTTATGTTTAAAGATATGCATTTGCCATCATAATAATGAATATATTGAAAATTTCATGTCCCTTGCAACACTTCAAACAACTTAAGATTTCATTTTTCCTCATATCATCTAAAAATACATACAGTAATAAGTAGCACAAGCTAGGGTTTATTTAAACTACAAAGGCCTCAAACAAACTGCGAGACAGATATAATCTTATGTTTACAAGACGAATTTTAACTCTCACTTTTTGATTAATTTTTATTCTATAGTCATCTTACTTGAAGTACAAACAGGCAAAAGAGAAGGGGCATTTGATTCTTTGAATCCTGTAGCATCTGCATGGTTTTTCATAGTCTCATGTGTAATCTTGTTTTCGGGTGCTGCAACCTTTTCTTTTCCTTCTACTTTTAATAATGAGTTGGATGCAAGGGAAACTTGGACCTAACCAAAACAACAAGTTTGTTAAATGTTTAACTGCAAAGTTCAGAAACGTCAGTTGCAAACATGGCATGAAAACGCTCAAAAACAACAAACAAAAATCCTCCAACAAATCCCCCTAACATTTTAATCAAGAACCACCCTCACAACCTACATCATCTTTGCCAAAACAAAGACTCAAACTATAGGTTGGCCTGGAAGTTTCCCTGAAACATACTAAATTTTACCTGAGAGTGAGCTCACCTTCTTAGTTTATTATATAGAAGCTCACTGGTGCATACATTTAGTCTATTGAGGGAACAGGAAAAATCACAATTACAGAGGTTTTCAACCTTTGCTTTCCTGGCACATGCCTAAGATATTTCTACTGTCAGTAAAATTCATATTACTTCTATGTGTGTTTTCTACAAGAACACATTATGAATTCCATACAGACCTGAGGCCTTAACCCAATTAAGAAATGGTATACATTTCTAAAAATGTAATCTTTTGGCCAGTTTGTCCTCCCTCATTCTTTTAAATTGGCAACAGTGGAACATGTGCAACTGCACAACTAGAACAGGTAATAACTGAGTTTATTCTGTAGTAGGAACGTACAGCTAAACAGGCTAGCATAAAAACACTAACAAAGAAGGAATATGCCTTTCCTTTTTGCCTCCCACATTAATTTCACCAACACTGAGAGTGAATTGTATTTCTATTGTTATCAGGCTTCCAGTTAGCATTCTAGAAGTCAATACAGTTGCATTTTCCTTTCTTCATTACAAGGAAGACTGTCTGCCAATCATAAAACTAAAAAGGACATATGAAAACAGACATAACTACTTCAGCAGGTGTCTTTTTTGCTGGATCTGGATTGTTTTCTAATGCCTGAGAAGTACATAGGGACTTACAAAGCTGAGAAAGTGTTTTGGCAGTTCGCTTGCTTCCCATATTGCTTTGCCACTTAGAAGCATTTTTCAGCTTACACTTACATTATTAGGAATAATATTATTTGTTCGGCTGGGATGATCCGCCTTCATTTCTGGATATGGGACATTAGGCATTGATTGTGGACTTTGATGTAGAGAAGAGCCACCTTTCAGGTAAACAAAAGCAAATTCTAATTAGTTACATAAAGCTTAACATTATGTTCATTGGAATCTATTCCAGTAAGCAAGAGGGAGACCCAAAGCTGCCTGATGGAAGACTTGGTTGTAAGACTAATACGAAACTGCACAAACAGTCAGATAAAATCCTTCCCTCACTGTTTCCTTTCTCAAATTGTGCCCAGCACTGTACAAATACCTTCAGACAGATGGCCATAACTGACAAGGAGAAGTTAAAGCTGAGATTCCCATAATCATGATGCTCGCATTTGGGGAATAACCAAAGAAACCGGGTCTCTGTCGCTCAAAGTCATATTAAAAAATTGCTTATTTGCGCAATCCTCTACCTCTGCACAAACATTAGCATATTATGATCTGACTACTACCTTGCTGACTCAGCACTGATGTCTCAGGAACCCCAGTACCAGGTATTCCAGCCGCTGGTGGCACTGGTGAGTCAGCATGTAACTGAAGAAGATATCCTTCAACTGTAGGTACTTCATCCCATTTCACTTGAAAAGAGTTGGTTGTAGCTCTAATCAGCTGTACCTGTGATGGTGCTGGAGGTTTCTCTAAAAAAAAAAAACCAAACAAAAAAAAACACATATGGCATGTTTAAAATTGCCCTCTTCATCAGTTTAAGAAATACCTACATAATGCAAGCCAAATCAATAGCCCCTTTTCTGCAATGTACAATATATACCATGTTTAACAAGAAACAGTTGTCAAAGGTGGTAAGTCAAGTCAGAGGATTGCAAGTCTTCAAAAATGCTTAAGTTTTAATGCTTTGTTTTTTTAATGGCTCTTCTGCTGCCACTAAGTCTTTGTATATACATCGTTATAGGGATTACAGAGAGAAGAGATCCTTATCCCTTCCTAAAAGGCTGCAAGCAGCTCTTTGCCTTCTAAAGCTTTATGTATTCCAGGAAGGGATTCACAGAAGATTGTGCTTTCTTTTTTCTTGCTCTCAGGAGCTAAAGCAAACTTTCCCTTAAAACTTCTACTGCAGAGGCTGAAGCCTAGGCATGATTAAATACCTATGACCTGCTCCTCCCACTTGCCTTCATGGCTGACTAGGCTGCACTCTCAAGCACATACCTCCCCTGGTGTTTTTTTCATTTTCTGACCTCCCTGAGGATTAAAAAAAAACAAAACCAAACATAAACCAAGCACCAAACCAAATCTCCTAAATGTTTCACAATCTTCAGTAACTATTCTTATGCTTCTGCTTGAGTGGGCAACAATTCCCTCCCAGAAGTACTATTCTAGTTCCCTCTCTCCCAGTACCATTTCAGTGTTCTGCCACCAAGCCAGCTAATGAGTGACTGGTGCTCCAGAATTCCCTTAAGCCCCAGGAACAATCTGGTCCTTTCTCAGATTTGACCGTATCTTTTTGTAGTCCAAGAGATGAGGAAGCAGCAGCAGCAATGATCCCAAGAGAAGCAGGGGTTTGGTAAAAGTAGCAGCAGAAAAGATCACTAAGAAGAGAGGCCAGGCACCCTGAGTTTAGATAAAACACCCTTTAGCACCTTGTATCTACTATGACGTACAATGAAGAATCTAGCCACAAAGTTCTTTCAGAGGATTTAAACAAGCCTTTCTACTTTTGAGCTGAAGCCTTCAAACAACACTGAAGCATGTTTTATTTAAATAAGGTTTAAGATCTAAATAATCTTTGAGTTTGCCACAGCTACAGATGTTCCATTCATCAATGATGCCAGTTTCCCATATAATAATAATATTTGGAACATAGTACAAGTCTCTTACTTATTTCTGACTCACCGGTATCAAGGTACCAAAGATCTTTGCAGCAGACTTGATTGTTCCAAGCTTTTCTGTAACCATCTCTACCACTCCAGATATACAGACGAGTGCCAACTGCTACAGCACAGTGTCCTGCTCTTGGCCCTGGTAACAAGTTACTTTTGTCCTCCTGGCAATCTGAGATCAGACCTATCCATTCTGTGGTATCTAGTAAATGAAACTCAAAAGATTTAGTTTCTAGATGTCTTCCAAAACAAGCAAAACAGATGTTAATACACTCTGTTAATACACTTAACTGCTCAGAGAAAAGGAAAGTAAATCACCTCTGGTTTTACAGACAATTGCATTTAAATTTGCAATGTTACAATGAGAAGGTCACTTTCCAATTAGTTTGCAAGATACAATCAGTTAATACAGGATGAATTTCTGACCTCTGGTTGTCTGTCTCAGGCAAATACAAGATCACAAGTTGAGGATTCAGGGACAGTGCATTTAGAAAAGACTCATTTCAGGATCTGTCTTTTGTGGTTTTCTATAAATGAAGGAGGAGTATTTATACTACTGAGTATTAAAGTCATACTAACAAAGATTTGCAGAAGCAAACCTGCTGAATGTTCAAAGAAAAATTTTACTAATTAAAATAACAATTTCTTAAGGAAGATGTAAAAAAATAAAAAATGGCATCTTCTTCAGTCAGCCAGGATTACAACTGTGTATCCTAAATGTTTTCTCAGGAAATTCAAAATATTTACTCCATTCCTTTACGAAAGTATTAATTCCAAAT
Source organism: Pezoporus wallicus (assembly GCF_028554395.1). Lineage (NCBI taxonomy): Eukaryota > Metazoa > Chordata > Aves > Psittaciformes > Psittacidae > Pezoporus > Pezoporus wallicus. The sequence continues at coordinate 3,998,862 of NW_026640775.1, forward strand.
GCCCACTCCCAGAAAGGCAGAAACACTAACCCAAATTAAGATAAGAAAATGAACCGGTACATTTCCATTCACCATCATGAGCAGAAATTTCACCTCCTGCTGACTGTGGAACCCATCCACCAAAAACATACATTCTGAAATACAGGAAAAGAAGGAAGAGGGGAAAAAGACAAGAAAAGCCAATTAACATCTAGATCTGCTGCATGTGCTCTCTCAAACTAGGACAAAGCAGAAAATACCCAGTCCATCAGTTCTGGTTTACAGCAGATTTTATTGTGTCTGCTCTCTTTAGAGAGTATTGTTGCAGACACTCACCTTCTGAAACTTTAGAGTAAGTTAACTGATTAAAAAACCCCAACCAAACAAATAACAAGCAAACCCAAAACTACTCCAACAATTTCCCAGAAACAGAAGTTAATACTGTGTCTTTTTACAAACCACCAAACTGCCAATACTCTCTAAAAATCACACATGTACACATAGGATTTCTACAACCCTTTACTGCAGACTTCTAATTAAACCCTTCTAAAATTAGAGTACCAGTATCTAAGTCAGATATCAAAATTTAAAAACATAATGCAGGCTACAAACTATTAACATCTTAGTAAATAATAAAAAGAAACTGTTGGATCATAAGATGGAAAGCTTTCACGCTTCCTTCCCCCCTTGTCTCTGACTCCTCATACTAGCTTGTAAACTAATATAAAATGGACTGAAACCCATGTTTAAAAGCCCATTTTATCAATGCTATCCACCAAACCATAACGGCAAAAAGTAAAGTAATGAGAAAGAGTACAGAAAAACTGGCCCTAAAAAATGTGGAAAGGTTTTACTGAGAGGTAGTTCCACTCTTTAGCATTTTCTTTGCGTAGCTAGTTCACTGTGTCACAGACACAGCAGGACTCAAGTTGTCTCCTGATAAAGCCAGCTCAGGTCCAGCTGAGACTGCTCCAGAACACATGAAGAAGCCAGGAAAGCTACTTGTGGGCTAGGCAGATTACCCTGCTAAATGGACACTGACAGTTTGATACCCTTAAGTTAACAATGGTACTTTTACATTTCTTCTGAGATAGCATAATAGAAGCAGAAGAGTACTCTACAGGGCTGATGGTTTATACTGAGCAGTAGTGGATAAACATCATCATTCTCCTACTAGGTGTACCTTTCTAGAGCTGAGCTTTTAACAACAGACATACTTGTTTCCTATTACATTGGCTGTATGGAGGCTGCGAGGAAGTGGTACTGTTCCTTTAGTTTCTGGTCTTGACCAGGTCATGGTTTCTAAAAGAAAAAGAATAAAGCTATTCAAAAAAGTGCTGCTGTGTATTCCACTACCTGAATTTTAGGATGGAACATATGTTTAACATTCAACAAAACAGAATTCCACCTTCTTCAAATGGCAATTTTCAGAAAGCAGGTGCAATAATAAGGCACTTAAAGCTTCTTTTAAAAAAATCACAGGAAATACTGACAAACTAATTGCTAATCAGCTTATCGAAAAGATACGTTATGGTTTCCTTATAGTTATTCAGCTTGGTTATCGTACTGACAGTCTTTAAAGCACTCTAAGGAAATAATCTCACAGTGTAACCAAAACCAGTAAGGATAATATATGCAAACAATGCTGTATGTATTTAATTCCAAAAGGCTAACACTATGGTGTAAGTCCCAATAATATCTGCACCACATCATGCCATCATTATGACATTAATCATTATATACTATATTTTTTTTCTCTTAGCCTGTAAGGCCTCTGCACTGACTACTAGTGGCTCATCAACTTACCTATGTCAAGCTCCCAGAGATCATTAAGCCGACAGCCACACATCCCTCCAAAAATATACATCTTTGGACTTCCCAAATCTTTTCTGCAGTATATGATGGCTGTGTGAGATTCTCGCGGAGATGGCAAGATCCCTTTGGTCACAGGAATACTCCAGCCGACAACGCCAGAACCGTGTTGCAGCTCCAGTTCATAGAAATCATTTAAATATCTAGGGTATTATTGTCAAAGTATAAAGAATTCACTTATAAGCAAGATTATAAGTGAGCTTTAAAACCTGACCCCTTACAAGTATTACAGACTTCAGTCTTGGGAGAGGGTAGAATTTAGAAGTCTCAAAAGATCTGATGGCATTGTGGACACTACCAAAACTAAATGGATTTATAATAAAAAGTGAACTACCATAACTTACGGCCTTTAAGAAAACATGCTTTCATATCATACTTGATACACTGTATTACATGAAAGAAATATTAAACATTGACAAAAAACATTTGTAGCAGAAATTGCTACATATGGACAAACCTGGAATAAACTGCAAAGTTGTGAGAAGTAAATGATGATGTGGGACATCAGAGATTAATTTCTGCAACTCTAAGGCAACAAAGGTAAAAAGAAGCTGTTTGTGATTTCTTCAGGCTGGCCAACAATTAGCCATTTGTTGATGAATCTATTAGCAAGTTACTTTGAGATAATGGTCACTGAATTTTGGCATTCACACCAGATACCTCTTGCTTACTGAGCTTAAAATTACCAGTTTATAGCTCAGTAAGCTCTCTGAACTGCAGGTGAATGTGGATATAAAACTTCAGCATTATCACAGAATAAATTGGAAGGGACCTTAAAGGTCACATAGATCCAACCCCCTGCCACAGGCAGGGACACCTCAAAGCCCCATCTAGCCTGGCCTTAAACACTTCCAGGAATTGGGAAGCTGCAACTTCTCTGGGCAACTTGTTCTGGTGCCTACAGGAAAGAATTTGCTCTCTTTCAGTTTAAAGCCATTCCCCATTGTCCTGTCACTACATGCTCTTGTAAAAAAGTTCCTCTCCAGATTGGAAGGCTACTCTAAGGTCTCCCGGTCTCCCCTAAGTCTTCTCTTCTGCAGGCTGAACAAGCCCAGCTCTCTCAGCCTGTCTTCATAGGAGAGGTACTCCAGCCCTCTGAGCATCTTTGTGGCCTCCTTTGGACTCACTCCAAGAAGGTCATGTCCGTCTTATGTTGGAGGCCCCAGAGCTGAATGCAATGCTCTGATGGGGGGCTGTCTCACCAAAGCAGAGTAGAGGGGCAGAATCACCTCCCTCAACTTGCTGGCCAAGTTCCTTTTGATGCAGCCCAGGATATGGTTGGTTTCTGGGCTGAGAGCACACACTGAAGCCATCTCATGTTCAGTTTCTCATTGAACTACATCCTAAGTTCTTCTCCTCAGGGCTGCTCTCAATCCAGCCTCCATGTCGACCCACATGTGTTTGGGACTGCCCCGACCCACATGCAGGACTTTGCATTTGGCCTTGTTGAACTTCAGGGGATTTGCACAGGCTCACCTCTCAAGAGTGTCCAGGTCCCTCTGGACAGCATCCCTTTCCTCCAGCATGTCAACCACACCACGCAGCTTGGTGTTGTTGGCAAACTTGCTGAGGGTGTACTGTTATTATAGTGCTATTTGCCAAGTAAAGGAAACTTCAGCTTTTACTTTGAAAAAATTCCAGATGAATTCATGACTGTTTTCTACAGCATTATAGAGGAAACTTTTATGGTGAATTCCCTGGTGATTTGCAAGACTGCTGATTTAAGTAATTCTAACAAACAAGCCATTCTTAAAAACATCACCAAAAATACTAAGAAAAAGACCAAAGTCTACTCAGGTTTCCCTCCAAAAGTGTCAGGGCTGTCAGTCAGTGTTGTGGGATTAGCAGAAGAAATATGTAAGCTTCTTAGCATGTAACCCCTCCATTGCACATATAATCCAAATATGAGTACTTGATATGTAGGACAGGCTCCCTAGAACGCTCCTCTCTGAAGTTGTCTATCTAGTAATTTATTTTTTTTAAAGACATTGAATTCAAACCAAAGCAGCATACCTGGGAACATTATTATTTGAATCCTCACTTTCATTTGCCAGGCCACCAAATAAATAGCACTTGTTACCATATAAAGAAAAGCTGTGGCCAAGTCGAGGACAAGGTGGTGATCCAGTGGAAGGAGCTTGAGGTTTTACTTTTTTCCAGAGCCATCGACTTGCCTTAAAGACAAGAAAAACATATTCAGAAATACCTTAATTTATAGTTGTTCATAGTCAACAGAATACAGATAATATTAAGACTTGTATACTTTCTGAATTATTTTTAAGGGAATGCTGGGCTTTTCTTAGGATATAGATATTAAAAGGGACAAAGAGAAGCTAGTCTTTATAAAACATCAAATATTTTATACTTGATTCAGACTAGATGGAAGTCTCTTTTTCAAAGTTATTTATATTTTCTCCATCTTCAGAATCTATTCAAAGAGTTTATTCTTCCTGGAGCACAGCAAAGCTCATCTAACTCTCCTCTGCACCTGGCAATATAAAATGTGTTTGCTCATAAAATATAAATAAAGTAGTCCTCAGAACTGAAACATCTTCACACATTTCATACCTGCAATTCATATAAATCATTACTGTATCTTCCATATTCAACCATTCCTCCAAAAACTAGTATTCTGGTGCCATCACAAACAAATCCATGTGCTGCACAGCCTGGAGGAATATCTCCCCTTACAGCAGGAAGGAACCACTGATTTGTAACTATAATAGAGAGGGGGGAAAAAAAAAAGTATTTTTAAACACCTCTGCTTTCTAAAGAATTACCTTTTACCTGTATATAACTGTGAATGGGCTGTTTAACACTAACTTTTAATAAAAAAAAGTAATTCTATTAAAAGAAAAGCAAATACCTCTATCAAACCTATGTTACTCAATCGGTAAATGAGCACATGAGGCCTCTGTAATAAGTCAGTTACCAAGGGTCACTCAGCAATTTTAACAGACTGGCCAAAAAAAAAAAAAAAACAAAAAAAAGGCTAATGAGGACCGTAGAGTGCAGTTCCACACAAGAGAGATAACTACACTAACTCAGAGGGAGCAAGCCCTAGAAACAGAATTATTAGAGCTGCAGGGGCATAGCAATGTGCCTGGACTTAACAGTGCTATTGAAAAGCTAATTACAGTGTTCTGGGACCCGTGTTAATACCTACAGAGCACTGCGCTGATACATGGGAGAGGAGAGGCAAAGAGGCAAGAAAGGGCAACAGAGACTGCCCGATCCAGCATGTTGGTGTTTAAACTGTTCTGGAATTAAAGAATTACAGGAGACTGCCTCCTTTTTCCTAAGCTTTTTGCATGAGCACAAAGAGGAAAAGTATGAAATTAGAAGCTACGAGTGAACATTGCTTCAAGGGATTAAGATGCCTTCACTGGGTGCCAGCTCCTCAGAAATCATCATGCTTTTAGCAAAAGCAATGATGACATCCCAAATTCAAGCAGCTCAGGTCATAACCCTGCATCTTAGCCACCAGATTAAAACAAAAGGTCAGCTGGGGCCAAACACTCGTCTGGGAATTGGAACAACCACGTTGTGATGCTTTTTGTCACTGCTGCAAATAGGAAACACCTTCTTATTTTTCCTGGGCAGAAAAATAAAGTGATGTTAAGATTCACGCAGAAGGCACCCATCAGAACCTCTGTTCCGTTAGACAGTATAACTGTCCTACCTAAAAGCTTCCTTTAGATTACTCATCAAAACAAAAAAGACTAAGAGATTTTTCTTTTCTCCCCAAAAAATGTAACTGAGTACAGCAGATCTTTAAGCTACATGGAAATACCTGCTTGGAAGAACCCTACCAGTAAGCATTTCCCACTAATAAACTACCTCCAAAACATGTTTGTGCTGCCATATTTTACCTCAAAAACACTCAGCAAAAATACCATCCCTTTTTTTGGGGGGGTGGAGAGACTGGGGGAAGAAGGGACATAGCACGATAAGAATATTTTTTTAATGTTCTTATAAGCTGGCAAATTAAAAGGCTAGTTAACATGGTCTCACTTTCATGCTTTTGGTACACTGCAAAAGCAGCTAACAGCGACTGACTGAGAAGCCCAGATCAGTCATTTAACTATCTCAACTCTGCCCAAGCTCTGAAATCACACAGAAGTTTTCCAGCTTCATCCAGTATCCCGTACAGTAAGTACTTAGCCATCTAATCTTTCACGAATAAAATCGGTCTTGGGCAGCTTCCTGTTTGGAAAGGCTCCCAGTGCCAACATGTTCGCTTTTCTAACCCAGATTTGTTTCAGCGTGCTCAGCTCTCGTAAACTGCCACCAGAGGGAAGAAGAAGGGGGCTCTGGACACCCATGGGGAACTAATCCAGCCTGCAGTCATTTAGCCGAGACCTCCCGGGGGAGGCTCTGCATCCCGGGACGAGGGACTAGGAAAGCAGAATAGACGCAAGGCACACAGAACAATTTTCCTGGTTCCCGTTCTCCAAGAAAGGGGCAGCATCAACCAAGGCGCTGCACAAACCCGGGAGAACCCTCACCCAGGCGTTATTTCCCTGTTTCCCCCTCCCATTTCAGCTCCAGGTCTCTTGCAGGCAGTGGGTGCCTGCTGGGTGCTGGCCTGTGCCCCCTCGGTGGCGGGGCCGCAGCGGAGGACTTGCTGAGAGTGTTCCAGGCCAAGGTGGGGACTCGGAGGCCGCCCTGGGCTCCCCCCTCGGGCTGTGCCGGCCGCCTCTGCCACAGCGCTCTCTCCGCCCCTCAGGAGACTCGGCCTTGCTCCCTTGGAGTCCTGTGAAGGGCACCTGGCAGAGGCGGGGCACCCGCCCGCCTCTGAAGTGCTGAGATGCTCGGTCATCACGGCTGTTTAGCTTAGGACACGCAGCTGTGTCTTCAAACCCTCAGAAACGTGTAGTGTTTTTTGTCTGTTTTAACTTGCTAGTGGTAGGCGAGGTGTGCTGCCAGCGAGGTACGCGCATGAGAGAGAAATGAGTTGCTGTTTAAGCGCTGAGGGCTGAGAATAGAAACGAAGGTTTCAGTTCTACAGTTAACGGCGGGTAATCTGAGTAAACCTGAAGATCTCATTCTGCAGGATGGAAGCTGCTCTCTTTCCTGTGTGAAGGGGTTGTTAAATGAGGATAAAAACGGCTGAGGCTGAAGGAGATCTAAAGGTGCTACTGAGTTGCCAATAATGTAAGCATTGCTGCTAGGTGGTCCCAATGCTGCAGGCTGATCACACTCGTGTGCTTCTTGGGTCTGTTCAGATGCAGAGCGACACGGATGGGAGAGAAAAAAAAAAATGGAAGAGAAATAAAAAAAAAAAGGGTGGATTTTTGGTGAACACAAGCTTAATAGAGTTTAAACAAAATAACATAGTACAAACAAATTATGAATCATTGTGCCTAGCTGCATGAAGCTCATAGCTGTATGTATAGCTCTTCATTTAATTTTCCTTAAGGCAGTTTTGCAGAACCTGGATTTCTGTATGAAATCAGACACAAGTAATGCAGTTTGGCATGTTTGAGACATGCAACTGAAAACCCACTTTTTCAGTTCCTGCAAATTGAACACCAAATTTCATTTAAAATACTTTCAGATTTTTAAAACTTTGGCTGAATGCTTTTTAAGTTTTGCATTGCCTCATGCTAAAAATAGTTTAGAATTAAAGATGACTATTACTCCTTCCTGTATTCATTTCAAGAACTGCATTATTGTATAGAAGGGGGGCTCCTAGAAGAGAGGGAGAAAATCTGAATGAAATAAGTGGTGTAGAAATAAAACCACAATAGCATTCAGGAGAGCTTAGGAGGCAAAGTATCAACATGTGTTGGTCGCCTTTATCTAAGATCCCTCTGAATCTAAACCAAATCTGTGGATTCGGGTTCCCCTCACTGCTCATGGATTTGGAAATTATATGGTTCGAGTAAAAATGCATGTGCAGAGTTGAATTTTCCAAGTTTTCACTGGCTTTTGGCTCTGCAAACAGACACTGTAAAAACTTTGGCATGCTGTTGTTTGGCTCTTGCACACTAGTGATCTGTTCACATTGACCATAAAATAATGACGAGAAGCCTAACCTGCAACTTAAGCTGTTGAAGTAACTTCTGGAAGGTTTTGTTTCCTTCTCTTTCCCCCACCCCTTAAGACATTTTGTCTTAAGGGATTTGTTTGCAATCTGCTAGCTGAAGCTCTGAGGCAAGTTTGCTAGATTTGGGGCTGCATCATCATTCTAAACATCTGGAAGTGGTTTATGGGCTCTCATTCCTCCAGTGCAGCGTCTGGATCCTGTGCTATTCCTCAGCAGCAGAGAGAGAGAACCAGCACAACTCCAAAGTAAACTTTGAAGAGTCTGGAAAAGGAATTGAATCTTAAAACTGTTACTGTGCCCTGTAAGGCCCTTGTGCGGGGGACTTCAAAGGAGGTTGATGGTCAAGAAAGCTTTGGCAAGAGTGCTTACATCTGTGGGCTGTTTAGGATCCCAGTAAATAGCTCTACAGCTCTTCAGGAGAGAGGAGTCCCGAATACGGTGCTGCTTTGAAGAGGTAAAAAGACTAATTAAGCAGGAAATATCTAACCAGTAATGTCACTGTTTCTGAGCTTTCCCTTCTGCAGCCCCTCATTTTGTTACAGGACTTGGCAACTGAGTTAGGGGCTGCCAGGTTCCAGGAACTAATGTCTACAGTCAGGGAAAAATGAGTAAGTATTTGTAGGGGAACAAATATTCCTTTCTTTCCTTAAAAATGAGTGGGTAATCAATCTGAGTTTCTGAGACTCAGGAATGCTGTAGTTTTAGAACTCAAACTTGTATGAGAGTCTGTCTGAGTTTGGTTCTTAAAGTTTAAAACATGGTTCAATTTATATTGATTTAGTAATTTCTGAAGGTATCATGAAGCTGTGGCTATCCAACTTTCATCTTGCCATGATCATCAGTACTGTTTGTGACTATCATTGCAAGTGTTAATTAAAAGATAGTACTCAGCTCTATGGAAATCAGTGGAAGATTGTGATTTGCTAAAGTGGGGTTAGAAAGTTCCTTCAAGAGTATAGGGGGTTCTGCTGTCTCTCAGCTTGCCTAAATGAGTAAACATAAAATGGATAAGAAGACAATGCTTATGTGTAATGCATGAGAGAAGGGCTTTCTCAGCAATGGGGTTTGGGGTTTTTTTAACCGATAAGCTTGATTTCCTGTCTGTGTAAATTAATGCCACATGAAAAGAATGGGTTGCTGGAATGTAGATAAGTACTGCAGATTCGAAAGAACTTTAGAAATACTCCTCTCAGTATGATTTAGTTATCTGTTGGGACCTAAATACATGCAAATATAAGTAGTTTGGAAACAAAGGCACATCTTAGCTTTTTAATGTATTTTTATTGTCATTTAACTTTTTATTCAAAGTAGAGACTAATTTAGGATGCTGCCTGATCTTGAGCATTAACCAATGAGAAGCAGTCAGTTTCATGACTCAGGTTTCAAGAATTCTTGCTGTTCGTCTGCTTTCTCACGGAGTTGGAATAATTTTTATGTATAGAAACCGCTATATATCCTTATGTATGCTGTAATGTGTCCATATCTGGATGCATGGAAACAGGAAAAATTGGTTTCTCTCTTATATACAGCTACCACTGCATAAAGGTTAGGTCACATAGCTGTATTTCCCCCTCCCCACAAGCCCTGCACCAACTTCTGGTGCTGTTTGTTACTGTTGAGTTGTTTGGGGGTTTTTTGGTCTGGTGTTTTTTTGGTTTGTTTTTGTTTTTGTTGGTGGGTCAGTTTTTTGTTTATTTGGTTTGTTGGTTTTGTATTTTTTTGTTGCCTTTTTTTTTTTTTTCATTAGCAGTAGGTTTGGGTTCAGAATTCCAGTGAATGTAATTTCTCTTAACCCTGTGTTTTTGAGATTCTGTCTTGACATCTCAGGCAGAAAGCCATGGCTACCCTTGGGCCTAGCTTAGAAGTACAGTTTTGGGGAAGGCTACCTCATTTTCTTCAGCATCACAAATAATGTGCTTAAATACAAGCCACATTGCATAAGCTCTTCTGCCCCTCCCCCCTTCTGTTAGTGGAAGTGTATTGCTGTTAGAAAGTATTTTCACTATTGCTCTGTGATTTTATGAGAATATGAAAGATGCTGCTCCAGTATAAGATTCCCATATGTTTGGAAACATACTCCAGACTAGCATTTGTCACTATGTTTAAGTTAAATCAGAGGTAAATGTATTTACAAACTGCATCAGTGGAGTGTTTTAATACTTCTTTGTAGGTGATCGGATGGAATTGATTAAAATTATGTTCTTTTCAGCCTGTATCTTAAATTAACATAAGTAATAGTTCTAACCCAGAATGTTAGTTATTTAGAAGAGTTATTTACAAAGATAGAGTTCAGTTTTACCAGGTCAGTAGTAAAATTTGATGGTGCAAACCCTTGTCCCTGATATAACTGCTAGTATTCACATCTGATGTTAATGATTTTTTTTCTCTCTCCTTTAAAAATTGTTTATTTTTATTTTACCACAGATCACAGTTCTCATCCAACAGGACACATGGCTCTTTTAAAGAAAAGTAAGACAGATGAAAAACATTTGAAATATCTATTTTTAAAAGAGGACAGAAATGTCAAAGGCATTTTCCCATGCAACTGTTGTTACAGTTGCATGCAAATTTATAGTTCGAGTTTTGCTATATTATGCTTAACTTTCAGTATACAGATAAGACTTTTCTTGTTAACTAAATCAGATTATTACAGCCATAAATCCCATTAATTTAAAATTACTTCTTGCTTTACTGCATTACAGCAGGGGTCTGCAGTTTCCCACTAAGAGTGCAGGTAGCTGCTGGTTTCATGTGGGTTGTGCCCATAGCTCTGAAGCTGTGTTTTTTTACAGAACTCTGCACATTAACACTGCTCATACTTGCAAATGAGGTGTGGCCCCAAGAAATTTGGTGCTTTCATCAACTGGCAGGATCAGTGACTGCAACTGGACCAGTGCGTGCCTGCAGTTATGCACCCAAATTTCTCCAAAAGCAATGGACTGTTTCCTCAGCTGGCTTAAATGGGTGCGAGTTTAGTGACATATGTTTACCGTTTTCAGTTTATTCTTACACCCAGTTCTGGCCAGTTGGCCCTTTTGATTGGAGTAGTTCAAAACTCTGTTCCCTTTGCTTTTTTGTACACCTTAAATCCTTTTTATAGTGGTGCTAAAGTAACAAAGTGTCTGATGCAAAAGAAAAAAACAACAAACCTCCCATTATCAAGGTAACTGCTGATGATAGCAATGTATTCCTTCCTGTTGTAGTCAGTGAACTGTCCTGGTAAGTGCTTATTGTTAGTTTACCTTGAATGACTTAAACTTGTACAAGACAGTGTGGTAGGAACTGCAGATCACAGTATACAGCAAGGTCTTTGCAGTTGCATGCTTTGTTTTGATTTTACTAATTAATCACATCAAATATTTGTGTTTTCAAATATTTTGAAACATTTGTGGCTTTAGTAGCATGCTGGATTTTTTTTTTTCCAGATTTTTAGAGGTTTTTTTTTCCTCAAATACACCCTGAAGATCTGAATGTTGAAATTGGAAAAAAATTCTCCTGTGTTTGAAGCTCTTTCAGGGAAGCCTGAGAGAGGGAAAGGGCTAGGTAAAAATAATGAACTCCTGAAGTCCTGTGATGAGAAACAGCAAGTTAGTCAAGAAAAGAGAGTTTAGCTCTGGTAAAACTCAGAAAAGTGTGAATTTCCTAGTATGGATAGCCTATCTATATTAGGAGCTTGATGGTTTTAGTGAGCAAGTTATCCATGGAAATCAGATAATTGGAAATTATTGCAATGGGGGAGAAATACTATTATGTTTATAACGTATTTTTTTTTTGTTGTTGCTTTAATAATGAGAAAGCAGAAGTTGATAAACACAGCAAATACAGGTTATGTTATGTGCTGGTTACAAACTGGATTTTGGTTTTAAAAAGATGCTTGGAATTAGCTATAATACTGACGGTCAACAAATTCTCCCTTTTCTTTCAGTTAACCAGATCTTACTGTTACTTCTTGTCTTAACTGTATGCGCCATTCTGTATAATAAAGTTCACCAAGTGCCATCTGCATTAAAGAATGAAACAGGTAAATGACTTGTACTTCTGTTTCATTTATGCTCTTGTTTTACATTCCTTATTTCCTCATTTGAACAGTGCTTTTTGTCTTACTGAATCCTGTTTTCCCTGCAGTAGATGAACTACTCACACTGTTGCATATGGTCTGGGATGCAGAATTTTTTCTTCTGAATTACTTGAATAAAATAGTAGGAGACTGATAGTGATAACTAAGAATTGTCATTCTGATTCAGATTTTTATCCAGATGCCACTGATGTAGATGGAAGCTGGAGTATATCCTTATTTGTTCTGAACAGCATTGCAGTTGTTGAGTGGTAATAAACTTTGATCACAACTTGTCCCTGTGGGAGTGCTCGTAGCCTAGCTATTCATTTCAGATAGATCATCAGATCTTGACATGACTTACAGCAGAAGTATTTGCTGGAATTTTTATAGTGACATAAACCCACTAGGGTTGATGTGGTTGGTCTGGTGGTAAATCTTTATACTAATAGCTTATTCACTGTTCCCAATATAAACAAACTCTGTCTTGCTATATTTTTTTTCAGTATATTTTATGTTGTATATCAACTGTTAAGAGTTTAATGGTATGTTTTAACCAGTATAAATATATCCATATAAGTTCTGTAAGTTAATCAGTGCTAGAGATAAAAGCCTTTCTTAGCAGTAATGTGAACTGATTCAAAAACCATGTAGATGGGGCCCTCAGTGACATGGTTTAGTAGTGGTCTTGGCAGTCCTGGGGTAACGGTTGGATTTGATGATCTTAAAGGTCTTTTCCAACCTAGTTTATTCTTTGATTCAATTTTGTTTAGACCTTTTTTCCTTTTTTATCACTATCAACTTTCTGCTGGTATAAAATTTTGCACTATTTCTTTCTAGCCTGCTTCCCAAAGAAGTGGGGCTCATGCAATTGCACCATCTCTTTGACTTACCTCTTTCCTTTGATAATTTTGGAACCTATTGTTCACCTTATACTAGATATAACTGAGAAGCAGAAGTCTCAAAGGTATTTGAACTTCTTCAGGTTTCATGTGAATAAGCAGCTGCATGGATGACAGGCTGAACTGTGCCTCTGCTGAGTAGAAGATGCCAAGAACTCTGTTATATATTCTGTTTGGAGGCATCCAACAGTGAAAGCTCATGCTGTATGTGTTGCCAGATGCGGATGTGTATAGGATGTGGTAAGGAAATGGGGTGAATGTGATATGATTCAGCTTCTTCTGGAACTACATACTTGTTCCTGGTATCCAGATCTGATATAAAAAGATTCTTAATTTTCTGTTATAATGCATAGTTTTGTTTCTTGTAGTTGATTTGGAGAGTCCAGAGGAAATGGAAGAAGAAATCCCAGTTGTAATCTGTGCTGCTGCGGGCAGAATGGGGGCAGCTGTAGCAGCAATCAGTAGCATCTACAGCAACACAGAGGCCAATGTTTTGTTCTACATAGTTGGGCTGAAGACTACCATCCCACATATTCGGTATATACCAGCCTTATTTTGTTTCATGCTGTGGTTAGAACCAGGTTGCTGTGTTCCTTAAGATGCATGTAGACTTTGGAGGATGTTTCAGGTAAATGTTTCTCCCTTTAATTACTGCTATACTAAGTAGTGCTATACCCAGTAGCAGCAATACCCAGGACTCTCTCCGTTTAGGAAACGGGACCATTTTGCTCTCCGCAAGGCACTGCCTGGTGTAGAAGGGTGTGAAATAGCCAGCCCATGTCTGTTACTGCCTCTCTGCCTGCTGTAGATCAGCTGCAGAAAGTCTGGAGTATATAAGTATACACATGCTTGTGCCAGTCCCACTTTGTGACACCGCACTATCATCTGGCACTGTGTCTTAAGCTTAAGTGTAGAAAAACTTGATGTTTAAAGCTAATTTCAGCTGAGAGGGTGTATTAAAAGTTATAAATAGAGACACCAAAATGGTTGTAATGAAAGCATTGGGTGTTAAAATTTGAAAATACTGTCTGAAAGAGGAGGAAGGTGTGAATCAAAATTAAAGCAGTTTCTTACCAGTGCTCACCTCTGGCTACTCCACTTCTGTAGCCTGTGTACCCACATTTTGTGTCAAAGTGAAAAGCTGTAATGAGTGGAGTTCCGTAGGGAGTTTTTGCATTTTAGTTCATTGGTAACCTAGATAATAGTGGAAGATGTTCTCTATGAATCTGCAGTTGGCATGAAGCTGGAAAAGAGACAGCAGATAGATATATTGAGAACAAGAGCTGAAAACAAAGTGATCATGATGAATTGGAAAAATGAACTGTACAATGTGATCAAATTCAGTAGAGGCAATGACAAGGTGGGAAGAGCTGATTGTATTGGCTCGGGGTAAAGCAGGAATTGGGTAGCACTCATTTGAAAAACGACAGAATTATATAAGGCGTGCATCATTGTGGATATACATGTTGATATATGTGACCACAGGAGACTTGAAGAAACTTCTTCTGATCTTGCAGACATTATTAATGCATCAGAAGAAGTGTGGTGGTTAGTTCTAGGTGCTTTCAGGAAGGATTTAAAAGAGAAGTCAGAGGAGAAAATGAGCAATGGTGTCAAGAAAGGTGACACAACAATGGGAAAATAAGTCTAAAGACGATGTGGTTGAGAGCTAATGGAACAGGCATCTTGACGGTTGTAAAACTGTGAAAGGGAGAAAACTAACCTCTGCTTTAAAGACATAGATAGGATAAGAAAAAATGGTCTTTATAGGAGGAAAGCCTAGAAAAATAGCATTTGATGCTAGTGATGGTGGAAGAGTTGTTTGGGCAACAGGTGGAGTCTGGTTTTGGCAGTGGGGTAGGATGTTTTGGGGGGTGTTTTGTTTTTTTATGTATGTGTGCAATAGCTGTTGACGGAAGTGATTCTGTCTTTGGACAGAATAGATCAAGTGAACTTTCAAGTTCTGTTCTCCTATGAGTCTGCAAATTTAATATTGGAAGTACTTGCTACATACTCAGTATTTCTTTTACCGCTTCTTTTTTTTCACAGAAGATGGATTGAAAATTCTAAACTGAAAGAAATAAAATTTAAGGTTGTGGAATTCAACCCTATGGTACTAAAAGGAAAAATCAGACAAGATGCATCACGTCCAGAGCTACTGCAGCCTGTGAGTAAATTAATACCACATAACAAATTTCCAGTGTTTTTAATGCTTTCTAAAGCCTTTACAATGTACTAGAAATTCTGTTCCATTACATGGGGGGCGGGATGTAAGTTAGAGAAGCTACATCAGGTCCAAACATTGTGCCCTCACTCAAGAAGGAAAAGTGCACTATAACAAGCTCCTTGCAACTTAGCAGTCTTGCTGGGACCTCAGTATTTGGTGGCATAAACTAGGTGATTGGAATGTGTCGTATCTTTAAGAATATATTTACAGTTTATTAGAGAGAGGACCTAATAGTGTTCTTTGTGCTTCCACGATGCCGAGTTAGCTGCATTCTGCTCATGTCCATGGGGAATTCAGAAGCTAATTACTAATCTAAATATTACTCACTGGCAGAAAAAGGCAAATCAGATGCTAGAAATTATTAGGAAAGGAATATGGCTTAAAATAGAGAATATTATTATGCCACAATACAAATACATTGTTTTCCTTCATCCTAAATACTATATACAGTCTTTGTCCCCTCATCTGGAAAAGATGTAGCACCACTGGAAAATTTTCAGGTCTGTTTGGAATGTTTATTCTTGCTGCCCTTCTCTGAGCCTTTGACACGTTTAATTATAGAATTTCTTCCTTCATGCAAGGAATCAGTGGGTTAAAACTGTTTAGCCTGGAAATGTGACCTCTAGTGTGAAAATAGAGGTCTGCAGAACTGAGTGACATGGAGGACCGGATGGGGGATGGTTGCTCACTATCTCTTCCAGTGTAGGAGCTAACAGTCATTGGGTTAAATTAGTAAGAGTTACAGTCAGAACAAACAAGAAATGTTGCAAGATTTTCATGCAGTGTATCCACTTCTGAGTTCCCGTGTACAAGAAAGTTACAGACTTACTGGGGTGAGTACAAAACAGGGCTCCAAAGATGACTCGGGGATGGGAGCATCTATTGTATGAGAGGCTGAGAGAACTGAGGCTATTTAGCCTGGGGAAGAGAAGACTCATTGAGGATCTTATCAGTGTATAAATACCTGAGGGTGGGACAAAAGGTAATGGGCACAAATTAAAACACATGACATTTCCTCTTGGCACAAGAAAAAGCTTTTTCTTTCTTTTTTCTTTAATAGTAAGGGTGGTCAAACACTGGAGCAGGTTGCCCAGAGAAGCTGTTGAGTCTCCATCTTTGGACATATTCAAAACCTGATTGGGGATGGTCCTGGGCAGCCTGCTCAGATGAACCCTGCTTGAGAAGAAGGCTTAGATAATATAAACTTAAAAGGCCCCTTCCAATCTAAGTGATTCTGGGAAGAAGCAGCTATTTGGGGCTGCTTTGTTAGAGCCATAGTGAATAAATGAGGGTAAATAATAATGGATTCAAGATACTACTAAAGCTGGGGAGGAGAAAGCAAATGATTGATGGCTAGTCCTCAATGAAGAGAGAAATTTAATTTAGCTTAATTAGTTTAATTACACAGTTAAATAACAGTTTAATTGTTAATAGAGACAGAAATGTGAGACTACTTCATTAAACAGCTTTACCACTTAGCGTTTACCTTTTTTCTGTTTAATAGCTCAACTTTGTTCGATTTTATCTTCCTTTGCTTATCCAGAAGCATGAGAAAGTCATATATTTGGATGATGATATCATTGTTCAAGGTAAGCTGTCATCCAAAAGACAGTTTCTAGTAGAATTACAATCAAAGGTATTGCAGCTTTTACAGTCATTTGGAAATATGACATATAGTGGAAACAGAGGCAGCTGCTAGGAGTGTTGTGCTCAGGGAAACTACAAATCTGCTTGGTTTTAAAGGAAAGTCTGTATAATGGCCCACTATATATCTTTTGAATTATTGATTCCGATTAAAGTTGTATGCATGGCTTTAATTTTAACTTAATCTGGTCAATTGCTGAAAGATACAGATTTCACTTAGATGCTGCCATATTTATGAAGTATGTGACATGCATTTCCTGCTAGTATTTGAATTCCCACAAATGCTAAGAACATTAAGTGAATTTTTATTCTCCACAGCTTCTCTTGCACTTTCTTACAGTTTTTTCTCTTTAGTAGCAGATTTCATAACATCTGCATTTAAAGGGGCTGATACTGGTCACTTTATAAAAACAATCTGCCCTGCCCATCTCATTTTAATTTGCAATAGACTTCATATGACAGTTCTTCAACATACATGTTTCCAGTGGCTATCTCTGCTTTTTGGTTTTGTTGTTCTCTCTTTCACCAATGGGCAACAGAAATATTTGACTCTCTGAAAGGTTCTGAAGTCTTCATTTATGTTCCAATTTCATGAGCACTGCAGGCTGAGCTCACCACTTCTGTATCTCTCCTTGCACCTACACAGGCGTTCACCAGAATTGTGATTGCTTTCAGCCTGAATTTGTTCCCTGGCAGGAGTCAAGGCAGTGTGGCTGGAAGAGGGGTGGTAGGGCTTTCCCTTTTCTAAGGGGTGTCAGCTTCTGTCAGCTGATAGCGTTTCTGGAGCCACAGGATAAAGCTGCACCTAGTTTCATCTTACAGCTCATGGCAGGCTGCTGCATCTCCTGTCCCCTGCAGCTCCTATTACTTGTGTCCTATGTACAGTTGTGCAGCTGCAGAATAAGCTGATTCAGCTGCTTGACCTGGCAGAAGACTAGCAGTACAAAAAGAAAGAAAACCCAACCCTTTATTTTCTTCTTCTATTTTTTTTCCTTGGCTTAAGCCAGGCTGTCTTGCTCACCCTTGGGTCACGCAATCATAGGGCCCAGAAGAAAGGAATGAAGAAAGACATCTGGGAGCAAGGTGGAGGGAGAAAGCCTGTTCTGGCAGCTGCTCCCCATGTCTTAGCTCTAATGTGAGACTGTGCTCTCCATCAGATGTCTCTGTAGTGGAAGTGGATGGGGTTCTGTGGGTTTAACTCTGTGATCACTTGTTGGTCATTACTTTATGCAAAGCAGTAAGAGTGAAACATGCTGAATTTGGGGCTCAGCCCAGAATTGTTTGGTTGTTTTTTTTCCTGCTTTTCTCTTGAAAAGCTGTTTTCTCTTCCTTTTTTGTTGCTTTCTCTCTTTCTTTTGCTTTTTGTTTTGAAAAGCAGAAGCTATTTAGAATCAGAAGAAAATTCTTGGTAAGGCATGTTGATCTTCAACAATTAAATGTCCCATTAGTTCAAATTCTGTTTCTTGGTGGGACATGAATCCTAACCCAAGTTTTCCACCCAGCTGATGAGCTCAGACAAATAAGTAAATAAATTCTGCTTATTTCAGAAGTAGTAGTTTCAGTGTTTATAGTACGGAGAATGCTTTTGATTACTAGTCTTTGAATGAGCTCACCTCAGGCTGCTGGCCTTCTTATCCGTGACCAGCTCTTGTCTAGCAGGAAAGCTGTCTAGCAGTCTTCGTGAATACCTGGGAATCCTAGAATTGGAATGTTCCTAAGTAACATACATGAGAACAGAAGTTATCCTACACACTCTGTATGAGTGAAACAGGTTTCTTCTTATGCTTTTGACCTTTCTGCAATCAGGTGACATCCAGGAACTCTACGATACTAAGCTGGCTCCTGGACATGCTGCAGCTTTTTCAGATGACTGTGATCTGCCTTCCACACATGAAATGGTTAGAAGTGTAGGGATGCAGGTAAGGTGCCAATTTGGAATTCTAAGGGTGAATATATTGGCCTACAAATGTAAGGTGATTTGATATATTTTCCACAAAGTGAAAGTTATGTATTTTTTTGGTAGTTTTGTAGTAGTTTTACAATTATTGCAGTAACTCTGTAATGCTCTGCAGTTGTTTCCTGGAATAATTTCAGTATCTATTGTTCTTTAGATTCTACAAAATTATGTTCGCTATTTTGCCGTCAGTAGATCACGAGCACTTACGGAACAACTAAAGAAGGCAGAATAGATGGTATTTCTATTAGTTGAATTGGGAATGAGACTTGGGAAGACGAGTTTACAGGCTAATTGCTGAGCTGAGTTCCCTAGAATTGTCAAAGTGGCATTATGTCCCTGGCATTACAGCAGTACAAGTGTGATATTACATCATTCAGAATAAGCTGCAGAAAGACAAATGTATGGTGAGAGAAGAACTCCCATGGAATAATGCTGTGGAGAAACTAATTCAGTAGCTGGAAGTATCCTGCCTTTCAGCCTTGTGTGATGTGGAAATGAAGACAAGTAACCACCTTCTAGAAACTCAGCTCTGTTAGGGCATATTTAGTCTCCATGTGAGAGCTAGAGATGCATTTAAGCTTATCTTTATAGAGATTCATATGGGATAAACATACTTATTTTTATTTCTTAGAACACATACATGGGATTCCTGGACTACAGAAAGCAAGCGATTAGAGATCTTGGCATCAGTCCCAGCACCTGCTCCTTTAATCCTGGAGTAATTGTTGCTAACATGACCGAATGGAAACATCAACGGATTACAAAGCAATTGGAAAAGTGGATGCAAAGAAATGTAGAGTACGTGTAGAAATCTAGCTTTGCACTTTTGATACTCAGTTTGCAGTTTAATTTTCTGTTTAAAATCTCTTAAAAGTTTTATAGCAGTCTTTCTTTGAGATCTCATCAAGCAGAGTAACTCGCATTCCAGAATTTGGCTGCTTCAGTCTGACCAGTTGTGTAAAAGGAAATGGCCACCTGGAATTTTAGTCTTTAATCACAAACCATGCTTAATCTCTAGGGACATTGAGAACATGTGGTTCTCATTTTGGGTGACCAACCGCACTGGAGATGAAACCACCTAGGATCGTCTCTTTCTGAGATTTGTTTAAAGAAGGAGGAATATTTCCCTTTTGTTTTTGTGGGGTCTCTTATATTGTAACATCAGCGAGACTGTGACTGGACACTGTATTTCTTAAGTATTAATAGAAACCACTATTTTTTTCTATACATGAACAAAAATTGACCATGAGTAAGTCATGACACAATGAAACAATTACTTTTTATTTCTTGTTAGTTCAGTGGTGACCTGGACTTGCAAACTTGACATTTATTTTCTTCACAAGGAGTTAAATTTAAATGTAGTAAGGCTGAACTGAAACTAAATAGCTTGTGCCCTTGGACTGTTACTTGTTAGTTTCAGAAATGAGCAGAGGAGACACATAAATGGTAAGCATGTGCAGGAATGAAAAAGCCAAAATTCTTTCTCTTACTCTGCTTGTGTAACATATTTTGACAAGCTCTTGCGGTGCTTTTTAAGAGTGTTTAAGAGAAAAAAACCTCCCTGAATATTGCTGCAAATTTTCTCTATGAAGTTGATTTTTATACCTTAGTAACACATTCATGTTATTTTTAGCTGGATTTTGAAATGACAGTGCAATAAACTGCTTGGCAGTCAAAACCCAAATTTGAAGGGGAGGTTCACATCTTTTTTTTTTCTTCTCTGTACACATCTCTCGGTGCTTCCCACGTTTCCTCCTCATGGGGCTGGGTGGTGGGCACGGAGCCCCAGAGGTGAGTGGCTTCAATCATGTGCCAGCCAGGCCTTCAGCACACTGCTGCCTCACCTTACAGTGATTATGCTAACCTAGCTCTGGATATATCACAGGATTCATAGGGAATGGATGACCTTCAGCTGTTTGTTTATAGAAGTCATAGAATGGTTTGGGTTGGACCTTAAAGCTCATCCACTTCCAATCACCTGCCATGGGCAGGGACACCTTCCACTAGACCAGGTTGCTCCAAGCCCCCTTCAACCTGGCCTTGAACACTGCCAGAGATGGGGCAGCCACAACTTCTGTGGGCAACCTGTGCCAGAGCCTCAGCACCCTCACAGTGAAGAATTTCTTCCTTACATCTAATCTCTGTCCTCTTTCAGTTTAAAGCCACCCCCACATTGTCCTATCACTACATGCCCTTGTAAAAAGTCCCTCTCCAGATTTCCTGTAGACCCCTTCAGATACTGGAATGCTGCTCTAAGATCTTCCCAGAGCTTTCTCCAGGCTGAAAAATGTAATTGGACTTTGGCAAAATCGGAAGCTGATTTATGGGTCTAAAAGCTTAAGAGAGGGGAAGAGAGGGAATGAAACACATGGAAACATGTACATTAAGAAACAAGTCTAAATTATGTTTAATTCCTTTATGTTAACAGCTTTTTTTCTTCTGTAAGCTTTGTCAGCTGAGTAGACTGTCAGCAGTGTGTAGAAGTGATTGGCTTCAGATGGGTCTGAGTCCTATTTTGCCTGGGAGCAATGAGTTACTCAACAGGACTTGGAGTTGCAAAGACAAGCAATTGAGAGCAGTAGGAAGGAGTATGCTGAAAATCAGTCTGTTCAAAATGAGTCTGAATTTTGACAGGGTGCTTATTTTTAATCTTCTGCCTTTTGTACCTGTGTTTGAAATTATGAATATTTTATTTCCTCCCTCCCTTCTCCCCCTTTTGCAGGGAAAACCTTTACAGCAGCACCCTTGGGGGAGGTGTGGCAACCTCTCCAATGCTGATTGTGTTTCATGGAAAGTATTCCACTATTAATCCTATGTGGCACATAAGGCATCTTGGTAAGTTTAACTTCCTACTGTTTGCAGTTGGAACTAAATAAAGTGAGTGGTCTGTAAGCTTCCAGCACAGGACCTTATGTTACTTTACCTCAGTGCATCACTTCATACCTCAGATCCCTAATAGTCATTGAGTTGGATTGGAAAAAAAAGAAACAAATACCAAGGACAAAGTTACATGTTTGAAGACCAGCTAACTTGTATTGTCATAAAGTATGGGAAGAATGTATGAGAGCTGAATAAAGTGAGAGACTGAAAAACAAGCAGACGCTCTCTTAGAAGGTGTGGTGGGAGATGGTGGGATGCCTAGCAGTGTTTGTCTCCTCAACATTTTGAGAATGTATTTACCTTTTGCCTCGCAATGGTGAGTTATCCTGTCATAAGATAATGGCTCAGCTGCTATAGTAAAATGAATAGTGTTTAACCCCAGCTATGCCAAGATCTTAAAATGTTAAGAGGGAGGAAACCTGCTGAGATTTTTGCTGCTGGAGCATTAGAGGCATGAAGCTGAAAAAAGCTACTGTCTTACAACCAGTTGTCTATTAACAGGTGGAACCACACTAATAAGACTTAAAACCCTCACTGAGTATATCTCACTCTATAAGGCCTTCAGTATGAAAACTGGGAATTTTTAGCTTCTTTTTGTTTTTTTTTTTTAATCTACTCATGCAGGGTGGAGCCCTGATGCCCATTACTCAGAGCATTTTCTTCAAGAAGCGAAATTACTTCATTGGAATGGGAGATACAAACCTTGGGATTATCCCAGTGTTCACACTGATCTCTGGGAAAACTGGTTTATTCCTGACCCATCAGGAAAGTTCAAATTAATTCGGCCTGATAGCTGATACGGAAACCACTGCACCGCACCCAGAGGCCATGGTTTGCAGTACATAATAGTTTGAGATGCAAGATATTGTGTAATTCACTGATTTTTTAGAAAGCTAAGGGTCTGTTAACTAGGTGAGTGACCATCAGTTTTGTGTGCTTATGGCTGGAATGACAGACTTTCATGTAAGGTGAGGAAACAAGTTTACTCCACAATGATGTATTCTTATTAAATGTTTACATAGGTGAAATTCAGTGCCAAGCAGTGTGGTTTAATGTAAAGTCTGATGGTAGAAACACAGAAAAGACCTTTAAGATTATCAGCCCCAAACGTTATCCCAAGACTGCCAAGGCCACCGCTAAACCATGTCACTGAGGGCCTCATCTGCACAGTTTTCGAACACTTCCAGGGATGGTGATTCCACCACTGCCCTGGGAAGCCTGTTCCAATGCCAGTCACCCTCTCTGTGAATAAATTGTTCCTAATATCCAGTCTAAACCTCCCCTGGTGCAATATGAGGCCGTTTCCTCTTGTCCTATCACTTCGTACCTGGGAGAAGAGACTGAACCCACCACATGACAACCTCCTTCAGATGGCTGTAGAGAGCAATTAGGTGTCCCTCCTGAGCCTTCTCCAGACTAAACCCCCCCAGTTCCCTCAGCAGCTCAACAGACTTCTGCTCCAGACACCTCAGCAGCTTCATTGCCCTTCTCTGGACCTGCTCCAGCACCTCAATGTTTGTCTTGTAGTGAGGGGCCCACAACTGAATACAGTATTGGAGGTGTGGCCTCACCAGAGCCATACAAGGTATTTTTACTTGTCTGGCCCACATTAAACAGCCCAAAATGAGAACACACACACCAGTTTAGTGAACAGAGTTCTGTTGCGTGGTGACTCTCAGGGTTTCCATGTGTTATGCACCCTGCAGCCCATGCAGACCCCTGCTAGCAAGATACAAAAGCATGTTCTGAGACACTGCAATACAATTCATGATTTTATTGTGAAACTTTTGATAGTTTTAAGACAGGTTTAAGAACTTCTGTATTACTGTAAGGAAAAGAGCACCATTTCTGAGGGAGTACACACAGAATTGCAATACTTAGTGGAACGGTCATTGAACACTGAATTCTATACCTAGATAACCTAGTAGCCGACTCCATTAAAGAGAAGGCCTTTCCCTTCCAATCAAACAGGATAGCCTTACAGTAGTGTTACCCTACTGTGCTGCATACTCAGAAGTGCTAATTACATGCTCCTAATTTTGTTGAAAAATAAAACTGAATTGTAACAAATCCCTGATGTAAGATACTTTGAGCACCTGTAGGAAAATGTCCATGTAAACAGCAATACGTGATACAGTACACTTTAAATAACAGACAAGACAAGCTCCATACCTTTTTGACAATATACTGGACAGCTTTCTGCTGAGGTTAATAAACACAATCAGAATCATAATGCACACTTGCTTGATTTAAGACACTCAGAATTAAGCCACATCATTTGGGAAGAAACTGTAAACATTGCGCCTGCCTCACGACAGGCTGACAGTGTGTGATCTCAGTGAGAGCTCTTACAGCAGGTTTAGAATCTACGCTAACTCGTTATGCTTGATGCATGACAACTGTCACTGGCTGTGAGGAAAGGACAGAAGACACCAGTTCACGAATCTCTGACCAGCGTGGACTGTGGAGATACTGTTTGTATCTGTTTTTCAAGTATGTGAAGCACCTATTGTCATAAGACCATCAAAACTTCAGTGTTTTGATCAGCTTATTGCTTTCACTTCATTTCTTCCTCACATGGTAAAAGAGGGAAAGAATATGATGGTTAGGCACAAGCATAGAGTTTCATTTCTCTCTCAGTCATTAACATTGGCCAAAAAGGTGTATTGTTTAAGCAAGTTCCCGAGAAGAAAGCTGGAGTTTCTACAGATGGCTTCTCGTTCATGGAACACCTGCCCTTAGATTTAATTCAAGGAATAATGACAACACCCTTCTTCCTAAGGTCTTACAGACTGAAGAGAACCAGATGTTAAAACCCACTAAAGTGCAAACCTCTTTCACCCTGTACTAACTGTATCTGATGTAAATGATGCAGCTTTAAGTGATTTTTACAGGGAGCCTGATTTTTCACTTCCCTGCAATGAAATCTGTGCAAAGGGACTGTCTCTTGCTAAAAGCCAGCTGAAGAGACTAATCCCACAGATATCACTGAGAGTTAAATGCCACAGAATTCAAAAACAATGAATTCAAGAATTCATTTTTTTAAAGGAATTCCAGTTCCTTACATTGGAATTTAATGGGGGAAGAGATGGAGTGCCAGGGAAACCTTACCCTAAAGACAGCTTAGATACAATATTTAGGCCCTGTCCTGTGCAACACAAATTCCCCTCCAAAGTGCTGTGACTTGAGATGATGTCTCCACTCACGTTAATCCTGAATAGACAGAGCGCTCTCTTCCCACCCAGAAAATATACTGCAGAATACAACTTTCTGCACTAAGAAGGTAAAAGTCAGACTTAAAAAAGCACAGGTTGCTTAACTGTGCATGATTAAAACCACCATTTCATGTAAGATAAGAGTACACTTCCTATTTTCCTCTCAGGATAGAAAAGGATTATGAGAGATCCCAATATTGAGGCATCAGTATACTGCTGTTGTTACAACTACGTTATGATTCATGGAATGAAATTAACGCCCCAAAGAAATCTTCACAAATGACAAACCCTGCAATAAATGGGATACATTAAATATAAAACTCATATACAAAAAAGGGCTAACTTTTTAAAAAGCTTGGACAGTTCCTTAAAATTCTCTAGTTCATTGATTGGAGCTACCACACACATACTTGGGGACTAGAATAAAATAACTAGGGGAGATAAAATCCTATTCAAATGCTTCAGTTGGAGAACCGAGGTACCAATCTTGAGCACTGCATTAAAACTGCAGCAGGTATGCATAGCTGAGAAGACACAGCTCTTACATGTTGCTTCCCTCTTCTTCCTGTGTCACACCAGCATTGAACTGTGGAATCTGGTCTGCAAAGGACTGTGTCATCCATTGTCCATTAGGAACTTCACCAAAGGATGGTCCCTCACAGTACTGTGGATTACCTGCAGCCAAACCAAACACAAACAGGAAAACACAGTTTGTAAAATGCAATTGATGGCACGAAGTATTTATTCATGAGAAAGGGTTTAGAGACTGAATGCCCCAAGTTCTTCACTTTACCAGTTCCATTTGAAGAGAAAGTGCACTGTTCACTTTCATAGGGCGCACGGTCGCAGTAAGCTCCTCCATACGCTGCTTCATAACCTGGATCGTATTTCTCTTCTTTGACAGCCATCTTTTTAGCATCCTCTGCCAAAAGAGAAGACCTCAAGTATTAATATGCAGAGTAAAAATGATCAAAGAGCATTTTTAGCAGAGAATACTTGACAAAACACCCACACATTCTACATGATAATCCCTGCTCCTCCCCAGATAATTAAGGCTGCATTAAAAAGACAGTGGAAACCGTAATTCTACACTGCATGCTTTAGAGAACGTAGCACATCTCCCCCCTCTTCTTAAATTCTTAATTTCTTTCTGCTTGGGAAACTGCTGTTAATCCAATAAAAGATTAACAAAATATGCACTATACCTTGTGCAAGTTGCAAGTCAAAGGTGTACCGCACCTCCTGCACCTCTGTGTTTGGTGCAATGCCTTTCAGTTGATCCCTCAAGTCTTTCAGCTTTATGTAATAATGAACTTTATCTTGTGCACGGGGAAACTGAGCACATCTCGCACTGGATGATGGCATAACGTAGCAGAGCTTGAGACAAAAAGCAAGAGAAATAGTATTAATGGTCTCTGAGCTAAATGCCCTGAGTTGGTATTTAGTACATCGAGAATAACTTAACAGTTAACTTGCTGCTTTAACCCTTTGCACTAACTTCAATTAATACACTGGTAGCTGTGGAAGAGGATAAAAGGAGTCTTTCATTTTTCTTGGCCAGCCAGAAGTCTCACCCTGAAGGGCTGATGACCAGCTGCTGAAGAAGGACAATTCTGACCAGTTGTTTCTGTGCTGCAGGAGATGTAGTAGCAGTATGTGTTAAGAGAAGTGCAATTTATAAGTGTCAGAGAGTGGAGCACACTGCAGAGCTCTGAGCCAGCAAGCCTGCAGAGAAGTACAGCATGCAAACACCCCATACTAGCAAGGGAGGCGTCACAGGTTCATCAGCCTGGCTTCTTGGCCAAGCGCCTCTGCATCACACTTGCCAGGGTTTGAAACTCTGGAGTTAGAGTGACTGAAGCCAACTTAAGTATCTCTATCTCTGCCAACTGCCCTAAACTAATGGCATACAATTAGTTCAGGAAAAAGGAACTGTATCCAATATTTTTATTACTATGCAGTATTTATGAACATGTACTAGTAAAAAGGATTATTCATCTTTCTTACAAATACATCTACTGCAGAAGTCTTTAAGAGCTACTTAAGAAGCAAGCACTTAATCAGTAATGGTTCTTCAGGCTCTGATAGCAACATCTCACTTTTAAAGCTGCACAGCTTAAACTGAACTCTTAAACTTGCAGCACCAGTAATTTGGGACAGAAATAAAAACAACCCAAACTTTTGAACAGACAAGGTAATGAAGCTCTGCAACAAGCTACATTGGCAGGTTGTGTAACTGCCTTTGTCCTAACTGGTTTATATGAAGAAGTTAAACAAACGTATCTGTGATGAGACATAGCTGATCTCTTGAGATACTTTCCAGCACTAGATGTCTGTGACTAATATACTCTTCATCAAACTGCTCATTTTATCTTAAGTGTTTAATTTAATTTCAAGCTGTAAATCAGCTGAAGAAGGCTGAGTCTGATGGAAGTGCTTGGGCACACCCAGATCCAGTAAGGCTGGAGCTGTAGCGTGCAATAGCACCATGGTCATATTTGGTATCAAAATTCAATACTACAAACATAACAGGGCATTGGACACAGATGATCAGATGAAAGTAGATGACAGTTATGATAAAAGCAAGTATGTTTTGTTCATATTTTAGACAGGCCTCACAGAATGCACTGTCCTACTAATCCTCATACACTACTTCCCAAATAAAGCCTGTAACTCTAATGAAGCTGCATTAGAGCTGTATCTGAAATCTGCACTATTCCCCTTTCTCTGTTTAAGTCTTTCCCATCCCTTGTACTTTGGGCAAACTTTGATGTTATCTTAAGTGGTGCAAATCCTGAGACTCTGCTGGTTTTGAGAAAACCAAAATGGAACCCCTGATCAATACTTACAGTTTCTGTATCTGGCACCTTGTGTGGCTGCAGTCCAAATTCCAAGTTCTTAACTTTTATTCCAAAAACTTCTTTACTAAAAATTTCATAAATACCTGAAATGAAGAGAATATAGGATAAATTGGGGGGGGGGTGGGGGTGGGGGCACGGGAGGGGAGGAAAGAACTACTGACAAAAGAAAATAATTGGAAAGCCAGGTTCTCACATTTTCCATTGAAAGCTGCTATACGAGGTTTATACTTTTGTAACTTCTGCATCAGAATCCGCCCTCCTTCCCGAAACTCTTTGCTAAAAGGGAAAGCACTCAACATTAAAATCACAACTATTCATCCATTGAAAAGCATGATACTCCTCCTTGTTATCCAACCTGGAGAGGTCTTTGCTTCCAGGTGTTGTCCTTTCAACCATGTTTGTAAATCCAATCCCGTATTTATGCGGCAAGGTGTGGTCATCCATATGGTTCAGCTGTTCATTACTTAGACCAGACATGAACAGACACTTCCCTGCAAAGTAGGAAGATAAGCATTTGCCTTTTTCTAAGGAAAATAAAATCAAAAACCCCCTTGACTATCAAAGTACTGGAATGCTAAAAGAAGAATCTGTTAACAGGGCATCAGTTAATTTGGGAAGACTACTGTCCTACTGGAAAAGTTTTAAATAGCCAAAATTATTTTATCTACTGCCAAGAGGATAGAAAATCCCAAATGAAAAACAGGAATTCCTCACCATGATCCTGTTTACGTAAACCAGGCTTTTATTTCTAAGTTAAGTTCAGTAAACAGCTTGAGATTTTGCACTTCCCTTAAGCAGGCACTGAATGTGATCAATACAGATTTTGTGGGAAAGAATGTGGCAAATATCATGTGCCAGCTTTTATACCCTTGCCATTGTTTCTCCTTGCACTAGGCCTCTCTGACAGAACCTATTGACATCTTACATTCTTATTTAGTGTATAAAGCTATTGTTTGGGTGATTTAAATCACTCTTGATTGGTTAAAAACAAAATCCTTTTCCGCATTAAAAAAAATAAATATCCCCAAAGGGCAAAAAAGCAGAACAGCAAACCTGAAAGCAGTTTAATTAAAATGCCACAAGTCCTAACAAAGTTCTTCGCATTCTCTAAGAAGAAAGGAAAATAAAAACGTACAAAAATGGTTTCCAGGTCCAGGGTAATGATGTCCTTTGTAAGCTGCCATCAAGCCAGGGTTTATGCCAATCTACAAAGATACCAGTCAGGAATTTAAGCAAGTTACAGTAAGGATGCTTATTCAATTCTCTTTAAGTTGCTGCCAATAAACAAAACAGTTAATGGTCCCTTCCAGCATTATTTTAAAAAATGTGAAAATTGACAATTCTATACCAGAGTCTCATTTAGTTGTGCAACGTCAAAGCAACTGCTCACTGTGTGTTTACAGCCACTGGTGAGTGCTTCCAGTAAATAAAGTGTCAAGTAACAGTCTCTCATGACTGTATTATGTGTAAGCCTCAGATTTCTCAGAAATGAGAACTATGTTATTACAATTTTAAACAGAAAATGCAAAGCGGCTCTACACACAGGAAACAGTTCATATACTTTATCTTGCAAGATCTTGCCATATAAGCGATACAGATAGGTAGGCATGAGGAACGTAAATCATAACCAGTGAGTACAGACTATTCACTTCTCTACCTAATCTTGTAACTGTGAGCTACTTACTATTACAATGTCCAGATCAAAGGTCAAGATATCAGGTAAAGTCTTGGTCAAAAGTTCAGCTTCAGATACCCCATTAAAACGGTCCACTTTTCTTTTGACTTTAAACGTATCTGTGATCTTTTCCTGTTTGCCTTTTGACTTGGCTGATTTTTCTTTTTTAGCAGCAGGCTTTTTAGGTTGCTTTGGCTCAGTTGCTTTGGCTTTTCTTTTCCTTCCTCCTTTTTTAACTTCTGAAACACACAACAAACACCCTTTTTGTACATTTCTAATGTTGAATGTGGATATTCGGAAAGACTGAGCTAAATGTATGGGTACCAAAAGAAATCAGACAGCTAAACTTACCTTCAAAATTCATTCACTTAAACAATTCTCTGATGAATCTCTGTTTTGCAGGCTCAACACAAAGCTAGCTTGGGTGTCTCTGTGCCACAGGCACACACACAATTCACAGGCAACTATGCTGACTTAGGATACAAACCAACAGTAATCTCGTGACAAAGTTATGTTGTTTACACAACAATCCTGTCAAAATAGTTTCATTTCTTTTGGAGGATATGCCAGAACATTGAGGCTTAGGTTCCAGGTTTGAAAGTGCAGTCAAACAGCATACCCATGGTGACATCATGTTACCTAGTAATAAAACTGCAAAAGAAGCCTATCTGCATAGGGCTGAGGTACATCCTAACTGTAGTGAATAATATCCTGACTGAATTGAGCAGTCACAACTACTGTAAACTGGAGGGTTTCTTCCTGTCATTTCATCTGGCCATATATTACAACTAAAACAACACAAACTTCTCAAAGGATGCACTTAAACAGCAATTTCGTTGCATGAACTGGCTGATAGGATACCTCATACTGAGAGCTCTGACCTATATGTGAGTATTAAAAGCAAGACAAAACTCAGTGTGTGAATATCGTCTGTAGAATCAGAATTTCAGCCTGGCAGAGATCACTGCTTTGTTACATGGTAAAGAGCAAGCAAAGTCACAGAACAAAGAGTCTTCTCTTGGACACTTACTGTAAAGCCTAAACTACTATGAAATCCTAGTGAGGGAAAAGAAAGGCAACACAGAACTGCATAAAGTACAAAACCTGTGTCACCTACAGGGCACTTTCCAGCACTGGTGGTATTTGTTTAAATAAGCCTCACTAAACCCAAACAATCTTTACTGTACATAAACAATTCACTGATTACTACAACACACTAAACCACCATTTAAACAAAAAATATTTCAAATAGACAGTATTATACTGTATTTCTCTTGCAGAAATTAAAAAGAAAAATATTTTGAACTCAGCCTTCAAAAAGAAAACGTCACTAACATAACATTAAACCCCATTAAATCAGCTAAAAATTATAAATTTATCTACTGATACAAGAATCTGCTTCTCCTGCTACAAGAGAATTTTGTGAAGCTGAACAATGTGAATACTATCAGTTGGGTTTACTTCTTTTCAACTGTCTGATAAAAGAATGTTACTTAAAGACACAGTTCATCAGTACTTCCTCAGACAGCATCAAGAAAAAGAAATCCAATAGGCCCAAAGAAGCAGATTAAGACCAATAATTTTTGCACCCAACCGATCACTATCTCACTTAGCAGAGTTTAGCCAAAGTACCTTTTAGAGGCTCCTGAGCAATGTTTGGCTCTGGGATGCCCTCTAGAGTCGGCTGCTCAGTCATCATTTCCATGTTGGGCACCGCAGTCACCATCTGATGGAACGGGAATGTGTAAAATGCTTGAGCTTGCTGAAGATACGCGTAGTATCTTAGAAAGGGAGGGGAAAAAAAGACACACTTTATAAACAACGTAGGAATGTAGTGACACACCAAATAGAGTATAAACACCGATCATTACCACGGCTGGCTTGTACTGCACTTATGTTCTCCAACAACTCTATTAACATGGCAGTAAACTATGCAAACGCACTAGGCAGTCTGACTGCTTAGCTGGTATCAGGTGAGGTTAAACCCAACAGTACAGTTCTTTAGGGATTACTGTCATGTGGAAAAAACACAACATTTGTAAGCAAAGCGTAGAGCTTTTCCTTTTTTTTTTTTTTTCCTGAAAAACAAACCACTCCATAACACACATTATGAAGGCAAACTGTCTATCAAAGATGCCAACAATTTACAACACAAGTGAATTAAAACTCTTTGGACTTCAAGTTTCACAAGTTTTAGATTTTCTTAATGTTATGTCAGTTACTTTATCTGATACAGCACGTAATGGATGAATCATTCTGGGCTACAAAGCACTATGAGTATATACAGCATTAGTTACTATGCAGATTATTAGAGAGCTTTAACAAATCATGCGGCAGATGTTGCCCAGTTATCACATATTGAATCCCAACACTTATTCTACACAGAAGCGCTCACACACACATTCAGTCTCCTTCCATGCACAAAGACAATTTTCCATTTACAGATCTGCTCCACATTTATTAGTCACATACATCCCTCACACCACCACCACAAACTTCTGCTGCATACTGTCATTCCCTTCTACCTACACAGCCGCCTCCTTGTCCACAGATTCCACACCATAAAAATACATAGAAAAGATTTCATGAACAGCAGATTTTCAGGAAATAATTTTGTCATCTCTAAGCTATTATAAAGCCACCAAATAACTTTTGGATACATAGAAATTTGGCCAAGATTGGCTATTTGACTAAGAATGCCAGTAACATCCTGGCCTGTATCGGCAATAGTGGCCAGCAGGGCCGGGGCAGTGATCATCCCCCTGCACTGGGCACTGGTGAAGCTGCACCCCAAATTCTGTGTTTAGTTCTGGGCCCCTCACTACAAGAGAGACATTGAGGTGTTGGAGCAGGTCCAGAGAAGGGCAATGAAGCTGGTGAAGAGTCAGGAGCACAAGTCCTGTGAGGAATGGCTGAAGGAACTGGGGTTGTTTGGTCTGGAGAAGAGAAGGCTCAGAGGGGACCAAATCCCTCTCTACAACTGCCTGAAAGGAGGTTACAGTGAGGTAGGGATTGGTCTCTTCTCCCAGTTAACAAGTGACAGGAAAAGCTGGAACAGCCTCGTATTGCACCAGGGGATGTTTAGAGTGGACACTGGGAAATTGGGTTGTCAGGCACTGGCACAGGCTTCCCAGGGCAGTGGTGGAGTCACCATGCCTGGGGGTATTTAAAAAACGTGTAAAGGTGACATACAGGGACATGGTTTAGTGGTGGACTGGGCAGCGTGAAGTTTACGATTGAACTGGATGATCTATGATGCAGTGTAACCTGGTATAGTGGAAGGTGTCCCTGCCCATGGCACGGGGGTTGGTACCAGGTAATCTGTAAGGTCTGTTCCAGCCCAAACCATTCTGTGATTCTATGAATATTTAAAAATCCCACTGTAAATCAGGTTTACGCTAGAGTAGCCCACAGTCTTCTGACCAGGCCACTGATTTTGAACCAAATACCTGCCCTCAATCAAGGACAGTAAATCTGCATGTAGGTCTGTCAGACTCCTGGGGAAGTTGCCTAACAAAGTCAGGGGAGATTTTCAGAGCACAGTAAATACATCCCCCCCCCCCCCCCCCGCTGGAGGAGCTCCCTTTAACATCAAAGACTTGAACACTTACTGAACCAAACAAAACTAATCTTCAGATGCCTTCTTATTTAATGCGTATATAAAGTCTCCTTGCGAGAGTAATTTCCCTTTAAATAGAGGTCAATTTGCGTCCTGTCATGGACAAGTCCTCTCGACGCACAGTAATGAGATGAAAGAGAGCTTTTTACCCCTACCTCCAAGCTTCATATACATGTTTTTAGGTCATTATTCTTGCACGGCTTGAGAAGCACGATTTTTTATTATTGGTGTATACGTTATGGAACACTTAAAGAACTATTTTCGCACCTCCTAGGGTCGCCTCACCCGCCTCAGCACCGCCGCCCCGCACACAGGCGGGGCTCACACTGCTCCATGCCACCCGCAAACCTCCCCGCCGTGAGCACCCACTAACTTTCCTCCCTTGTTCCCACCCTCAAAAACCACCCGCACCCCCGCCTGCGGGTCCCCACCGCACGTCGGTCCCACTTCACCGACACCAGCGCCCGCGGATCCTCATCAACCCATGTCCCAGACGGAGCTCCTGCCCCGGGCGCTCCTAACCCAGGATGTACACACCCGGCATCGCGCCCCACGCTCCCCACAGCCCAACGCCTCGGGCCTCCCCACCCCGCTCCCCGTAGGGCCGCACACGGCACTAGGCCCATCCCGCCGCGCCCCCTCTCACTTAAACCCCACCGGGAGCGCGTCCCCCCCTCTCGGCGGCCTCAGGGGGAGAGGGGAACCGCCGCACCCCGGGCCCGGCTCCTCCCGGGGTAAGGAGGAAAACGAGAGCGGGGCTGCGGCCCCCGCCGATACCTGCCCAGCTCCTGGGCCTCCATGTCCGGCGCGCAGCCTCGCCCGCCGGCGTGCCGTGGCCCACCTACTTGAAGGCGCTGACGACCAGCCTGCTGGCCATGTTCGCGGGCGCCGAGGTGGTGCACAGGTACTACCGGCCCGACCTTGTGAGTGCCCGCGGGGCCGGCTGCGTTACGTGAGGGCGCAAAGCGGAGCAGCGGTCGGGGCGTCCCTGCGCAGCTGCCTTCCGGCTAGGAACATGGTGCCGTTAACAGGAGAGCGGTGCTGGCTGCTGCGGAGAGCCGGGGTTTGGGAACAGCGCGCAGAAGTGGCGAGAAGGGCCCATACCAGGCTTTAAACAGGCTTTCTGTTCCTCCAGGAATGGAAACGATGACCAAAGCTTTGCATTAGAAGCAGTGACAGTCAAAACTGTCAACGTTACAGCCACAGAGCTCGGCTCCAACTGAGCTCAGCCACTGGGGATATCAGTGGTTAGTTTGGTCTTTCGGAGACCGTTTAGGCTGTAAGCCTGGTCTCACTCTCTTGTGCTTGTATACTTTGCTTTTTAAAAACACTGCTGGATTCAAGTTAGAGAAAGGTTAAAAATGACCATGCTTGAGCTGCCACATGAAAGTTTACGCAGTGAGGCTCAAGTCATTGATGTGAAAGTATTTATGTATTTTAATACTATCCACTGTGGCCTTCATAGGTGTATGTATTCAGAATGATCTAATGATCTACACCGGTTTCAAGTAGCACACATTTTGAGGAGATATAGGTCTTGAAACAGCATCTGGCGTCTTTTCCTTCTTTTAAATTTTATCTCCAGTTTTGGTGCTTGAATTTCTAAAATAGAGCAATAGAAACAGTAAAACTTTTTCTTCTGTCACCAAGAACCTGTGTGGAAGCTGCAGCTGTAGTAGACATCCCAACCAAACTTACCTTCTTAAATGGCAGAAAGCTTTGTTCTTTCAAAACAAACTCTCCATTCCTTCTTTTTGTACCTTTCAAATCATTTTTTGCTACTTTAAAAGTCAAATTATAAAAAAGGGTATAGGTTGACTTTTAAGATGTTTTGCGTGTAAGAATTAGTACTGTGCTCAAAAAAGAGGGCAGTGTAATCACAACTTAGCTGTAGTGCCATCTCTTACAGAGTGTGATTTACTGCTTTGTGAGTTTAGTTTCTGCCACCGTGCTGATGTCTTCCTGTTTTGAACAGAGCATCCCTGAAGTACCTCCTAAGCCTGGAGAACTGCAAACAGAACTGTTGGGTCTAAAAAGCAAGATCAAGTGATGTTCAGACTTCACAACAGTGAGCAGACTTTACTTGCGCTATGAAAACCAGAACTGATAAAACACTTGTTCAGCTGCCTCAACTGCAGAAATCTATGTGTGAAATACTGTACTCCTTTCATAATTGTTTCCTTTAAACAGTTACAGGCAGTGGTAAAAATAAATGTACAGCAAATACTGTTGTTGCAAGTCTGGTTAGTTGTGTGCCAAAACACTTATGATTTCATCTTGATTGCAGTGTAATGTATCCTTCAGAATTAAAGATGCAAACTCATGGTGGCAAGTCTGAGGGAATCTGAAACTTTTCAGCTGATTCACAAGCACAGGACATTTATAGTATATTGAAAACTCAGGTTTTTATGGCCTCTCAATAAGCTCTGCTGTTCATCTGCAGTAGAACCCTGCTTACCTGTTTGCATTTCCCCCTTGTAAAACTGAGTAGTACTGGATGTAACCCAGAATGTAATGCAGTGAACTACAGCAGGTACAGATCAGATTCCTCATGGCAGCACTTTTTGCACTGGCCTCCTCTTTGTGCTGGCTAACTGCCGTAACAAAGTTAACATTGGTGTTCTGTCTGTATCACTGACAGGAAATCTACTTTGGTCTGCTGTAAGGCTGGGGAGGATCTTACAACATGGTTGTGTTAAAAGGGGGTGAATACACACAGATTACACTGAAATTGTGTATGGTTGTACTCCACTGGAACATATTCCTCCATTTATGACTGACTGACAGCTGTAAATATAGTGCAGGTTTACCTTTCAGTCCTGAAATAGGATTGCCGCAAAACTCCCACAGCAGGAACTTGAGAAGACACACAAGGTCATAGATACAGAGTTATACAAGGATGGTACAACCTGTGTTTGAGTGGTATGCTGGTGAAGGATGGGGATTGCTTTCCTTGAGCAAGGCACATGCTCAGGTTTAACTCAGGAAAGAAAACCACAATCTGACAAATTGCCCATTAAGGAAACAAAAAAGCTCCAAATTTCTAGTGGCAAAATACCTATACTCTCTTTTAATAGCAGAGGGATACAGCAACAATCGCTGACAGGGCTACTTGTACACCTGTTACAGCTGTGAAGCTGTTATTTATGTTTAAAGTTGGAGTGGCTTTCCTAAGAAGAAAGGTTTGCTCCCACAGACTTCTGCAACTATTGGTTAACCTACAGAAGGAACTGAACAGAACAAGAACCTTTCCCGTTCGTATCTGCCCATACCTGCATTACTGTATGACAGGTTTGCTGTCTCACCCTTATCAGTGACTGCAGTCACTAATAAAAAGGCTCCAAAGTAAACCCCAGCTGCTAAGCCCAAAGAAATCAAGCACTGAGAACATCTTACTAGTCCAGGGTCTTTTCTGGTGAAACTTTTCCCTTCACTGTTCCCAAGCAAAACTAAGTTGTTTTGCTGTGTCCTCAGCATAAGTTTACTGAGACAAAACTGAGTAGTTCAGCAGTGTTTTGTTCCTGTTCTAACTACATCACCAACAGCAGTTTTTCAGATATCCCTTTAAAAAGCCAGGTTTCACCAACCATTATCCTGGTACTCAAGTATTTCGCAGGGTATCTGTCATTGTGTTGTTGATTTCTGACCTGCTTTTCTAAAGGCTGCAGGGGGAGATTACTAATTGTGATATGCTGGGGTTTCTAAATGGATCTTGCTGCTGATGGCAAGTGAGCAACAGGGAGCATGTTTTACCCCAGCCTTCTCTAGCATTAAGGGAACTGGTGCCCATTTGGAACAAAGCTGACCATGCACCGGCTTTTAGCAAGTGAGGTGACAACCCCAGAATTGGTGACTGCAGCACTGAGAGAGCCTGAGGGTGACTGGGAAACAGTTCTGGCATTGACACCACTTTGCTTCACAGAGCTGACCCCAAAAGCAAGCTTACAACTGCAGTTTGTGCTTATTAATAGCAAACACTTCTCAGTCCAGGGCCAAGGAAGCAGCTGGACCACTGCATATTGTACATTACAGAATCAGCTGAGGAACACGAAGTGCAAAGCATGACTCACATGTGTGCTCTATTATTTCTGAAATTGGGTATGTTATCCTAAAACCAATCAAGGCAGCAAGAACTTCAGCTGCTCAAGTCTACAAGTAACAGGTTAAGAACAGTATAGCAAGCAACCCTATGCTTCCAATACACCGCTTTGTTAGCTGTGAAAACTCTCCTAACCATGCAGGAGACACATGCCGTATTTGCTACTCAGGCTGGTCAAAGAAAGGGTATGCATTGATAATACTGAGAAGTGCATTAGTAAACTGATACTTTAGGAAGTACGAAATCAAAATCTCAGCAGCAGTTGATTACTACAGAGCACAAAAGTTGCACTGCCATAGTAAGAGAACCATGCTTTAAGAAGAAATGGTGCATGTGCCCAATAACTAGCAAAGGACTGCTGTTGAAGTCGCTGTTGCTAGCTACTGAACTACACTCTAGGGGTAGAATACTGTCCACATGCCCTAACAACAAAAGGCTCTTGGGTACATCTAAGATACTACCACAGCAAGCAAAACCCAAAGCTATCCCAAACTCACTAAAAAAAGCAACAAAACCCAAAACTCAGCTCCCCTTCCTTGAACTCTCAGGCATCATACTTCAATAAAGCCAACATTTCTGTAAAAACCTTAACGCAATAACCACACTGATACATGGCATTTGTGTTTATTGCATGGGAACAGTATTTGGGTGATACAGGAGAACCCTGGTAAAGTAAATGGAAAGCAACTCCTTCACGTCAAGTGTTCAGTACCCTCACCTAATTTGGAACAGTGTATTTTGCTTCAGATTGCAGAACTGCCAACTTCACAAACTTATGTTAACGAAGAGTGTTTCTTCAGTGAAGTCACTGTACAGAACCACTACTCCTACATACTTCTTCCAGAGCAAGGCAAAAATACCACAAACAAAACACTTGAGCATAAACACTTTCTACCAACTACATGAAGGTGTTTCAAAGTAGAGGCACAAGTAAGAAAATGTAGTGCTTC
Source organism: Pezoporus wallicus (assembly GCF_028554395.1). Taxonomy (NCBI): domain Eukaryota; kingdom Metazoa; phylum Chordata; class Aves; order Psittaciformes; family Psittacidae; genus Pezoporus; species Pezoporus wallicus. The sequence goes on from NW_026640775.1 coordinate 4,036,848, forward strand.
ACCCAACCACCACATAAAGCCAACATAATGAATAGAAAAGAAAGCAGTGCCTCCAGTTTAACCTGTCTACATTACCATTTGGTATCAACGGATTTAGTCTGAGTGACAGTTAAGTACCTACAGAACTTTGTCAAGAAACACAGGAGTGAAAGTTTAGGAACAACAGCATTAAAGGAGTTAACAACTGTAAGAGATCAGTTTCTAAATTAAAAAAAAATATGTGGAAAGCGGCACTGCTGTATCTACAAGTCAAAGGCAGGGCTACCAAATACCATGGAGGACAGTGTATGCCCACAGGCAGTAAACCACTGCAGGCTGTTCATGTATGTAGTGGAAGGAAATGTCTTCTTTTTCTCCTTGTCACAGCTGTAAAAGATACCCCTGCCTATTCTGTAAGTGGAGTCAAGTCATACCTAGTCCAGTGCAAGCTGGCAGGACACCAGTTCCAATGCCATTTATAAATGCCCTATCTCATCTTCCTTAAAATGGCAGTAGACATAGCTTCTTGAATACTTACTTCAGCTACGAATTTGAAATACAGCTCTCAACATACCAGTTACATTTTGGCTAAACAGCACAGCAGGTTTGTTAAACCAAAACCTAACCACAGTTACAGTCTACAACAGTTAAGTGTGGCTGTGCCAGTGTGGACAGGCACAAGGACTGCAAACTGCCTGTTGTACAAAGGACCTGAACACTCAAGGCAATCCCTTTGTTTCTTTGTGCTAGCGCACAAGATGAGCTTATTATGTATAAATTTTAGAGTTAGTGGTGTTTGGGATCATTTTATTTTGTACATGACAAGATTTTACACCAAGTCAGTTAAATAATACAAATTTACATTCATGAGGAATGTTTTTAGAAAAGTGAACTTAAAAAAAAAAAATCCTCCTTCACCCTTAAACCCCATTACCATCCCTCAACATCTTGCAGTGGAAAAAAACCACAACAATCTAATTCACATTCCCTCTTAACCCCCCAATGCAGGACAGTAGTTGAGTGGAGCTTACAGTTCATCTTTCACATCTGTGGATTCCTGTGAAGACAAGAAGAGAGTAAGAATCCGTTTCTGAAGGTGGAAAAAGGTTACAAAAGCTGTCCCACAAGAACTGAACCTAACTATTGCTGATGCTTTTGCAAAGCACTCATACAACTTTTTGAGGTATTAAAGTCAAACTTCTGTTCAAATGATGGCATGTTAAGACTTTGCTATTAAAAGAAAAATGCTTTTTCAGTGTGCTCAAATGTAGACCTAGCAGCAGACCTAGTCATTTGTGTTGCAGGTTTTTTTCCCCCTCCAAGAAAAGCTTGGAACACCTCACAGTAAGGACTAGTGTAATGAAAGGTAAAATGAGCACCATTTGTTGCCAGGCAGCACCACGAACAAAACCACACAAATATAGGTAGGAAGTCAAACTACAGACCGTACCTTCTGTGTTTCACTGTCTTCAGCATCAGCATCAACCTCCTCTTCATCTTGCTCTGTCTCCTCAGCTGCATCTTCAGGCTCTTCAGGTTCCTCCTCCACCTGTAGGAAGGTCACAAGCAATTTGCTTTATTTGCTTAGAACACTTACTAGTTGTTCACTAGCTAAATACAGGCTATGGAAGTATTCACTATCAGTTCCTAACACTTGTCCTAAGCTACTTGAAGGAGAAAGCAGAATCTTTTTAGCATAGACACATTAATCATGCCTCTTCTGCCAAGACACCCAGCCTAAGTTCTTGCACAGCATTATAAGAACCTGTATTACTTATACCCACTTACTAATTTATCCATTATGAGACAGGCACATATGCCTTTGGCCCCTGATTTACTCCCATAGAAAAATCACTTAGTTAAGGACAATACTCAAGAAGCATCATAAGAAAGCAGATCCCAAAGAAATAGAAAAGGGTGGAAAAGAGGACAGGAGCATTGAGTACAGACTCTAGTTTCCCACCCACATACTTGCACTAGGCTCCTGGTGGCCCTCCTAAGTGTAGGAAGCCAGATGCATTTCATTTTATGAAAGTCTATCAATTAGTCAATTATCAAGCCCCAAGCTGAAGACAAACTAACCTTTGCATCCAGGTCAATGTTTAAACTTAAACGAAGCATCCTTTCTATTCTGTCTCCATATTCTTTGGTGTCTGGTAACATATATCCTGATCTCAAAGTTGCAGTTTCAAACAATACCACTGCAAGATCTGAAACTGTTTTGTCGTCTTCATTTTCCTAATGCAGAAGAGCATTTAAAACAAAAAGAAAAGCAGAACTGTTAGCCGGGTTGTATGCAGCCAAGTAGTCAATATTCCACTACTGTTATTTATTTACCTTGACTCGCCTCAGCATGTCCTTGATCAGTGGATGCCTGGGATTAATTTCAAATGTCTTCTTTTGGCTAGCATAGTAACTGAAAAGAACAGAAGTACATTAGTAAATTTTCAAGTACAGGACCCAGCTACATCTTTAAACCCCTGAATACCAATTACAGCCACAGTAAGCATATTCCTCCCCCTGCTCCACTTTAATAGTAGCTCAACTCTAAAAAGCATTCCGATTACTAAGAAACTTCATCTTCTCTTGTCACAAAGTTACAGATATAGCAAATGCCACTGATGAGTCTTGCTCACAAGGCAGTTTCACATATTTGGCTTCAAAATATGCAGGTAAGACTATGAGGGAGACCACAACTCTGTTGTAAGCGACCTTAAAAATATGAAGGATCATCTAAACTAGATGGAAGCTGCTTGTGCCCACACTAAGCACGGGAGGTCAACTACAGTTCATGTCTACTGCTATGTAACCGAAAGCTTACTTTGTAGATATATCTTTCCCAGTTTGGTAAGCCTGAGCCTTCATGATTCTTTCCATGTTACCAGACCATCCATACTGACTAGCCACAAGAGCACAGGGAGACTGGGTTAAACGTTGAGATAGCACAGCTTTTTCGATCTGTAGGAAAAAAACCCAGCTTTAATGTTAGTTCACAGAACTAGTAGCTTATACAGGGACTAAAGGAGGCAACTCAGAGCCTTCAGAAAATGCTGATATTTCAAAAGATGACATTCTAATCCTTATTTTCTTGAAATAAACACGATCAAACATGTATTTATTCATAAAAAGAAAGGCCACTCTCAAGTCTACGCTTAAATAATCTGCAAGGCTTGTTGTAGCAAGTACAGCAGCATTTACAACTAAGCATTACATACAACATAACATTTTACCTTGTCTTTTAGAGCTTTGTCCTTCATCCAGTTTAAGAGCGGTTCAAATTCCTTTTCCAAGGCTTCCCGACTCTCCTTAGACTTCTCACTTTCTTCAAACTTAACTCCTTCTTTAGCTACATTCTGAAACCTCTTGCCATCAAATTCTGGCAGAGCCTGAATACAGTATTCATCTACTGGTTCAGTAAGATAAATCACTTCATAACCCTTTTTCAGAAGACGTTCAACAAATGGTGAAGACTCAGCCTAAGACAAAAAAAAAATAGATCAGATGCCAGTTTAATTGCACTGGTACCAGCAGCTTCTGATGCCTGTACAGCTATTTGACAGAAACTGGTACAAGGAAAACTGAACTGCAGTAGTAACACATGCATGGAGTGTTCGCATTTACAGAGAATGCAGAGTTCACAATGTTCATGGTACTACTGTAGCTAGAAGCTGTATTATTTTTTCCTTTCCTTCTTCCACATTCACATACCTCCTTCCTGCTGGCACCTGCCATGAAGTAAATTTTATCTTGCTTCTCTTTCATTCTTTCCACATACTGGTCAAGGCTTGTGAGGTTGCTTTCATGATGAGAAGACTGGAAGCGAAGAAGTTTAGCCAGTCGTGTACGATTGGAGTGATCCTCAATAACTCCAAGCTTTACATTAGTACCAAACTCTTTCCAGAATGTGTCATTGTATTTTTCTTCAGCAATTTTCTTTATCATGTCAAGAGTTTTGCGAACAAGTTTTTTTCTGATCACCTAAAAAAGCAGCAATACCAAGTTACAACAATAAGCACTTGGAAGAACCCTCACTCAATTCACCCTACTGCAACAAATGGATTCAAGACACTTGGTGTCCCCAATTTGAAGCAAACACAAAGAGTTTGAAACCAGCAATTTGTGGGTTTCCTATACTTTAGTTTATACACATTATAACATAAAATCAATCAAGCCATCATTCTTCTAAATCTTTGTCATGTTACAATGAAAGAATGCAAGATCAATTAGCTTACCTTTAACAATTTATGCTGCTGAAGTGTTTCACGAGATACATTCAAAGGAAGATCATCAGAATCCACCTAATTGAGGAAAAAGCTTTGTAAGTATAGCTAACAGTAGCTGAAGACAGAAAAAAATAATAAAATATAAGTAAGACTCGTGATACTTACAACACCCTTAACGAAGTTAAGATACTTGGGCATCATGTCATGGAAGTCATCAGTGATGAATACTCTTCGAACATACAGCTGAATTACAGGAGGAAACAGCAGCCAGGTTAAAGGTTCATGGTTTTTAAGACATGAAAACATACCCACACGCTTGCTTATCCTACCTTAATGAAATCACTTTTTTTGGATCCATATTCATCAAACAGGCCACGTGGAGCAGAATTAGGAACAAACAAGATAGATTTGAAAGTTACTTCCCCTTCAGCAGTGAAGTGGATGTAAGCCATTGGGTCATCGTGTTCCTGTGAAGACAGAATTCTTATAGTTGATATGGGAAAAATCAGAGTTAATACATTTCCAGTAAAAACACAAGTCTGCCAAATAAGTGCAATTATTTCACAATTAACCTATCTAGCAATAGTATGGTTATTATGGACACAGGAAGTTCCAGATTAGCGGAGTTACTCACATAGCACTAACCTTCCGCAAGACATAGGTTTTTATTTCTTGCCCTTTTTTTTTTCTTAGCTTGTTAAGTTTTAACAAGCCAACCACCAACAGCACAGTAACCAATACAGTATTATCACAGCAGATAAGAGACTCCCAAGGCAGCATTACATCACATTTACACATACACATCATTTCTAGAAAGCTGTATCTCTTTCTTCTGTCATGTACAACACAAACACTACCACTCTCAGACTGAATAAGAATTTCGCTGTCAGCATTTGAAAAGATTGGTAAGCTCCATATGAGCTAGAACATACTACTTCTTAAACCTAAGCCACTCAACACTTGGGTGGGTAGTACCATGTCTCTGGAAAGAATATTAACTCCTGACTCAAATGCTGTTCCCTCCTAGGCACTCCACAATTCAGTCTACCTACTGACAGCAGTTACTTCTTCAGAAATAGCTCATCCTGTAAGCCTTCAGTTTTGTTTACACTTTGGAACAATCTTGAGGCTCAGAGCTTACCTTGGAAAAGGTTTTGTAAAAAGCTTTGTATTCATCTTCTTCAACTTCTTTAGACGGTCTCTGCCAGATGGGTTTTATGTCATTCATGAGCTCCCAGTCCCAGACAGTCTTTTCAACCTAGGTATGTGAACACAGTAGTTCATAAAAACTCAGTCTTCTGGTTAAGTCAAAGACACTCCACTGAGGCTACAATGTCACTGAGGCAATGTAATACAACAGCATGTCAAAAATACATGCTCTAATTTACAAAATAAGTGGACATTCTCATTCAAATATACACATTAGTGTAACACATGAAAACAAAACTCATGTTCACTAGAGTGTGTCCTATGTACACTGAACACATTCACTGAGTATCAGTATTTCTATTCTACTGCCATTCCAAAATAAGCTTTCCAACAGTGTACTCAATTTAAATTGGTCAACAGTGTCAGATTACTGGAGTCCACTGCTGTTCATGTATTTATAGTTAGACCAGGGACCACTGCCTCACAAGGCAAATAACGCTGCCAAGTGCCAGTCATTTGCCTGATTTCAACTAAGTCTGTTTTGCTTATGATGTTCTTTACTGACAAGGTATCTAACTGCACTCAAAACAGGAATTGCTGTTTGAAAGCATACACATGCTACTGAAATGTATCTGGAAGACTACCTGTGAAAGTTACTGAGATACCTGACATGAGCTGCAAAAACAAAGTCTGACAATGCTCACCTTCTTAGTCTTTGGTTTCTTTTCTTCTTCCTCTTCTTCAACTGCAGCTTCATCATCATCTGTTTCTTCTTTCTCCTTTGCTTCCTCCTCTTCAATGGGTTCTTCAACAGTCTCTGTCTAAAGAGACAACTGAGAGTGAGGACTTGGACTGCTTGGCTTCCTACAAGGTATGCTCTAGGATCCTCTCAAACAGCTTAATCTCTCAGAGTGCTAGTTTAACTTATGCTGTTTGCCTGTTGCAAGCGTTTCTCTACAGGTAACTATGGTTTTTAGCTGTATTTTTCATGAAACATGCTCTCCTTCAATACACTGGGAAGTCACTGTACTCAAGTTTTTTATAACTTTACATTTAGCTTTACACATAATGCTCATCAGAGGCTTTGGTGATATAACTTAGTGCTACACTGAGAAAACATCAGAAAACCAGGCCTTATAGTTAAGATGCTGCCCTTCTTTTAGGGCACCTAACCATGGCCCTGCTTGAGAGCTTACCAGAGCTTCCAGCTACCAAAGCCAGTGGAAGAAAGATCTTTTTTAGTGATTCATACAGTCTTTTTCCTTTGTTAAAGTTCTTTGAGTCAGAATAAAAGCAAGCTCATTGGAAATTAGTAATTTTAGCAATACAGTAACTTTCAGCAAGTAACTAACTAGTTACACTAGCCAAAAGGGTCAGGAACAGAAGCCTTTTGGAAATTAAACCAAACAAATTCTATAGCATTCTCTCATCCTTCCTGAAAGATCTGGCCAGAGTTTTCACAACCAAAGGTCATACTCTACAGTGATCTGTTTAATATACTTACCTTGCTGCTCCACACATATATGGGGAAGTTTATGAACTGTGAGTATTTCTTTACTAGATTCTTAACAGTATCCAACTCAAGATAATCAGATGCTTCCTCCTTCAAAACAAGGCTAAAGAAAATGAGAAAAGGTTCAATTAAAGTGCTGGACAAGTATTTTAAAGTAATTTTACAGGAAGAGATGCATCTTCTTTTGCAGCTGCAGAGATTCAAATTTAGTGAAGTGAGCCTTTATTACTTAAGCTCAAAGTGATTCTTAAAAACCAGAATCCCTACTGAACTGCTCCAAGAAGGAAGGGTTGTTTTCAACAACTGGGACAGACAGTAACCAGGAGTTTAAATGAAAACCTCAGAACACTGATACTTAGCAGAAGGTTAATGCATTCTTACTAGCTCTACTTGGAACTAGAGCACCAAGATGAACTTCTTGATGCTAAGTGCCTTCTTCAGGAAGAAGTCATCTGAACGCTGACTAAATAAACCAATCTGCTCATGAAAGCCATGAAAACAGGCCTGTCAAACTATCTCCAGTTTAAGATTTGCATCAGGTCAGTTCCACTGGTATATAAGCAGCAGCCAGTTTCCCAGAGGAAGCTCTACAGCCTTATATAGGTTTCAAAGGGTCACAATGGTGAGAGGAACCAAAAGAGTATGCAGGCAGCTGAACTGTCTGGAATTACTTGCTGACAGTTGTCAAGATGCTCATGGTTCTCCTGGTTTATCTAATGGAATATGAACTATATTTTGGATGTTCTATTACACTGAAAAAAGCTGTATTAGAAGAAGCAAACAATGTATTAGAGTCACAATTCTAAAATAATCCACATATTCCAATAAGCAAAACACACCAACACTTTTCTTTTAACTCCAAAGTATTTTACTACTTACGTTATGGTTGTGCCACGTCCTAAAGTGTTTCCTCTTGGGTCATCAATCACAGAGAATTCATTTGAATCAGATTCCCAAATATGTTGAGTATCATTGTTGTGTTTTGATGTGACAATAACTCTGTCTGCTACTAAGAAAGCAGAGTAAAAGCCAACACCAAACTGGCCGATTAACTCAGATGTTGACTGGCTATCATCCTGCATTTCATTCATCTTGTTTAAGAATTCACTTGTACCAGACTTTGCAATGGTACCCAGGTTTTTAACCAACTCCTCTTTTGTCATGCCAATACCCGTATCTGTAACATGAAGCATGTTCTTCTCTTTGTCACACTGGAAAAAAAATAAGTAAAAAAGATGCAGTATTAACTTCATTTTGAATTTTAATACCTAATAAGGTGCCACAGAAAAAGTATTAAGCAGAATAGCAGCTATTCACTTTCATGCCTGGCTACAATAAAACCAAATATGCAGTAACTACAGGAGTGAAGTAAATCTACTTTGCAGTATTTCAATACCTCAGTTACTCCTCATAGAAACAGAAATGTATTTTCACCAGTAAATAACAGTACTTGACAAAGTCAATTGCGAAGGTCCTGATGTGGTCCTAGTTTCTATTTGCATCAGTATTAAGCCAGAAATTTGCATTTTATGATCTACTATCTTTTTACATTCCTCCCACTGCTCCTCTGTAAGAGAGGATTGTTCCTAATGCTTCTTACCTTGATTTTGACAGTAAGTTCCTCATTACCAGCCAGAGCATTTTCATCAGTTAAGGATATTAACCGTATCTTATCTAAAGCATCCGAAGCATTTGAAATAAGTTCCCTGAGGAAAATCTGAAACAGAAATCAGCGCTCAGATTTCTAGAACACACACAAAGATTTCTAGCATGTTCTATTCAAAGGCACTAACCTCTTTATTTTTATACAAAGAATTGATAATAAGTTTCATCATTCTGTTGACTTCTGCTTGAAATGCAAACTTCTCAGATTTTTCTCGGATTTCTTTGATCTGGGATGCATTTAGGCCATCTAGTTGGATAGCTTCTTCCTCTCTGTTAGGACAAGGAAAACCTGTCAAGTAGTCTTGCCTATAAAGAGTGTCGCTAATTTTATCATCCAGCAACAGCAATAATAGTGTAATTACAACAATACTAACACGCTTGATCACTGCCATAGCCCAAAAGTAACACTATCAAATAGGTGCAGGAATAGCTATCCTCAACTGCACCACCTTAATTTAAAACTTAAGTGAAAATCCATGCTTCCAAGAAAGACTCTGTTTTCCCTAAAAAAGAAATTCAGGAAGAAACACAGGTATGTTAAAACCACTGTAATCCTCAGCATGTGGATCTCACAGGAGATGAGGTGGCTCATGAGCATATAACTATTTCATCAGCAGGCACTGAAATGACTATTTACCATATGCAGGAGAAAATCCCTATGAATATATTGTGGTTTATGTTAGCTACTGATAGTCAAAACCAACTTGACTATTTCTGAATCTGAAGTTCTCAGACTCACTTCTATTTAGAAGGATTCAGTCATTTAAGTGACTAGGTCTCTCTTTTGCATGGCATTTCTCCCTTCTCCTCTCATTTCTGAGGCTTTAGGCATTACTGATGCTCGAATTGACCCTTGAAAAGCAATGAAAGTCTTAGCGTCTCAGAAGTAACTTACCCAGAACCCCAGGTACTAACCTCTGAACAACTTCATCATCTGTTCGGGACCCTTCTCTGCTTTTACCCAAGTCATCTTCCACGGTCCCCTCTACATCCACTTCTTCAGCTCTAACCGATACTGGGAAAACATGGAATGCAACCTTAAGAACCTGATCGCCACTACACACTACTGAACTTCTCCACTTATCATCCCCATAGTTTTCGCCTCAGTCCTGCCCCTTTTATTCTACTCCCTGAAAAAAGTTCAGTCCAACCGGAGACAGCCCAACGGTGTAAGAAGACAAACCCTTCCCCCCACTTCCCACCCGTGGCCGCGCATGAGCAGCATTACAGAGGCCGGCCCCCTCTCCCTGCCACCCCAGTCAGCGAAAAGAGGTGCTGGCAGCAGCCTGGGGAGAGCATAGCAGGAGACTGAGCGCCGCTCTCGGGGAGAGCGGCGGAGACGGCAAAGAGGGGAGCCCCCGCCCCTCAGACACCAAGGGCCCCACCGCGCTTCTCGTGGGCCCCATCTCCCTTACCCTAGGGAAAGGGTGGGGGAGTGCGTGGAGAGGTGTGGGGGGAACTACTGGCCGACCCCCAGCCTCTCCCCGCCCCCAGCCACCACTCGCCAGAAGCTTCTAGAAGTCCGCGGGCACTCACCGGCCAGGAGCAGCGTCCACGCCAGAACGAGTCCCCACAGCGGCTTCATAGCGACGTGGGCTGCGGTCGCACACGAAAACGACCCCCAGCGCCCCTACCGCGCGCTCCTGCCCTGCCGCCAACCGGCTGCCGCCGCTGAGCCTGCTGGAGCGGCCGCGGTATGTTATGGCGGTCCCCGCCAAACCACCAGGGCACTAAAGAAGAGCAAAATGTTATGAGAGGCGCAAACATATACAGAGCTGCGGAGTAGCGCCAGGCTTGCCTGCCGGCAGAGAAGGTGCGGCGCCGACTGGCCCCTGCCGTCAGCCCCGGCGGAGGGGATCCGTCCTACCGGCCCTACGGCAAGCACGGGTGCGCCGCCTTGCATGCCGGGAGTTGTAGTCCGCACCGGCTTTCTCCATGGCGCCCCCTGCTGCGCGGCTTGAGGGGTGTGGGTTCGGGCGCCGTTAACAGGGACCTCGCTCTCCGCGCGGTTCGTTGTCCTTATCTCCCCGGCTTTGGCTGTCCGCTCCCTTCTGTTGTCTCTGGTGCCTCACACGACCGTGAGGGAGACTGACTGGCTTCAGACCAGCCTCCCCGCGGCCTCGTCTGGGGAGGTGTCGGTATCGATGAAGGAGAAGACAAGCTGGGTGCTCAGCAGGTCTTTTGTGTTTTCCTGTTTTCCAGTGCTCATCTGGGAGATCATCCTCCAGTGAGTTTATTAGCACTCCTCAGCCTACCTTTGGGGCCATTGTTTATCCATTAGCAGCCCTTAACTTCACCTTGTTCCCTCCCCCAGCAGAATGGAGGAAGGAACTGGAGAGTAGAAGTGAGCGAACCTGTGTGCTAGGCTAAAGACAGTTTAACAGGTAAAGCAAAAGTTTTACCTAGATACCTACTTTTCACACAAGCAAAACAAGGAATTCATTCACCACTCCCTGTGGGCAGGCAGGTGTTCAGCTATCCCCAGGAAAGCAGGGCTACATCCTGTGTAATCATTACTTGGGAAGATAAACACCATAACTTCAACCATCAGCCCACTTCCTTCTTCTTCCCCCAGCTTTATATACTGAGCACAATGTCATACGGTCAGCTGGGGTCACAGTTCTGTCTCCTCCCAACTTCTTGTTCACCCCCAGCCTGCTCACTGGTAGGGGGATGTGAGGAGCAGAAAGGGCCTTGATCTGTGTAAGCATTGCTCAATGGTGACTGAAACATCCTTGTGTTACCAAAACTGTTTCCAGCACAAATCCAAACCATAGCACATACCAGCTACTGCAAAGAAAATTAACTCTATCTCAGCCAAAACCAGAAGATAAGGCCAAGATTTGATTGTGACCTATTTAATCCTGAAGCTTTTCTGCATGCTTTGCAGTTTCAATAGCTGTTCTTCAGAAGCTGCTGCTTCACTGATCACAAATTCTCAGAGAAATAAGAAGGAAAGTTACTCTCTCAAAATGTATGTGAGAATGACTGTGAAAGATACGTATGAAAGGTCAGGGTTGTAAGTAAAAAACCCATCTGTCAGGTTTTTGCAGACACCTCTGTGAACTCAGAATTATTTCCTGAAGAGTAGCCTTAATTGAAAATACAATTCAGTTATTTTCATTATTCTAAGCAGAGAAAGCTTGCCTTTTTCTAAAACTCACCTACAAGTGGTTTCAGGATTTGATTTCTTAATTACGTCTATCCTACATGATTCCCAGGGTGATATGTTGCTCTATGACTATGAATAGGCATTTGAGAGACACAGGGATTCAGAGTAAATTTATCTCTTGTAGAATTGTTGCTTTTATAGGTTTTTATGGCAGTTCTGGTTCAGCAGTCATTTTGCTGGCAGTGGGAAAATGTAATTCTTTGTGACAATCTTGTTGAATCATAGTTCTGGAGTAGTAGGAATGCAAACCAATTCTAGTATTGACTATGCTAAACCAACAGAGATTTTAGATTAAGTTTGGTGGAATCCAAATTTTATTGGTTACTTTACTCTTAATGGTTATACAAAGTAGAATGTTGCTTTTGAAGGAGATACAGAACTTGATAAAACTGTGTTTGTGCTTTGAATTTAGTGGTCAGACTGGTAAGAAGTGTAATGTGGTTAGTGGCGTTGCTTGCTTTATGTAATTACACTGTTTGCTTTCATGAAAGCCCAGTTGGGTTACCCTGGACAAAAGTGATAGGCAAGAATGAAGCAGCTGAGTACTTACACTCTCACAAAGAAAGTTTAATCTCTTTACAAGGAGGTTAGCAATTGAAGAAAATGTCTTCTTTGAACATTAAGCTTCTCAAAATACTTTAAAACTATAAACATACTGTTAAATACTGTTGTTGATGTTTTAAGCAAATCTGAGTAGAATTTCCACCGGAAAAATATTAATTTCAGCTTAAGTTCTGCTTAAAAAAGGGAGTTTTTAAGACCTTAGTTGCATTGATTACTACTGCCATTCAAAAGAAATCTGAGTATCACCTCTCAAGATTTAATACCAAAGGAAAAGTGTAACTCTTAGGAGCTAATCATTCTTCAGCGACTTAACTACATTAAAGGGTTCTGTAAAGCAATGAGATATACTTTGATGACTGTGTGCATAATGGTTGAAATAGTGTATTTAAGTGCTGTACTTGCTCTCTTAGCTGAAAATTCAGGGGCATGTGGTGATAAGAGAAACAGGATACAGGTAGCGCCTTCTGCCATGCAAACAGTAAAGCAGGCCCCTCTCCATTCATCTGAATGCAATCTTATCAGCTCATCCATGTGTCTTGTGGGGAAGTCAGCCCACTGAAGCGTGCCACATGATTCCAGCTGTAAGCTGTAACTAGCAAGAAGCAATACTTTGCCAGAAATAGCTATAGAGATAAACTGAGAGGAATTTGTATGACCTGACTGGGGGTATTTGACTTAACCAGCTAAATTAGCCCCCTAATCTGACTAGGCTCCATCTGTAATAGAGAGACAGTCACTGTACTAGCTTTGGCATACGACAGATGATTTCCAGAGCTGATTTAACTCTCTAGCCCAGCAAAATGCTCTGTAGTTAAATCAGCTTATATCAGATCCAGGATGCACCATACTAGAGCATGGTAAAGAGCAGTTTATGGCTAGCAGAAGGTGATATCCTGGTTTGATGGTGGTGGGCTCACCCTGGGGTGTCCATTATATAAGGTAAAGACACTGTGCATAGGTGCAATGTAAGGAAGCCATAAAACTAGACAATGAGTTTGCATTGTCAGACTATTGCCTCTTGTAAGACATAGTTGAAATTTGTAACTAATGCAAGTTCCATTTTTGTTCAGGGATAACAAAAATGCTGTAATTTGTGTCACTGCTAAATAGCCAGTTGCTGTCATGCTGTTTTTGATAAAGAAGTGTAAGAGATTTTGAGAATAATTAATGCAGTCTGAATGAGTACCATCTTTCTTACATAATAATGCATTGGAAATATGAAGGCTTACTTCTCTGCATTCTGTAATTTGAGTGCCATTTGCAACAGGAACAGTTTTGAGAGAAACAACATCTTACTTGAACTCTGGCAATGGACAGTGGTGGTGAGCTGCTGTCTAAAGAGCTGTTTGATGGGCTACAGTGGGGTGTAGGAGTCCTGGATCTGGTTAGACATGAGCCTGCTTTCCAGCTCCCTCTCCTCTGAATCTGTCCTGGACTCTTTCACCTCAACTAAAACAGGCAATAGATATGACAGATGTGGAGCAGAAGGAAAGAGTTTATGAGGTCCAACAGGACTGACTACAAGATAAGAGGGACTATGAAAATATCCACGTGCACAGAAACAGGTACTTCCTGCTGAGATGGATTGCTTATTTCATTGTTTTTTTTTTTGTATCCAAGATTGGAGCAACAGACAAGTTTATCCTGTTGCTATCTGGAGGTTATGGTAGCGGGAATTCACCTCTGAATCCTTTAGGCAGAAGCAAGGTGCTTTGGTGCAAGTGTAACAAACACAATACAGTGTCTGTAAAATAACATGGTATTAGGTGTCATTCATAAACATGTTTCTAAATACACACCCACCCACCATCCTTTGGTAACCTCTGAGCATGATAGCCTCTCATGAGCATTCTGCAGCTAGCAGAACTTACTTACATACGCACACATTACTCTTAACAATGACACTCAATTGGAATGTTGCTTTTTAGTTGTTACAGTAATATCAGTGCTCTCACTCTACCTATTTTACTTATAATTTCCTGAGAAACAATAGGGAATAAAAACCTGCAAAGCACATGAAACAACACTGGCACTCCCACAGACTAGAGCCAGTTAAGCCAGTAGATTAATAGTGAGCTGAGTAACACTGGCAGGAACAGTATGGGCTTTTATTGATTTGTTCTCTTGTTCTCTGTTCTTGCCCAGAGTGCATCCACCGTTGGCTGCTGCTGGAGACAAGGTAATGGTCTGATGTGAAGTGGCCATTCTTAGGAACTCCATATGTTTTATACATGCTTCATCAGCTTGAGTGACTGAATGCCTCAGGGCCTGAATGCAGTGGATATGGAACACATAACCAGATCTACAGGGAGCCATGAGCACTATTGCATTTAGTCAAATCAATCCTCCATCACTCATCACAAAAAGTGGAGCAACTGCCATGAAAGATATTGCAAGTTACCTGTATGTTTTCAACTTTTTCTTTTCCTCACCATTTTCTGATCACCATTTAGGGTCGAGAGAGATATGAGGGTGAATAAATACCCAAAGGAGGGAACAAATTGAATGGAAGTTTCTCTGAGCTTGGATTAATATTTTAATCACTGTGTCGCTGCATAGAAATGCTATGAATACCAGCTGAAGAAGGGCAGCAGTCTCCACTTCAAAAAAAACCAAACCAAACCAAACCAAACCAAACCAAACTTGATCTATTAACTATGCTCTGGGCTTTGTTTATGGACCAAAATTACTCCAGTATGAAAAATGGTGGGAAATTTGTTTTGTGAAGGTCAGGAATGAGCTGGGTTTGTTACTACTTGGCACGATAAGCAGTTGCAGTACCAGAAAAGAGACTTTCAGTACTTGGGAAACTTTAGAATGAAAACTGAGATGCTGACTGAGCTTAGGTAGTTTCAAGGCTAGGTAACTGCTACAGAAGCATTTTGGGGACAACAATTTTGGACCCATGTGTCTGAAGAGAGATCTAAGGTGAGTTACAGCTTTCTGTGAATTTAACATTCAGAAATTTCCAGGAGGTCCAAAGCATCTTGTAGGATCTTGGTCTGAAATGCCTAACTTTTCAGACACTACACTTGCAGAAGACTTAATTCTTACGCTGATATGCAAATCCTAGGAGGCTGATGAGAGATTCATTGATGTTAGGCACACTACACACATGATCAGAGCTGGTGTTTAAACATCTACAGGATTGGGGTCTAAATTGTTCCTTCAGCAAGCACTTTTGGTATAAATATTTCTTTCAACAGCAAGACTGTTGTTCACAGCACCATCACAATCACATTAGGAAAAACCCTTATCTGTATCTTTTGCCATATCAGTCTCATACTTCCAGTATGTTTCTTTTTTATTTCTGCTCTGCTCCAAGTTTTGAGGAAAGCATTTGTTCTTCAAGTAATATTGGGTCTTTAGTCAGCTTTATCTTGTTCCTCCTGAGGCTGATGATTGCACTGCAGCTGGCACTGTTAGAGAAACATCAGTAATCTGCGGGGTTTTCCCCTTGTCAAGAAGTTTTGAAGGCTGCAAGTTGGTGTCCCTTGAAGTTTAATGCTCTGTATTCTCATAATAGAGGAATTGACAGATTGGAATGCGTTTTAAGGAGCCTAGAATAAAGGGCAAAATCTGTTAAGATGAAGAATTGTAACTAGAAGAATCTTTGTACGGATAAAATAATCATGTTTTGATCATTATAAAACCCTCCTTGACTCTTCAAATGCTAAAACCTCTGTAAGTTTCAGTATCACTGGAAATCTGCACCTGCAGCAACATATTTCTGTAGCCAAAAATAAAAACTGTATCACAGGGAATATTAGTCTTCTCAAAATAGTTAAGCCTTATTCTAATCTGTAATTACTATTCTCCATGGCCGAATAAAGTCTTAGCTTGAAATAGCTGGCCCCCGTGAGTGCACAAACGGTGGCATTTGCTATGAGCAACCTTTGGTTTCACAGCAGCTTCTGCTTGTGATGTGTAACAGCATGTAGAGGGCACATCTGTCAACTGAAGAGGACATGTTGACATCTGCAGCAAAATGGGCACAGAAAACCCGTGCTGTAAAGAATATCCCTTCTGCTCTCCGTGCCCCGAGGATGGACTGAGTATCTCTGGCAGCAGAAGCACTGTTGATAAGGTGCTGTTGACCTTCAGCTGGTGCAGGTCAGCAGGTGTAAGTTGGACTTGGGGAACATAGAGCAGCCACAGCAGCGTAGAGTGTTTGCATAGCGTCACCCAGGTGAGTTGGTATAGCTTCCAGCTTGTTCTTGCGAGCTTTGCAAGCTTGCTTATCGCTAAAGTGTATGTTGAAAGTTCTCAGAGTAGAGCCTGTGTCCACAAAGCTGACTGCCTAAATCTGAACATATCATTGGGAAACAGCATTTCTGCACACTGGCACTCATGCTCAAGAACCGAGGCAGCAAGATTTAAAAAGCTTTGAAGACAAGGCATTAAGCTTTAAATAAGGTGTTTTTTTCCACCCACTTCCTTCGAGAAAGAACGGGAGGCGGGAAGGACCAGCTCTGGCTTGGATTTGCTGGGCGAGAGCTCACCCTGGCGGCCTGTGGGGAGCTTGTCCTTTCAAGAGATCACCTCTGCCAGGTCTTTGCGTGCAAGCACCTGCGTTGTTCCTGCTACTTTAGAGAAATACTTCATCATGGTATTCTCATTTTTGCATTGACCTCATGTTAATCCTCATAATGAGACATTAAGACCGGAAAGAGATGTTTCTAAACGTCTATTCTTTGCACATACGTATGTAAGGGCAACGAAGCTAGTGAAGGGCCCCGAGCGTAAGCTTTATGAGGAAGAGCTGAAGGAACTGGGGTTGTTTAGTCTGGAGAAGAGAAGGTTCAGGGGGGACCTTATCGCTCTCTACAGCTACCTGAAAGGAGGATGGAGTGAGGAGGTGGCTGGTCTCCCAGGTAACAGGACAAGAGGAAACAGCCTCAAGCTGTGCCAAGGGAGGGTTAGACTGGATATTGGGAAAAATTTCTTTGCCAAAAGGGTAGTCAGGCATTGGAACAGGCCGCACAGGGACGTGGTAGAGTCACCATCTCTGGAAGTGTTCAAAAAACCCCGTGTGGATGAGGCCGGTATGTTTTAGTGGTAGACTTGGCAGTCCTGGGTTAATGGCTGGACTTGATCTTAAAGGTCTTTTCCAACCTAGTTGATTGTATGATTCTATGTGTGTATGAATGTATTTAAAATAAGTTTTTCTCTAACTTTTTAATAGGGAAAATATTTTTTTTGGTGGTTATACAGATTGCCACCCTTTTGAAAATGTGTCATGACTTCTCTCGTGTCCCGGAAAGAAGCTCTTTGCAGTACTGCTGGAGAAGGTTAGTAGACAAGCTCTTAGCAACATTCATTTGGTTTGGGGTGGAAGGGACCTTCAAAGGTCATCTAGTCCAACCCCCATACCATGACCAGGGACATCTTCAACTAGATCATGTTGCTCAGAACCACATCTAGGCTGGCCTTAAGTGTCTCCAGGGATAGCTCATCCACTGCCTCTCTGGGCAACCTGTGCCAATATTTTACCACCCTTTTTGTAAAGAATTTCTTCCAGCCTGAATCTCCCCTCTTTTAGTTTAAAACTGTTACCCCTTGTCCTATTGCAAACATTCATTTGTGCTAGGAAAAAAAGTGCTTATTCCGCCAGAGACATCATAAGTAAACTGCAGTACCCTGTGAACTCTAAACCTGTTCACTGTACAGAAACAAGTACCAGGATCTCAGTGAATAGCTGGGGGTATAATTTATTTATCTTTGGCTTTTGTTTCTTATACATGAGGTCAAACCCAATGTGCCTGGAAAATAAATATATAAAATATTAGAAAAAAAAAACTTTGAACTTTCTTAGGGTAAAGCAAAATACTTTCTTTTGTAATTGTTGTGAAATCCAGGTTTATATCAATGTAAAACCAGCATAACAATTGTATGTCCAAATATATTTAAAAAGAAGGAAGATCCTTATACTGGGACTGTGAAATGTATTTTAAGTATGAGACCACATTTTTTTTTTCTTACTATGAATGAGGATAGTTGATATTGACCAGTTGGAGCCGAGTCTATCCAAGAAGTCACCTTGGCCAAGCCAGGTATACCTCGAACTCAGGCCACATGAGGACTAGGGCACAGGCCTAAGCTTAAATGCAGCTCGAAAGCCAAAGTGAGAGAGGTGTGCGGGTGGATGGAGAAGATAAGGCTTCTCACAGCTGTTCTCACAGAGCCCTTGTCCCTGTTACACAGCTGTGTCATATCAGAGCATAGCTTGAATGCTGGCAGCTGAAGTCTAGGGGGTGGATGGATGACACTGATAAAAATTTTATAGGAGAGGAAGGTTGCAGGCTGCTCAAGGTATTTGCAACCTATTTGTTTTCTTAAAGTTTTGATCCTGAAATTATATTTACTATTTTGAGTTGGGGTAGTGAGGCATTCTGGCTTTTAGATGTTCTAGCTATGCAGACAAGTATGAAATCTTTCTCTTCTTACTGCTACTATGGCATGAATTCAGGAAACTTCAATAACCCCTTGTACTTTCATTAGTCAAGTGCTGCATAGCATGAGCAGCTTGGTAACTGAGCTACAAGATAACATAATGAAAAAGAAATATATTGATCATGACAAAGCTTTTTTTTTCTCTAGGATGTGTTATTCTTCTCCACTGGATTTGGTTTCTTGGTCCCATATTATACTAAACACAAAACTTATTTTCAGCTCTTTTCTATGATACTAGGCCATCTTTTCTATTTCTGGGCCAAATGATTTAATTATTGCATGCAAAGTGGAACAGCTTTAACAAGGGTGAGTAAGAATATTTGTTGTTTGAATGCTGAGGATTACATGCTCGGCTACTTTTCTGACGTACTTTTAGCCTGGCATTTCTCAGTCATTGTAAGTGCTAATTTATTTGGTGCTCTGCTCCATCTCTTGATGTATGAATGTTTCATCCGTAGCCGCCTCGCTATCCTTATGTATTAGGCACTTTTATTTTTTTTTCAGCCTTTCTGAAAAGCGTATGTTTCTTTTGGTGGCAAGGCTGTTGAAAATTGTTTCCTTGCCAGCATGAATCCTGCAGATTCCAGGATAGTCTTTCTCTTGAACATCCTACGTGAAGTAGGATGGAATATTTAATAGGAGAAAGGGTGCATCTCCTAAGATAAAGGTACTTTTTACAAGGGCATGTAGTGACTGGACACTTTAAACTGAAAGAAGGTAAATTCAGACCAGGTATTAGGAAGAAATTATTTGCTATGAGGGTGGTGAGGCACTGGCAGAGGTTGCCCAGAGAAGTTGTGGCTGCCCCATCCCTGGCAGTGTTCAAGGCCAGGTTGGACGAGGCTTGGAGCAACCTGGTCTAGGGGAAGGTGTCGCTGCCTATGCCGGGGGGCTGGAACTAGATGATCTTGAAAGTCTCTTCCAACCCAAGCCATTCTGTGATAAACGGTGTTGGTAGGATAAGAGTATCCTAGCTAGGTGATGAGTTGCAAGCCTAGCTATAGGATGCAACACTGCTTAGACTGTAGCTATGTGCTGATAGAAGTTGTAAAAAACATTTACAAAGCAGTTGTTTTTGTCATCTTTTATTCATTTCTACCTGAAAGGAAGCAAATTAGCATGCAGTTGGAACTCGGTACTCTAAAAGCAAAGTGATTTTTATAGTGTATGACAGCTACTATGACATGTTCTTGAGAGCTACTATGCAGTTCTTTGACTCACAGGTAATAGTCAGCAATCTAATACTCATGGATGCTACAGTAAATACCTCTGTGCTATTATCTGAAGCTATGATATGGATTCTGTGGATT
Source organism: Pezoporus wallicus (assembly GCF_028554395.1). Taxonomy (NCBI): domain Eukaryota; kingdom Metazoa; phylum Chordata; class Aves; order Psittaciformes; family Psittacidae; genus Pezoporus; species Pezoporus wallicus. The sequence continues at coordinate 4,056,876 of NW_026640775.1, forward strand.
GAATAAAAAGTAGTTTTGAGAATTTTATATGATAATGCTTCCTCCCTCCCCCCCCCCGCTTGTATCCAGCAGGCAGCAGGTAACAGGTTGTGATAACACCTGTAGGCATCATTATGGGACAAAAGCAGACAATAATAAAATTTAGGACAGAAAAATCTGTCAAGATGCTGTGTAAGATAAACTGCTGTCATGCCTGAGTTAGGCTCATTAAAGCTGTGGGGGAGAGGGGAGAATGAATCTTCTGCAGTCTCCCAAAAGACAGGAGCAGTCAAAAGAGACATCCTGAAATCTGTTGTTACCAGATGACTCAGTTCTCCAGCTACAAGACCTAGATGCTTTTGTATAAGTGAATGCTTCTTGCAGTGAGTTTTTATTAATAGCAATGCTAAATATGCCATTGGTTTAAAGAAGCAGCAGAATGCAGGGGATGATGTGCTGAAATTATCAATTTTATGACACTAATGAACTCTTTGTAAGGATTGGCAGTAGATTTTTAAGATTGAATGTGTCTGTCTATGGCTTTAGGTTTTTCTGAGTAACTCCTGTTTTAAGAATGGTATGTTAATAGGCTGAACAGTGTGTTAATAGATTTTTTGTGTATATATTGGAGTAGAATTTTAAAGGGACCCATTATCTGAATTTATATCTATCAATAGGCACACAGATTTTCAAAATATGTCAGTACTCAATAGGACATGAGAGGCAAATCTTAAGCCAGACTTCAAATTCAGTCTGCACCTAGCAAGTCCTTATTACTGTTATTAAGTGAGAGCTGCTAAGCATTTAACAGTTCTGGAAGCATTGTCTGTAGTGGTCAACTCGCCCATTCCCACTGATATTTAGGCAAAACTATTGATTTCAGATGAGCATGATCAAGCCTCTAAGGTCTCATTGCATCATTTTGTCACTCAACAATGTATGTTACACTACAGTGATAGAGATCTCTTACAGTTTAATATACTATTCTGTAAGTATTACCATGTTGATACTGAATTTTCCTGAATTCTGAAATGCATAAGAAATTTTGTATCTCTTACATTTTTTTGTAAGGTTGATCTAGAAGAGACAGGAAGATATCTTCAGCTATTTGCCAAAAATTGATTTCCATGAGAAATGCTTGAATTGTACACTAGAAACTAAGGGTAGACTAGAAAGTAAGATCCTTCAGGTAGGGTGAATTATCATTGGTTTAAAGAGTGATGGTGTTTCCTGGCAGACTCATAAGAAACGTTTTTAGTGTTTAATTCATGCAATACGTGCACCATGAGCTTGCCAGATGCATGGTGACACTCTGGATGTCTGTAATGCCATGTTTCCTCTGCGTACAATTCTTATCAATAAGAAGATCCCAGAATAAACTGGCTGATTGGCTTTATAGTGCTCTTGCTCTGTGCTGATTACAATATGTAATTCACTCGCCACGTTTGGTCAGCAGATAGATATGGACATCATACTGTTTGCCAAGGCCATGCCCTCCCTGACTAGAGAATGACTTGCCAGTGATTGCCGTCACTGATGGTATTTCTAGTGTGCTTCTGTGAAACCGTTGTCATCAACCCAGCAATTGTGCAGTAAGTTCTACAACATATGGTTCAATTCTTTAAGATATTGAGATTCCTCATCAGGGCATCTGCTGCTTCATATGTCAGAAAACAGAGGAAAAAGGCAAATATGTATTTAATTTCATGTTAGAAAATGCAGAGAGTATGAAAACCACTATAAATTGACTGTCTATTTACTCTTTGTGAAGTGAAATAGTCTGAACCTTCTTCCAATAAAGCTGATGATAGGGTCCAGAAATGGCTCGGATTGCAGACTGAAGCTGTACCAATTTTATCTGAGAGATCTCTGTAATTGCAGCAGTAGAGTGACTGCAAATTCATGCTGCTTAGTAACGTTATGGACAGAGCTATGAGGAAGGAATTGTACTTTTAAACATGTACTTACTTTCACTGACTTCTCTATTTGAATGTCATTTGCTACTTGCATTTACTTGCTATTTTAGCATTGTGCCCTGGCAAGACATAGTTCCTGCATCCTGTGTTCATTGAACTTGTGCCTGTGAAGCCTTACCTCAGTGAATAACTTTGTGTGAGGAGCAGTTAAGTCTTCAAGGATGCTGCTATGTCAAGCATATCCATAAATCTTCGCAGGTTCCAAACACAGTCTAGTTATGCTAAAGTTAGTTACAAGTGCAGTGTAACTGTGATGCAGTGTAACTTAATGGATTTTGTGGAGAGGATGTACAGGCTTCCCCATTGAAGGGGAGCCATGCAGGGGGATAGATAACAGATACTAATCACCTTTAAGGAACATAACAATATGATGCATCCATCTTCACCTAACTTAATATTTATGCTCTCATATTCTCATGTTTATAGGTGGTAACATTATCAAAAGTACCTGTTTATCAACAGAAAGTTGAAACAGAAATCAACTGAAAAGTTTAATTCCATGCATGTACTGTCAAATGTAGGCTCAAAAGAGGAAATGTCTTTCAACCAGTGAATAAAGCAATCCTGCTTTTGCCAGGTCTTAGTGCTGTAAAATGGTGCGTGGAGGGAATCCATGAAAAACTACAGGAGATGGGTAGAATCTCCAGAAAGAAAATAAAGTAGTGGCTGAAGTGATTTTTAGGAGGAAGATAAATTAAAATATTCATACACCTGATCGCTCTCTAGAAAATATGGGCTAAATGAAAGATTTTTACACTTAAGAAGAAAACCCATGATTCTATGATTTTCTGACTCTTAGGATCAAGTCTCATGTAGCTAAGATGTGGAGGGTCAGATCTATTTGATTAAATTCTTCAAAGATTTTCACAGGATGCAGAACAGACATGGCTGCCCTTGACTTCTGTTGTCTTCAATGAGTGTGCATCGTACTACAGCTAAAGTAGTATCTGCAGAGCTAAATATGTATCCCAAGACTTTAATATTTTAATGGTGGAGTCATAATTGTAATACAGTCTTCTGAGTATTGAGGAATAAGTTTAGTTTGTGTTTTTTTTCTTCCTGAAATTGATATATGCCTATTTTTCATTTGTAGCAAGATAAGATTGTTTTAATGCCAAAAAGCATGGGGTTTTAAATTAATTTAATTAAAATTGAGAGTTCTATCTCAGGGTGTGTTTTTAAAGTTATATATGTAGATACACAGATGTGATTATTTGTTAATGATTTGATTTTGGGCCAAAGTAGGAGACCATGTTTAAAAAATAAAATAGCTGACTGCCAGGTTACTAAACCAAATTTAAATTGCCTATAAAAAGAATGCTGCCTATAAAAAGAATGCCACCTATAAAAAGAGAGCCATACCACACTATCAAGTTTGAAGCACTGAGATTTTGTTGTTGTTGCTTTGAAGTGCCTCTTTTCCCTAACTATGTGAAGGTTATTTGTTTCAGTCAAATTAGAATAAAATTAAGGGAAAAGTTTTCTAAGCACAAGATATTACAGACAGTTAATTTGATTTGGGTAGAACAGGTGTGTATTATAAGGATCAGAGAAGAGTCAGCAGTATGATGAGGGTATTCTCCTTTGTATTTGTGCTAAGGCTATGAAAAGGTTACATAAGTGTAATTAAGCTGTGTGGGCACTTAATTTGATAGGAGTTCATATTTAGCTTTAGAATAGAAAAGGTATCTTGATACAGGGTAAACTGCAATGAAACTTTCTTAAACCAACATAATAATTTTATATGGCTTTAATCACAGCATCTGAATAAACTGGATGAAGTTAAACCAGCGCAATTTTTCCCAAGTAAAATAAGGCCGGAGAACACCTGTACATTTCTCTAAGAGGGTGTAAGTTAAAGAGGGGCTGGAAATGGGAGGCTGTATCCTATGTGCTACAAATGTCCCTCTGAAAATCTGCTTGACTGTGGCTATGCTGCAAGTCTCTGCAGAGTTTGCATCTGCTCAATAGGGACTTGGCTACACCTCCCTGAGGGTACCACTGGGCAAAGCCCCAGCCAGCCCAGTGGGCTATGGTATGGTATACAAAGCTTGTATTCATGTCATGTTTCAATGTAACTTTATTTGCTCAGTTAACTTTATTCAGGCAACCAAACTGTCCATCAAAATTAATTCTTTTTTATTTACAGACAAAATTTCTCTTTGCTTGCTTGTGTTCAGGAAAAGAAATGGTTTCAGTAATTCAGTAATTGTTGTGTGTGTAGTTTTTTTGACTTGAGATTTTTTTGTTGGGTGAAAGATAGTTCCCTTTTTGCTGCTATGCAAATCACACTTTCCATGGCAAGATTAATCTTTTAGTTGGAGGTCAAAGGCAGTTGGCAGAGTTTTCAAGTCATCTGAAGAATAGTAAAAAGTCAGGGCTATATATAAAGTGCTGAGCAGTAAGTGACATATAATTATATGATCACCTTACCTAAATTTGTCTGTAAAGGAAATAACGTTTTGTGGTATGTTAAGAATTTGAAACCTTATTCAAGTTTCATTAGTCTCTTTAATGATTGACAGCTCTTCCCCATTTCCCCCAGGCTCTTCAAATTTATTGCCAACATTATCTTTGCCTAGCTGAATGAGTGAAAACAACCCAATTCCCTAAGTACAGGGCAGGAATCCTGCTGGCTGATAGTTCACAGCCTCTTGTTTCTTGCCTGCTCATAAACATGCTGAAAATAAGATTATGGGATGAGTGTTTACTGGGCTCTGGTTGGGTATAGTAGGGGAAAAAAAAACCCAGTCCTGCTTAGTCTCATGACATGATGTGACATGTCATGCTGGTAATTGAGTCAGTCATGTGGAGGGGTTCTAGTGATGGAGAGCCAAAATAGCAAGAGCTATGATACCTTCTCTTTCTGCAGCCCTAAGGTGAGGCATGCCTTGGGGAATAAATTTCCTAGCTCCTTTGCTTGGAACTCCTTGGTGGCCACTTTTTGAGATTGAAAGGGCAGTGTCAACTGGTGTAACCTGAAGGGCACTCTGTCCCATGCCTGCTTGTCTATGCAGTCCAGAAATATTCTTTGCTCTTTGAACTATTCTGATTGAGATTAGTATAATATAGAGCTACCTTTCCAGTACTTCCGCTGTTTGGTGGGACAGCACCAGGTTGTGTATAGGTTTATAGGTTAATTTACTTTGCCCAGAGGCAGATATATTGAATTATTAGCTAGGAGCAGAATAAAATAGCGCATGAGAACTCTGGGCTGATGCAGCTGGATTAGTTTTCAGATGACTTGGAAGCAGTTCATGCAGTAGAGACCAGGGTAACCATTTTTTTGGTCTAGATATATGTGGGCCCTGCTTCTTGTGATATGTCATTTGACCAGAGCTTGCTCCCTGGCATTATTATGTGACAAAGCTAGAAGGATGTCCCTCCAACAACTCCTGCTGAAGGAGGGGAAAAATGCCTGCATTAAGTTGTGACCTGTTGCAAGTGCTGAAGTCAATAGGTTTTTTTTTTTTTCCCCTCCTTCTGCCATGTTAGAGATGAATTGTCAGGAACACACTGAAAGTGGGGATAGAAAATCCTCTGTCCTAGCGTAAGGTGTGATGAAATAATGTCTTGATTCTCATAGGAGTGATATATGCATCTTGGGACTGCCCTGGCCAAATCAAAGGTATATCTACACCTTTTTGGCCAGGTGTTTGTTTACAATGCAAAATAGAATTAGATGTAGTTTCATGGGGTAGAACAGGCCCCAGTGGATTTGTCTTGGCTCTGGATAATTTCTGAGGGTTAAACAACCTTATGGAAGAGCTACTGGGAATGGTTGAGTGCCATGCCAGTTAGACATGCCCAGGATGTGACCCATCTTTCTTCCAGGCTGTTTGGCTGTCTCTGTACTGTTCTTCTTCGCATTTCCTATCCACTGCGAATTTAGATACAGATAGATTTGGCTTTGTCTGCTTTGACAGCATTATTATTTTGAGATCTGGTATAAAATAATTCAAGATTTCTTATTTTTTACCTTGCAGACTCAGACTTCCCTTTGGACCAGATGTTGGTTAAGTGCTCACCTGTCACATAACAGCTAGCATGTACTACACTGGATAGCATTAACAGAGCTTCTAACTCCTCTGGTATGTTTGTTTTGAAGTGAATATATAGTTAAAAATGTACTTAATATAAAAATCAAGGTTCTTTTTTAATTGTTATTTAATCTTCTCTTCAGTACGAGATTAGGCTGTAAAGCTAGGAAGTTGGGGAAAAGCAGTTACAAAACTTGCATCCCTGTTCAGGTTTGCTTGATAATACTGGATTTGGTTTTTTGAAGAGGGTTTTTTTTTAGAGTTTTGGCATGTTTTTAGGATGTCTGATGTAATGGCTGGAAAAATGTACCAGAATTCACATGGCGAGGTGCATCGATGCTAAGCTGTGCCTCTTGGGTTACCAGAAAATCTCATAACTTGTTTGGATTAAACTTTTGTGAGGAGGTATGGCTCACAAATGCTCACCAGGCAGAACCAAATAGTATCTACCCTACCCAGCTCCACTATGGAAGTGGAACATTTAAAATATTCAGCTCTGGTTTATATTGGAGTTTGTGAGGAACGTTACTGAGACTAATGTTTCCTATTTCAGTTGCTTTGTTTTTATACTCTTGTTTTAACCATGTATTTGCATGCATAGGTAGTGTGTGCTTACATTCTTGCTTTTCCACACTGAATGTGGCAAATCCACTTCAAATGGTGTTAGCATTACCACAACAAAGCAAAGGAAGAGAACGAGTAACTCCGGGAAAAGATTTTTCTCCAAAGTTAAAGCTGCTTTTCCCAAATAGTTGCATGTAAACACAGTTCCACCTGTTTTTAAACACCACTTCCCCCTCAGAAAAAACACATAAGGTTTTAATACTTGTAACAATTTTCCATACGGAAACATTGGCTGGAGAGAGAGTTACTGGCGGGCTAAAGGGCCTGTAACAGGGTACTGTTTCATAGGGGACTTGGGTCAATAATCCCTAAAAACTGTCGTCAGCATCTAATGGTTCTGTGGCCTTTAAAGCAAAATAATTTTGACAAACACATTTAGGAAAACTTGTGTAAGCAGGCAATATATTAAAGATGAAGAATGTAACATTCCTCAGAATCTTTTAAGGCATTAAGAAAGACTTCCTATCCTTTCACAATGGACTGCTTCTGTGTTGCTTTTTCCCATTCTCTGTTAGTCCAGGGTCATTCACCTCTGTAATAAACAGCTGTCTGATACAATCTGTCAAATGGTTTTATTGCTTATGAAGCTATTCTGTTTGGAACAGCATACCACAGAAGCCCCATTAAGACATCATCAGCTTTCCTAGCATTGCATTTTAATTTAATTCAGTGGGACTTTAACAAATTGTAGCATCTGTGTCGTGGTTTAAACCCAGTCAGGTAATTCGTTCGCTCACTTCCCCCCCCTTTCCCTCCCCCTGCTCTCGGAGGGACGGAGAGGAGAATCAAAAGAATGCAACTCCCACGGGTTGAGATAAGAACAGTTTAGTAACTAAGGTATAACACAAATCACTACTGCTACTACCAATAATAACAATGATAATAGAAATAACAAGGGAAGAGAATACAACACCTCACCACCAACCAACTGATAACTCGGTCCCCCAGTCCCCGACCAAGCACCGACCCATACCTCCTCCAACCCTGCCGTCTCCCAGCCCTTCCGGCTAACTCCCAGTTACATCCTGGGCATGACGTGCTGTGGTATGGAATACCTCTTTGGTCAGTTTGGGTCAGGTGTCCTGTCTCTGCTTCCTCCTGGCTTCCCCTCCTCCCTGGCAGAGCATGAGGCTCACAAAGTCCTTGGCCAAACCAAAACATCCTTGTTATCAGCTCTGTTCCCGAGCTGAAAGTCAAAACACAGCACTGCACCAGCTACCAAGAAGGAGAAAAATGACTGCTACTGCTGAACCCAGGACATTATCCACCCCTTATTCCATACCATTCACATCATGCTCAGATCCCACATTTTCAATATACCATCACTCTTATCTTAGTGCATGGACCAGTCCCTATAAAGCTGCTGAGTCCATCTGGTCCATGATGTCAGTCTCCATCTCTTGTACCATTCTTCTAGAGCAGGAGAGACTGTGTGCAGTGTTCACACTCATGAATAACTAGGGCAATAGTGTCCATTGCTAAGTCCACCCCTCGATCTTGAGTCCATGTCTATGTTGCATCTCTGCCCTGATGGCTTGAAGTCCCATGGGCCCACCCGGCTCAAAATAATTCACTGTCCCCTTCAGCAGTTTCTGCAGCTTGTTGCTGGGGACTCCATACAGCTGCCTTCCATCTCCAATGCTTCCAAAGCACTGGAGGGGCCCAGTGGACTAGATACTTGCCCATACTGTCCCACACACCCTGCCACTCATGACTGTCCAGCCTTGGGGAAAATCTCTTGGTCCCCCTATATTGTTGTCTAACCCCAGACAAGACCCAAACCTGACTCTGCTTAACATTTGAGATCAGACAAAATGGTTGTGGGTAGAACACACCCTGTATGTGTGCCAACATGCTGATCCCCATCACAATCAGCAGGCAGGTCCCAAGGATACCCAAAGGCCATTCAAAACCCTCAGACCTGTCAAACGATGCTGCTGTACTTGTCACTGGGGCTGGTGTAGCTGCTGTGCTTGCCGGCTCTTCCACCGCCAGCTTCTCTTTTCCTGAGTCCAGCTCTTCCTCCTCTGCCTTGCTGGGAAGTGCTGCGTGGTCTCCTGCATCCTCCTGGGGCTCGGCGGGCGGCTTCCGGGGGATGCTCTCGGCCGTCGCGGGGCTGGGCTCCTCCGCCGCCTTCTCCCGCTGCTCGGCAGCCGCCTCCTTCTGCTCCTCGACCGCCCCGACCTCCTCCACCGGCAGCCGTCCCCTGGCGGCCTCCGGCCCCGCTCCCGCCGCCGCTTGGTCCCCGGGGCCGCTCTCCCGGGCCGCTTCAGCAGCCGCCGGCTCCCGGGACCGCTCCCCCTCAGTTCCCCGCAGCCTCACGAAGATGGAGAGTAGGGTGAGGGCCAGGACGGTGAAGAGCAGCCGGACGGCCAGGTACAAGTCCACGGCCACGTCCGTCCCGCCCTGCTGCTGGAGCCCACCCGTGTTACAAGCCATTGCCATAAAGCACAGTGAGACAAGAACCTTAGCCCAGGCCCCACACTTGATAAACACTATCACAGCAAATACCAGCTCTACGTAAGTTACAACATTCTGAAGCTGTGAGATCAAGTGAAACAACTCTGAGAGCCAATAAATCGTCATTGTGATGAGTGACTATTAATCCAGTCAAATCTGTAGTTATCTCAACCCTTCGAGCCCCACGTTGGGCGCCAAAAGAACTGTCGTGGTTTAAACCCAGTCAGGTAATTCGTTCGCTCACTTCCCCCCCCCCCCTTTCTTGCCCTCCCCCTGCTCTCGGAGGGACGGAGAGGAGAATCAAAAGAATGCAACTCCCACGGGTTGAGATAAGAACAGTTTAGTAACCAAGGTATAACACAAATCACTACTGCTACTACCAATAATAACAATGATAATAGAAATAACAAGGGAAGAGAATACAACACCTCACCACCAACCAACTGATAACTCGGTCCCCCAGTCCCCGACCAAGCACCGACCCATACCTCCTCCAACCCTGCCGTCTCCCAGCCCTTCCGGCTAACTCCCAGTTACATCCTGGGCATGACGTGCTGTGGTATGGAATACCTCTTTGGTCAGTTTGGGTCAGGTGTCCTGTCTCTGCTTCCTCCTGGCTTCCCCTCCTCCCTGGCAGAGCATGAGGCTCACAAAGTCCTTGGCCAAACCAAAACATCCTTGTTATCAGCTCTGTTCCCGAGCTGAAAGTCAAAACACAGCACTGCACCAGCTACCAAGAAGGAGAAAAATGACTGCTACTGCTGAACCCAGGACAATCTGTTAGTCCAGTCTTAGGCTTTACTTGAAGACTATACTAGCTGATTAGAAATCCACCCCACAATCACTTCAGTGAAGGAGTGTCTTTATTAGCCAAGTGGTTTCTGAGGTGATGAGTGCTCTAAGTAATCACAGATGTGAGAAGGAGCTGAGAGGGCTGAGCAGGCTGCAGGGAGATTTGCATGTTTACCTGTGTGAACAAAACTATGAAAAGCAAAGAAATTAGGTAGAGGTGTAATTATAGGTCTCACTTGTCATACATGGCATATGTGAAACACTTAACAGGTCCCCAAAGGTGTTTTATGTATGTGTGTATGGAGATTACATGGCATCTATGTCTTGAACCTTCAACAGGTGTTTATGAACTGGGGATAATATGTACTTAATTACTCCTGGTCACAAAATTCAGCCAAAAGTAAAACATCTAGTTCATAAGCATTCTGTTTATCTTGAAAAAAATTGTGTATATTATCTGCACTCAGACCTTAGTTAATCCTACAAGTCCTGAACAGTAAGTAGTAGAATGCCAGATATAAATCAGGGTATACAGTCTGTACTTCACACAGCTGCATGCCTTTTTGGTTTTAGGTCTACGCTATTTCTTGCTCTACTCATGAAGTTAGATGGCCCTCTGAGATTCTTCTTTGAAGGATAATTCTTCTGTAAAGCTCTTTATGTTGGGTGTGAGCTTTTCTTTTTTAATTGTCAGCCATACCTAAACACCTTTCAGTTTGTATCAGGAAAGTGTCACATTTGTGGTCAATTCTGACAACAACATGAGGGAAAGTCTGGGTTCTTTTGTGCATTGTGTAAAGTATTGGATACCTCCTGTTTAGTCATTGGTCCATCACTTAGACCGATCTGATTAAGAAGGGACACTTAAAGTTATATTGGCCTGTAGGATTATATTTCAAATTAAGTGCAGTTGTAGGTTGACTTCTACTTCTGTATACCCAATTCTGTTTATATAAGAACTGATATAACTTCTGGAAGAAGGAATGCATATTCCTGTATCTTCTATAGACCCCAAATAAAGGCAAATGAATTTCCATGTGAGATTCTTCATGCCAGTTTACATTACCACATATTTTCCAGTATTTGAGTCATTACTCAGAGACCAGCAGACAAGGGAAAGGACAGAGTTGTCTGAAGTTGAGTTGTTTAACAACTTATTTTTAAACACTACCACCTCATGTTTTAGTTCTGTCTCCAGTCTTGCTGCTAACACTTCGGGATTACTTTGATTTGTGTGAACAACCCTCTGGCCTAACAGGTAAGCAAAAAGTAATCCCCCCATTCCCCCTGAAAGCTGCTATGGTGAACAGAATAGCATATAGAAAACAAGATTTTTTTAATTTGTATCACATACCTCCAGAATATGCTAGCATTACAAAAGCATATTGCCTGACATGTGGGGAGGATGATCTCTGAAAGCGCTGCGACTAGACACTCAAGCATACATCTCCCTTTCTAAGTCAGTCCTGGCTACCTGTGGAGCTGACTGCAGCAAAAAAGAGAGTTTCTACCCACAATAGTGGTTTCTACATTCAAGGCCCTGTCTTGCACATGCTTGCAGAAGAAATAGAAATACTGTCATTCTAGTTTAATAGTAAGAAAAAAAAAAAAAAAAGTGAAAGTTCAAAGTATTTGGGTTTCAAAGAGTCAGTGACAGTGCTATAAGCACTTTATTACCTTTTTAGAGGTAAGTTTTCTAACCTTAATGCTGGTGTCATAGTAGAGGAACATAAATCCCTGGCCCTGCAGTATTCTTTCTGCTTATGCCACAACAGCAACACCTCCACTGACTGCTGGAAATGGCTTTTCTGCTACTGCTCCTTCTTGTATTATTCAGAGCAGTTCTTGTAACTCTTCCTTGAGAATGCCTCACCTACTGATGTGGTTATTGTTCACGATATTTACAGTCCTGGGACTTGGAGACCAGGCTAGGCTGTGTTCAGGAGAGGAACAATGTGCCTTTTGCCATTAATTTCAATTGAATTGCACATGGGATTAATTAGCCCATAGGCTGGAGTGGAGAAGCTGTCCAGTTCTAATGCATTTTTGCTTTGTTGAAGGCGATTGATTAATTAGGGATTTGGATGAACAGAAAATCTACAATGCCCTAGAACTGTGCTATGAATTCAGAATGACTTTTCACTGAGTCTCCTAATTTCATAGGTGACTTAACTTTGTTTTTTTTCTAGTTGCACATGGAAAGTTTGATGCTGAAATGTATATGGAAGTTTAAATTTCCTCTGCCCCAGGGTGTTGTAACAAAATTGTTCTGTAAAAATCTCTATCTAGAAAGATCAAAGGAAGCATGTACCAGGTTAGAAATTCTCTATGGAGTTGTCTTTTGCCTTCTCTGTTTCCTAAATACTGACTGTCTTGTTCTGCCCTTGTTCCCAGAATTCATCATGATGAATTCCTAGTAATGTATACCAGAATCACATACTGCAATAACAAAATGACAATGTAATATAAGTGATAACGTAGGAACTTTGATGAAAGCTGTGTCTGGTCTCCATAAAGTAACCAAGTCTGGGCAATCCATAGGTATCAGACTTTTGGCAACCACAGTTAAAATGTCAATCAAGAACTCAGCCTCAGTAAGGAGTACAGAATATGCAGCTACCCACTGACAGACACTTTGAAATACAAGGTTGATTGTTTTTCTTTCAGTTTGTTGTGGTTTTGCCTGTAAAAATACAATGGGTGTCATTATTTGTAAAAAAAAAAAAAATAAAAAAAAGATTGCTAAGAGTAATATTTAGTCTGAAATCCTTCAGATTTGTGAGGCTTGCTGCTTTAGAGATGTATGGGGAAGAATGGCTGGCTAACTTCATAACTTCCAGACTTAAGTGACAATAGGTTCTGTGGTTCTCCTTGGTATAAGAACAAGCTGTCTGATGTTTACTGTACTGGAAAAAAAAGAGTATGTTCCTTTTGTTGTAAAGAAAGTTTCTGAGCACATCAGGAGTTCTGCATGTGGAGCCATCACCTTTCTGCTGTGGAAATGGTCTGGACTTGGTGGTTCTTCATCCATGCATCATCTAACTTATTATTTTTTTTAAACAAATATCGATAGATCTGATTGAAGTTATCAGACTGACAGGGTCTACAGATACCAATGGCAAGTGTTTCATAGGGAGATGGGGGCCTCAAAACAGCAGTATGGCTTCTGTGGATTTCACAGTGTTCTTTGTGTTATGTATTTTATATCCAGCTTGTTTTGAGCTTATTTTGCTCATGGGTGTAAGCAGGTGCATATAGCCTCAAATGCACTATGGCTGGAAAAGTAGGCATTTGCTGTGGATGTGATGTGAATACCAGGCAGTTCCTCACACAGCGAGACACCCGAGGACCAGGGTATTGTGTAGTTGGGGCGCATTGCCCGCGCCACTCCTTGAACTTGACCTTGAACTGCGTGTGACCCCTCAGCAATTGCTAACGAACTGCTGCCGGCGGTTACATATGGGGGAAGCTGCTTTCCGTCGCCGCCACGGCAGATTCGAGAGCCGGGGACCCAGCCCTCTGTTAGCTCCATCGGGGGTCAGGGCTTTAGAAAGCCGCTTCCCGCTGTAGCCGGCCGGTCGCCTCGGGCCCCCATGGAAGTGAGGCAGCAAGCGGCGGGAGCTACAGGGCGCCCACCGCTCCCCACCGGCGGACCGAGGCGGTCCCGGGTCGGTGGGACGGTGCTACCTGCCGCCGCTGGGCAGGGCCCCGCCTCCGTGCGGCCCCGGGGCGGAGCCCGAGGAAGTGACTTCAGCCGGCGGCGGCGGCGGAGCGCGGCTGAGTGGAGCATGGCAGCAGTGGCTGTGGTGCGGTCCCTGCTGGCGGCGGGGCGAGCGGCGCCGGGCGGGCAGCGGTGTAGGGCCCTGCCCGCCGCGGGGGCCGCTGCCTTGTGCACTGTGGCCCCGCAGCAGCAGCCGCAGCCGCCGCCTGACATGAAGAACTACTTGTGGTCGCGATACAAGGAGGCCAAGAGAGCCACCAAGGGTGAGCCGGGACGCGGGGCCCGCGGGCGCCGGTTCCTCTCCCGCTGCAGGTCGGAGTGCCGCCAGTGCTAAAGCGAGTAGATAGATGTTGGCTGTGCGGAGCGGAGGAACGGCGAGCTTTGTGGGCGCCGTTCGGCAGCAGGAAGGGTTCAAGGAGCGAGGTGTGTGTGTGTGTGTATGGGGCGGCGATGAAGCCACCCCGCCTCTACCCCTGCGGGGTTCGTACCCGTGGTGAGCGTCTCTGGGTCTGTCCCGCAGAGCCCCGAGAAGCCGCTGTCTGCTCTTGGAGCCGTCGCGGGTCTGGTGGCCAAGTGCTCTCGCTCCTGCTGTCCCAGGTCGGACGGGGAGCGCGGGTAGGATCGTTGCCTCGCAGGTCTCCGGATCCCCGGAGACGTACCGCTGGAAGCGGCTGCCCCCCTTAATTCCACCGGGCTGTACCTGTTAGGAAGGGCCTCGGAGAAGAAGCCTCTCCTACAGCGTAGCTTGGGCTAGGCAGACTGGCGGGTTATTCGAGACGTGGTGTTTAGAGAAAGGCAAGTGTAAAAAGAAAGTCGGGAAGTTGGTTGTCTGTTAGAGGGGATCTCTGCAGTAGGCTGCGCTTCCAGGAAATGCTGAGAAGGTTTGCATGTCTTTCAGTTTTAATATTAGGAAGGAATTCTTCCCTGCCAGGGTGCTGAGGCACTGGCACAGTTTGCCCAGAGAAGCTGTGGCTGCCCCATCCCTGGCAGTGTTCAAGGCCAGGTTGAACAGGGCTTTCAGCAACCTGGTCTAGTGGAAGGTGTCCTTGCCTATGCCGGGGGGGGGTGGACCTGGATGAGCTTGAAGGGTCCCTTCCAACCCACACCAGTCTGCGACCGTATTACTTTTTGTTTTACTGGTGGTTCCATTATAATACTTCCATGAAGCATTGAAGCCAGGGTGAAACACTGCTGACACATACATTACTCTGGGAAACACTGTTGTTCAGCCCAGTTAGGCATAAAGTTAAGGGCCCAATACTTGCTTAAAGGTTGCTTGCTTCAGCCCTTGGTCTGATGGAAAGAGTATTACCAAGGAGCTTGAATATGTGATCTTTAATTTAAAGATCTAAAAGACACTGTGTTATGCAGCATCAAGTGAGAAAGCTTGTCCTATAGTGGCAGTGGATTATGTTTTAGTCTTGCATGTTTTGTCCTTAAAAAGAGAAATTACAGTATTATCCTGCACTTAAAGAGTCTTGAGTATTAACTGGGGCTTCACAGTGCTGGGTGCAAATGTAGTGTTTGCAAACATAAAATAGAGGCAGCATTTCACAAGTGAAATAAGAGATTTCAGAAGATCTAACACAAGCGTTGGAGATCTCGGAAGAATGCTGTGGTATTTGGAGGATGGGATAAGGGGCAGGAAGAAGAGAGTAAATACGTTTTATTTTGAATCTTTATTTTCCTGTTCTTGAAATTAACTTGTTCTAAGCGACACCCAAATAATACTTCAGAGCTGAGGCTAGAGAGTAGGGTAATGTTAAGAGGAAAATCAGTCAGTGGGTGTGGGTTGGCAGAAGACGCGGCAAGTGCTTCTAGAATAATTTGGAATATTTTATTACAGCCAAAGTCACTCCATGGCTTCAAGTATGTGGCATTTCACTTAGTTACAGTGTTAAGATGACAAAGCTGTGCCGATTTTTGATGCAAGGTTTATAGCACTTGGGATGCTGTCTGCCAGCCAGGGGGTTGGAACTTGATGATCTTAAGGTCCTTTCCAACCCTAACTATTCTATGATTCTATGATTCTAAGTATTTTTACTGTTTTCAGTCAGGTGCTGGTCAAGGTTTTTTAATCTGAAATATCTGTATCTCTATATATAGCTATATTTTTAAAATAAATGTTAACTCACCAGGCTGTACAACTGAAAAAATAATTTATAATACAGAAATGGGTGTTGTTATTTTGGAAGTTAATTTAAAACTATGGTTCTGGCTTCAAGTTAATTAGGTGATTCATGGCTCTTTTTATAGAGTAAGAGTGTTTGCCTTAATAGTATTGTGTCAGATTGCATTTGGTTATTTTGTTACCTCAGCTGAATGTAACATTTATCTCATGTATTACTATAAGCAGTGAGTAGAGATAGCAGGAGCTAATGTTTTGATTGAGGCTTATTTTGTTAAATCCCCTGAAATGAAAGATGGAGCTTACAATGACCACTTAAGCATGGGAAACTCCTGAGATTTTTTTTTTTGGTGAAAGAAACTTGGAATTAAACTCAGTCAAATTGCTGTTCTTTCTTAAAAATTAGAAGACTTGGGTGTCTGTGTCAGATAAAGTGGAACGGTTTCACACTGCAATCTGATACTGGGCGTCTGTAAAAGTTTCTTACTGTATCTGTCCATTCACTGTGTGGCAGACTAAGCCATTGCTTTATAAAATAAATGTCATTTCCCTTTCTATGTGTTTGGCCAGAGTTTTCAAAATTGAATGCTATCAAATTTTTAACAGATCTGGAGTCTCCATGTCTACCTGCCTTGTGCAGGTAGTTTCCTCCCTCCCAGGGTGGAGCATGTTGTGTATCAGTCCTCAGAGATGAAGGTATTGACCAATTCCTTCTAAGCTTATATGTAGAAAGTAACCAAACAAAGCATGTTCCCTTTACACTCATCCTTCCAAGCACAGATGTAAACTCCCTTTTTTCCACAATAGGGAAAGGTGGTTTATAAAGATAGTATATGGGAAAGAAAGGAAGGAAAACATGTTCATGTTTTATGGTTTCACAAGGGTAGCGTTTAGCCTCCTAATGTTGCTTTTTCAAGTTTTTGAAACAAGAACAAACATCCTTCATACTGACGTTGGTATTGGTCCTAAAGTTACTTAATATTTTATGGCTCTAAGTAAGTGGTCTTAAGTTCTCAGTGTACTTTTCAAACAAACATCAAGGGAAACATACCCTGAAGAATAAGAGGTTTGCACACACCACGTAGTTGTGTGTAGAGAACAGCAGAATATTTTTAGCTTCCTAATATGCTAGAAGGATAATAAGCATAGCAATGTGTATGTAACTGTTGTTTGGAAACTATTGCAATCACACAAAGTTTATTTATTTGAGTTGACAGTGGGTACTGTGGTAACCTTGAAATGATGAAGCAAAAGAAAGTAAGTGTCAAATTGTGGTTTGGCTTCAGGGGCGGAAGCCAGACCAGATAATGAGAGGAGAAGACAAGGCTTCTATAATAGTAATAATCATGATCATCATCCAAATCCAAAGTTCATTTTCAAAAGCAGTAATAAATGTGTTAATGAAGTTAGCCAAAGATTACATATATTGAGTCTTAGGTTCTTTGATGAGACGTCAAAATACATCTTCTCTCCTACTTGAACTGTACAGGGGAAAGTGTGCTTTGACTAAAAGCTGTGGGTCACCAAGAAAAGTTAGGGACAGCACTTTCAATGGCATCATGTTGTTAAGGATTAGCTGGTTAGTGTGAATTAGTTTGATAGTTTCCATCTTCATTTATCTATATTTAGAAATTGCTAATGGATTTCTGTGCATTATTTAAAACTACAGGGCTAGTCTGACTTGTTTTTTCCTTCCCCAGAGTTGGTTCCTTCAGTCATGAGTAACATGCTGAATCCAGATGCTATCTTTTCAAACAATGAAATGAGCCTGTCAGACATTGAAATTTATGGATTTGATTACGACTACACCTTGGTCTTTTATTCTAAACATCTCCACACGCTGATCTTCAATGCTGCTCGAGATCTTCTTATTAATGAGCATCGGGTAAGAAAAAATAGTGGAATAACAATGAACTGCTGAATAAAGAGTATAGAAATAATTTCTGACTGAGAGGGACATAACTCTTTTCATGCCTTAGTCCTAGCTTGGCTCCCTTATAGCACGTTTTGTGCAACAGCTACATATGAACCACACAAGTCCTGGTATATTCTCAGCTGCAGTTTTGAGCAGAGCACAATCTGTCAACTGTTAAGGAATATAGAGTTTTATTTGTTTTAATTTTTAATTTGGTGGTGGGTTTGTTTTTGGTGTTTTTTTTCTGATTGTCATTAATTGGAGTCACCCTAATAAATAAGAAGCTTACAAATTACCATTGCTCTGTTTTATGCATTGCTGTGAGTGCAGTGATTAAGTTCCATATGAAATAGTTTTAGCCTGACTTCTTAGGAGGTCTTTGATTGCACTGTGTGCTTTTGAGGTGCTCTGTTATGTCCCTGGCATTTCAGCTGAGTTAGCTGAAGGGGTGCATATGCAGTAATGCTGTAATCAGGCTGGATACAAGAAAGACGCAAGTAAGCGTTCAGCTCTATAGTCCTTTAAGAGGGAGCACTGCTCTGTCACCTCACCAAGCAGTGTGTTACATTGGTGACTTGTTGGCATCCAAGCAGCTTGGAGTTGGTTGTTGGGTAGTCTGGGGATGGGGAGGAGGTGGGTGCCTTGGAAGCTGAAGATAGTGCAGGGAAAAGGATGGAAGAAAATGTGGACTGAAAGAGGTAAAGGTTATTGGACTGTAGGATTTGCAGGAAAATTCTCCTGCAAAAGTATTCCACAGAGTAATTTAACTAATAAACTGCTTGTGTATTTCATACAATCTAAATCTGAATGGGTGGTGTTATTCTACTTTTGGATTTGAATCTAAAGGTTAGGAGCTATATATAAACATCTATAAATATCCCTGAAAGAGCAAACAAAACTTCATGGGTGCTACAAGCATACACAACTTGATCCCTCTGAGATCTTGGCATGTCTCGGCAGCAATTGCTGTAGGATGTGTAAATAGATTTTATTAAAGCTGTGTGGTTCTTGTAAAAAAACGTTACTGTGGGAGTCAAGATTAATTCTTGTAGACAGAATCTCAAACTGTGCTCTGTCTTTACTCTTTGAATGCATCCAGGTAGTAATAACTTTCCAGTTTGTCTCAATTAAATTCTCTTGAGTTATAGGAAATGAAGCTGTAATTACTTTCTGAGACAGCTTAGTGGAAATATATCATGTCTTGTTGGAATTTATTGAAGGACAACAGTTTTTGTTAGTGCTGTCTCTGTAGCTTCTTACACTGTTAATGTTTTACTTGCCTTTAACATTAGAAAAACTTCTAGATAGTATTGCCGATTATGACTGTCACAGTCAGCCTAAAAGATGGCCAATTTTGGTCATGGCAGTATGAGGTAATTCATCAGAAACTGCAAAATGCAGTGTAGGAAGCAAGGAATTTTGAAGTGTATCCAAGAGAATAAACATCAATTTAATGTTAATCTCAGAAGTGGCAGCAGGTGTTGAATGAAAACTTTTGCTCTTGGGCTTATTTCTTTCCTAATGTATAGGCCTTGTGTCACCTTATCTGGACTGCTGTTTCAGTCCAGATACAAGTATTCCTATCAAGAGTAAGGCAAGCAAACAGTGCAATTTTTTAATCTTTTTTTTTTGTTGTTGTTTGGTTTATAAGGAAGCTTTGATTTGCGTGCCAAGGTAGGCTCAATCTTTTTCTCATGTGTGCTGACATGTGTGCCAAAAGACAGCCCTCTAGTAGAGCAAAGTAGGAAAGTCAAGTATGCAGAAATTTGAAAGAGTCAGAACTAGATTTACTTCTTTGTGATTGATCACATTCTGTATATGCATTCTGTATATGCATTCTGTATATGCATTCTGTATATGCATTCTGTATATGCATTCTGTATATGCATTCTGTATATGCATTCTGTATATGCATTCTGTATATGCATTCTGTATATGCATTCTGTATATGCATTCTGTATATGCATTCTGTATATGCATTCTGTATATGCATTCTGTATATGCATTCTGTATATGCATTCTGTATATGCATTCTGTATATGCATTCTGTATATGCATTCTGTATATGCATTCTGTATATGTTTTCCCTTGTCTCTTCTGCTTTATGTTCCCTGACCAAATCTACAAATCTTCCCAACCTGTCTGTAAGCTTTTGATGCTGTTCTTCATTCAGTCAGTAGCCTTCGCTATGTTTTCTGGAAGTTGTAGTAGGGATGATAGTTCAGAAGTTAGGAGTATTTTCTTTAAGTCTAGATGCTTGTGTTTGGTATGAGCACAGTCTACAGCAGTTGCAGAGCAGGTCCTCTTCAGAACAGATAAAAACTTTGTGGAGAAAATGAGATTTACTAGGTTTTTTTATAAAAGTAGCTAGAGCCTCTGTTGAAGCTGTGTAATCTACTTTTTTCACCAAAGGCTTGTAAATTAGCCCTGTATGTATGGAGACAGTTGTAGAGAAGGTGGAGAATGTGCCCGAGATTCATTTGTCAAGTTCTAAGATGGCTGTGCCTATGGGAGGGAAATCAAGAATTGCCTTTCACTTGGTTAATCAAAGAAATGATAGTTTTCTCAAGCCTTGTCAGAAATGACTGAAGCATTTTACCTTTTAAAAACAAATGAACAAACCCCTTAGCCCAAGGCACACACCTAACATATTTTTTGCATGACTAACCTGTGCTTAAAGCAGGACAAAATTACAATGGGCTTGTACTGAAGAATATTAGAAAACTCTCTAATAGGTGGTATGAGCTTCCTATGCAGTCATTCAATTCACATGCATCTCTAAGCAATCTTACAAATGCTGTTCAGGGTAAATATAGTTGGGTCACTGTGGTGGTCTCCTGATGTGACTCACCCTGATGGTGTTTGATGCCTGACTTGCTTTCAGGATCTGATCTTTGTGACACACTATACCTTGGGAAGGTCCCTGTGGGGAAGCATGGCTTCTCCAGGTGACATCTGCTGTTGTGAATTCTCTTCTTCCTTCCTCTCCATCTGTGTTTGTTTGTGGTGCGTTGTATCTTTATAAACACCTCTGGGGGCTAAATTTCAAACCGACAATCTAAGATGAGGAGTATGGTCTGCAGTGAGGGAGTCAGAACAGATCATTGTGCTGATTTTATTTCTTGGCAATGACAAAAATGGTGTTTTTGTCTTTCCTCCTGTTAATATTGATGATGTATTGCTTTTTCTTTCAGTAGAAGTGAGTGGTAAAGTTCAGGTATCTCTGTAAATTGTGGCATGTTCTTGGGTTTGTAGCTAGAAGGTTGAGTTGGAAACTGTGTTCATATAGTCTGTTTCTTGGGGAGACTTCACAATGCAAGGTAACTGCATTAAATTTTAGGAATTTAAGAAAATGAAGCTTGCATGCAAAGGTGTATGTATTAAAATAAACTTTTGAACAAAAGGCTAATGCTCAAAAGTGATCTCTACAGAGGACGTGTATATCCAACTTTAGGTACTGTGCTTGACTTAGATTTAAAACAATGACTTTGCATTTTGGAAAAAAGTGTTTGACTTGTCTCACACTGAACATTCCTCCAAATTCCTCCTGATTCCTCCAAATCTCACCAACCTATCAAAAAGCCCCTTAATGAGTAGTGAAAATGAGAGACATAGAAAATGTAGGCTTTAAAATTCTGTAGAAAAAGATTTTTAGTTGTTGGTGTTATGGATTTAAAATCAAATCATTGCTCTCTTTTCTTAGTACCCTGCAGAAATAAGAAAATATGACTATGATCCCAATTTTGCAATCAGAGGACTTCATTACGATGTGCACCGGGTATGTAAAAATAATTTTGACAAGTTATCTAGTGCTGAGAACCTAACCAGAGAAAATAAATAGGGCTTTTAAGTCTTCCAACTTTCCACTCTGCATTGACATGCAAGGATTTTGTTTCATATTTTTCTCTTAAGTAGAAAACGTTTTGGGTGCTTTTTTTGGTGGCAGAAGACAGGTCACTGGACAATGTTTCCTTGGTGATTTTGCAAGCCCTGGGTAAAAGCCATTGATGAAAGTATTTTGGAAGCTATAAAGGAAGTTGAAGCAAATGTGCTCAGGTGTTACTGAGACAGGTTATAGATAAAATTGCTTTGATTTTTATAATTTCATGGCGAACAGTTGATGTGATTAAAAACTGATTTTTGTTTTTCTTCCCTGCAAGGCGTTATTAATGAAGATTGATGCTTTTCATTATATTCAGCTGGGAACAGTTTATAGGTGAGTAAATTTACTTCCTATTTATAATAAAGATGTATCTGTTCATTTTTATGAATCCCTTAGTTGCATTTATTAATGTACATCTTAGATTCGCATTGGGAACAGTGCCCTGAGAAGCACAGACATGAATTAACAGCATTAGTAGTAAGGGGGTTTCTCTGCACCTTGGGCTACACACAGATATATGCACAAGGTTACTGGCTGATACAGTACAGCTGACGCCCCAGTTCAAAGCTGGGGAAGTTGGCAAGCTGGTTGGTCACATAGTGCTGACTCACTTTGTTTCCGGCTGTTAAATTGTGCTGAAAGACATCTAAAAATATGCTGATGACTTCTCTGCTGTTGCTTTCTATGTAAATAATGGTCACAGACTGGCTGTTAGCATGATTTTGATGTGGTTGTATAGATACTTGAGAGGTCTTTTCTGTGTTTGCACAGAGCTTTTAAGTTTGGACACATCAACCGCATCATACTTGCAGAATGGAGCACAACTGCTTTGTGTTCGCACAGCCTGATATTTTTGAGTTTACTGAACTAAGTTAAATAGGAAATCTCTGTGCTGTGCTTTGTTACATAATACAGACATACTGTATGTGACCTTGACAGAAGAGTTTTTAGTATGGCTCAGTTTTCTGTAATGAAGCAGTACATGTTTGACTGATGTGAATGCTACACTTGGTACCAGATTTTCAAATGAACAAGAAGCCTAAGCATCTTTCTTGATATCGTTGCACAGAAAGTTTTCTTCTAGGGCCAAAAGATAATGCAACCTCACAGTGATTTACTGTCGGGGCTGTATATGGTAATATGAAATTATGATAACATGCTCATTACCTCTTTTCATCTGCTAGTGAGGCAGGTAGATGATTCAGCCATAGTCATTGATCTGTTCCTCATGTGTTAGTCTGAGATGTGCTTTGGGAGTGAGGAGAGGAAGGTAAGGAAAATGAAAAAGATGTCATGGTCCAGCATTAGGCTCATATTGTCAACATAGTAGCTACCTAGGGCTGCCAAAAGAATGTGTTCTGTATGTATCATCAGAGTCTGAGTGAAACTTTATAACGTTGGTATATGCTGGTGTAGAGTAATTACTGTATGTTTCAACTGACAGAACCTGTTCCTGTGGTTTTCAAAGGAATGATTTATTCAGGCCTAGGAGGGAACCAGAGAACTCAGTGTGAAGGTCACTGATTGTAAGATTCATTTAAAAAGGCTGTCACATTATTGCATTTTTCACTGTGAACAATGCTAGTTTGCTAGGTTAAAGACTAGGTGAAGTAATCAGAGCTACATTTATCTGTAGAGGTATGTAGCAGAAATATTAAGACTGTAATGAATGTAAATGTGTATGTATGTATGTTTGGTGGAGGGGCTTCCAGGGTGGTTGCCACCTTTCTTCTCTCTCCTTGTGAGGGAATTAAATTTGGGAAGTGATGGAATCGCCATCCCTGGAAGTGTTCAGAAACAATGTAGATGAGACCCTTAGTGACATGGCTTAGTGGTGTCTTGGCAGTTATCATTAAATGTGGAGTGACTGCCCAGGGGTAATGGTTGGTCTTCATGATCTTAAAGGTCTTTTCCAACCTAGTTGATTCTAGGAGAGTAACAGAACTGTTGATAGAAGAGACAGAAGGATGGTATATGTTGATGGTGCCTGGATCTATCGGTCATCAAGTTCTCATGACATTAACATGCTGCTTCTCCAACCACCTGTATGGAGGTGGGGGGAGAAAAAAAAGGGCTGAAGGCTTTGAGAGATGTTGTTGGGAAGGATATTGGTATGACTGGAACCATAATGACCTAGAGGAGAAGATGAGTGGGTGGTGAGTTCTTCAGGAGTCTTACCTTATGACTCAGAGTGGGACAGAATGAAGTAGTAGATGATCACAGTTGTTGTCAGCTCCTAGTACAGAATGCACATCCAAAGCCAGAACATGATGACCAGTCAAGAAAGGTGTTGAGATTTGTTGAGGAGCTGGTGTCCCTTGTTCTCCGTATCACCCAAAGTAATTCTGGATGGACTGCTAAGCCGCACATCATGGTTACCTGTGAGTGTGTGTAGGGGCAAGTATGAAAGCTACACCTCACTCAATGTTTGCTTTTGTTTAAAATAATCTTACCTTTCTCTTCTATGCCAACATGGAGCTTTGCTGTCAGTTGCTGTATATCTGTAGTTCTTAGTTTTAACTGTGTGTTCTGTAAGTGCATAGGTCACTTGTATAGCAGAAGGTAGTAGGACTTGCCCAAGCACACAGCTTCATTTGTACTGAGAGGTGTAAGCAGTTCTGGTATCCCTCTGACAATGCACATCTCCAGGAGCACTAGTGGGAGTGCTGCTGTAGGTGAACAGCTTCTAGTACATGTGCTGATGCTGTCAGTTGAACTTTGTAGTTGTACAGATGAAGTCTGCTGACTGTGAACAGGCTGTGATTGTGAACAATTCTTCAAGTAGTCTTAAATTTTGGGAAACTGAACTGTTCATACACTTCAGAAGAAAGTCTTATTTTTTTAAAGGTTGTGTATGTTTTTCTTTCCCTTGAGTCTTCCAAGGTCATGCTGCAGAGTAATCTGGTTTAAACATTATCAGTGCTGTATGAAACAATGGCAGAGTGAGGAATTACTGTGTTAAGAAGCTGGAAGCTTTAGCTAGTACTTACAAACCCTTAAGGCATAGTTTCAATGGAGACTAATTAGCTCTTTTCCTGTAAGAAAGTAAAAAGGACTTAAAATTGGAATGCATTCTATGTGTGTCAGCCTCTTAAGAAGTTACTTGCTCTGTAAGGAAAGATGCTGTTTTAACATACAGACTAAAGTGTTCCTATGACATTATTAGTATTTTAATAAGCTCCAGATCTGTTAAGCTGTCAGACTTTCATTCGGTAATTACTTCAAGGTTCTAATCTGACTTTTAAACTAAACTAAGTGTTGTTTTCCAGAGGCCTCAGTGTCGTCCCGGATGAAGAAGTCATTGCAATGTATGATGGTTCCCATGTCCCTTTAGAACAAATGAGTGACTTTTATGGAAAGGTAAAACCACAAAATGCTCTTTAAAAGTTATTTTATTTTGGGAGGGGAGGGATAGTGGTGATTGCCTTTTGTTCTTGTTCTTACTAGCAGTTATATTTTCTCAATACATGATTGACTTACAGTGCTAGATGTGAAGTTTGCCCTCTAAAATGGCGAATGAATTTTCTTTTTTCCCCTTGCTGTAGTTTCTTCTTTCACTGTTCCCTTGCCCAGTCATACAGACAGTGAAGTGGAACATAACAAAATCAAGTGACTTTGCGCCGCAAATCTGATAAAGGCTGGGAAATGAACCATATCTGGTACCTTACCCTGGTTATGCACTTCTTCCCAGTGGTCAAGGACTTAGTTGGTGTAGCAGCAAGTAAATAAATGTGTGGAGGCATCCCTTGCATACAAGCTGGCAGAGTTGACCTTAAGAGGATTTCACTAAAGATGAATGATAAAGCTTTTAAGTTTTAGGATTTGGCTCTGTGGGGAAAGTTGAACATTTTGCTGTTAGGTTCCTTTCCCAAATGAAGAATGGTGCTGTCTTTTCAGTAAAAACCAAGTTTATTTTATGCCTTTTACTTATGGATGTTAATTCCATGCTGACACAAAAGGCTCGTTGTGCCATGGAGTGTTTTGTTCTTGCACTTGTTCTTATTTTAAGGAGCTGAACTTAGAATTCCCAAATCTGGTCTCTGCAGCAGTTCTGAATATTGCCTTGGCATTCCTTATGGAGTGTCTTGGTCTCTGCAGGTCTATGCTTTCTTTGATAGTGACAGGACAAGAGGCCATGGGCACAAACTGAAACACAGGAGGTTTCCTCTGAACATCAGGAACCACTTCCTTTACTGTGAGAGTGACTGAGTGCTGGCATAGGTTGCCCAGGAAGGTTGTGGTGTCTCCATCCCTAGAGATTCAGAAGCCGTCTGGACAAGATCCTCAGCAATTGGCTCTAGGTGGTCCTGTTTGAGAAGGGAGGTTGAACAAGATAGCCTCCAGAGGTTTCTTGCAACCTCAGCCGTTATGTTTCTGTTATCTTGACCAGTGTGCTGTCTTGGGCAGGTTGCTTTACCTGTCCTCTTCTTGAGAAGTATTTAGTTGTATTTGCTCTTGTATGATATTCTCTGTTTTTATGAGACAGCTATACTCACAGCTTTTGCAGACTAGAAATGTTTTCTTTTGTTGCCTCATTATTGTAGATTCTTACAAGTTTTTATCATCTCTTTTCAAGGATGTAAATTGTTTTGTAGTCCTAATCAGTATTCCCCTCATTAAAAAGAAAAATAGAAGATAACGAAACCTCCACCCCATCACAGTACCCAGTGCATCTTATTTTTAGAAATGCAGACTTGCAGTGAAGGTCTCAAAGTCCTTCTCTTGACTTTTAGCTAAGGATTGTCTTTTATATGTTTATGAATTAAAATATTGCTCTTAAGAGTAATGCATCATGATTAATGCTTAAAATAAAGCCAACACTTTTGTTGCAGTTATTTTATATAAAAAAAGTCTGTTAGTTCAAAAAGCATCTAAAGTAATGAGAACAGTTATGGCAAAAGCTGAGTATCTGCAACTAAGCTCAAGTGGTTCTACTGAATGAATGGAAGTGTTCTGAGACACACCTGTGTTTTCTTCTGTTTTCTTCCCACCCGTATAGAGCTCACAAGGAAATACAATGAAGCAATTCATGGATATATTTTCCCTGCCAGAAATGACACTCCTTTCTTGTGTGAATGAATACTTTCTGAAAAACAACATAGACTATGAGCCCGTTCATCTGTACAAAGATGTCAAGGTACTAGCTTTGAAGATTTAGGTAAAGCTCTGCATTTGTGCATCTTCTCCCTGAGCTCTTCAGGAAGCTTCAAAGTGTTGTGTCTGCCCCAGTGAAATACCTCAACTTTATGTGTTGTGTAGAGTAATTATTGCTATGCAACCGTGAAAACATAAGTGAAATGTTTCTTTTCCAAGGTCTACCTTCAGAATAATTTGAAATTTGTTTTAATTCCGATGTTGCTCTTTTTATAGGTTTGAGGGGTGAATGGAGGAAAGTGAAGAAGCTTTTGTATGTCAATAAAGCTTCTTTTGATTGTTATTAAATGCATACTTTTCTCACTAGGAGGAGTTGTAAGAGGCTACGGGGAATTCCAGTTCAGAGCTTTCAGTTCAGCTTCTGTATCTTCACTAGTATACCATCATTTGCTGTCTTTTTCTTTTGGCGTATCTATTTTGTGTGTTTTCCTCCTCCAAAAAAAATGTAGTAAGAATGACTAAAGTAATTTGACCGCCTTGATTTCTCAGGATATATCCCACAGAGGAGATAATTTTGTGTCGTAGCTGTTTAAGAACAGGAGGTTATGCCCAAGTTGATGGTATTTGCCTACACAGGGTTTCCATACAGGAAACTTTTGACCTCCAGGGTAATTTTCCCTTCTGGCTATGGTTACATAGAGTCAGAAGGCTATTTCTTGTGGTTTCTGCTGAACTGTTGGTAGAAACTTCTGTACTGCTCAGCATTACCAACATTTTGTAAGCCCTATAGCGGCATTTTTTTTAGGATTTTTAGGACATGCCCCATAAGTACCAAAATGGCAGCATCACTGTCCTAAACAAAGCTGGTATGGAGCTGATTCAGGAGAGCTGCCAAATGAGTACTTTGCTTAAGCATTTAGCTTCTTTCATCTGTTCATAAATTTATTTTTCAAATAACCAGGGCATTTGTGAGTGATCATAATCTAAAATCTGACCTAAAGCTTTTGGGTTTTTTGCAAGAGGAAAGGAATGTGTTCTGCTCCAAAGGTCATTGGAAATCTGTGACGACTCTGCTTCTGCAAAGGGCTTTCACCCCACTTCACCCTTGTGAGCACCCTTTCATAGTTGTTGTGTAAAACAGCCCCTGTACAATACAGTTTCATACTTTCCAAAATTGCGAGGTTAGTTTCTTGGAGGATAGGCTTACTCTTTGTCTGGTGGTGACGTATATATCATGAAAATCACGTGGCATTTCTGTGAAGTTGAAAGTGTAATTCAGAGAAATCAGTTGTTTTACAAACAAATTACTACTGCTATGCAGTGAGCACTGGATTTTATACTTGAAAAGGTTTTTCAGTTCTGTGGTGCTCTGTTGCTTTTCCTGACAGGATTCAATCAGGGATGTCCACATCAAAGGAATAATGTACAGAGCAATTGAAGCAGATATTGGTAAGTACTAGCGAGATCATCTATCAAGCCTTTTTTCACTGGTAGTAAAATCGTATTTCTGGCTTCCTTATTTAAGATTACAAGTTCTAAATTTTAAAGCTTGAAAGAGTTATTTGGCTTGTTTAAAGTGCCTTTGTTAAGTGTAACCTCATCATTCTGAAACTTTGGTTGAATGCAGAGAAAATTCGTGTGGAAAAACTTTTTCAGTTAATACTGTATTTTCCTCAATCCTCTCAGAGAAATACATCTGCTATGCTGAACAAACTCGTGCAGTGTTAGCAAAGCTGGCTGATCATGGCAAGAAGATGTTTCTCATCACAAACAGTCCCAGCAGCTTTGTGTAAGTGAACAGTTGTTTGCTGTATACATTCCTAAGGGCTGGGGAGGATGAGGTTCTTGATTGTAATTCATTATACTGCACAGATAATTGCACTTCTGTTATGCTTCACTGTTAATATCCCTTTGTACTTTTTAGGGACAAAGGCATGAAGTTCATAGTTGGCAAGGATTGGAGGGATCTCTTTGATGTGGTCATTGTACAAGCTGATAAGCCGAACTTTTTCAATGATAAACGAAGGTTAGTATTTAGTCAGTAAAAATTATTCAAGTTGTTTATTCCATATGAGGCTATGGAGCATGTTACAAAATATTTCAATTTGGATATCAATGTAAAATGAAATCATACTTGGTGAAGTCCTATGTAAGGTCATTACAGAATGCAGTAACACCTAATTCTGAAGTCCAAATATTTGCCTGAGAAAGTTCCAGCAGGTGTTACAGGCCTTCTGGACTGAGTTAGGGTCACAGAAGCAGTTTCTAGCATCTTAGCTTGTAAGTTGGTGAAGCATGTTCCTTTCTTAATAAACCTGAGAATTTTTGGTGCCTTTCAGAATTGACCCTTATCTGGAAATGTCTTTCATTGCTTCTGGGTTTTTTTTAGTCACACATAATATTTAAAGGGCAGAGTAGCTGACAGGCTGGAGTATTTGGACTAGTTGCTTAACTAGCTAAACACATTTGTAATGCATATGCACTACTCTTACACTTGAAAAAGACCCATTCCTGTATTTGTACTTGTGATTTGAGAGCAAGACAGAGGGAGGTGGAATTTTCTGCCCCCCCCCCCTTTATTTTTCTTCCTTTTTTTGTTTTTTCCCATTTTTTTTTCTTTTTTTTTTTTCCTTTTCCTTTGATTTTAAAGGGAGCTTTGCTGTACATCTTGCCTCCAGTCCTCTTTCCCCTTCTTTAGTTTTTTGGTTGTCCAGAATGAGGCACTGGGCAAAATTTTTACACATCTTCACTTTTTTGGTGTTATCTCCTTAATGGCAGATAATTCACACTGTTTATTCTCATCTGTCTGGGACACCTGCCTTAGTTTTCAACAGCTGTTCTCAAACTCCATTATAAAAGTCATAGGTAGACTGGGTAGATACACTGCATTTCACTGGCTAAAGTGGAAGTGTCGCAGCTTTGCTTTTTCTCTCTGTTACAAAATGGTTAGATGCTAAAGAGCATATTTTCCTTTTGAAACATCAATATTTTTTATTTAAAAATTTTAATCCCCTTTAAAAAGTGGCAGAATTTCTACAGCAATATAATGATTGCATATAATTCTATTCTAGACCATTTAGAAAGGTGAATGAAAGGGGAGTATTGCTCTGGGACAGAATTCACAAGCTGCAGAAAGGTCAGATTTACAAACAGGTATGCTTTCAATAAACTTTTTTTCAATTCAAATTTAATACCTATTTTCTAGAATCCCAAGCTTCTTTAGCTAAAAATGCGTCTGAAAAGTAGATAAGCTTTTTAACAGAGTTATTTTAATAATTGAAGTACGAATTTATCATTGGTATTGTATATCTGCAGTTGCCTTGCCTCTTGAAGTATTACTGAAACTGCTTGTAAAATTTGGAATTCATACTAGATAAAGTGAGGATAAGATTCTTGATATGAAAATATATTTAGGGGTGTACTAAATTCTTTTTTTGGCTTATGAAGGTGCAAGTGGCATGCTGCTGCAATGTTCGTGTCATTGTTTCTGCAGGGTAACTTGTATGAATTTCTGAAGCTTACTGGCTGGAGGGGCTCTAAAGTTCTCTACTTTGGTGATCACATTTACAGTGACTTGGCAGTAAGTAGTTTACTTTCACAAAATAGGATAAAAGACAAGTTTTTTTTTGTTAGTTTTCCCCTCTTCCTCCCAGTTATTCAGTATAACACACTTTAATTTGAGATTTCTAAATACACCAAGATTTGTGTTTGTAGTTAAGCCATATTGCTTTTCTTGCAGCGAAGAAAATTGGTGCTGACCATATTTTCCACCTGACTTGCAGCATTTAACTTATTTCCAAACTGTGCTTAGGAATGTGTGAGTTTGTATTCCTGATCCAGATACTGATTGTGTCAGATGTAACGGAGAGTAAACACAGATATCCAAACGTACAGGCTATGGCTGATTTGGATGACATTTACTACCAAGTGTAATATGAGCTGAATGAACTTCTGTTTTCAATGCAGGAGGCAATCTTCCTGTCACAATCATAAGCTTTCGTCCTGGGATCTTCTTGTGGTTTGTAGCCCCACTATGCAGGCATTTTCTTACTACCTACTGAGCAAGTATATTGTTAACTGTTACCTTAGAATAAGCAACCACCGCTTAACGCTTTTGTAGTTGATGGTATATGAATGCCTGGATGTGACTTAGCACTGCCAAGCTGCAGTAACAAGTTTCAACAGCAGCAGACGTTAACATTTTTGTTCCAGTCTGCTTTTAGAAAGAGTAGTAGTTTTAGGTGCTTCAGAAGGCTGTGAGCCAAACAAAGGAGGGTGCAGCTCTGTCCTTGTCTGGTATAATGGAGGAAAGAGCACAGGTGGCAGCTGCCTTGTCCTATATTTGTCAGGTGGAGCTTGAATAACTGATAGGTCCTGATAGGACCCTTCTGTCAGATGAATATTTCTGTAAATACCGCAAACCCAACACATGATTTCCTCCAGATGATTCGGACAGCAGTAGAGGTTTCATCTACAAGAACAAGGAATTTCCTACTGTTTATTCTAAACCTAATGAATTTGTGTTTGTTCACAGGTGCTCATATGTTTTCTGCCTCTCTCTTTAAAACTGTGGCTTTTGAAGCTTACTCTGAAATTAAGTTCTGTTTTCTATTGGCACAGTTAAGTCCCACTGTTTAATATTTCTGCTTATAGATAAGAAGCAATTAAATTAGTGCCCCTTTGGGATAAACAATGGTCAAATTCTTTTTCTTTTTTTAAAATATTTTTACTATGTATTTCTTATTAAGACTAATACTTGTATTTTGTAATTCTTGGTAAATAGGATTTGACCCTGAAGCATGGCTGGCGCACTGGTGCGATTATCCCAGAGTTACGATCAGAGATTAAGATCATGAACACAGAGAAGTACATTCAAACCATGACCTGGCTTCAAACCTTGACAGGATTACTGGAACACATGCAGGTTTGTTCTCTGTGTGTATAATCGGCTCTGTGTAGCAGAAGGGATACAGCCAAGTTTCTAAACGCTAGACATTGACGTTGCAAATGCTTTCTGTCTCATTAAAGTTCACCAGTTTGACTGTAGATAAATAAATGCAATTATTTGTGTGGCTAGTTTAATAAAAATTTTGTCAAAATCTTGTCTCCTTCCTACACTGTTCAGCCTCGATTTATTCCTGCTTTCATTGTTTAAAATGCATGCGGATAACTTCTGTATACTGATCTCTGAAGCATTGCTCTTGTTCTGTTAGCTGATAATGGTTTAGTAACGGAAAGCCTCATTTATGAGGGCATCCTTAGTTACTTGTTACCCATACTTTACATTCCAGGTTCACCGTGATCCTGATTCGCAAATGATTTTAGAAGAATGGAAGAAGGAAAGAAAGGAAATGAGGTAAGATGCTAGAGATGAAGAATTTGTAATATGCTTCATGGTAGCCAGGTGTTCTATGTGATGTCCTCCAAATGTCTCCTCATAATTTTTCTCCATCACTTATTTTATATTATTTGGTAGTTATAGACCTTCTAAAATAATCTGTGTAAAACAATATTCTGCCTGTCTCTTCTGCAGCTCTTCTCCCTTCTGACCCTTTGTACATACAAACCACTTTTTCATGTTCCCCTTCTTTAGAACAGGCATTAGTTTTTTGAATGAAAGGGTAACATCATATCAAATACTTTTCTTTCTCCTGTCCTGTGTTAATCTGCCCCTGTTGCTACTGATTACTCAGTTTTACTTCTGCATGATATAAGTCTTGATGTAGAAATGCATATTTGTGTCACTTCAGGTTTTTTTTTTAGATAATTTCTTCAGATTACATACAATACATATTAAAGTATGCAGAAACTGGGCTCTGCACTAGGTTGGATATAGCAGTGGACTCATCACAAACATAGGTAATAGGGCTAAAACTCCAAAAAGTCTACTGTTGTGAAGGAGTAATCGCTAAATGCTGAGTGTGGGAAGTGAATAGCTGGCAAGGCCAGCGGCCGTACTACCAGCAGCCTTCTCCAGAAATGTGAAAGTAAATGAAATGGGAATTACACTTGGCAGTGACTAATAACAGAAGTTAATTCCAAGATGTGCTTAAGCTTTTTGTGTACATTAAGCCAAATCTTTGCAATTTTTTTTTCTTTTTTAAAGTCTTATCTTTGGGACAAATGGATGCCATTAGGATTTAGATGAAGGCAAAAGTTGTCTTTCATTATCTCTGGGATAAAGATAGCTCGAGACACCGTGTTTCTGAAGTCAGAAGCAACTTATCACTGGTTTTAGTGGGCAAAGTGTGAAGCTCTTCTGTTCACTATTGTGATTGCTAGATCTAGGCTACATATATGCAAGAGGTGCAAAAATGACGTTGCATTTAAGTGTGTTGGAGTGTAATGGCAAGACAATAATGCAGAGAACAGATTATAGGAACTGCTTGTTTCAGGTTCTGGGTACTAGCTGGTAAGGAGATGTGTGCAGGTATCTTCATTCTTTTTGGGTGTTGTTTTTTTTTTTTTTTTTTTGTGACAGGGAGCTGAACAGGAATTTCTTCAATGCACAGTTTGGAAGCTTATTCAGAACTGATGAGAATCCAACTTATTTCCTAAGACGTCTCTCTAGATTTGCAGATATCTACATGGCATCGCTGAGTTGTCTCTTGAACTATGAGCCCGATTACACGTTTTATCCAAGAAGGACTCCACTGCAGCATGAACTTCCTGGCTGGTCAGACCAGCTGTACACTGGTGCATTCAGAATACCTTTCCTACCGGAGACAGTTCAGATCAAATAAGCATTCAGCAGCTTGTTTTTAAATTAAAATGGGCAAATACATACAAATTTTTTTGAATGTACATGTATTTTATTTAAGTCACTTAAATGCGTTATCTTGATCTGGAGGTAATTCATGCTTGTTCTCATAAGTGTAATACCTGTTTTCTCCGCTTTTGCTTGGAGATCTATAAACTCATCTTACGTACAGAAGAAACGATGGACTGCCAAAACTGTAGTGGGCTGGGAGGCAGGGCACATTTGAGGGGAAGGACTGGTAGTGACCTGGGGTGGTTGATTTTGTTTGTTCATTGGAAATTTTGATCTGAAGCCTTGTGGTTTACAAACAAATACCTGTACTCTGTTCTGGCCCTATTCAGCCCTCCAGCTGCAGCCTATAATGGATCTCGGCATTGAAAAGCTTAAATGCAGTATTAGTAATTCAGTGCTACACAGTTAATAGCCAGTTTATGGTGAGGCTGAGGAGGGATGATGTATGCATTTTAACTTCCCTTGCTGCCATAGCTAGAGCCTTACCTGTAACTGAACTAACCACTGTGGTGTTGGTGTGGCTCTGCTGCATTGCAGTGGTTACATTACTCACGGCTCAGGCTGAGGGGCTTTTTCTCCTGTCTGTGCAGTTTCTGTTCTTGTAATGGCTGTGGTTGGCTGTAGGTGGACCTCAGCCTAAAACTGAAAGTGACAGTAACTTGGGCTGTTTCAGCTTCCTTTTGTTAACTTTTCTTTCCTTTTGTTAAATTTTATTTTTTTTTTTAAATTTGAAAAGACTATAAATATTCACTCTCTAATACTAAAGCCATTTCAAGAGGTCTGGCGTTTTGCATTTCATAATGGAGACCTCTGTCAGGCTTAAGATTGAACTTAAATGCTGCTTTTTAAAATTTTAAGTGTCTTACAGCGGTATGCAATGTGGTTTTGCTGTTCCCTAGGAGAGAATGTATTTCATATAGCCTTCATTAATGGACTTTTACAGTCAAAAGTAAGCACGCACAATGAGTAAAAAGACAAAATAAGAAATGAGAGAATGAAACCCAGAGCTTTCTGATGCCCTTTTTTTAGCTCAAACCCTGAAAGCTGAATTGGGGGTGGTGGACAGTTTGCATTGAGCAAAATAATTTTGACGGTGCAGTTTTTATTGAGTTACTGAAATTGCAGGTAATGTGTGAGCACAAACTCTGGGTACAATATATGTTCCAAAGATTTGAGCTGAAAAATGTCTATTTTGCACAAGGAAAACGTCTGTTGATGTATTTCCTCAAACAGGCACTTTACGGAACTGCTACCTAGTCGTTTTTAAATGAGGATGCTTTCCTTTCTCTGCATCCAGAGGATCTTTTGTTCTTTAACTGGTGCTTCCCACCCCAGCCATTTTAGAAGGCAGAATATGATTAATATTTTTTTCAAACTGTAGGTACTAAAGGCTCTGTTTTTAAAAACATAAAATATATAGCATTTGGTATTCTTCACTTCATTTTGGGATATCATTTGCTTCCTACCATGATTGTCAGGTAGAGAAACTTTTGGTGACCAAAAGTTTTCTTGTTTGTTTTATTTTCTTTTTAACCTCTCTGTATCATGTGTGGAATTTCTTGTGCAGTACCTCCCATATTTTTGAAAGCATATTTGCAAAGTAATGAATGTATTCTAATCTAGCCTGCACAACTTCATATGTAGTTTTCCTGTATTCTTGAAATCAGTCTGAAGTCCTCAGAGGTTGTTACAGATTTTATGTTCCTGGTTTTCTTGTGTTCCTGCTTCAGACTTGATGTGCAGCACCCCTGAAGTGTGTGTATTTGAACAGGTGAATATATTCAAAATGAGTAAGTTCATCTGACAGTCCTACTGTTCTGCTGGAAGAAAAAGGTAAAGTTTTTCAGGAAGTTAGTTTGGCTTTATTGGGCCACTTGTTGGTGGGGCTGTGCAAGAAATATTCAGCATAACTTGATAAAGAAATGTGGGGCTGGAAACACCCCTGATTTGCCTTCAGTTCTTTATCCTGATGCTCAGCTAGAACTGAACTTGGTGTTACGTGTGTGTAGCTCCTCTCAGGCTCCAGAGATTTCAATGCACTGTTTAAAAAACCCCCAATCACAACCCCAAACCACTGTACATTCTCCATCTTACTACCAGCAAATAATAATCTTCTGTTACTCGGTTCTGCATTACTGCATTTGATAATGTTTTGTTGGTTATAGCTCTGTGATTATTCTTTTAAAGCTGGCTAGGAGTCAGTTTGCCTGATTTTTCTGTGTTAAGCAGGAACAGTTTAATTGGGTTGGATGAGGTTATCCACGTAACACATGGCAGGGGGGTTGGAACTAGACGTTCTTAAGGTCCTTTCCAAACCTAATTATTCTGTGATTCTATAAGATGATTTTCTCCTCTTCTTCCTTTCTCTTAGCTTACAAATCAACCTTCTGTACAAAGCTATATTACAACAGCCAGCTGAAGTAAAATCTTGTTTATATTGCATGACTTCTTGAAATAAACAACACTGCATGAAAAGAAAAAAGATTGTGGGAGAGTTACGTTCCTTTAAAGCAACCCAACTATAGATAATTTAAGTGAGAATTTTAAAATCTATTATTTATTTTTCAGTACTAGAATGCTCTTTCACTTTTGAAAATGTCTTTCATTTTTGTAATGATTTCACTTTGTCACTTTCTGCATTACTTATTTTAATCTTGTTATGTTACTGACTTCAAAGAGGTTTTTGAACATGTTTATCTTTGTTTTGGGGGAATAGTTCATTTGAACACCAAAGCAAGAAGAAGTTTTCATTCTAGTCTTTCAAAAACATAGAGGAGAATAATCTGTCAGTCAAAGAAGAGTTTAATGAACTGTGGAACTTTTTTTTTTTGTGATAAAAATATTTAATGATTATTACAAAAATAAATGCTTGGACTTTATCTTATGATCCTTACGAGCCTTGCCTTAATGTTTTGGGTGACTGGGGAGAAGGAAAGAACATGACAAAACTCTATGGGGAAAACTACCCTAAATATATATATGTGTGTGTGTGTGTGTTTAAGTGTGTTATGTGTTGTGAATTTTTTACTATCTTGCAGGTAAAACCAAGCAGGCATATGTATGGTGGGCAAGGGAAGGACTTGGGAACATCACCTGAGTCTGTCTCTTTCGTCCAGGCATATATACACATTAGATTCCCTTGGCTGTTCTGGATAGCTGTGTCAACAACCCTGGGTTTACCTGAAGACCTTGTTCTAATGGGGCTGCTTTCGGAGGTAACTTATGCTTTCCTGGAGTGACACCTTCCCTTCTGTCCCCCATGCACAGCAGACACCAGGTAGCATATCACAGGGGAATGCTACTGCTGCCAGCAACAGAAACCTTCCTTTTCTTGCTGATCTGTGGCTTCTGTAGTGTTCTCACAATTCGCTATGATATTAATGTTTTGAGGGAAGAAAATGACAGCACATCAAATGAGTTTGATTCACTTCTAATAGTACAGTGAAAGTTGCAGCTATTACTGCTGTGCACAGGTTGAAAGGCAGTGTTAGTGTGCTTGGGAAAAATACAGTTATGTGAGCAAGCAGGTAGCTTCTGCTCCTCTGGGACATAACAGACTTCATGTGGACACAACATGGCAGGGGTATGTTCATCTTCATTGTCCACTTTACACACAAATGGCTCAAGTATAAATTGATTACTACTTGAATGCTCTCACATCACCTGCATTTCTTGCTAAAGCTGCTATGATTACTTTTTATTGCTTTTATAAAGCGAGGTGAGATGTAAACAAAACTCAGTTCAAGTCTGAGGAAGGACAGGAAAACTAGAGGAGGCAAGTGGGGCAGACAGAGTGACTGCATTTCCTGCTGCTGCAAGTCTTACAAGAAAATATACTGGCAAAAAATCCCCTCTGCTTAGAAATACAGGTTTCAGATGTGTTCTGTTTCACACTTGCCAGTTGTAACTGAGCAAAATGAAAGCGTAAAGCTGGAGAACTACCCAATCTAGGATATATGCATATTTAACAGCTCTCTGTGTTTGAGGCCATTTTAAAGTCTGTGAAGAATAAAAGCAGTTAAATAGACTGGTGAAAATCATCTACTTTTCACAGGGAAGCGTCTTCTGGGTGGGTTAGTTGAGACTCAGGTTTTGCATTTAGTACTCCCAGTTGGTGTTGCTCAGACACAGCCAACACTTCTATACTGGTAAAACGTGAGCTCTACAGAATGCATCTTAAACAAAGCTGTGCTCTTTTGGGTTTTAATTTGTAATGAGATTTTATTCCCTGAAACAAGTAGGTGCTGTTTTTCACAGTAAGTGGAAATAGAAATGTATTTTATAACTGACTAATGCCAAATTCAGTCTTTAATTCTGATCATGAGGACCGCTCATCACAAGCTGCTGGTCATCCAAATCCTATAAAACAGAAGGAAAGGAAAATCAGGCTTGAACCTTGTGTTACGAAAGTCACTTTTTTGGCAGGTTTGGTCATACAGATGGCAGACTTTGTACCTGACAGTTTTGCACCAAACAAGTGCTTTTAGTGGGTGCAAAAAGGTTTATTTTGATTTAGACTCTGCATGTACATGAGAGTCCTGCTAAATTAGGCCATTGAAGCTATGCAGATACTGTGGTTTTACTCAGTCTTTTCTTCTCTTGCTTCCCAGCCCCCTTCCCATTGCGTTTCAGATACTTTGGAGTGCTAGCATGGCACTCAGCTGCCCTTGCAGCAAGAAGGGAAGGCTTCTTGCTTCTTTTTAAGTTTCGATAGACACGTCACTACCATCCTGTGTACCATCTGAAGTCCAATTCTCTTTGCAGGTAGACTTGAGATGCAGCTGTAGAACACAGCCTCCTTTTTGCCATAAGTGAGGCTACCCGATTTGTAGCAGTGGTGAGACAGAAAAGCCAGGAAAGTTGTTTTCCCAAGTTAATTTTTCTGTGTTTTCCAACTAGACATTTCCCTTTCATAAAGTCATTTCCTCTTACCATTATTTTAGCTATGTCTCAATCTCAAATCAAAATGAACACTTACTGAGAAAAGGTCATAAGTAGGCTCTGGTGGAGTCGGTGCAGAAGAACTTTCATATGAGGGGTTGGTGATGTTTGAAGGCTGTGACTTGTCCAGTGGTGTTATGTCAGTGTCATCTTTTGACTACACAAAATCACACAAACCTGCTTAAAATCCATCCTTCTCCAGTGCATTAAGTGGGGCACTTAAGCTTTACTACTAACTGGTGCAATGCTGTGAATGAATTGGTTTTACCACTTAAATCAGTGTCTCTGGGGCATGAACTCTGTGCTGGGTTGTAGTATTATCTCGGATCACTTAATACGTGGATCTTTTTTCCTCTTTGTGATTGTTTTTAAGCCTCAGCAAAGACTGGGAGAGGAAGGGTTGCCCTGACATTGTGACATTGTGCCTGGGGTAAAAGGTACTTCAGGGCTTTCATTGCAACTGTATAAAAACGCAAGTGCTTCCTCTGGCTCCTGGCTTTTGTTTCTAGATGATCCACATTGCACGCAGAGGCTGACTAGAATAGGAACAGATGTCTGTGTACCTCTAGGTAGCCTTTCTTTTGGGTTGATTCTTGTGCATATTCTAACATTTGGGTCTTTATGGTCATCCCTCATCTCTGAGTAGCTTGGCTTTTGCTGGCTGGTTTTGCATCATCATGACTGTGTGAGGCTAGCAAAATTAGTTAAGAGAAAGCAAGGACGGGAGCGCATCAATACAAGGATTTGCACTTTTCAGTCCTGCAGTTGTTTAAACTTGCTTGCCTTTTGCATCTGGCCTTTTTCCTATCAAATGTTTCAATCTCCAGAGCAGCAAAATAATTAGCAATGCCATAGAGGAGGGGAAAGAGAAGAGGTATCCTTTTCAGTGGCTGTAATTCCCTGCTTCCCAAAGAGTGGGCTTTCTGGAAAGGCAAAGGCTTTTGTGCTCATGCTGTGTAGTTAAATCAGCTTTTGCCCAGTCCTTGGTGTTGGAAGTGTCTGTGAGAGCAGGAGCCCGTTGAGCACTCTGGAAGGGAGAGGTCTGAGGGAGCAGTAGGCAAATGTAAGCACATGCCTAGGATGAGCCTTCCCCACTTTCTCTGGGTCTTGGTCTGAACAGTTCAAGTGGGAAGTGATCGGGAATGTTTCTGGCTTAATAAAATGCAAAGAGAAACTGGAGGCTGAGTATGGGAGTTGTGGTTGGTCATGGGAAGTGCTTCCCCTTGCTTCGCATTCTGGTCTGCAACTTACCTTGAAGTGCTGGAAGCCTGTGTTTCTCTTCCTGAACCTAAGGTAAAAATACCCAATAAAAGCTACAATCCCAGTAACCACGCAGATGCCAAAGAATATCCCTGTGCCAGCTGCGGCGTGGAGAGGAGCCTGGAAGCAAGAGAGGGCAAGTGAGCTACGGTGGGCACTGGTCACCTTCCAGCATCCAAACATGTACAGTGTCCCTTGAGATATGCCCTAGTCCTTCACTGCTCTTGTGCTCAAGTTTCCTGGTACAGGTACACATAGATAAGTAAATGTAGTCTTTTGATAGTAGTTGCAAGCTAGATTTTTTTGGGGTGCTGGCCGTTTCCTCTACTACAGCTTCATCTTATTTGTGGTTTTGAAATTATGGAGCCTGCAGGCAAAAAATACCTGTTTTCAGAACACCTTGTTTTGGATAAGAGTGAACACAAAGCCAACAGTAAAAAGCTTTTCTTGTAAGCTGTTTGGAAAAACTGAAACGGAACTTTATGAAACCTCCATTGTAAAAATGAGCTCCATTGTAAAACGGAGTTTTTGTTTTATTTATATGGAATAAATATGGAAAGAACTTGTTCAGACAGAAACATTTTGAAAAAGTTTCACTGGTACCTTTTTCTGAACTTCTGATTTACTTTTGAAGTAATCTTTTAAGCCAAAACTGCATATATAGGAGGAAAAGTGGGAATATATGAATGTCAACAGTGAATTTTGGATGATCTAAGCCACAACCACCTCTCACCACCCCCCTAAAAAATATCACTACTTACTAGTGCTGGTGGAGCCTTTAAAGGCTCTGAAATGACATGGATTATCCCGTTGGAAGCTAGTATATCCCACTCAACGATAGCGCTCCTGTCCACATATCTGATCTCGCTCTGCCAGGAGAAAGAGCAGTGAGAGCTGAGCTTTTTTGACCCTCCTCCCTTTGCAGCTGAAATAAACCTTGAGACTATTTCCCCACTGCAGTTACTGGAAGGTGGTCCCATTTCGTAGCTTATCAGGAAGGGAGAGGAATGGGGTCAGTCATCGCTGCCCCAATACTTCTCTACACTCTGCTTTGAGCCGGTCTTGGGTCTCTCCAGCGTCTGTGTTTCAGGAGGGTGGGTTCATGGGCACCTGCACTATTGCAAACTGCTTTAAAACTGCATCCTAGCAATATGGTTTCTCCTCAGTGAGCAGAACCTGCTCTTGCCCCTGGCATGAGGTGGTACCCTCATGGTAGTACCCTGCTGCTGGAGCACATGGACACTCTGTGCCCAGGGACAAAGGGGCTCAGCAGTGGTGGCACTGCGGAGCGATGTGGGAGTCACCCCATGTCCTTCTGCCTCAGCCCTGCACTGCCCTGTCAGGGTGCCTGGCTCCAACCTGGTGTGCTGGGACTGGTGGGTGCTTGGCTGCCTGGAGCATGTGTGGAAAGGCACCATGACACCCCACTGAGCTTCACTGCAGCTGGGGGAACCAAAGGTTTGCTCAGGCCCTCCAGGGAAGAAGAAAAGCTACACATCTTCAACCAGCTTTGAAGGGCAGGAGCGAGATTTGTGTTAATGGGCTCAGATCCTCCCCTTGGCAGCTCCTGAAGAAAGGAGGATTTTCTTAAGAAGAATGCCTTCACCTCACATGTCAGATCAAAGTGATCCAGAAGAGCTTCTGGCATGCTAATGAATGATACAAGTAAGCCTTGTGCTGGTGCACCCATCTCTCATGAGGCTCTAGTTTATTAATGTGATAGATGGGCTTGCAGTATAGGGTGGTTTTAAAAATATAAATGGTAATTCTTGTGCCAAAGGGGCTTCTCCTGAAAGGGGAAGGAGGAACGGAGCAAAGGCAACAGATGAGCCATTTGTGCACCTCTTCCTGCAGCAGCTCTTTCCTTCTTGGTGGTGTGTGTGAAAATCCCTCCCACAGTTGGCATGTTGGGCACTCAACTTCCCTTGAGTCCAGCCCATTCTGTAGGGCACATTTTAACTGCAAGCTCACAGACACAGGGTTTCTTATTTTCATGTTCAGCTACACAAAGGCTCACAAGGGGTTACTATCCTTACTTCCTTTCTTAATAAAAAGTGGGAAGTTATGTGTGTTTTCAAAAAAGGCTTTCCCCTAAACCATCAAAGGATACTTTTTTTGAAGGTTATAAACTTTTGCATTTAAAACCCACTAAAATAGTAACGAACCCCACTGTTTTGTCTGCTTTTGTTCTGAGTGAGGCTGTGCTGGCATCTCCTGACCCTCCCAGAAAGTTACCAATAAAGGTTACAAATGCCCACACTTTTTGTTAATGATAAACTATTGCTATCCTCTTTCCTCCTATCATCAAACATAATCCTGCCAGGTTGAGAGGAGGGTTGAATCAGGCCCATATCTGCATCCTGCCTTTCCTGCGGGCCACCTGAACAGCTTCCTTCCATAAGGGAGGAAAAGGCATGAAGGTGGGAGGTTTATTAAAGAGGTACCTGTTCAGTGGTGGGGGCCTGATGTTTGTGGCTCCTGGTGTTTGTAATGAGGAGTTTTTCCCCTAGACGAGTTAGAAGAGTGGTTCCGTTGGCCAAGTCCTCATAAAACATGATGCTGGTGTTAGATAAATGATACTCAATGTCCCGCCCAGAAAGTGTCTGCAAATGAGAGCAATATACAAGGAACTTTAACTGATCTCATTAATCCTCTGGATTTATCTGCAGGCTAAGTGCCTGTGACCTTTTTCCCTCTTTGCTATTAATGCTGCAGCGAGTGCAATGTGGGGTAGAGGCTGTTGGGAAATTTGGGTGAAAACAGTGAGATCTTGTGTCTCTGCTGGCCCTGCAGCAGGCAGTACGTTGATTCTGGTAGGAGAAAGGACTTTACTCTTTTTGTATGATGATTTGAAGTGATCAGCCTCAGAGGTATTTCAAACAGCTCAAAGGTGCGAGCCAGGGCATAACCCATGTTAATTGTTTGAGACGATGTTTGATTGAAGAAAGGAAAAAGGAGATAAGCATAGAAAGGAAGCTTGGGACAGAAGCCTTTAAAGTATTTGTGGGAAATACCAAAGCTGTGCCGGCTTTCTTCAAGTAACTGGGCTTGATGTTAACAAGGCAGACAGACTGCATCTCAGGCAGTCCTTTGTAACTGGGTAAATAAAATCCCTGGTGGAAGAGTCTCTATAACAACTGAAACACTCAATAACCTTGCACTCCTAACCATGGAAGACAAATTATGAAGCACAGTTTACACTCTGTGGGGTTACACAGGAGTCATGTCATACTAAGATTTTATCCTTAAAAGCTTGAATTTCACCAGGATGCTGAAACATATAATGGCTGTTTAAACAGTGTTATTAAAATGAGATGGAAAAAAGAAACCCCCCTGACCTCATTTTCCCTTAGCCCATTATCATTTGGAGCAAAGAGAGTGGCGTGCACTGACAGGTCCGTGAGGTACTGCAGGAACTCTCTCCCCTTCCTAGAGGTATTGGAGTAAGCCATGATGTCCTAGGGAGAAACAAGATCCAGCTTTACTAAAGAGCAATTGTGTGCTCCTGTGCAGGAGCTGAAAAGATGAGACCATATAAATAAGAACAAAGATTTCTGTTACTAGCCAAGAAGCACCTCTGGAGTGACATTAAAAAAGAAGTTTGTATTCAAAACCCAGTTTTAACTACAGATTTGATGAGCACATCTTAAACTGACTTGCAGGATGTGGCCCTTCTTGTCTGTGAGGCTATTCATACATATCATGTCTTTCTGAGTAGTGGCATGAAAAGGACCCTTTAAACATTCTGCCTTTCTCCA
Organism: Pezoporus wallicus; assembly: GCF_028554395.1. Lineage (NCBI taxonomy): Eukaryota > Metazoa > Chordata > Aves > Psittaciformes > Psittacidae > Pezoporus > Pezoporus wallicus. The sequence continues at coordinate 4,100,219 of NW_026640775.1, forward strand.
GCAGCAGTTCAGTAAAGTTACAAAGCAGCACACTTCTTGTGATGCTTACAAATCCAGAAGCAGTTGGGCACAGCATCTCCTTTAAGCTAAAGCTGCAGAAGCATTTTATTTTGTAGAATCATATCACAGAATGGTTTGGGTTGGAAGGATCTTGAAGATCGTCCAGTTCCAACCCAGATTTGAAGCTAAATCTGCAGCAGCATTTTGTTTCCAAATGAGTTTTAGAAACATGAAACCTCTTTGGAGCACATAACTAAAAAAAATTAAGTTTTGATTTTGATGGTGCGTATTTAGACCACTCCACCTTGCTTTGCTAGTGTGGTGGTGTTACCTGTCTGTATTTGCTGTGCTAGTAAAGCAATCGTTGAGATACAACCTGGTGGCAGAGCTTACTTTGCTCTGCTCACGTGCCCGCTGTTGGCCGTACCGACAAGAAGTTTGTCAGCGTTGGGAAGGACATCAGCACTTGGAGCAGGTTCCCACTGCAGGAGAAGCCGTCCCCAATGTAGCCTGGCTTGCAGGTGCAGTTCACCTCTGGAAGGTACAAACATGGATAGCAAATGCCCTGTTTGAAAAGGCTTTAGGCTGCCCTAAAAAACAACTTGCGGGAAATAGATTATTATTCTTTTTAAAGTTAAAAAGAGGCAGAGTCTCTCACAGTGTTATATGGCAGCTTGTGGTTGACCAAAAGAACCACAATCTGGATTGCTGCTCCTTTTTGCGCAGAGGGATGCAGCAAAGGACCCTCTTACCTTTCTCCCTGTAGCAGAAGACATCCCAGGTTTCACTCAGGTTGACTCTTGTGCCATAATCCACGATGCCGACGTACCCAGAGCCACAGTTTGGGGAGGAGAAGGCAGTCGGATAGCCCACTCTCTGTCCCTCTAGCCAGCCGGCAGAGCACAAGTGGTACCTTGCCTGCAGTGGCACAGCCATAGGGAAAAAGCACAGGGGAGAAGCTGGGTGGTGGGACTGGGGCTCTGTGGGAGAAATGAGCCATCTCGCTGGGGTGTTCAGGCAGAACCTGACCTGCCAGCACTCTTCTGATGGGGTTTTGTCCATCCATGTGTCCTGCGTCCTACTCTGTGCTGAGCTCTGTGCCAAGGGGCTGCAGAGACACGGTCCCCTCTGAAAGTCAGTGGCTCCTTGTAAGGACCCAAGGAGCCTTCCCTGGGAAAGCTTCCCTGAGGCCCAAAGTCAGGCAGGATCAGAGGTGGGTGTAAAAGCCAAAGGGAATGTGCAATGCTATTGTGTCCCAGCTCACGTTTTGTTAGCGTTGGAAGGACCGACAAACTAGCTTAACACAAAGTAAGTCCTCAGGAGCACTGGAGCTAGCCTTGCTGCCCACAAGGGAAATATTAAGACTATGGGGCAGAAGGGACATGTAGCTTTGGCTGCAATCTGCATTTTCTTGGGCAGCAGAAGGAACTTTATGTGCTGACTATGGTCCAGCCTCACATTTTGCTAAAGATGCCTCTAAACAGTATCTTTCTTTTTTTTTGCAGATGGGAAGGAGCCAGAAAGGCACAGTCAATGTGACCCACTCTTCTAAAACACGTTTTACAAACCCAAGTGGTGATGCTCATCCCACTGGCATCAGCCATGTGTTGTCTATAATACACATAAGGAAAAGTATATATGGGAATGGTTCGGCTATCTTAATAACATTTGGGGAAAAGATTCCTGGAGCTTTACATACAGAAAATAAATGAATCTAAGCATAATTCTGAAGCGTATATTTCTCTAAGAAGTGCTAATAATTAAAAACCCCTATGAAAATGCTCTGTAAGTGTGACCCTACCATCTCACCCCAGTATCATCGGAGATAAGAATTTGGCAACTGGTTGCATTGCTGTATGAGGAGGCATAAAACCAATAAACAGTCCAAAAACTGGTCCCAGTCTAACATACCTTGGAGCACGGGGGAAGGAAAGGAAGGAAAATGAAGCTTAGTAGCACAGAGCAGCCCACTTGCTCCTCCCTCCCCATTTACTGCTGCAGGGATCTCCTCCCACAGTGAGGTTACCTCACCTTCTGTGCATACAGCAGCTGGTTATACGTAGCAATGGTGGCTGACTCATTGGCACAGGCCTCCTTTGCCTTCTGGTAAGTCATTTTGTACTGCCCTTGTGGGGACCGTAAGTGGAAAATCCCAACCGTGGTATCTGCAAAGAGAGAGATCCAGCTCTTCCTGAAGGGGTTTCCATGGCTAGATGCAGAGTCAACTGTACCATACAAATACCTGTGTATCTTGTGAAAAGTAGTTAGGACAGATTGAACCCTTATGGGGAACATTCTTGCCTGGAATGCCCTCATCTATTGCTTCATAAATCTGGTATCTCAAAGTATGTAAGCACATGTTCCAACTTTAATCTTCTCATTGTTTCGAGGGGACATAGATAGAGGACTGTGTGGGCTTACAGCCACAAAGGTCCCAGCCACTGGCTCCAGTGCTATAGCACAGGGATGAGGATGTCCCTGTCCTATGGTGTGCTACCCTCACCTTGGAAGTGCAGGTCGGCACAGTCAGCGTCAGGGTGGCACTGCCCATTGTCTTGCAAGCAGCGGTTGAGTGGAAGCTGCATCACCGAGCAGTTCAGCCCATCACCGATGTAGTTGTTTTTACACTTGCACTTGCGTTTGTCCTGGTCACAGAAAGAATAAGAAAGGCCAAGCCAACTATTTAGCTGACATGAAAGTGGTATTTCAAGCAACATTCTGGACTGCTGGGAAGACTTCACTCGCTACAGCCAGGAATGGACAAACAGGAAAGCTGCTACAAACAACTGTGATTCAACAGACCACAAACTCAGACACTGGCATTTATTCTGCTAAGCAAAACATTTACGCATGTGCTTGGGTGCTTTGCTGAACCAAAGCATAAGTCCATCCACAAAGCTAATAACATACATAGGAGAATTATATGACTTGCAAGTAACAAAATGCATGCAAACCTATCAAAATGATATTTAAAGGACTGGGCATGGGAGCATGAAACGTTTTCAGCAGCCCACTGATAGAAACTGAGAACTATAAACCAAGCATGAGTTGGTGACAATCAGGGACTGTGATTGTTGGTTAGCATCAGGTTAGCAGCAAGGTTTTTCTAGACAGCTCCTGGAAGACAAATCAGGCAAGCCATCAAAGTGGAATGGACAGGTGATCCTGAAAGCACCAGGATAAATGCTGGATCAAGTGACTGGCACAATTTTTCCTCAACAACATTGACCATGTGGGCCAAGGAATTTGTATCATGTGGCTGCAGAACACTTTAAGCTGAGTCCAGCCAACCAACAAGTGACACTGTTCTCCCAGCTGTCCCTAGGTTTACCAAAATACATTCAGCCTCAATCCAACAAACTCCTACTGCAAATAGTGATATCCAGCCAGGGATTGCTAGGAAGGAGACAGAAGAATTACACATGCAAAATGTCCCATCTGCTGTAGTACTCCTTTTGCTAGAGCAAAGATGTCAAACTGCTTCTCACTCAGCTGAAAGGATACCAAACTGATGTGGAAAGTAAGCTGGGGCTATGTAAAGGTTGTTTTGGAAAACAGGGACTTTGAGAGGTATTTAGTGGGATCCAGCCAGAGAAAAGACTTCTGTTGGCACCTGGCAGAAATGCCTCAGATTTTCTTGCTGGTGACTGACAGAGGAGCATAAGGAGAGGGAGCGTAAGCCGAGAGAGCATGTTACAGATCAGAGATATGAACTGGATGTGTTTGCCTGTGTGTGTGTGTTGCAGTTTTTCAGTGACTGGAAATTACTCCTGGGGTTTGGCCACGTGTACTCCAGACTAGCATGGTGCAATGGATAATTATGAACCAAAATCAGCAAGTAGTGGGAGGAGCTGACAGAAGGGAGATTTAGATTGGATATTAGGAAGAAATTCTTCGCCATGAGGGTGGTGAGACACGGGCACAGGTTGCCCAGAGAAGCTGTGGCTGCCCCATCCCTGGCAGTGTTCAAGTCCAGGCTGGACAGGGCTTTGAGCAACCTGGTCTAGTGGAAGGTGTCCCTGGCCATGGCAGGGGGTTGGAGCTGGATGAGCTTTAAGGTCCCTTCCAACCCAAAACATTCTATGATTCTGTGAAATCATTCAACTTACAGGTCCTATGACAGTGCAAATGGCATGCTCATGGCAGCCTCCGTTGAACCCGTCGGCGCAAGGATTTATTGGAAGGCATGCAAAGCCATCTCCCTTGTATCCTTTCTGGCAGCTACAGAAGACTTTCACCCCGCTTTGTGTGCATTCAGCCATTTTGTGGCACCCACCGTTGTTTTGTTTGCAGAGGTCTGCAGCTGCACAGGGAAAAGAAAATGGGTGAATAAAGTCTTCTTTTAAACAGGATGAAGGACCAACCACCTCCATTGTTTTTTTAAACCACTCTACAAATACTAGAACACTTGTTTGGGAAAAACCCTAACTGTTTCAGTTTCCTGAGGCTGCCCTTTAGGGCTCTGAAGCCCTTGTTAGGATGTTCGTGATTTAAAAGACATAGCACCATCCCACAGATTTCTCGCAGGGATGACTTTGGAGGATGCAAATTGCCTGGCTGAGAAAGAATGACAGTTTCTGCAGCAAGGAACTGTGGAACTGCCTTGTCTAAGACCATCAAAGAAAACTGTGTAAGGGAAACCCTGCCTATAAACCTGCAGTCTCCAAAACCTGATTGAACTTCTTGCTCATACTCCTGCTGGAGAAGTCAGCTGCATGGTTTAGAACAACTTGATCTGTATCTATCCTAAATTTGTTTCATGTGCTGCACTGTGGAAATTTGTAGGTTTGATAGCCAACATTTCCTACTGGACAGTAACTGCATGCATGTGTATGTGCAAGTGGGGACAACCTGCTTTCTTATAGCAGGCTGAGGATGGGAGAGGGCACTCACCTTCACATGTGATCCCATCCCCATTGTAAAAGGGCTTGCACTGGCATGTGTTGTTCTCCCTGCAGACAGCGTTGACAGAGCAGCTTGGGGAACACACTGGTGGCAGAGCTGTGGGGAAGGCAGAAGAGCTGGGATGAAACCGCTGTCTGTATTGCAATGCCCTTGTCCCGTTCATAAAGAAAAGCTCTCATACCAGTCTTGCTAACTGGAGAACCTGTGATAGTACTTTTCTGACTGCTTAGCTCTCGGGTGATACCTTCCTGCATGTAGCCCAAGCCCCTCCACAGGGGAGGTAGGCACTCATATTCCCATTTCACAAAGAAGGAGACAGAGGGGTAAAGGGACTTGTTCCCAGTCCAGAGCAGAGTCCTTAGCGTCCTCTGAGGGGTTTTGATGTTGTTAACCCTTTCTCCCTCTTTACACAAACCCTCCATTGCATTGCAAGTGCTTTCAACCCGTGGCTCCATGAGACAGAGTCCAGTGAGAGAAGGCAGAGACCTAGCTTGGTTTCACACAGCCGGCCAGTCCATCCTGTTTCACAGAAACATCGGCCCGTTCCTGAATATCCTTCATCACACTGCCCATTGTTCTTGCATTCGCAGGCTGCAAAAGGAATGCAGAGGGGTCACTTACAGAGCTGCCGTTGGGAAAGGGGAAAAGCTTTCTCTAGATAAACGTCACTGAGGCTGTCAGTTTGGGTGTAGTGTTATCCAGCAGTAATTTAGACAAGTCTAACCTCATGGTTTTTCAGCGTAAGGCCAGTCAGACAGAGAACCAGACTGGCCAGAGCAGCTGGGCAGTCTCCATCCTTGGAGGTCTGCAAGCCCCAACAGGATAAATCCTGAACAACCTAGTCTGAGCTCAGGAATGACCCTGTTTTGAGCAGGGAGTTGGACTAGAGACCTCCTGGAGCCTCTTACAATGTAAATTATCCTGTAATCCTATAATTTTATAGCTGGCATTAACTCAGCGTGCCTCTGAAAATGAAACCGAGTATTGATCTGCATTGTGGTAGAGCAGCAAACTTCACAAAGGACTGTGGCAGGGAGGAGTTAATGGTTAAGATGAAGACTCAGCTTGATCCTGTCCTAAGGGGCAGCAGTTACTAGTGGTGGGGAAGCCAGAGGGAAGTAAGGTAAGTGAAGGGTGGGCTTTTGTTTGCTGTGTGGGAGAAGGTTTACCTGAGGAAAGAAGCCAAACATGAGGTTAGTGTCCTTTGCTCTAAAACATGGTTAAATTACCTTTTAAGTTTCTTTGGGGGGGGGAGTGTGTGTGGGTGTGTGGGGTGTTGCCCTGCAAACTGAGGCATGAGGGGCTGATTCAATCTATAGCTGATGTTTTTTTTCTCCTACTTTTCCAGCCCTGCAATAATATATATGCTGAGTCCTTCTTAAAGAGTTATTGGTGGCTCTCTGTTTTATAACGTAATGAAGTAGTATCCTTTCTTGCCTTATCTCTCTTAATGAAATATTGTCATTTAAAGAAGAAAATGATGTGGGATGGGTGGAACTGATTCTGTGAAAACCTATCCTGCTGGAAAGAAGTTTCACTCACTGTTTTTATCTCATTTAACCTGGTTAGCTGATTTTTGGCTGACACAAATATGCATCAAAAAGAAGGGGCTAATAGAAGTTTTTTCTGTTAGATCCCACAATCTGTGTTTCAGAATAACAGCTTGCACAGTTTGTGCTATAAAATGGATAAAGTGTAGGTAAGCATAATCCCAAGCATTAGCGTCCAAGCATATTGTCTTGCCTATACCCCAAGGATACCTAGCCTATAACACCCCAACATGTGTTCCTCATGAGCACTGCAAGCGTAAGTAGGAAGGATGGAAGAGTTAATGTTGTAGCTTCTATCTGAAGGCTTTATGTCAGAGAAAACATTTTAGTTTGAAGGGTGATACTGATCCTAGTTTAGTACTAGATTCAGTAAGTAGCTTCCACCTGGTTTACACTTAAAACCACAGCAAAGTGGATTATTTGAGCAGTTTCTTGGCTGCCGTCCCTCTTCACAAAATGCCTTCATCTTGGTGCCCTTTTTGTTCTCTTCTGCAAAAGCAGTGCATGGCCTTGGCCTTCTGTAATCTTTGAGCAACCACACAGCTGAAAGGCTTTCTTAACCTTTTTGGGGAATGAGAGAGAAGACTGTGCTGCAGTTGAAAACACATGTTGACAGAGGCTATTCCTCTATTCCTTGTTACTTACAGTCCTGTTATGTGTGCCATGTAAGCATAAGAGGAGTCCCTCAGAGACAGCCGTGTAAGCCTCTGCCCCCCTTGCCCTCTCCTCCTCTTTTCTGAGACCTCTATGTGAGGCCGCACCAAGGAAGTACGTTGGTGTTGACAGTGGGAAAAGTTTCTCAGTTTGCTTAAAAACTTCTTGCTGACAAAACAGTTCAGGGATAGGTACTCGTATGGAAAGGAAACTTAAACTTACGCCTGCAGCTGAAGCCGTATCTGCCCGGCAAACACAGCTCACACGAAGTCCCGTTGAAGCCGCTCTTGCAGTGGCACTCTCCTGTCCCGCTGTACCCATCATCACAGGAGCCATGATTATTGCATGGTGTCTCTGAGCCCCCAGGACAAGCTGAAAGGTTTAAAATGGGGAGAAAAAAAAGTGGCTCTTTAGCTCAAATGCATGTTCATTCATTGTCACTGTTCATTATTTATTGCTCTGTAGAAATCCTTAAATAGGGAAATGCCCGTAAACACATCTCTGCTGGGGTATGTAAAAACATCTGTGACATTTGTGCCTGTAAGTCTCATGCTCCAAATGCCTTTTACAGCTCTTGTCAGAAAGTTGTTTTGGATCCTTCCAGCCCTGTGGGTGCTGTTACCTGGCTGCTTGCTCGTTCAGACCCATCAGTGAATGGCACTGCCCTGCCCAAACTCCGCCTTGCTTGTGCATCTCCATGTGCCTGCCTGCTGCTGGTGAGAGCCCAAAGGGCAGCCTAGGCTGAATTGGCCAGAATTGCATGGGACCTGCATGTATCTGCTTGTGAAATCTGGACAGAGTGAGTCAGCAGAGCTGCTGGATCTGTCTGTCATCAGACATCCCAAGCCTGTGTGCCCTGATGAGAACCTCAGCACTGTTACCCCGTGGGGCTAGCAGGTGAAGAAGCACACAGTGTGTTAGTGTCTGCTAACAAACTGCTGGAGATAAAGCCTCCTAAATGGTCTCACACTGCTCAAAGCTACAATTTCTGTGCTTACTTCAGTGGTGTGTGCCCTTGTACATGGCTGAGTTATCGTGAGTTATGTCTGGTGTGTCCTGTTACCACTGCTGTAAACCTGATGTCTGTCTGTACTGAAATGACTTCCAGCTGGTGACCCATTAAGACTTCCCAGCTTGGTTACACAGGGCAGTCTTTATTTTCTATAGTGTTCATTTAGATTGCTATTAACATGGAGTTTAAAACTTGTAAATGTGAAAAAGAGATTATCTGGAATGGAAAAGCCATAATACTTCCTGTGTACTTCAGCTCCTGCAGCTGAGCTTCCCAACCCCATGGCTGGTCATTCTTCATGCCCCTACCCCAGTTCTCACCTTTTCTACATGGCCATGCCCAAGAAGCCATGGGCTGGTGGTGGGGAGGGGGGTCCTACCTTGGCAGTCTGGCCCGAAGTAGCCCTTGCAGCATTTAGCTGTGTGGATGACCATGGAGCAGTTCCTACGGCAGCCATCCCTCCGCAGGCCATAGGACTCATACGTGCACCAGTGGATCCCTTCCTGGGCATCATATGTGCCAGTGCAGAGAGGGGGGAGAAACACAGGAATGTAAGTGCTGTGTGGAGGTTTGGGTTTTTTTCCCCCTCTTTAAATCATAGTTTCTGATGTACATTGAATAAAAATGTGCTGTGTGATGAGTGCAGGTTGGAAGCCACTGCCTTATCTTTGATTCCCAACTTGCTAAACACCATTAATGAGGATGGAGGGGCTGCTCCAAAGTTAACCAAAGCACTTGCTACAGTAGATGCCATGTGAGACCAACAAGCATCTCCCAACACAACACTTGGGTGTTTGCCTGGGGACAGTTTTGTCCCTGAGGCTTTATGGCATGACTTAACAGTGTGGTTTGGCTGTTGAGGGGTATCTTTATGTTTTCAAAGCAACTTATTCTAGTTTGCTTGCGTGAAGTACAGAGAAGAGCAGGTTGGACTGCTTAAAAGCAAGATTTTGATGTATTACCTTTGGTTTTGTCCCAGGAGGGCATTTAGAATTACTGAAACAGCTAACACAATGCCCCTGTTGTACAAAATAGAAAAGAAGAAAAAAAAGTGTATTAAAATAGTGGTAACAAAAAGCTACTTGGCACTGACAAGGTTTTGTTTAGGAAAGCAGCAAATATGAGCAGAGTGTAGGCTGATAACACTTGAAACAGATTATGAGAAACTCTGGAGAAGGAAGACAGGAGAATGACAACAAAATAGGTGCAAATATTTAGTGCCATGAAATGCAAGAAAATAGATCTGGTACCAGAATGTAAGTTCTGGAAGAAGAAACTTTGCTCTGGATTTAAACAAGCAGGGAAGAGATGGTGAAGGTTCTTCAAACAAATATTGATGTGGGCTACATCACTTCTGGATGTCTAATTTGGAGTAGAGGTGAATGATTACTTCTAACAAAGTGCTGACCTGATCTGGAAATGATGTCTGATTTCATTTGACATAATCATGACAAAAAGGTGACTTGAACAGGTGGGATACACACAAGTGCTGGTTTTATAACTGAGATACAAATTCTAATGTGTTTTTAAGACTGACTAGATGAAAGTTGTTTTACTTCTAGGTATTTTTTTTTCATGTATTTGAGTAAAACTGAAGTATATTTGGTCTTGTAACCATTTCAAAATGGGTTTCAGAACTTCTTGTTTGTGGGACCCATCAAACTTCCCAGAGAAAACTTCCTCTGTGCTAACAGTGCAAATTCAGGTGTGTTTAAGAATATTTTTGTGAAAGCAAGAAATGTGAGAGACTGACAGCCTGTCTAACGGAGTAGGCAGTTCTCTATCTTGGGTCCTTAATTACCTGTGCGGCTGGGACAGCAATGATGTTCCTTTGGAACTGGAAACTTTATAAATGCAATCTGTATGACCAGATTAATAGTGTGAATTTGCACTAACTTAAAAGCATGTGAGGAAGATGTGTTCTTGTTCAAATTTATGCTTGCATTTGTAAGGAACTGCTCTCATTGAAAATGAGGCAGAGCTTGCTATGCTTGTCTGAACTGAAACCACTTGTCCTGTGTGTTCCTTAGTGTGGATGCAGGATTTCTGTTGTGTATCTTTCAGGTGTTGTGCTGCACTTCTCAATCTCAGCTCTAACCAATGTGTCAGATGAAGCCAGAGTGATGCTGTAGGTCTTAACTGCAGCAGTGCTAGAGCTGCTGCACATGTGGTCCCAGTCTCTGTGAGACTGAGACCAGGCTTTGGCCCTTGAGCTGTGTCTTTGCCAGGATGGGGGACCAAAAAGGGGACTGACCATGAAATCCACGGTGAAGAAGCTGTCGCAGCGGCCCCCCAGACTGGGGTCTGTCAGCAGGCAGTCAATGCCGTAGGCGATGCCCCCGTCAAACTCCAGCTGCCGCTGCACTATCTTGCACTGTCTGTCGTTCAGGAAAAGGGCGCCCTGCGAGGTGGGATGGGGAGAGGGAAATGACAGGTTGTGAGCCAGTGCTTGGGGCTGGGCTGAACCCAGGACCTGAATGGGAATTGGGGATAATCTTCGCCCCATAGGAATGTTCTTGGTGGAAGATGTTACTCTGTAGGTAACACTGATAGCTGTAGGGGCTCAAAACCAATTTGGGGACTGCTCTTCCTATAACTGAGTGCTATAACCTCATAGATGGGCATTTTTCTTTCCTGAAGAGACCAGACTATGCCTGCCCTATGTCCACAGGTTTACCTTAAGCACATTTAGACTTAGTCATGTGATTAAGGCTTGATGTCATTCAGGCTGGATATGAGGAAAAAAATATTTACAGTGAGGGTAGAAAACTACTGCCCAGAGAGGTGGTGGATGTGCCATTCTTGATGACATTCAAGGCCAGGCTCGATGTGTTCTGGACAACTTGACCTAGTTGAAGATGTCCGTGCTCATTGCAAGGGGTTTGGACTAAATGACTTCTGAAGGTCTTTTCCAATCCAAATTGTTCTATGATTCTATGTTTTCAGATGCAGATGCTTGCCAGGTATGATCTAATAAATTTGCAAAGAAAAAACGTGCAGTTGCTCTGGTTTAACAGGCTGTGTGCATACCAGCAGTCTTGGGTTGTAAGTGATTACAAATCAGAATCTGCATGCAAATGTTGTGTTTATGGGGCTTCTGTCAAAGTCAGATTCATCTTCATGGTTTTCCGTTATGTATTTCTTTGTGGGAGAAGTGAAAACATGCTGGTATCTCAGTTCTGTGGTAACTGAGAGCTGTTTTGAACTAATAGCATCTTACAGAAGAGAAAACAACAGCTCCTGGGAGTCCTGCAAACTATCTAGTTTGGTGTATCTATTGGGGTGACTGCCCCAAAGTGGCTGTTGACATGGACTGGCAAAGACCAGTTGAGTTTTGAAGCCACTGACCCTTTCTGTGGGTTATGCACAGGCATAGTAGGGTCTGCATGGGTGAATCCTTCAGCAGGGGCAAAGGATAAGTGTACCGGCAGAGTGAGCACTTACAATCTCCCTGTTATCTCCACAGCTAAAGCTGAGATTGGAGCCCTGCAGGGTCTTCAGTGAGGTGGAGCGGGGGAGCTGGTAGGCCAGCACCTGAGAAGGAAACAGGGGAGATGCATGTGCCTGGGCTTGTATGTCTTGGCCTTAGCAATGTTCCTAAGATGCAAGGTCTTACTGCAGCATCACGGACAATGTGGAACTTGAGGTATTGCACCAGTTTGTCAGTGTTGGACTTCTTGAAGAGGAAGTCCTGCTGCTCCTGTGGCAGCCCACGGATAGCTGTGTCTGTGGGCCAGAATAGCGTGACAGGTCTGTGGATAGGGTCGTTGATCAGTCCAAGCAGGTTGTTTTTCTGCAACACACCAAAAACAGGGGTGGAGGATTAATGCTGCATGTAGAATGACATTGACCCTATCTGGTGAATGTCTGGTATAACTGGTATACAGTGACTTGTGGGCTGTCTGGTCACCAGCCTGCAAACACCATGACTTCAAAATCCAGATGCCTGAGTTGAGCTGCCCAAGTTGAGTTACATGACTGAATTCTCAGAAGTGCTTCATCTCCCAGGGCTGCCCACTGAAAACCAGGCTGACAGCCCAACTTTGGGTTCAAAAAGTCATACTTGGGTCACACCTTGGTCATGAAGTCTTGACATACGGTAGGACAGGACTGAGTGGTGTAGGGAGAAGTGGCTGTGGTTCTACTTTGTAACTCCTCACCTTTGTGGGAGAGGGACGATGTGGTGACCACGGTTGTTGTGTATTGTGTTGCGAGCCCTTTGGCTCACTCAACGCTATCCTGCCAGTGGTGCCATGTGCCATGTCTCTGCTTCTGTCTTTAAAGAAAGTGTTTCAAACCTTTACTCAATAGCTTCTGTCTCTGTGTCCTTACCTCTAACAAACTGCTGAACAGGGTGTATCCGTGTTTGGCTGCAACCATTTTAAGGCTTTCCTACAAAGAAGAGAATTTCAGTAACTTATATAATAAATGCATTGTATGTGTATTTAAAAAGCAGATATTAGTTTGTTTTCCCCTATAAGTCACTTCTTGTTATGAAATCAAATCCACTGTAAGAGCCTTGTGCAGAAGTCCTCTTATACTGTTCTTACTATAACTGTAATTCATGAACGAATTTTAACTATAACATTCAGTTTATTCAGTAGTATAAAATGATGCTTGTATAAGTCTTTTTGGTATAACTTTTTTTGGTGACTTACATGACTTAGATATCTAACAGTAACTGTGGAAAAGCTCCCTGAGAATGGCAATGAGCTGCACATACCTTCTTAAGGGGGAAATCCTGCATATGTGATGGGACCAGGATTTGGTTTATGACATGAATCACACCATTTGTGCCAACAGCATCACTGAGTATGATTTCAGCATTGTTGTTCAAAACCAGTTTGTTCTGGAAAGGCAACAAAAACATGTTTTCTGTGGAACCTTGTGTGAAGGTGGGGCTGATGCCAGATGTCTTTGATACGGTGAGCCCAAACCATCCTTTCTTTGCAGTAAACAGCAGCTTCAGTTCTAATAAATTGCCCTTTGCTTTTTCAAGTTCTCATCATGCTCATAAAGCCAGAGTCTGAGGATAAAATAACTTGTGTCAAAGCAAGGGTTGTACAGCTCCACTCTTGGCATAGCAGATAAGTGCTGAACACTTCAGCTGGATGGGCAGTCTTGTTTTAATGGTATTTATTAATTTTTGTGCATCAAGGAGGAAAGGGAACCAGTCAGGTTTTTAAAGCAAGCTGGATGAGAACAGACTGTTCTATTACAGTGTCTCCTGCCTCTTTATGCTCCATTACCTGAGAATAGCTGATGTGTATTGGGTCCCCATGGAGAGAGGTGATGTTGGTGATTCTTGTCAGGTCACTGTACAACAGACTGGCACAACCCACCATGTGGTACCGGAGGATTTGAGCCATCACTCCTTTGGCAATCCAGTCCTTGACCTGCAGCAGAAGAAGGAGTTGGAGAAGTGGAGGAGTTGAGCAAGGCATCTGAATCCAAAAACTCATAGCCAGCTCATCAAGAACTTCTGGCTTTCTTACTTACTCGTGGGTCACTGTTCAGTACATCTGTGCGAGGTACAAACAGAGTGAAGGGGCCAGGACCTGCAATATCTCTGATAGACGAGGCCTGTCAAATTTAAGAGGACAATGAAGTAATGAGTTGTTAGTGTGCTGAATGTCACACAAGAATGGGGACATCCCTGCTGAGTGGGAGGTGGTGCCTGTATCCCAATTGCTGCTGTGTGGGGTTCCCCTCCTTGCAGTATAAGAGAGAGTGAAAGTCCTGTGCAGTATGGACTTTCCTTCCCAGTCCCATCTGCCATCTCTGTCCACAGGTATAAAATGGAAGACTTTTCTCTCTGCTCTTTTGGCTTATAGCCAAATCTCTGTTTTCTCTGCAATAACAAACAGGAGAAGAAGAGGGAAAGTTCACAACAAACACTAAGCATAGGGGAAGGTGGAGAGTGCTATTTTCCCCTGGGGAAGGGGGAATGAAGAAACTCTTTCATCTTGAGAAAAGCATGAATGGATAATACACATGCATTTCTACATGCTTTTAGCTGATAACGTTGCTCATACCTAAGTAGTAGATTAGTTACTGTTAGAGGTACAAATGGACCTGGGATATTGCAGGCACTTTGCAATGACAAAAGAGCTCTGCTAAAGTGAGGGGAAGCCATCAATCTACCATGGTAACACAATTAAAGCTAGAATATGAGTTGTTGGACTAGCAGGCCAGTATACAGGTTTGTGCCCTAATGCAGGGGGTAAGCAGAGAATTACTACTTCCAGTCTCTGATAAGCAGTGAGAGCTAGCAGTGCACACAGGCATTTAGCAACACACAGAGCATCCTGTGATGTTTCAGAGAGCAACTGAAAAGAGCATCACAGTTCGGAAATGCAGAAAGGGTAATAGAAGAGTGGTATTTGCTCATGTCAGGTGTCATGAGAGATGTGCTGGCAGATCTCAGACTGTGAATGGGTGAAAGCTTTTGTTTTATGCCTGGTCTGGAAGCCCTACGTTTCCCTAGCATCTTGGTCTTGATCATTAATACTCTAGAGGTTTTCAGGGCATTTTAAATGCTTAAACTGACTAGTATTAGTGACTGGTGATCCAAATCCAGTCCCAATTAAGTTGAGGATGTTCGTACACATCAGACTCTTGCCTGCTCCCCAACCTCAGCTGCCCTTGAGGTAAAAAATGCCACCTCTTCCCCCCAAATTACCCCCCACTCAAACTTTTCTTACCTCTAAGTGGAAATAAAACCTAGATGTGTTGGCGTCCCTGAGAAGTTCCTGCAATCAAGAGCAAGACTTTGTAACAGTGATACACATGTGAGACAACATCAGTGGAGAGCAAACAAATGCAGCACTTGGACAAGAAATGGATCTTCTGGTTTGAAATAAATGTTGCCCCTCTGCATTGCTTCTCTTCAGTTCTTACCTTGCTCTAGCAAAGAACAGGCTTCCAGGCTTCTTTGAAACCTAAAAATACCAGTATTATCTCCCTAGCACTGCAGTCATAATGATTGTCTATCAGTTTGATTTTTGTGTTCTGGGCAGGTAAGTTTATATTTCAGCTTCCTGTTCCTATTCCTGGTTTCTTGGATTCGGATTATTTCAAATTCTGGAGTAGATTTACCAATTTGTCCAAGAAAAAAAATGTCGTGTTTCAAGAGACAACCATTGTATTAAATAACATTGTAGTAAAGATGAGGGGCAGCAAACACATGCAGCACTTTACCTGGAAGATATTGCCTCGGCACTTAAATCCATCTCCAATGTAGTTCTGTTTGCAGGTGCAGGTCCTTTCTGTCAGCTCAGTGTCATTACAGATGGCAAATTCACTGCAGCCTCCATTATTCTTGTAAGATTGACATTTAGATTATTTAATTCCTTTATTGCCAGGTGCACAAACCAATTCTAGTTCACAGTTTTTCTTAAGTCTTTTTTACATGTTTTTATCTTAGAAAGACTTAATCCCAATTTTTTGAAACCAGATCTTTCTAGAACTTCTGATGCTATATGCTTTCTTGCAAATATTAAAGAGCATTTGAAGTTCCTAAGAAATAATTCTCCTTTTATGCAAAGGATGTAGTTTTGACTTCCTCTTTATATCTTTGGTTCATGGTGCTATAATAATCCAAAAGTCTTCCCTGCAAATTTTACTCTGGACCATAGGGATGAGCCTTAGCTGTTCTGCTGAAGCAACATTGACTTACTTACACCAAAAGGAACTATTCACAGCTGTAAATCACTTTCATGGTGCCAGGAGCCTGGATTTCTGGAGGAGCTGTCTGTTTGTCTGATGGCCCAGGCCAGCTGGAACAGGGACCTGCCACAGGAGCTCTCCTCTAACATGTCTCCTGTCTGCTCCTGGGTCCACCACCAGTGCAACCTTAGGCTTGGTGCAGCAGATTAATCTCACCCAGCTGCCTCCAGGAAGCTTCCCATGCTAAGGGGAAATGTCCCTCATCCATGAGCAGCGTGTTGGGGTTCAGAGCCCTGCCCAGTCACAAGCAGATGCTCCCTAGTTAACATCTCGGCCTGCAAATAAGTTTCTATGCTGGATTTGAGAGCAAATCGGGGAAAACTGAGAAGCCACCTTTTCTTCTTTCCATGTGCTTTTTTCGTGGTGTCCTTTCTGTTGTCCTTTTCCATGGGCTGTGAGTGGGAGCAGAAGCTTCTTTGGAGGTATCACTGGGGCCTGACTTGACAAAAGGTGAGCCCAGGCTGTAAGTAGTGGGTTTGGGTGCACTTGCTATTTATTTGGCTAGCTTTAGGCAGGCTGTTGGCAATCTTGGGTTTATCCTAGCTTCTTGTACAGCTGTGCTACATAACCATCATCAAGCTAGATTAGCCTCTGGTCTGACACTGACTCTTCTCAAGGCTCTTTTATGTATAATTAGTAAAGCAGACACAGACTTGCTGGGAGAAGGCACAGGAAAAAGCAAAAGCACACAAAGTCACAGGAAGCAATGGCTTGTTACTTTGACCTCCCCTTCCTCCAGCTTCTGTTGCTGCCAGAGCAAAGGCAGCTCTTTCATCTCTGCAACCTTTCTCAAGGTTAGAGAAAGTCTGCTGACAGGCCAGGCTGGGAGACTGAGAGTTATTGTCACTGTGCTCAAAGCACAAAGGATTAATGTGCACTAGAGAGTGGGTACGTCCCTGCTGCAGCTTACCAAGAAGCAGAGTAATGTGGCTGGTGCAGAGAACCATGTTGCTTGCAAATATGTGGCTTGTGATACGGGAGCTGACTCGTGTGGAGCATGTGTGGCTAATTCTCAGCCTCCAGTGATAAGTAAGGGACAGAATGAGAAATGCTACAGGAAGTCCTGGTTTGTGTGCTGTGGAGGGAAGTGATTTGCATGAAGAATGAGTGTTTGTAGGTTTGTTTTGCTTTTTTAACCTCCCAGTCAAAAAAAGGTGGTGGGTAGCACGATGAAAATCTATCTCCTCTGTTTCACTGTTCACTAACCTGCCTCTGCTGCAGTGTTGTTATCCTGTATGATGCATCCACAGGGATGCATTTGGGATACAGCCTACACATGGCCATAGGCGCTGTGGGGCTCTGATCTTTGACCGCTCTGTGTGCGAGCTATGTCCTAGGTGAGCTTTCAGGCTGGGACCTCTGCTGAAAACATCTCTTCCAGGTAATGCAGGCATGCCCAGGCTCCTGAGTGACTCTTTTCCCTCAAAACCATGGATTTCACTGGTAATAACACAGCAGTGTGAGGACTTGATACTCTGATTAGACTGGAAAAACATCAGAAAATCATTTCTCCTGTTTGGGCTGCACAGATATGGTCCTAAATCACACCAGAGGGCTTAATGAGAGGAGGCTATTAAAAATATATATGCATTTTGATCTATTGTAGACTATTCTCTTTGGTTCCCAATCACATGGCTCCTAGAACAGCTACAACTGCCCCCTGAGCATCAGTAACCTGAACAGTAGATTTTTCTTTGTTAGTACAGGTAACGTGTAGTAGCAGATCACATTTCTTTCTTATAATTTGAACCAAACTCTTTAACTGTCTTGCCTAGAAACTGCTCTTATTTATTTATTTATTAACAGTAATTGGAATGTTGGGAAGCCCTTTGTGTCCCAAACACAAATTTCGATAGCGGCTTTTTATGTGAACTCTAGCAATGACAGAAAAGTTGCTGAGAAGATATGACATATTTTACCACTACATACTAGGGTTTCTTTCTCTAGATCTGATTTCAAGTGTTTTTTAAGACTCAGTGATGAGTCTGGGCCCTCACTTGTGTCATGTCCTGGAAAAGTCCTTACTGCAAGCTTAGTTTCTAAAATAGTGACAGCATGAAAGCATGTACTGAACCAAGCACACTTCAAAATTAGTTAAGTTAACATAAATTGATTCTGGGCACATCTGATTTAGGTTTGAATGTATACAACCCCCAAATGTGTAATGCTTATACCAAGACCTTAAATAGTCTCATTAAATGGATACTTACTTGCGAACACAGACTGATATATGTGCATTTTTTACCATCTCCAGAGTATCCCTTCAAGCAATTACATACTGCCTACAAAGCGAAACCAGAAAACATGCATATATGGAAAGATGTCTGATTATTTTTTTTCAGGACACTTATATTTAATTTACTTTTTTTGCCAGATTACCTCATAGCAATATGGTGTACGATTTATTAAGCTGAAAGTACATTCTCTTTCCCATGGCAGTTTCTTAGCCAGCATGAGCAACCATAGGATGAGATGGGGAATAACAATTTCTAAGAGGCTCTGTTTGCCCTTTACGTGTCTATTCATCTTTCCTCTGCTCTTCTGTTCATTTGAATGACCCCTTTGGCATCTGCACATGGTCACCTTGCTAGCAAAACAGGCTAAACCCCTGAATTGTTTCCCTTATTTTATTTGCATAGATGGGTATTCCCCCTCTCTTCCCTTCCCCAGTTTTTTATGTGATGAAACATATCTTCAAAATAATACACTTGGAATTGTGTCCCAATGCTACTGACAGCTTCCCATGCAGCGGTTATGCATTTGACAGGCCATGATTACTCTATTTTGCACTTGCAGTTGTCACAAAGATGAAAATCTAATATGGTTGCAAAGAAATGACTTATCTTCTTCTCCAGTTCACTGCTTAATGGTTCTCAATTTTGAATTCAGATTTAATGTTTAGGAGTTTGAAAATTCAAGGAGACTTCTGCAGCGGAAATAAAACTGCTAGGCAGTGTAATAACAGTGTTTTATGTATGTGGATGACTGAAAGCCCTACGGAAAGCAGATGCATTTCTGTTCTATATGTTTGCCTCTTCAGTACTGGGATTTTGTAATAGAGATTATTATTGCTCCCACATTAGTTATATTCCTATGGGTAAGGAATTACAAATAGTCATGCTGTAGCTACTACGAGTAGCCCCAGAGAGGGTGTATGGAAGAAAATAGCCATCATCCATCCTGTCTAGAGGAGCTGGGAAACAGTTAAGCAGCTCTCTGCTCCCACCAGAAACATATTAACTTGCAAATGACAGTCAAAGCAAAGAGTTAATGGATTGGTACTGTCAGAAAGGGTTGATGGGGTTATTGCCCCTCCTGTCCCTGGACAACTGGAAGGCAGGAGGTGGCCTGTGACTCCTGGTCTCTGTTTCCTGCATTGCTCCTGAAGAAATACTGTTCAGTGCTTGCTGGAGGATTACAGTCCTGACAATAGCCGGTATGAAACTATAGGGGGATGAAAAGAATTGCTACAAACAGGGAGTTCACCTTCTTCTGTAACTGTTAGAAAAACAGAAACCCTAATCTGAGTCACTTGATGGCCTGGACAATTTGCTGCTTCTTTTCCCCTTTGCTGTTTCATACTTTTTTCTCTTTGGACATTATGCTGTACTTGTGCCTGGGAGACTCAGAACAGCAAAGGTGCGAGTAGATGCTGTAACCTCTATTTGAGAGCTCTGATTCAGGCCAGTTTGTTTCCTTGTGAATACATTTGAGCTATGCTGGGAGAAGGGCTAGTCTGAAATGGATTTTTTCACTGGCAGTTTCTATAACAATAAAGCAAACGTTATCTGGCAATACTTTAAACCTGACAGGTTTTCATACCCAAACCTCCCAAACGAGGAAAACAACCACTAGAAACAGCAAACCCCTGCTTTCCTCTGCAGTATTGTATTACTTTTACTGAAATTGGTTTATATTCATCTTTGTCCACACATTCCCTCAAATATAACTTCCGAATTTTTGTTATGAAATCCATTTTTCCATTTAAAAGCAAAGCTGAGATGAGGAAATCTTTCTTTATCAAGCTGTAAACACTTGGCTAGTCTTATTTTTATGTCCTGACAAAGTACTCACTTGATTGGGTCCAGTCTGTGTGCATTCTGCATTTCTATCGCATCCGCCGTTGTTCTCCAGACAAGGGTTGATTTCTTTATAAAACAGAAAGAGTATAGTAAAAAAGAGTGACTTCCAAAAACCCAAGAAGGGAGAATTTTAAGTAAAGCATACTAGGAATGCAGATTTATGTGAATCAATGAAATTAATTCCCTTAGCTACTTAATACCTCAGTCTAGGCCTTGCAGTTGTCTTGGTGAAAGCTAAAACCCTGCCATCAGCATTTCTAAAACCATACCCGGGGATGTATGATATAACAATGTCTATATATCTTAAAGTCTGCAATGGTCAGAGGAGTGTGAGCATATCAAGCAGCTGAAGATGGAGCTATCTTTGTAGAGAGGTAGATCTTTATTAATAAGCTTTGGTGTCACACCACACTGCTGTAGTTGCAGGGTTTGCCAAGTAGTATCAACCACACGGCAGGTAGAGATGCCTTTGGCACCAAGGTTTACAGTAGTATCAGGAAACTGCACTTCTGGGTCATAGGGGAGAAAGGATCTCCCATTTACAGGAAAAATCACTCCTGTAAATTCCCTCCATGTGATATATGAGAAGTTGCAAATGCTTACCGATGCAGTATATTCCATCTCCAGTGTACCCAGCATTGCAGACACACACTCTATTGCCAGGCGTTGTTCTTCTGCACTCTGCCTTAGCAGAACAGCCACCGTTGCTGGTCTTGCAAGCATCAGTAGCTGAACAGTGACAACAGCCAAGATTAAATCAATGCGCTTAAATGGCTTTTTGCCTTTCAGGTTAAGCTGTCTCTATATTTTAAAGGGATTTGCTGACATTTTCTGAACACAGAGTCCTTGTGATTTAAGAGGCCATAGGCTTCGTTAGTGCCAGATTTTAATACATCTTACTGATTTCATGGGGAATGGTGAGACGATGCTCCTAGTCTGGAATTTAAGAATTCACCCAAGACTGACTTTAAGTAACTTTCCATCTTCAGATTCTGCCCATTCCAACCAAGCACAAAAAAGGGATCTTCATGCTCTTATCTAGATTAAATGGCCATTTGAAACTTTACCTTAGCTTGCTTTTTCTACACACAAATCATATACCTTCTCTTGCAGGAAGTCTGGACTGTGATACCACCTAGTCCTCCTGTGACAAAGAGTCCTGGTTCTTATTCAGATGGATACTCGTGCCTGTTCTCCAACTCTGGATGCATCAGAGGTTTGCAAATTAAGTTTGCTTGCGCTACCCTGAGAGCAGGGAGGAAGCCTTTTCTGATCTCCAGTGTGAATCATATCAGTCCAAACACTGGTTTAGTTTTTCCCTCAAATGACCCCAAGCTGATGTTTCAGCAGCTGTAACAGCCAGACTGGGTGATGACTTCTTCTGTAACTGGTTTTGCCCAGGAATCCTGTATAGTGGACTAAGGGTGAGTGGAGAGCCATTACGGTGCCACCCAGGTCTTCCTGCACATGGGGTATTTCCCACCAGTAGATTAAAATGGATTTGGTTGATTTCTGCCAGAAGAGAAAATGAAAGCAGCTAGAGTGTTAAAATCTTGGACCCTGCCAGCCATTGTGAGTGAGTACACAAATACGCTTCTGTTCCTAAATGCACTGGTATTTTAATCAGTTAAGGATTAAGTAAAATTCCTTACAATCTTTGTAACCAGAAGCAGTCTATTTTCTAAGTCCAGATATCCCAGACTCTTGGAGGGACACCTTGGATAAGTTGCTATTGCCCCTTTCTGAGTACCTTTTGGATCTCTCTGAATTAAAGAAATTGATTTTGCCACCCCAGAAACCTGTGCAAGTTCAGAAAGCTGAGGAAATGGTAGGGCTGTACAGCTTCCCATAGCTGAGAGTGTTATCGTATCCTGAATTGAACTCTCTTTGCTGGCCTTTGTTGGGAAAAGGAGTAAAAGTCATAATCCAGGTTTCATTGCTCTGCAAACAATGGGGCCTGGGCTGTGCACGGCATGTTCCCTTTTCTCTGGTTTCCCTTAGCACAATGCCTTGCAGCTTGGAGGTTTCGAGCCCTTTGTTTGCTATGAATCCACACCTGTTGGGCTTTTACTTGTTTTGAGCAAACTGGCAGCAATTCCTGGTTTTTAAGTGGTGCATAGGGAAGTGCTCATCTCTGACCAGCTCCACTTTGAGCACAGAGTGCTTCCAGCACGCTTTTTTGGTTTATGCTTTCTTCAGAAAGGAAGAAACAAAGCCCATTACCTGTGCAGAACGTCCCGTTCCCCTCAAACCCAGCTGCACACTTGCAGTAGGCAGTGCCATTTGATAGGAGAAGGCAGCTAAAAGAAGCAGGGGGGAAAGAGACAACATTAAAACCAAGAAAAAAAACTTAACAGGTCTTTTGTACAGCTCTTGTTTTTGTGCTTTGCTCCAAAAGTAATGCCACATAGAAATACCAAGGCATTTAACCCTACGGTATGATGTAGTTTAGTTACAACCATAAAAATGAACCTAGTTGAACCAAGCTTTCCAAATGCTTTAGGATGTATTATTTTAAGTATTAAAAATGCACACTTCGGTTACCTATTTTCTCACGGAGAACCCTTGAATTTCATGTCTGCTCTCCCAAATGCTGTGCACAGGTTTTTGTTTGTGCACACGATTTCTAGAGGGACGCAGCAGAACTGATGCACAGGGATTGAGCCAGGCATCTGAGTCTTTGCCTCTCCTTGTTTTTGAAATGTACTGGGTAATGTAAATCCTGCTCTCTGCTCAATGCTAGGCAGCAGGTATGCTTCAGTAAATGGCTCAATGGGGGTGACTTTCTCCTTTGAAAATTAGTTAGTTCTTTAACATTTAAATAACATAATTTTCTTTAACTTTTTTTTTTCATAAAGAACAAGCTGGACTATACATTTTGCCTTGCAAGAGAACCCCTTTTCCTCCTCTCTCCTCCAAATAAGTGGTTTTCATACATACTTAGCACTGGTATGACAGGAGGCGTTACATGCGTCGTCTTTGATTTCTGCAAGAAGGAAAAGGAACAGGGGTCAGAACCCTTTGTGTCAACATCCTTCTAGTTTCCCAGTCTTTTCTTCCCACCATAGAAAGCTGGAGTCTGTTATGAGTTCTGCACCAGACAACCAAGTGCTCAGTCTGTATAGACTATCTATACAGATCAGCAGGTACCACTTACTCAGTTGTAATCATATCACCAGGAAAATATTTCACCTGTTACCATACGTATTTTTGTCTGGTGAGTTTTGCACAGTATTAGTTTAATTATATAAGGTAGGTTTTCTTAAAGGAACTGAAATTTGCTCAGCAACTACAGCAACTCTAACTATAAAGTTAGGGGAGACCTTATAATAGCTTTCCAATACCTAAAGGGGGCTTTACAAGAAATCTTGAGAGGAACATTTTACAAGTAGTGTTTACTATGTTTACAAGTGTTTACAATGTAGTGACAGGACAAGGGGGAATGGCTTTAAACTGACAGAGGGGAGATTTAGGTTAGACATTAGAAGATTCTTCACTGTGAGGGTGGTGAGGCATCGGCACAGGTTGCCCAGAGAAGCTGTGGCTGCCCCATCCCTGGCAGTGTTCAAGGCCAGGTTGGACAGGGCTTGGAGCAACCTGGTCTAGTGGAAGGTGTCCTTGCTCATGGCAGGAGGTTGGAACTGGATGAGCTTTAAGGTCTCTTCCAAACAAAACCACTCTGTGATTCTATGATTACTTTTTTTTCCATAAGCAAATTTAAAACTGATATTGAATATTATTAATGTGTTTATATCACTATTTAATTTCTATGCAAAGTTGTAAAATATTGAATACATTTTAATCATATGTAACTAAAATATAATTTTATTAGATATAGGAGATATATTAAACCAACACAAGTTTATTTATTTTCTAATTAATTTTTATTGTATTAGCAAAAGCATAATTTAACATCCAATGTTGTATGGCTAAATCAACTTATTGAAGCACTTGAGAGGCTTTTGATCTGAGGATCAAAACGTGTTGGGTAACTGTTCTGCAAAATATACAGCCTCAACAAATGGGATATTCTTTCAGGACAGGTACAGGGTGACATAGGTAGAGGATTAGCTAAATAAGGTGTTTGAGTGTCATGATCAATATCTCAGCTGGCTCTCTATGAAGAAGGTAATTAATTGGCATAGCACAGGAGCGTGTCACCCGTATTTCACTGCATGGGGAAGCTGCTGGGTATCTGGTCATAGCTGTAGTTCTGGCATTTCCTGAAATGCTCACTTCTCACCCCAGAACAAAAAGGAGGGAGCACTCACCAGTATCACACGTTACCCCTCTCCAGCCAACATCACATTCACAGGAGCCATCCCCATCGATCCCGCTACTGCATTTCCCATGGACACAAGTGCACACTGTGGAGAGAGATGAGAGAAACCCCTGTCCCTGGTCAGGGGAGCAGTGTGTGCAGCAAAGCAGTGAGGGGAAGGAAGGGCAGGAAGGATGGCCTGGATGTCTTCTGCTGATGGCACCTTCTGCTCTTGGCTACTTCAAGGATTGCTTTGCCTATTGGCTTCTACAACTACTATAACTACAAAATAAATCTGTATTCAAAATATGCTTATCTTTCCTCTATTCCTAAATACAGGGGGTGAAAATGTATTTTAAAGGGAAAGCATTGGTGAAAAAGCAGTGCTGGAAAGGATTATTCTTGCTAGAATACTGTTCTAATCCTGTAGCATGCTAGAGTAGGAGGCACCATCTCCAGAGAAGGGAGAAGAGCTAAAATACCATAACAGGAAGGAAAAGGGGTTAATGGTGTTTTTAGGACTAAGTTTTGACATCTGACAAGACTAGAAAAAGTGCTGGTGAGGGGATGCTCTGTACCTTGATCGCAGTTGAGGCCGTATTTGCCCTTGATGCAGCTTTCGCAGGCTGTACCGACAAACCCCTCTCCACACTCGCAGGTGCCTGTTCCGTTGATGCCGTCCATGCAGACACCGTTTCCAAAGCAGGCATTCCCTGCTTTCCCTGGGCAGGACTGGCACTGCTGCCCAAAGAAACCTGCGCAGCATTCCCTTTTCTGGAAACCCAGAAATACCGTGTTGAGGGTTGGGGTCAGGGTAGCACGCAGGGAAGCAAGCACGGGTGTTGACTCTTGGCCCTGCTGCTGGGTGGAGGGGAATTGGAGAACTGGATTTTAAGCAGCACTTCAGGTCTGCTGGTGCTCCTCACTGTGCTGGGGCTCAGGCTGCCACCCCAGCTCCTTGGTGGGACCTTCAGCACTACAGTGAAAGGTGATTGTGATTGCTGTGGTCAAGCATGGAGTTACCCTTCCCAAAGCTGTGCTCCCTGTGAGCCACACCAGCTCCCAGCCCTTCCTATGCTGCAGCTGTCAGCAGCCTTTAACCTTCCAATCAGTGCTGCATCCAGAATAAAGGCCAATAAACATATTGCCTTGATATGCTTTTAGTGGGGATTACACGGAGGGTGAATTTCAGGTATAGGGGTTCCTGGCTTTAACCACAACAGAAATGGTGTACTCACAATGACCGTTTTAGCACATTTTGGCTGGCACCCAATCTGGATAGTGTACATCCTCATGTTGTTTTCTGAGAGGATGCAATATTTCTTCTCCCCTGCCTGAATGAAAATTGGAGTAATATTGATCAGCTACTTTCAAACATTTTAGGAAATGGGACATTATCTGTATGTGTGCTGTGCACTGACTCACACATTTACAATGAACATTAAGGAAATACTTTTAGAAATAAAAATGCATCGGTTAAATGTTTAGGTTTTTTCCCTAGCAAACATGATCGACTTAACTCAGTGCCCCGTGGAGCTTTAAAGATGTGTCTAATATTGCCTTTGCTCAGATTTAAACAGAATCTTTTTCTGAAATTTAACAAACATTTTTCTTTTTTTTCTGACACATTTCCCATTCTTTCCAATTATTCTTGGAAAACTGAGAGCTAAAATTCTGCAAAACCAGCTGTTGAAACACTGTCTTCTGGGTCTGAACACAGCTGGGAAAGATTGCTTGCTGAAGACTTGTTGGTCTCATTGTATACTTGTTAGGAGTTTGATACAAGCATCCATCCAACTGTTCATTGTAAAGGAAATGTTAATGTTTTTGAGTTTTACCAGTGAGCACTTCAGTTTGTCTTTGCCAGCCACTTACTTTAATGGGGTAGATGGGACTTGATCTGCTGTGGAATCCTATTACTGACATAATTAATGACAAAAAATAATAGAGGAAAATATGCTTGCATAATCCCAACAGAGGGGGTTTCCCAGACAAATTTAGGTGCCAAGAAACTTTAGGCTGTGATGTGGTTGACAGGGACCTGCTGCATATTTGCAGTTCTTATGTGTTGGACGTCCAAAGTCTCTATAATCTGCAAGTCTCCTTATGACCCTAACTCACAGCATATTGCTGGGAACAGGTTGAATTTGCCCTTCTGTACCATCTCTGACTTGAAGGGCTTCTGTAATTCCTCCTGTAGCAAGCAGACTCCAGACTGTGTATCAGCTGCCTCAGTTTTGAGTGGTAGAGGTAAACTTTGCAGATTGAAGAGTCTTCGGTAGTCCCAATGCACAGCTTCAAAATGAAGCTGTCTTTAAGCTGCCCTTGATTTCGCTCCCTTGCTCTCAGGGTGGTTGGAGTCTATGGACTATAAGCAATGTATGCAGCAGGCTGAAGCAACTATGACAACATTTGCTGAAACTGAAGCAATTATATTAAAACCAGGATTGAATACATCTATACTCAGTTTTGATTAATATATATATATAAATTAGCATTAATGATGAAATACTTACTATTTCTTTTGTTCCTGGGGGACAACTTGAAGACTGTGAACAAATTCTGCATTTTTCCTTAAACAACACAAATGGTTAACTGTGGTTAAAGACTGTATAGAGCTGCAGACAGCTTATTTAATAGAAAATGCATAATTTCCAGCTATACTTCTAAACCTAGCCCTTGGGATGCATAGTCATGATAGCCCCTATGGTAAAGGTGATGAGAGTAGCTGCTCTGCTCAGAAAGGAAGATCATCCCCACCAGGGACACCTCATGGGAAGCCTCTTCCCGAGGGTCAGGAGAAGGAAAGCTCTTTTGGGTATTTCACTTTGCTCTTCTAAAGCGATGCTTCCCAAGAGCCTTCCCATCTAAAGCACGATAAGAGGAGGCAAATCCTGAACTTGGACACAACTTTCCTGTAGTGCAACAGCAGCTTGGAAATGGAAAACTCACATAGATGTGTATCTTGTGCTGTATGTGTGTGCGAAAAATTTCACAGTTTCTGCAAAATGCTTAGATACATGTTGTACCCAGTACGTAATGACTAATATTATTCCTGTTTAGCTAATGTCATTGCTTTTAACAAGGCTTAAATGAGTGCTGAAGTATGTTACTGCATTTGAACATAGTGGGGAAAATAGTTTTCCATCAGAAAAAAAAAGGCTTATGTGCAAAGGGCCTGACAGAGCAAAGCTTTGGAAAAGCCTGGTGTGAAATGCACTCAAATATGGGACCGTATCCAAAGGAAAAACTGCAAAAGTTCAACCCTGTTAAATTTGTTTTAACCAAAGCACAAGTCTCACTTTTTCTTCTTTGTGTAGCTTGTTGCATGCTTCATAAAAATGGAGGCAAGCTTCCTGACGGCTGTGCTTTTTGACTTGGGAGAAAAGCAAAGGAAACCTTTCTCTGCCAGCTTGAGTAAATCACATCCTATTCTTCAGAGGAATGTAAACCCATTTGTATTTCATATGTAAAAGTAACCGAAGTGGGAGAATGTTTACTCGGAGGGTAAGAGAAGTCCATGTGTATGTGCAATGGAATGAAAATAAATTTTTTCCTTGAGAAAAATAATTTATTTTCCATTTTTCCCCACTTGTTTGCTTTATAAACAAGTGGCCTGGCTGAGAACATGCATTAGAATAGTGAATTACTATATTTTTTTTATAGTAAAGCTCAGGATTTTCTTACTCCAGTGCTACTCTGATTATGTTTTAACCAGGCTGTCAATACACTGACTGCAAGATCAAAGTTGTCTCAAGAAATGCTAAAATTCTTGTAGCAATATCCTTTGTGGAAAATATATGCATTCCTTACTGGGAAATAGTATCACATATCTTGTATATTTGGGCTATGTTTGGCTATAGGTCTCTCAGATGGGCCTTTAAGCACCTACATGAACAGAACCACTTACGATGATTACTGTATCATTGATATCACATCTGTTCTTCTGGATTTCCAAGACCTTTCCCAACCCATGGATAATTCCTTTGTCTGTTGCAACATTTGTATAGCTTATAGGTGCATCATTTATGGATAACTGCAAAAGAAATGCAATCAGTTAGAAAGCAGGAGAGATGAGTGGTAGCCATGTGGTAGCTAGAGCAGCAATGGTGAAAGAAGGAGCAATGTGCAAGTCTCACTTCAGGAAAATCAATGAATGTAGCTAATTTCAAGCACTTGCTCATATCCCACTTGCTGCATTTAAGAGCTTCACTGGACTGAAGGGCATAAGATGACTTGCAGCATGCTGAAGTTTCTTAGCAACAGGATTTGCCAGAGCAGCTTTTTCTGCCATAAGGTGTAAAGGTGAAGCGTTTGAAGAAGGAGCCTAAAGCAAGCCAAGAGCTGGGTTTCCTGTCTGTGGGGGATGATAGGCTTCCCCTTCCAGCAGCTGTGGCTTCAGGGAGGACTTTCATCATCTCACTCCTCCCCACACTCTTACCGAGTTGTCACCAGCAGCATCCCTATGAGTGAATGCTTTTCTGAGGGTCTGCCACGGGCTGAGCAAAGAGCAGGGCTTGAAACTGCTTCAGTGAGAAGCTTTCTGTCTGCCTTTGCATATGCCCAGAGGGATCTCTGGGACAGAGAAGAAGGAGGACAAAACTCCCCTCCCAGCTCTGCTGTAATTTTGGCTGTATTGCTTAGTCTTACTATGCCTGATTTTCCCATGAGTGGTCTTGAAAGGCAATTCGTATTTGTTGCCCAGTGCTTTAAGCTTTTAGGATTAAAAGTGGAGTAAATCCACAGAAAATAGAATTAATGTTTTATAATTAAGGGCAGGTTTCTAATAGCTCTTAATGACTATTTTGCAATGCAGGCTTGTAGCAGCTGGAGATAGACATCCACCCCAGCAGCTTCTAAAATGCAGTGCTAAATGTGAACAGCACGATTGAAATAAAATTCAATCAAAGATCTCTTCAAGGGTGACTTGGAATTAAGCAGGTCCGAGAGAGGCATTTGAGTGACCACTTTTGTGCTATTACATCCCAGGAGCTAAAGGAGGAGGTGAACAGCTCCTTTTGACTGCATATTAGTTTAAAGTTGAAGCTGGCTTCATAAAAAAGCAGGAAACCTGTTTCTCCAAACAAGTGAAAACAACAGTACCTGGCCATCATGGAGGAAGACCCCAACCTGGTAGGAGAACCCTAGCATGGTCTCCCTGTGCATGCCGTTGTGCAGGTTGTTCTTCAGGAGCTTCTCACCCAGCACAATGTGGTAGCGGATTTGGCTTTCGGCCTGCAAACGTGGTAACATCACAAAGCATGAAAGGTTATTTAGGCATAGATTTTCCCAAAGGGTACAAGGCAAACATAGATGGCCTGAATTTGAGGAGTAGCTTCTCCAGCTGGCAGGTTATTTTGTATTTCCTACCATGGAAAGCCTGCATTCCTATCATAATGAAAATGTAATTGACCTTGGGGGATTAAAGGCTTGTTGAACTGGCAGGACCAAAGTTTGCTTGAGCTTAGTAGTGTCTCCTCCTGTGTACAGGACTGACTGATTCAGGGAAGAGTCAGTCAGATGACTTTTTAGAACTCTGAACTTCATGAGCTCATTTGACATGAAAAATTGGGTATGTGCTTTTATATTCTTCCCCATACCCATTCCTTTCCTTTGGGAATCCCTGAATCACTTATAGATGAATGTTTACAGTAATTTATAGTTTTTTTTTGTTGTTGTAGTTTTTTTTTGTTGTTTGGTTGTAGTTTTTTGTTAAGGTCATTTTCAGTCAATAAAGTGTTGGAGCCACACCTGTTAATGGAAAAATTTTCTCTGCCTCATTGCTAGAGGATATTCACTTTTCATTGATGTGGTGAAATTGTTCTCTGTGCATCAACATTTAGTAAGGACTTCCAAAGGTTTCTGCATCTTGTTCCAGAGCAGGCGACTCCCAAAGCTCTACCTGGCTTGGAGGAGGAGGAAGTAGGATGTTTTGTGAAGACTTGTAGATGTGAGAGAAGCTGGGGCATTTGGAGGGTTTTAGGAGCTGCTTAGACAACAGCTATAGTGCTGCTGCATTTGTATGCCTTTGCAATAAAAGGTGCTTGCAGGAAATCCTGTTGCCTGCTGTCTTCTTGTTCTGAATGTTCATACTGCTCCTTGTTCTTCCATCCCTTCAAAAGCATGGGAAAGCAAAATACATAATGTTTCCTGGCTTTGCCCACAAGGTGAAATACTGATCTTTACACCTTTTAAAGAGGAACCGATTCTATTTTGATTTCCTCAGATTTGACAAAGAAATATTTGCAGGAAAGAAGGTGGGAACTAAGAGCTAATCTCCACCCGTGTTCAAGTCTATTTAATTCTCCTGACTTGGATGCTTTGGAGAAAGTTAACTCTCTTTGATCTTCATTTCTGTCTTTCATCACTAGCAGAGTGAAAACAAAGCCTTGCTTCATCAAGGCCAAGAAATGGGCTCTTTTCCATGTGTTGAGCTCTTCCCTCTGTGGCAGAGTTCTCCCAAGGTGTTTCATAAAGAGGATAAGGCTTAGGCAGGCTTAACCTTAGGGTGTTTTCTGATTTTCTTTATGAGGTTGCCACACCAGGCAAGGTTGGGAGAGTGGAAGAAAGGCAGAAGAAACATTGGTAAACTGTGGAAATGAAAAGGATTTCTTTGTGTGTGTAACCTAAATCCGGTGGGGTTAATGTCTTATGTTTCTCTCAACGTTTGTTATAAATGCTTCTTACAGTGATGCGGAAATGATGGTGCTGTGTCATAAAACAACTAAAATAGCCTTCAAAAGTCATTTGAGCAGATGTAGCTTGATCGTGTATGAATTCTTCCGGTGAGGCAGCAAGTGGGGGTTTTGCTGTGGGTCTGCTGGTTGGTGGAAAATATTCTGGGACAAGTCATTTGAACCTTGTGCTGCTCAGCTTCCTGGCTGTAAATGGAGACTGTGAAAGTAGGGACAGAGTGTGGCAGCGTAAATATTTATGGAAGAGGCAGGGGAGTATTAATGTCATTGAGCAAGTCATGGGAGAAGCTTCCTCTGCAAGGTGTGACTCTCGATACGTGCATTCAGTAAAGCAGTTTCAAACTGGAACAAATATGAAGAAAGGTGCTGAGGTGATGCAGGAAGAGATAGTTTATTTTGGGAGGAGACTGACAGGCTTGAGAAGGCTCTTTGGCCTTGTAAATATGTCAGGACGTAAATGCCAGAAAGTTGTTTCAGCTAAAGCATACTCCTGGCACTAGAATAAAGGGATATAAACTGGCCAGAAGTGTGCTGTCAAAATAGCATAAACTAGATCTGGGCGTGAGGACTGAGGTCAGAAAGGGAGGTGGGATGGCCTTGTCTGTGATGATGGGGAGCTGGCAGCCAGGTCAGGTATGAGCCTGGTGTTGGGCTCCTTGGGGTGGGCAGCAGCAACAGGGTTTGCCTAAGGGAATTTTCCTAGCCAAGAGAACTTTAGTAAGTTTTCTGAGCCCTGGGATGGCCAGTGGTGGTTATAAACCGGAATTAGAAATGGCCTGCAGAAAGGGCCGTGTAATAGTGTTCCTGCAGGAATGACAGGGCAAGCGTCTGGGTAGTTTCAGAAGGAGTCAGAATGTTTTGTGGGGTTATTAATGACAAGATTACCACTGATGTCTGGGGACTGGACTTGTTCACCTAGGAAACTCATTTCAGGGTTATTCCTGGTCATTCTTTTCCTGATCTTTACAAAAGTCTATTGATGAAATGTCTTGGGTATTATAGTGTGTCATCTCAATCCATCCACTTGAAACTGAGATGAAATACTGAGTTTTTAAGACAAGTCTTATAAGCAATACTTACCAGGGTAGCAGACTTTTTATCCCTAAGGTAATTTTCTATGGCATCATTATCTGGGGCAAAGACTGTGTATGTGTTTGCAGCTTCTATTTCATTTGCCAGGTTGTATTGCTGTTGTGGAACACATAAACAAAAATCAGAATGGCCACTGATAGTCTGATACCAGTCCAAATGCAAACAAAGCAGAGAACTACTTCCATTCTTAAAACAATGTGAGAGCTTACAATAATATAGCCTCTGAAAATGGAGTAATCGGGCATTTGCTCCAGGCGGGCCAGCAGCCTCGGCATGACAGTGCTGCGGAGGGGGGTCAGAACCTGAAAAGGGAGCAGATATCCCGTGTCAGTGCTTGTATATGTGCTATGGCTGAACCTGCAACTACCAGACCCAGGCCAAAATGCTGTTTTGTGTAAATACTTCTTTTCCAAGAGCTGATAGTTATTTTCTACTGTTTGTGGTGCAGAGGAACAAATCCTCCCTCTGCAGCCATATACCTTATCAATAACATGTATGATTCCATTTGTGGATGCGATGTCACCAGCCACGATGTGAGCACCCTCAAGGGTGAGGTTCTGAAAGAAAAAGAGGAAAGAGAGGGTTTGCTTTCTCATTGCAGTGGTGGCATTTTCCCATTGATTCCCACACATTCCCAGAAGCTTGCCTGGGACTCCACCTTGGCTTCACTTGCCTCAGGCCACACTCAGGGAACCATGTGCATGGGAGGTGACTTTGGGACTCTGTTCTGTTCCTGGTGTTCAGACCAGCAAAACCATGGGACTGCTTGCACTGGGGTGGTTATGGGGTGGGTGTGCTCACTCCCACCCCACAGCAGGGTGAAGCCCTGTGCCAATTCATGCCCTCCCATTTCTGTGCAGCTTTGAAAGACCCCATTCATGATTTTTCCCTCTGGGCATGGAGGTGGGAGGAAGTTTTCCCTTCCTTAACGGGGGTGAAGTGCTTAAATGTGCCATATGTATTTCCGGAAAATCCTCCTCAGAACGTGGAGTACTAATGTGCTGAGGGGGAAGGACTGTCAGTTCTTTTATTTATCATTAAAAATACCTTCAGGTGATTTGGGACTATCAAGTTGTGGATACGGGCAAAGTATCATTGCTTTCTCCTACCTTCCCAGTTCCCTAAAATAAGTTATTTGGTTTACTTGGTGCCCTTTATCTTAAATTAGTCCACATGGGCTGCTCCAGGAGGGACCATGCTTCTTCCTGGGTACAAGACTGTCCAGTGTTTGCAGCAGCTACTGGGACATTAAGAATAACTAATACTGGGGACAAATTGCAGCTAGGTAAAGTGGTGGAGAAAATCATGTTTCTCCCAGAGGGCCCAACGTAATTGATCTATTCCTTTAATTTTATGTCATGGTCTTTTTTTAAATACACCTACAATGTCTGTGTGGTTTTGTATTACAAGGAAGTTGGTGGCAGTGATGGTCAGAGTTTGTTGTATGATACCACAGTGGTTTGCAGGTCATCTCACCCCATTTTCTTTAGACAAGTGTAGGAAGTTGCTCTGTAGAGATGTTGGCAGCATCTCAGAGGATGATAAATTCTGGAAATCAGCAAAGCTGTAAGCTTCTGTCAATACATGATACCTGAAGGAAATTAAATGAATGTGAAAGTGTTGTGTTTTCTGTCTTTTCCCAATAAATATGCTTAGTGTGCCTGAAACTGTGGTCTAAAGCAGGAATTATTTGTACAATACCCAGTTCAGCTATGTTCTGATTTTAGCTTGGAATTTAAAAATTTCTGACATAACACAGATAATACCTTTGTTTCCAGTGGAGTTGCTACAGAGATTTATACCACTCTAACTAGAGGAGGAATCCTATGACCCTCCCTTAAAATTATAATAGCTGTCTTGCTCTAGTGGCTTCAAAACAAAGGCTTATTTGCCATAGAAAGTGATTCATCATAACCCCCCAAACCATTAACATACTTCAGTAGAGCTGGGATGTTACTCTTTGACATCCAAAAGGCTTTCTCGTCTTCATCCATGTTTTCAATTGCTTGCAGAGAAGGCACGAGGACGGTTAGGTTTGAGGTGCTGGACAGCACCGAGTTTATCTCAGCCTCCTGCATGGAAGTGAACAGGGTAAAATAATTCATCCTAAGGATGATCTATAAATAGCATCTGGTGATTTTTTAGCAAGGTGGAGTATGTGACGAGCTTTGTGACCAGCCTGGAGAGGAAAAACTATTAAACTGAGCAATGACTTGAACAAAACTACTTAGAGGTGTACAAAATGGTAAATGAGTGTCTATTTTTTACAGACCGGATTGCCAGCATTTAAAGGGCAGAAGCAATGTTTAGGTCAGAATTGTTTTTTTTGTGGTGAAACACTTAGGTTTCCTCCTACAAAAGTTACTTTGACTCATGGATTCTATTTTATGCACTTAAATGTTAAAAGTAAATCATGGTAATAAACATGAGTGGTTGCTGATAACTACTGAGAATCTGCTTTTACAGAGCACTCTGTGCTATTTAATAGATAGAAGGATTATGAACTGTGAAATAAGAAACCCACATGACACAGTGTTCCCATTTGATATAAGACTACTTAACATGTCTGGGATTTTTGAAGATGTCCAAAGGATATCTGTGCCCACTAGCTTGCTAGCTGTGACAGCTCTAATTTTAGGTGGGGGATGTGGGCTCTTTATTGTGCATGGACTGATTCATCTTCCATATGTTTGTATCTGCCTTAAGGATGGGGAGAGCCTCCACTGGAGATTTTTCCAGTGTGTGGATTTTTTTTTGTGGGGAGACCTAAGGCTTAAGGAGACCTAAAGATCTGAATGCTGAAGATGTGATTCTCTTTACTTTTCACAGGCTCCACAACTTTTGAAACTGCCAAACTTGAGGGAGCAACATGAGCTTAAGTTCTACCTTTCTGCAGCTGGTATGCTGCCTGGAAGATGGCTTGTTTTGCGTGGTCCTTCACTACTGGGTTTTAAGTCAAGAAGAGAACCAGCTCCCTTAAATAGCTGGGGATTTTGTCTCTGTTAAGATCATCCATCTTTCTAGTCATCATCACTGTCACCTTCCGAATATTTAAATGTAGAAATAGAAACAGACTCCCTCTTCTCATCCTTCCTGACCAGCAAGAAATATATTTGGTTATGAAAAGTGATAAACATCACATTCCTGCTCAAGTATGAAGTTAAGAACCCCACAGATGGATATATCTCCCTATTTTGCTCATGTTTGTAGCTACCATTATTTAAGGAATACTGTTTCTTTGAAGTGTAGCAGAGATTTCCACATCTCTGTTTCAACAGGTTATACAGAATCTGTGGCCTGATTTCCTCCTCACACCACTTCATTATCTAAAGAGCACATTAGCAGGTGAACAACCCTTCCTATTGTGCTCATTCCTTTAACTTCATTAGTTTCTCTTTACAGTATACAGTGCTGCAGTCAGCCCAGAGGCAGGCAGATAACTGATTTAAATTAGCCACATTGGCCTTTCTTTTAAGCAGCTCCCTGAGGTCCCTGTTGCAACTGTGGATTCCTAAGCTATTTAATTTTGAAAAGCATGAAAACGGCTAATATGCTGTGCCTTCTGTTTTTGATGCTATTCATTAGCATATCACTGTTCTTTTCTGTTTGCCACTATTTCCTCTATACTTCTTATACTTAGGTTTTAAGCTTTTTGTAGGGGAAACTGGTTTTGAACTCTATTCATACAATGTCAGCCACACTAGGGTAAGGACCTCTAATATTCCTGCTGCCCTAGTAAAAATAGTATGTGAAAACATAAATAAAGAGTGAAAATCAATATATCTAGAATGTTTTTTTTTTTTAAATCTAAATTGGTATTTCTTCCCTAATCTGCAGCCAGACAAGCTAATCTCTTCCTTCATTTCCTGCACCTCAGTCAACCCCACACAGACTGAGCTTTCTCCTCCTTGGTTGCTGTGAGAGCAGCACACTGATGAGCCATACAGCTGCATTTTCCTGCCATGGGGCACAGTGAAAATGGGGAAGGTAAGGTATTGCCTTCTCTCTCTACTAGTATTTTTATTGCATGAGAGAGTTTGGAAGCAGCCACTTAGGGGCATATTCAGGCTCTGCTTGTACCCTGCCGCTTGTCATCTGGACTAGAGTATATTTATGTACAGAGCTAGTCCTGGCTTGTGTAGCCCCCTGCTCCAGAAAGTGGGCTTGTAACTAGATCTTCTGCTTGTGGGACTTCCTTACTTGCCTGAATTTGGGATAAGAATTTGGTTTTCGGGCAGAAATAGGGAACCAGGTGATCAGCCCTGCCATGGCTGGTGGGAGAGGCCTTCCGATGCCTCTCCAGAGCTTGGGCCTCTGCTCTGTGATAGGAATAGTGCAATGAGATTCCCATCTCTATAGCCTACAGGGCTTATGTATTTATGCAAACTTGAACATACTAAAAAAATCAACCACAAAGTGTACTTACATTAACCCATTGGTTAAATGAAGCTGCTTCTGACAGAGTGGATAACTCCTGATTAGAAAGAGAAAGAGAGCAATGAGTATGTAAGGTATAATTAGCTGTACCAAAGTACTCTAGCTGTAGCTTGTGGTGTAATCCGCTGTGTCTGGCCTGGCTGATGTGACATAGAGGAGGAGGTTTTCAGCATGTATGAAATGGGAGGGCATTCATGTTTTTCTAGTACTGATACTTTCTGGCAGTGGGAGTGGTGAGTTACCTGCTCTTCTGAAAATAGGCCATCTATTGCTTAGGTGTATTAAGCTTACCTGATCTTGGTACCTGATACGCACTGACCCCAGGCTAAGTGTTAATTTTCTGGGAATCTAAAACTTTTCTTAACTTCATGCAAAAATAACTGAAAGGTGTGTTGTTGGTATATGTACAGCATTTTACATATCATTCTGCAAGTAGAGAGCCTTTATTCTGCCACTGTACTCAGAACAGTGAGTGAGATAAATGATGGTATGAGCAGGGATGGCAGGTAGCGCTTAGAGCCATGTAATGTTATTGCCAGTGGCTGAGACAGCTGACACTTCCATTTTTCCTGTGCTGTTAAATGCATATTGATTTCACCATTTTACTTGTTTTGGTTTTATTTGCCTGCTGGTCAGTATGATTTGTTTGAGCGTGATAAATTGATGTTTTCACTGAGACAGACCTCAGGGCAGAACTTCACAAGAGCTGCGTGCTCCCTGGGAGGTGAGTGCTTAGCACATCTGCAGGTTAGGCCTCTGGGGCTGCAATTTTTCAATTTGTCTTAAGAAGGAAATATGCTCAGATCCCTTAGGCCCCTTTCCAAGCTGTGTTTTTAAACACAACAGGTCATTTATGTATCAGACAAGTGCCTCCAGCTAGAACACTGTTTGCAGGTAGCACTGGTGGACATCATATTTTTCTGTTTATAATGGCTTTGCGATCTCTCTGGTTATGATCCAGTGTGAGAAGACGCTCATCTTACTTACATCGGCAGCATTTCCATAGCAGATTCTGCCATCTCCTTCGTAGCCCTTTGGGCACACACACTTCCAGCCATGAGAGGACTCAAACTGGCAAGATGCCTTCGAACCAGAAAGAAAGAAAATTCAGGAGACCACTAAGAGCAAGGATGGCCTCTAAAGCCCCTTCTGAAACCCATTCGTATACAAACATGAACTTAACATGATGCATGGACATCCTTACCCTCCCATAGGACAAACTCCACCAGCTTTGGGCACTAACTCCCTCCTCACATGCCCACCATACCCTAAATCTGTAGGAATCTAAACTCTTCCTCAACCCTTTCTTACTTCCTCTGTACATAAACTGAGCCCTGTTCCTTCACCCAACTGTACCAGATTTGTCTTATGCTCTTCATTGCTCTTCCTTTAGCTCTGTTCCTGTGTTCTGCCTGAGGCTGCTGTGGCTCTTGCAGGCACTACAGAGCACAGCAGAGCCTGCAGGTCGGTTGAACCCATGCAGTTGCAGATAAAGTTTATAGATGCCTGTGTAGAGATGACTTGGCTAAGCATCCCAACAGGCTAATGCATCCAAATTGAAATTGCTCGTGGAGAAGCAGCATGCATTTATTCCAGGCTTGAGAGAGTACATTTAGGATTGGGGGCAGCCCTTGTAGTCTCTCCTCAGCACATGTGGTTCATGTAGCAGTTTTGATGCTTGCAGCACTGCTTGGAAAGCTTTGTTCTAACTCAGAAATTGCAGGCTTGAAATAGCAAGGAAAATCTATGGTGTGTGCAGGAGGCAAGGTGTGATATGTATCTGAACACTTTGTTCAGGGAATGGTTAATAACTCACCAAACGATGGCATTTTCCATTTTGTTCGAGGCATGAGTTTATGGGTGTGCACTCCACTCCATTCCCCCGAAATCCATCCTTACACTTGCAGTCATTCTGTTGTTTTAATAAAACACTGCAGTTCATTAAAGTGACTAAAATAGGGTGCATATTCTAGACATGGTGAATTAGTCTATCTGTCTTTCTGTGTAGTTCCAATACTTCAGTGAAATGACACTGATTCATATATCCAGAAGACCTTTATACCTGACATCTACTAGCGTGCTTACTAAAAGGTATTTGCTGCCAGAACACCACCACAGAGTGGGGAGGGTGCACTGGGATAGGAACTGAAGGAGACTGCCTTGTGTAGAGAGTGCTGTATGGGAATAACCTTGTGGCTGTGCGGGAGAGGAGAATTTGGGGAAGAAAACCGGGTGAGAAGCACAGGCAGAGCAAAATGGGTGAGAACTAGTGCCTAACAAATGTGAGAGGACATACCTGACCCGGTCCAATGTATATGCAGGTGGCATTTTTGTGGCACCCTGACACTGTGGGCAGCAGGCAGTTGTTGATGGCTGAGCAGTCCCTTCCGTCACCTGTCCATCCTGCCTGGCAAACACACGTGTGCTCTCCTGGGCCAGTCTGAATGCATTCAGCCTGGGGGGATGCAGAAGCATCTGTTCAGGACAGGTAGGTGGCATCTGGCTTTAGGTGTAAGGCTTGTCTGAGCAATAGTGATGCCACTATCTGGGGAAAGAGCTTGAAACTGCAGTGAAAACTGACTCTTCCTTCTGCAAGTTTCTGGCCAAACCTTCCTTTCTATGGTGCCAGGCTCTATGGGAAAAGTAGGTACTTACATTGATATTGCAGCCACCTGGGTTTAAAGCAGCACAAGGATCAACTTTGGTGCAGCTCATACCATCTCCCGCATAGCCAGGTTTGCAAACACAGCTGTAGAGAATGAAGTGAGGCATTAAACATGATAGGACAGCTGTAAAGTGAAGCAATTGTTTTCCACTGTAACATGTTATTTATAGGCGGCTTAAACTGGTAACCTTGGATTCACGATGCATATATTATATGGTTTGTTTTTTTTTTTTCCCCACAGAATATTGGCTTGCTTAATTAAGACAAATCAGGGATGCATTCTCCGTGTATGAGATGGGAAATGAAATTAGTTTTGCCATGATGTGGTATTTGCAAAGGTGAGCTAGTAGCTCTGAATTAATTATGAGCTGGGATTGCTCTTTCTTTCAGTGACACAGAAGATAGCTCTTTCCCTGAAATGCATACAAGAAAATGAGCCACCCCATTTCCCCCGGTTGTCCTCCCAGGTTAATCTGTACTGGAGGGAATTTCTTAAGCACTCAAATTACACAGCATCTCCCATCCCGCCTTCTATGGTAATTGTTGTGGTTTTAGCTCATTATGAATACACTGCAGCAAGAGGCAAACTTGGTGTGTGTGAAAGTGAGCATGAGGTGAGCAGCAGGCATCTGTAACAGTAAGAAAGTTTTGTGACGCATCCTGTCAGGATTGGAGAGCCTATGCTGTGGCATGCAAACCAGCTGAGCTGATCTGAGTGAACTGTCCATCCCCAGACTGCTTGAGAACTTAATTGTTTTTCAGCAAAGCCCAGGCTCCTGATTCACTAAAGAAATGGTTAGAAATAAGAGTTTCCTGAGAGAGCCTTTGTAGATATTGGTAGGAAGGCAGCCTTCTGAACAAGGGTTAGATCTGTATGAGTGTATCAGTGTTAAATACAAGGTGCGGGGTAGGGCATTGAGAACTCTTGATTACTCTCTTGCAACTCAAGGCTGATGTGGTGCATGTTTATGCTTTTTTGCTGCATAGCAGCATTTCAGTGGCTGATGTCTGTGTACTGCTACACAGTGCTGTTTTGATCAAGCAAATGGGAAAGAGCCGCAGCATAGTTAATTAGATGCAAGTTACTGACTTACCTCATTGCACCATCGCTAAGCTGACAGTCTGCATGTGCATGACAGAGCTGTAGAGAGGGATCGCAGGGAACAATCTGCTTATCACAGAGTTTCCCCATGTATCCACTTCTGCATGATCCAGGAAGACAGATCCCATCGCTGTCTATTCGGTTATTGCACTTCCCATAAATGCAGAGGCATTCTAGCAGAGATAAATTATAATGTGCAATTCCATAATTGTAAAAGGCATCTATTCTTACATAGCACTTACGAATCAGGTCCTCCTTTTTTTCCTAGTGTCTAAACTTTTGTATTTCTAAAGTCTTACTTTGTTGGGGAACTTATTATTTGTTTATCATGTCCGTGTCTTTTCAGGTGTGCTTTATGGGTAACTATTTAAAATCTGTTATATCTTTATAGTGCACTTATCTATCAATGAATTTCAAAGTACTTCAGAGAAGTAGGGGAGAAATACTGTGTCCTAGGCTATTAAGGCTGAAATTGTTTCATTGCACAACTTTTGGTGTACTTTCAGAGATATGGGAAGCCTTTTAATGCTGAGTCCACAATGCTACAAATTGCATAGTGCTGAGCTGGTATACGG
The DNA here is from genome assembly GCF_028554395.1 of Pezoporus wallicus. NCBI lineage: Eukaryota > Metazoa > Chordata > Aves > Psittaciformes > Psittacidae > Pezoporus > Pezoporus wallicus. The sequence goes on from NW_026640775.1 coordinate 4,140,977, forward strand.
AGCAGCAGCACAGACCTATAATCATTTTGATGGGGATGGACTGATTAGTGCTGCTGGGAGGCACAGCAATGTGCCCAAAGGACTTGGTAGGTAAGCCTTCTGCAATCCCAAGAAGTGCTAGTGGTGATTAGTTAAGTCAACAGGTACTGCTTTGGTGGGACTGCAGCTTAGGCAATACCACCTTTTCTTATGGAACTTGTTTCTCAGTTTTTGTTCATGTACCTGTGAACTTTTGAGTGAGCTGGGCTTCATGAATGACATAGCAAAAAGAGACTAAACCCAATTTTGTAGATGGGGATTATATCTTATATTTGCTGGTTTATATTCTGTAGACTCTCAAACATAGTATGGTTTGACATAGCAGGTGTAAATCTGTCAGTATATAGAAGATATATATACTGCTAGAACTATAAGTTTTGAAGATCATAAATCATTCAGTAAAGATGATTATTAAGCGTCCCTAAACACAATCTGTTTATAGTTTTAGTTGTTCTTAGATTACATATATTTGTCATTGCAGGCAGAATTTGCTCTATTGTGGGCAGTACTAGATGGGAATGGAATAGCAAAGATCTTCTTTTCCATTACTTATGTGAGGGAGACCGAAATGAAAAGAGCAATAAATTAGTATACAGCAAGCTATGACCTCTGCAGAAAGTCCAATTAAGTCAGTGAGAAGATTTTCACTGACTGCAGGCTTATGATGTATCCCTTTGAAATAAGAAATGGAAGTACCCCAGAGACATCTTGCTCATCTGACATAGAGAACGTTTAGCGAGGAGTTAACTCCTACCTCAATGTTACTAGGATCAAAAAGAAACAGTTATGCTGAGGAAGTATGGCTGTACTTACCTTTATCACACTGAGGACCATATTTGCCAGGGTCTGAGCAAAACTGACACTGAAAGCCTTGAAATGCCTCAGCACAAATGCAGGTCCCATTTCCATCCAGGCCGTCCATGCACTGTGATAGTGGAAAAGAGGTGATTTCTATGTATAAACTGAAATGAATTTTTATCCTTCCCCCAGAGAAGAGACTATGTGCCTCTCCATATTATTGACTGTGACAGACTAGCAGGAAGAGCCTCAGCTTTAAAGAAAAAGGTATTTCAAAGCAAAAGCTTTCCTTATGCTTGTACTTTGTTGCTGTGTATTCTACATTCCTTTGCAATTTTAAAGTGAGAATAGCAAGCTGTGTCATTACTGTGTGCTGTGCAGAGTAGAAGTGTAAGAGTGGATCACCAGCCCTGACCTTGCCTGTGTGCTGTGTGTTGGAACTACAGAAGCCTGCAGTTCAGACATCTGAGAGGAGACCAATTAGTTTTCCCTCCCCCATATAACTGAACCTGAAATTCACAGCTATCACTGGACATAAATGGAGGGAGCCTAACGTATTTATTGTGCAGAAGCACTTTAGGGACTTCTGGGACACAGCTTATCCTTCCCTCCATGGGAGTTCAGGGTGCTGCCAGATGCTCTGCTCACCTGACCATTTCCTGAGCAGGGTTTGGAAAACCCTCCTGGGCACGGACTGCAGTCAGGGCCGAAGAAGCCTTTGCAACATTTTGGTTCCTGTGAAATGAAGTAAATATCGTCTTTTTTAGTGCCTTAGTGAGGAGGCAGTGTACGAAAGACAACTCTTCATCATGTTTTGTCTCTGGCAAATGCCTGTAGGGGTAGCTGGCTCTTAAAAGGCTTGTGTGGAGCCAGAGCCACCCCTGCAATGGCCTTGTTAAAACCAGGAGGGGTGCTGGGAGCCTAAGAAGGGGATACAAGACCACCATATCCTTCCCTTGTTCTTGTCAGACTCATCAGTGTTAGAAATCCCTGTCCTCTTGCCACTTACAAATGTGCCTGTGTGCATCTGCTCATATTGTGTGCACTCTCATATTTGGCAGGGGGAGGGAGTACAGTGCAATTCAGAGGCAGGCAGTCTCCTTTACATCTGAGATCAGGAACTAGAAGATATGTTTTACCCCAGGGAGATGCTGTGAAAGCCAGACATGCTGCTTTGATCTTCCCCCTTCCTCTCTGCACCAGTGTGGCGTTTCTCCGCTACACAGACCTAAATGTTTTTCTCTGCTGCATCTTCTGTTTTATTCATGAATTTGCTTCTTGATCCATTTGTTTATCAAGAGCACAGAAAGCGTATTAGGAAAAAAAACCCCTCATTTACATGTGCGATTCTTTTCTCCCAAGTAACAAATGACAGGACAAGAGGAGATGGCCTCAAGCTGTGCCAGGGGAGGTTTAGACTGGATACTAGGAAAAAATCCTTCACCGAGAGGGTGATCAGGCATTGGAACAGGCTGCCCAGGGCAGTGGTGGAATCACCATCCCTGGAAGTGTCCACAAGCATGCAAATGCCCTCAGTGACATGGTTTAGTGGTGGACTTGGCAGTCCTGGGCTAATGGTTGGATTTGATTGTCTTAAAGGTCTTTTCCAACCTAAGTGATTCTATGATTCAAGGGAAAGGAGTAAGCAAAAAGCTCTCAAAGCTTATGGATTTGTTAGACTTCTCTGCTTGTTACTTAATGGTAGTTCTGAAATGCAGAATCTGTTTAGGAGCCCCAGGATCTGGAAAAGTGTAAGTACTTCTCATGGGCTAATGACTTCTGCAAGGACTAGGTTTGCCAGGCAGAGCAAGTGGAGCGTGGTTCTTAGGAGCGTTTCCTATTCATTGTTACCCCATACTGTGTGAAGTCCTGGGACAGGAGTGGCTGTGACCAGGAGGGATCAAGCTGTCCTGTTCTTTGTGGGTAAAGCTGTATGGAGCAATGATAACACCTGGGCTTGGAACCTTATGTTGAAGTCCTGCATTACAGAGTGTTGTTAATAGCATATGGCAACTAAAAATCTCTCTGGAATGTGCCTGGTATTTTGCTCTATGTTTTACAGTCAGTCCTCCCAGCCCCCTGTAGAAGGAAGGGTATGGAAACTGTATGGACATTTCCATACCTCTCTCAAGTCCAAAAAGGAGAGTTCACAATTCAAAAGACAGTATTTTGGAAAACTTTTATGTACATTTCACCTTAAGGAAACATAACTCTGTACCTTTATTGTTACATTGCAGGCTCTAGTGCAGCCAGTTTTTTGAAAGGTTGGGCCTTCAATAATGCATCTTCTTTTTGAGAAAGGCTGAAACATGCATGAAGTGGAAGCATTAGTATTTCTAGGCAATGTAAAGTTCTGTGATATAGCCTTACTATCCCAACGTAATTTAAGTGAAGAACAGTAAGTACTTTGCTATAGAGTTGCATTTAAAAATGTTTTAAATTATGTATTTTTCATTAATATGAACTTTCTTTTCATTTTTACTGAATAAATAGCATATAGGTTATTACTGAATACGGCATACAGGACTAACTACCAATGAGTTTTTATAACATGGGGAATAAAATTCCTGTGATAGCTAGACTCGAGTTTTGTGTGTGGAGAAACATGCAGCCAGATTTGCATCTCTTAGATGCAAAGCAGATGGGAGGGTTTCTATTCTTTCTGAAGCTGATTCTGTTGACAGTTACTTCTGGGAGGATGCTTAATCAAAAGGAAATTTTTAACAGATGTGAGGTCTATTTTAAGTCTATTCCTCCTCTATTTTTAATTTGCTAACTCTCAAAGTGTAATCATAGCAATTCTCATTCCTCGCCTCCCTCTTCTGACAATGCCTGTCTGAAATAGATTTTACTTAACCTGGGAAGAGTCAGAGCTTCTATGAAGTCTACAAGGGATCTTGCAACGGTAAAAATATAATGCTGAAATCACCTGATGATTCAATTATTGCCTAAAAGAGGCTAAAGTAGTGTCTACATTTGTATTTTTATGTGGCCTCTTGTATTCATATCTGGTTCGTTTTCTCATTGTATTGGGAGAGCAGTAATCAACATATGGGACCCCTTCCCTCTAAGCATTTTGCACAACTGGGGAATCTGTCACTTACAATGGGCTTTGAATCCTGAGGACACGGAGCCATTGCTTGTGATAAACAACTTGTACAGAGGCCCTAGATGGAAACAATAAGGTTAGTCATTTGAGATGGCGTTAAACCAGGTGCATACTTATGGAAGATATACTCTGTACATTGTAAGTACATGTGTTCTATGGCTTTTAACTCTTAGAGCATGGATAAGGAACCAAACAGCAGCACCAGGGCTGTATCTGCTGGTTCTGATTTTTCTGGAGTGGTTGTTCTTTTCTACCTTCCCCCTTTTATCTTCATCTGTCCTTCCCGTCCTCCCTTATTTTAAACAATTGGAAGCTTCCTAAAGAGAAGATAAACATGGGCATGAATGCACTGGTGTCCTTTGCTCAATCGCATATATTAGCTAACATTGTCTGAAGGTCTAGTGCAGTTTGGACGCTTAACTTCTATGAGTATTTTTTATTTCATCCTAGGAAGACCACAAATTAATGGTCCCATATATACACAGCGTGAACAGAAATTTGTGTATAGGCAGGCAGTGAAGAGAAAAATATTCTTTGCTTCCATGTTGTAGATCCTGTACTCCATTGTGATCCAGTGGTATATAGCTATTTTTATGTCTTCACCTTTTGGTTGCCTTTCTCCACTAGCTAATTTATCACCATGTGGTAGTGACAGTAGCAATTATGGCACCAAGGATGTATAAACTCCAGCGGCAGTTTTAAAGATGAGTTCTCTGACAAGATCAACATGCAATAACTTCAGAGATTCTCATCTTTTCAGAGGGTGAATATGGAGTTTGTCAAAGCTGTGTTGCTCGTGACTGCTAATGTCTTGTGTTTCAACCAAGTTAGAATAAATCCTAGAGCTGGCATTCCATGCATTACCTCACTGTGTTTCATAGTCATTCGACAAGTGACCACGAACACTAATTATGGCATTTTACACACAGATTAAACACTGGAAATGTAGGGAAAAAAAAATCAGGTATTGGTTTGGGTTTAATAGTTCTTCATGGTGTACAGCGCTTAAAGGAATAAAGGGTCAGACTTACAAAAGCATTTGGGTGTCAAATAGCTGAGGTTTGTGGTTCAGATATATTTTGTCGAATACACTTGGGCATTGAAAAGCTCTTTGATAAGCTGTGGAGTCATGGCAGAAGCTGTCTCAGGCTCTTACCTTTCTTTGTGTTTCTGAAAATCCCTGCAAGTGCCTCCTTGCTGCTTTAGAACTTAAAAAATCTGTTTGCTGTGGAAAATGTTTCTTTCTGTTGGCATCACTCTCCTGATGCTCAATGCAACTTGGTGTCATCTACTCACTCCCTTTCTCTGCCTGGGATGGTTTCAGCCACTGACATGTACCAGCTCCCTTGTTTTCCTGAGGATGGGGGTCCTGTCTGTCCCCTCAGCCTTGCACAGAGGGGAACAGAAAAAAGCATCTGCACTTCCACACAAGGTCAGATCTGCCTGTTTTCAGCAGTAGGTTAAAACACTGTCTTTGCACTGAAGTAACTGAAGCATAGACATATATTCCTGTACATCAGGTCTGCCGTGGGAGCGATGACCTCTGGGAAGAGGTGGAGCAGACAGCTGGGAACAGCTACTACTGGTTCATTGCTCAGAACACCTCTTGTCAGAGGTCATCAAAACTGGTGACAGTCCACACCTCAGGCAGGTACTGCAGACCTGGTGTCCCTGTGTTCTTTGTGACATTGTGGATAAGCACTGCTGTCATGCAGTTCGGCTCAGGTGCAGCTTTCAGGGTTTGGGTATGGCTACATGGCTACATATGCATTAGCATTATGGTTTTGTCTTTTAGGATGTAAAGTTCCTGTAGGTGTGTATACCTGCTTGTTCCTACAAAGTTTGTCTCTTTTAACTGCTACTACAAGTATTATTTATAAGGTGGTATTATTCCAGTTTTCCGAGAGTGGAGAAGATGCATGGTGAAAGGTAAGAACAGCAAAGTCATTGCTCCTTTCTGGTATTCTCCTTGGTAGCAGTGCTCTGCTTAAAGCCTTGGATATTAAACTATATTTTAAACTATGCACGAAGCTTTCAAAGGTGACAAACCCACCTAATTCAATTTGGGGAGTAATTTTTGTGATAGATGCGGTTAGTTTCATCTTTAAATCATTTCTCTGTGTTGCTTTAGGAGTGATTGATGTCAGACATAGACTGTAGGTAGGGTTTTGGTAAGGAATGCAGATTACTAAAGTGTTCTGGGTCTTGATTGGTTTTTGTATTGGAGATGGCTGTTCATCACTCTGCCTGGTTTATGATTGCATTGCACATATGGCATTCTGTAGTTACTGCCAGAGGTAATAGTTCTTTACTGTGCCAGCTCTTGTGTTTTCTTCATTGCATTATGATACTGTCCAGCTCTGTTGCGAACCTCTTTCAAGGCTGTGGTTCTGGACTGTTGTAAGTTAAGATAGTAAATATTTTGCATCACTGTACCAGAACTGTTAGTGGCCCAGATACGTGCTTGAACATAGTACAATAACAGCTCATTGGAACCATGGTTATTGCAAATTAAAAGCTTAGTTGGATACTCGGTCGTCTTACCAGAAATAGTGTCTGAATATTACCAAGTGTAAAGGCCTGTACTGTGTTACCAAACTGAACAAGGTATGTCAAAGTCTACCCCTTGAAATATAAAAGTGTTTTGTGATTCCTAATTTGAAATAAAAAAAAAAAGGAAGAAAGCAGAGCTAGGGGAAATTGGAAATTGTGGCTTCTGAAAAGAACATATTTCTAATATATTAATACAAAATTAATAATTAATATTTTAACTTGTGGCTCTTTTTCCTGCATACTTAGTAGAAATGAAAATACTGATCTGGAGTAGTTTTCCTGGGAACTTGACACTGCTTACTGTGTTTGCACAGATGGGAATCAGGAATTGAAGGAAAAGGTTTGACTGGAGAGGCAACATATTTACATATACTACTAGATGATCCTGCAAGAACTAGATGTGTTAAAGTGGTTTAGGATGTGCTCATATGAGTTCTCAGTTTGCAAATTACTTGTATATGTGCAGTAATGCTACTCAGGTGGCTGTATGTGATTGATATATGAATTTCAAAAAATACCCCTTTTTTAACAGACAATATCAGAGAAAATAGTAAAGAAGAAGCTAGAGTGCTTTGTATGGAGCACTGAAGAGCTGTTGATTTGTTATGATTCTCTTACCATTGCGACTTCGCTTCTTGTCTCATCACACCGATGTGGTAGAATTGGAGCAATCGTGGGTGGGATAAGAACCCCTGCTAGGGTATAAATGCGACCATTTTTTGCAACAATATCTGTTTCTTCCATTTCTTCTCCACTCACCAAGACTTGTCCCTGTGAAACAATAGTTATTAATAACAAAATTTTCATGGTTTCTCAGTTTCCAATAATTTGAAGAATTTCTACTCGCACTTCTTTTCAATTGGCTATCTATCTTTTATTACACTTGTTTTATTCAAGTAAAATGAGCACATATATTGCTCATTTTCATGAATATTTCATGAACAGTGGTCTCTAAAGTTTTCTTTTTAATCTGCACTGTTAGCCTGTGGAACTGGTTAATAAAAAACTGACCAAAATGAGAAGACTACTCATGACTTCAGGCACTTATTTCAGTGGGCATAAGCACACTTTAGTCCTCTCTCTGACAAAGCGGGGAAAAATGAAAGAGAGTTTGTGGGGGTGTGTGGCGAAAAAGGATTCTTTATGCATTTCTCTTGCAACTGCTCTGCCTTTTCAAGAATTTTCGTATTTGCCTCTTATCTCCAGGACAGAAGGAACTTAAACATAACAGATAAGTTTGATTTCACAAAAGTACTGAAAAATTAACACCTTAAAAAACGTGTTCACTGCATTCATCAGGATCAGAGATTATAATAGTAAAAAAAAATACAAGACCATGTGTGCACTGAAAGGAGTTTAAGATAACTAAAATATGCAACAGAATTATTCAAAATATTTTAAATAGATTTCTTTTAAATTAGAGCAAAAATGAAAATCACGCCTAGTCTGCGGCTAATCGTAAGAAAAAGGGAACTGCAGACTGTTCTTATATATCGATCATTTGCTCTGCATCCCCCAGTAAGTGGGAATAGCAAGTTAAAAATTTCTGCCTCATTATATTTATTCACATTATAATCTGCCTCAAGAAATTCCCCTGCTAGTGTTCCCCCTCCTCCCTTTTTTATTCCCCCTGAATGCAAACTGTTGCCTAGATCAGAGAGAGCGGTTCCCAGGTGAAAGCTGCATTGACTTACAGTGCTGGTCCTGTTAAAATAAATGAACTGCTTCGCCATGCTTCTGATGTGCTCTATTGAGACAAGACTGGCAACCTCTAGCTGAAACGAACATAAATTCAATGAAAGAAATGTATATCATTATTCTTTTCAAATCCAGATGGGTTTCACAAGAAAGACTACTTTTCTCTTTAAGGTGGGCAAATGAACCTATTAGCATTGAGGGCAGCCTCACATTGACTAACCTGCTTGTGTAACAGCGACTAAATTTTGACTAAGTTTGCTGGTTACTGCATGTGAAGAGCTTGTTGCCCAAAAGATATTAATTTTTCTTCTAATTATAGCAACTATTCTAAGTAAAGTTATCACCCCTCCCTAAAAATAGCCCTGTTTGTATCCTTAGACCACTGTGCAAATGGCAGCGCTAATGTCTCATGAAGAGACATGTGGATCTCATGCCTCTGCTCCCTGTGATCCTGCTCTGTGCCAGGAGTGACCTCTGCCTTGGACGCTGAGAGCAGGGCCTTTTGCTAAGGATACGAGCACCCCATCCTGTGGTGAGGATGAACTTCAGCCTCCTCTAACCTTAGTTGCTGGTGGTGTTGCTGGGTTATGCTCTTTGTTTTCAGCAGAAAGGAAGAAACAGAGGGCTTACTTAGGCAACGGCAAAACCACCTCTCTCTGATAAACAGAAGACTAATATTAGCAGAATAGGTTCAGAGAGAGCTTGATTTTGATAGCAACAAGTACTTTTCCTGCTATTCATTCCTGCAGTCCTGCCAAGCTGACAGTATCCCCTGACAGTGATTCTTGCTCCACAGCATGCTAAGGCAGTGGGTCTCAGGTTCAGAATGACTGTATGTATGCATTATCTATCTATCTATCTATCTATCTATCTATCTATCTATCTATCTATCTATCTATCTATCTATCTATCTACCTACCTTTCCCACTCAGGTTAAGTCCCTATCACCAAATGGTATATTTTAAAGTGAAAATAGTTACTTGCAATTAACACACTAGTGTGACAAAACACAGTTTTAATTTGCCATGATTCAAGGACTACCCTGTGACCTCTAGCAGGGTTTTATTTTCATTAGTGACATCGAGGTGAAAGGTTTGTGTTCTCTGTTCTTGACCTTTATGCGACTAACCTTAATAAAGACAACGGCATAGCTGTCCTTTGCAAGCTTACCATGCAGCACTGAGTAGAGGTTGTTCTTGGAAAACCTCTACCTTTAGAGTGGCAAAGGGTTTGAAAATGCCCTTACACCCTGGGTCAGTAAAGCAGCCATGCTCACCTCTGTATTGGAGACAACGTGGTATCGGACCAGCTCCAGCAATTTCCATGAACCCTGCCAAAGCAGAAAAGAGGCCATTTTAGCCCAAAATGAGTGACACAAACCTGGCTGGCCTGTTGAGAGGACAGGGGGATAAGAACAACATCACTAGTTGGTGCATCAGAGGTTTTGGGGCTTTGCCATGTGGCTGTCTGGACTGTGCTGTGCTGTCAAGGCAAGAGCAGGGGAGTGGGCGCCTGGTCTGGGGGATCATCATTGCTTTATAGGATGTGAGACCCCAGATTCTGTTCCTTTTAGGTGTTGCCTTGATCTTTAATTGATCACTTCAACCTTGATCATAGGAGCTTAGCTTAGATGAACACTGGACAATGTACATATGCATCTGCTATGTATCTAATATCTGAGAAAGATTTGTGTTGTAGAAGGACTGTACCTCTGCAGAAAGCAGGTAATCCAGAATGTCAGCTTTCATATTGCTCAAAGCCTTGTTACTTGGAACAAAGACTGTGTAAAGCCTGTTGTCCTGCTGTAAATCCATTCCCAGGCCAGTTTTCTGGTTTGGTGTAAAAAGAAAACGAAATTATATACTAATATTGAAGAAAAACTGAAAACAGCTCTTTAGAATTGCTTTTCTAGCTCCTTACCTCTATCAAAGATGTAAATTGGCTGTATCTTCCATTATCTTGAAGTACTGACATTATGGTTTCCTGAAATATGATGAAATTAAGATTTGTTTTAGTTGGGAAAACAGAACAAACCCCAAGCCTTATAAGACGCTTTCTGAATTACTATACGAGTCTCAGATAGTACAGATTGAATCCATGTGGATTTCCTTATTGTTTGGGTGGTTGGTGGGGTGTGGATGTGTCTGAGTTGTAGCACTTGTCCCAGGACTATACTTGATTATAGTTAGTTTGTCATTGTCCTGAAATACTGTGTAGTCACAGAACATACAGTGTGTATGTGTGCAAAGTGTTTTTAACTCTTCGTTCCCAATAAGAAAGAACAGAAAAATAAACTATTTGCATCACCATATGAAGAAGTGAACTCTCAAGGAAGCATGCTAAGCAGAGCACCAGACACCCCAAAGCATCCAAAGTTACCAGTTTTTATAATATTCGTCTTTGAGGGTGAGGGATTGCTAGTTTGAATACAAGTCTTGCCTAATATCTGTCCAGATGTCCCGCCTTTTAGTGTGTTGTTCTGGAATTTGGTCAGATGTGTTGCGACTGCAATGAGGAACCACTTAAACGCAGTGAGAACAACCAAATCCTTCACAGACCAGCTTGGCAGAAGAGGGAATGTCTGTTTACTGGGGAAACTGTGACAGCACCTTCCACTTTGAATGGTGCTCCTCTGAGCTGACCCTACAGTGGCTCAGTAGAGTTTGTCCAGCTGCTGTCTGTCATCTTCCTTGTCATTCAATTAGTGTGAAACTATTTTAAAAGAAAGTCTGACATTGAATGTATGTAGCTTATGACTCACCTCTTTGTTGCTTTCAAATGTTGGCTCCACATTGTCCATGGCTTTGTCAATAATGTGCAAAATCCCATTGGAAGCAATAATATTTCCCTGCAAAAGTTTTCCTTTCCTCCTCCCTCCTTGGATTGTAATTCTTAACTTATTATCCTGAAAGAAGCCAGACAATGGATAGTGAGCTCTTTATTCTGAAATGACAACAGAATGAGTATGCCTGTTGAATAACATCTAGCATTCCCATTGCCAACACCTGGTCCATTTAAATCTGGGGAGGCTAAAGGTTGCTTCCAATTCCTATAAAGGAAATGGAAAAATTTCCTTTGGCTTTGAATTAGGATCGTGTTATTTTGTTCCAGGACAGCAAAGTTAAGAGAAGCAGGGACAGGTTCTCTGTGAAAAGCAGTGTACCTAAAAGGGCTCTGATGACTGCTAGTAATAAAAGTCTGCCAGGAAATGATTTTAAACATGATTGTACTAAAAGGCTCAACTCCTGTAATCTTAAGGGACTACAATCCATTTCCTTATATGTATATTCAAAATAACAAAATGTTGCTGATTCTGCACTGTACCAAAGCCTGCAGGAAACTAACAGGCCTCAGACAGCAATGATATTTTCCTGTTACAAATGGAGTGTGTACTCATTAAAGAAATAAAATAGATCTCTTGGATGCTACTGATCTACTGCAAAACATGAGAAGTACTTGATTTCAGCCTTTACATAGGCCCAAGTCATTAAAGAACATTCAATGGACCAAGAACAGTAACTCTACATTATAAAATCTAGTATATCAGTTGTAGAGAATAAATTTTTCAGACAGTGGGATCAGACTTCCCTGGAGCTCACTGACATCAAATAAGCTGGGCTAGAGATGAACTTTACTATATGTTTTTTATGATTTACTACTGTACTAGGTTAATGGCTGGACTCTGATCTTAAAGGTCTTTTCCAACCTAAAGGATTCTATGACTCTCTATGCATTTTATTGATGCTGAAGACCTCCATTTGCTGCATCAGTCAGAGGATGCTGATGCTCAATGGGAGGTGGGAACTGCAGTGCAGTTAGTGCTCACTCTGTGAGCTGTGCACACAGGTTTCCAGCATAAGTTTTGAGCTTTTTTTGACCCATGCCCCCTCTTATTTCACTTAAGCTCTCTGTGCTCTCTTAATACCTGCCCTCCCTACCCCCAGCTCTGTTGGTCAGGTTTAGGATGACTTAATTTTAACAAGCATTTTTAGAGCAATCTGTGTTAGGCCTCTGTGTCACTCAGTGTTGTATTTCTGAAGGTAATTTTTGCTTTCTCTGATTTTAGCAGGAACTTTGATGTTGGTGGTGTTCCAAGTTTCACTTGAACTCCTCGTGTTTCATGGCCACAGCTGTATTTTTTCATAACCTAGCAGCTACCTGCATCCTGATATCTTGCTGCAGAAAGACCTTTCATACTCCTCATTGAGTGAGCAAAGAGTGGCATTCTTGCTGAGGTAGGCTGGAAGGCCACTTACCTTTTCTCCCTTTGATATCTCTCCTGGCTTGCCAGTCAAAGTATATATGACATTAGTATTATTCAAGCTACTGGTGTTCAGTTGACCAGCAATTACATGGAGTTTCACAAAGTACTGTGCTTTCTCTTTATTATTCAGAAGATCTTTTATCTAGAAAAGCAGGAGAACAGAGATTTATTTCAATGCACGCTTCATCTAAAAATTAAAAATAAAAATATCCTGGTGAATGCTTTTTTCCCCCCTCCCATTATATTTTATCCCCCTTAAATAAAAAACTACCTGTAGTCTCCCTGCTGAACATTTGGATCTTAATTCAGCCCCTCTCTCAACCGAGTGATAAAAACCTGAGCGTAGCTGTGTAAGACAGTCCAAAACTTACTAGAAGCCTAACTGTGTTCTACCCTGACTTGCCAAATTGTTTTGCTTTTCTTTCAAGTAGAAAAAGACAATTCTGGTCCCTATATGTAAATGTACCCAGAAGTATACTAGAGCAAAGAGCTCTTCTCAATCTGTTGAATCAAAACACTTTTAACACAGATGAGATTTCTGAAGGAGCTAAATCCCTGCCCCTGATGTAAACCCCTTTCTCTTGTTTACTTACATTTGCGCCTTTGAGCCCCTTGTTTGTCGGTACAAGGACAGTAAATGGTCCCAGAGTACTCAGTGGCCATTTGTAGGTATTTTCTTATAAGAAGGGAGAAGGGGGGGAGAGAGAAGAAAAGAAGTTAAAATGCCTATTGAAAAGATCATTGGAGGAAGGGACTGTGTATTCTGTGGGGGGTATAGAATACTGTCATGATTATTAAATGTTAATGTAAGATTCTAAAGTCTGAGTCATTAAAAAATAAGAGGCAGATAGGATGTGAAATCTAGCTGCTGCTGCTACATTTGACACAGGATGTGGCAAAACAGTCAGAACGCTTCTGGCAGCCTGGATTCTGTGTCAGGCAGACAAGGGCTGTGGACATGAAACCAGCGTTTCTTTGGAGATGTGCCTTAAGAGAAGATGGCCTTCTGATTTAAATCAATTTAGCCTTCCTAGGGTGAGGGTATGCTGCTGATAACCTGCTGGTAACACAAATGTCAGCAAACACGCAGCTAGTCATAAAAACTGATGCACTGAATATTAATTAAAGTTGTGTTACCCAGATGGTATTTCTGATTCCAATACAGTCATGTGAGACCAACGATACTGCAGCTGAAGGCATTAACTGTTTCTAATATTCAGCTCTTTCTCCAGGGGCTTAAAATCAGAACTGAAAAAATCTTTACAGTCCTTATAGGTATGTTATGGCAGAGAATATATCTCAAAATTAATATGCTGTATTATAAATCAATTTGGACTAGTCTGCTGTATATTCTTAGCTTTTGAAATACATTAATGTAGAGTAAATGTATTGTAAGATAACCTGTGTGGTTAATGTGTCATTGCAGCTTCTGGCTAGTAAATCAAATGGTACATATATGTCCAAAACTTAACCAAAGAACATGAAATTGAGATTCTTGTTAACAAAAAGTGGCACTGAGCATGCTGAGCACTTTTTACATGCATAAGGAAAAATGCATAGAGAAGCTCCCACTGAGCTCTCAGTGCTGAGGCAATGGATTTCACTCTTCAGTGCTGAATCTGAATGTCACTGCTAAGTTTTGTCCTTGGTCAGCTATGGGGATTCTTAATCCCTTTTGGTCAGGAATTCAGGATCTTTATTTTAATCATAGGGCACAGGGAAAAGGACCAAGAAAATTATATGAAGCAGGAGGAAGTTTTTCATATGTACACATTTAATGGAAAAATTCATCTGTATTGTAGCAGTGTTTGTCCATAGCCATGCAGCAGAAGAAGACAACAGTTACGTTATTCTCTTTACAAGGTGACTGCAATAACTTAAAAAGGCTGAAAGCCGTGAGCCCTGCCAGGGGTTCCATCTCACTTCTGCAGAGATTTTGGATATGTAGAGAACCCTCAGCTATGCCTGAGATGCTCTAGTTGTGGGTCCTGGGGGTGATGGGGACCATGGATGGCATCAGTCTCTTTCATTTGCCTCTCTCCTCTTTCTTGGTGAAAGCAATGTAACTGCTGATAGCTGGGGACCTGGGAAGAGAGATGCAGCTGGGCATCCGGATGTTTTTGTTGGACTTCTGTGTGTTGTTCTAGATCAAATCTCAATTATCTAAATTAATGAGGGCAGGGAGGAAGAAGTAGTGGGATGATCTCATTTATTCCAGTATGGGGCAAAACCCACTGATGATACTGAATGATGTGTAAGGGGTTGTGGGAATATGTTTGTCACTTCTGCTTGTAAATTCCTGTAGATTGCATGGCATGCTACACAAAGGCAGCTTTAAGTGGTCAGGGTGAGTCTGCAGGGAGTAGCACACATGCTGTGGCACCTTCCTATGGTGAGGAGCACTGGGACAATATCAACTCACCCAGCAGGAGCTGACTCTGCTGCGCGTGTTCACTTACCCATGAGTGATAAGGCAGATGTTAGCTTGCCTTGCCACTGCCCTCCCACTTCTGCGTTCAGGTCTTGGAGGCGCTCCATCACGTTTCCGTAGCACACAAACCCATTCCCCACGGAGCCCCCCTGGCATGTACACCTGCAAAGGGATTGTCATTTTAGCTGCATGCTGATACCCCAAGGTGTCATCGAGGCTCACTCTAAACCTGTGCCAGCTGTTTTTTAGGAAGCTCCAGTGCATTTTAGTTCAGTCTTTGCTTCTGCATGCTGTCAAGTGCGTCAGTGTGTAGAGCAGCCTGGTGGCTGCTTGCCTGATGTGATGTCCTTCTATCAGCTGGCCCAGGAGGCAGTGGTGTCTGCCTTGCAGGACCTCTTTGAGTGGGGGCCATATGACACCTCTGGCAACCTCACATCTCTGTATGTTTCTGGAGGCCGGAAAGCCACCAGATGGGCCTGCCTTGTGGGTGATGAGAGGCTGCGGCATGAGTGTATGGGATGCCACAAGGATACCTGCACTTTATTATCTTTTCTTCTAAAGCTGCTGTAGCAGAAAATCTCTTGCTTTCTCAGATGTATGCTTTATGCTGCTGCTGTCTCTGTACTGGAAATAGCAGCTCATCTGTAACACTCTGGCTGTCCCCTGGGGACTCCAGCCTGTGAGAGGTGTCAGTGACCTATGGTTGACACAGTCCTATGTATGTCCAAAGCAGATTCAGGTCACGGTGCCTGAGGGAGGGACAGGCAATGCCTTGAGATTGGGCTCAATGGCCTCACTGCCTTGGGATGGGCTGCATATGAAGTAGCGTGTTGCATTCAAGGCAAACTGTACAATTTATGGCAGAACCACCACAAATGTCAGTCTGACATTTTCTGTTTTATGAGGGAGGGAACATGCCTCATGAAAAAGGAACATTATGGCCATGAAAGCCCTCAGTGTCATGAGAGAGCTGGGGAAGAAATTGTTGGTTGTCAAGGTGATTGACACATACTTGCTATTAGGTGCTGATGGGTACAAATGGTAGCGCATTTCAAAGAGCAGCTAGGACTTGAGTGTGCCTTGGCCTTGTGTCAGCCTGACTGCTCACCAGGAGAAGTGGTTAGTACTTTCTAAAGCATCTGAACTCCTCAAGCCTGCCTCAATGTGAAGGGCCATCAATACCTGCTGATTTTGCCAATCTCAGATCTTTCTATTGCAGTCTTCTGAAAATGAGCCCCCGCTTGGCTGTGCTTGGGAGACTGGCTGGAGGTGTTAGCTCAGTCATTTACTCGTCTTCAGTGCTAAAATTAAAGCAGTCACTTGTCAACACGTAGTGTGCACAGAAAGAAACCCTTGCTATATTTAGGAGGCTAAACAACTGTATGGTATGTGTTGTCAAACATTGGCTTTTAATAGGGCCCTTCCTAATATAGTCTTCAGCATGCTCAATATTCACATGAGCCCTATCCATAATGATGCATCTCTCTGGATAGGATTCTGAAGGCATGGCTAGAGAGGCACATTGCTCTACACAAGCAAAAGATGTTCTATATATAGCTAATGACCTTGTTGTTTGCGTGTGCTGGTTGTTACAAACACACATCTGCCACTCACACCCCACAGCAGTATCAGTCTGATGCCAAATCGTCTCCTGTTTCCCACATATGGTGTCTACCATAGCTGTTTCTCTGATGAAAACAGCACTAATTGAAAGTCCCCATAGTTCCTGCAGGCTGGGGGACTGCATACAGACTCAGAGGGATACTCAGATTTGGGCCAAGAGACTCAGCCTTTGATTCCTTCTGGTCCTGGGTAGAAATATCACTCTAAAAGCATCTTAAATTTTCAGGATACAGTTCTAATGATATTTTTAAAGGGTTCTCTTGGGAAGAGGGTATGATTGTAGATAGAGCCTGGATTAATAGGTTAGGGCTGGGACAGAGGAGCAGGTCCTCCTTGGGAGCTGAATAATTTCTTCTGATAGGGTAAATATTGCTTTATAAATGTATGTAATGTAATGTATTCACTTGGAGTATTGTGTGCAGTTCTGGTGTCCTCAACATAAAAAGGACATGGAACTGTTGGAACAAGTCCAGAGGAGGGCCATGAGGATGATCAGGGGGCTGAAGCACCTCCTGTATGAAGATAGGCTGAGAAAGTTGGGGCTGTTCAGCCTGGAGAAGAGAAGGCTGCGTGGAAACCTCATAGCAGCCTTCCAGTATCTGAAGGGGGCCTATAGGGATGTTGGGGAGGGACTCTTCATTTGGGACTGTAGTGATAGGACAAGGGGTAAGGGGTTAAAACTTAAACAGGGGAAGTTTAGATTGGCTATAAGGAAGAAGTTCTTTCCTGTAAGGGTGGTGAGGCACTGGAATGGGTTGCCCAGGGAGGTTGTGAATGCTCCATCCCTGGCGGTGTTCAAGGCCAGGTTGGACAGAGCCTTGGGTAACATGGTTTACTTCAAGGTGTCCCAGCCCATGGCAGAGGGGTTGGAACTAGATGATCTTAAGGTCTTTTCCAACCCTAACTATTCTATGTGTACAGGCAAGACTGAAAAGAGATGGCAACTATCACTGCTTCAGCTTACTCAGGAGGAGAACTGCATCTCTCTGGAAAAGAGGAGCTCAGCTATCTGTCTCCACTTTACCTAAATACTTGTATAACAGAGTTTTTGTTTATGAAGCTATAATTTCTATGTTGAAGACATAGAATAAAAATAAGAGTGGGATTAAAAAAAAAGAAAATAATTGAGTTTAGTTGAGGGAAAGTCAGTTCTACTTGGAAATCAGAGAGGTCATGGTCTAATATGCAGTGTAATACTGCACCAGTTGAAGATTTGTAGCTTCTGGGCAAGGCTGAACATAATTACTGTGCTGAAGCAATGCCATAGAAAGTGTCAGCACTCACTCAGGGAAGATCTATATGGGAACAGAAAATAGAGACAATCTTGATTTTCCAGGAGGTTGCCATGTTATGTTCACAAACCAAATGTTTGCCTTATTTACATCTTTGTCTGTACATGAGGTTTACGTCTGTACAAATAATTTGATCCTGGAGAAAGTAGAAGTGACTGAAAGAGGGAAGATAACAGCACAACTGCATCTTTAAAAAAACCCCAAACCTGGCCTCTGTTACAGCTTTGTGTTTCAGAAGTAAAAATCCCCACCAAAAACAAGCCTTCCCAAATATATTTAAAGTCTGGGGTGCAGTCAAAATACATTAAGTGTTTGTCACTTATCATAATTTATTGTGCCCACATTTATCAATCAATGTTTTTCTTTGTAAAGTTCCTCTTTCATAAATATATTTTCCATAGTTGGAAGCTATCCAGTATAATTTCAATATTTTTCAAATATATAGGTTTAGTTTGATTTGAATCCCACTGCTTTCTTCTGTATTTGTTTTTGCCATTAAAGGTCATTGAATGAATGATGTGCAAAGCATCTGGAATGCTCGTTTTCCTCCCCAGTCATAAATATTTAATTTTCCTTTTCTAAAATTCTCAAAACTTCCTCAGCTGTAGAAAATTGAGTTGCAACAGTGGAACAGTGACAAATCAGGAAAGAAAGGTCCTGATTTATGTGATGTGGAACTTCAAGGTAAATTTTCAACTCATATGGACAAGTGTGGTAGTATATGATACTAGGGATAGCATAAGTATATATTAAGTGCAACTAGAGGGTAATATACTACCCTCTAGAAATAAACTAGGGGATATTTAAGGTAAACTTGTTTGAAATGCACAATATCTTACACAGAAGTGATGTTCATATTACACTGTAAGAGAAAGCTGCATGATTAAGCAAGTACTGGCAATAAGAATCCAAATTCTTTGGTTTAAGATAGCTTTGTTAAGCTTAAGCTTAGTGTTAAAACCGAGTTTCTACATCCTAACATCTGCGTAGCAAACTTCTGTGCAGGAAAACAAACTCTGCCAGAGGTTTTGCATTATCCCACGTGCTTGACTAGAGGCTTTGAGGAATCTGCTGAGGTTGGTGTTGCTTTCACAGCATGGGGGTCAGATTCCCCACTTGTATCTGTATTAGTATACTAAAAAAGAGCGAGGGCTGCAGCTCTGTCCCGTGATAATTAATGCTGATTAATTTTTAGCATGCTGCCTGGCATGTTTCTGGCACACACCAAGTAGCATTTACCCAGGCAGTGCCCAAGCACAGTTGAAGGGATAACGTATGCCAGGAACTGCTGCCAAGAGGCAGTTACTCTGTTTTGGAAGAAGAGGAGGCTTTAGCTGTGAGCCAGATGCTGGATGCTGGCTTGCCCTGAGGAACAGAAAAGAGGCCTTGGTCCTTTTTATTTACTAGTGTAGAATTGACCTCTGAGTGCTATAAAAATAAAACTTAGTAGGTATTAGCAGTTGGTCTGATTTCATCAGGCACTATGCTAATTGTCTGACCCTAACCCTATTAAATCTTGTGATTTGTCCCTAATAAAGAAACTATTGATGATGACTTCAGGAGGTGTTCATCCACTGGATTTGTTTTAGCAGCCTGTTTACTAGTGGGAGGAAGGGGAAATTGGGTGAAACCTTTAGTAAGCAAAAAGACTCACGTAATCTGTCCTGGTGCAGCCATTGAGCATTTAGCTTTTTTATGGCAGGTGTTTTTTGTTTCACAGATGTCCGTCATGCTGCATCCTTTCCCAGCTACAAAGTTTGTATAGTGCTCCTTGCATTCACAGTGGGACTAAATTAGAAGGATGGGAGATGGGAGAAGAAAATTAGGTGTGCACAAATTGTAGATTTCGGCATACTTTCTGGAACAAAGGTTTAAAGACAGTGAGCTTTAGTTAATCACCCAGTGAGTTGAGATACAAGTATAAAGCTTATCCACATTTATACAACTCCCTTCTAGGTTTTATCCATTCAGGAAAACTGTTGACTCTAAGGTAAATTTCCTTCAGATAAAGTCCTGTAGATTCACTTTTTTTTTGACCAGAGAACATTTAAAATCAGTGGGGGTAGGTCAAATTTGTATCTCCGTTCCACAGTTTTCTGCC
Organism: Pezoporus wallicus; assembly: GCF_028554395.1. Classification (NCBI taxonomy): domain Eukaryota; kingdom Metazoa; phylum Chordata; class Aves; order Psittaciformes; family Psittacidae; genus Pezoporus; species Pezoporus wallicus. Next base: position 4,160,885 of record NW_026640775.1, read on the forward strand.
TCTTAAAATGAGTGCCAAAGCATACTATTAATGAGTGAGGTGTATCAGAACTACCTTTTACACACCAGCCATATACAGGTCACTGAGGCACCCCTCAGAGAAGCAATTTATATGAACTATGTATATATGAATATATGTGAACTGCAGGATCACCCTGGATGACCAAGTCCCTTTTTGGCACTTGAGGGTGTCCAGGCAAAACAAACAAACAGTCTTTGAAGTCTTGCTTTCCTGATAGTGAAATGTGGCTTTACAGACACAAATCTGAGCCAGTTCCCAACAACATGAATAAAATGCAGCCTTTATACAGCACCTTTCATCAGGTGTCCACAAAGACACCTGATTACTTCTTTCTTAAATACACTAACTTTAGGCCTTTATCTGGTGGTACCGGTGTAAGGAATCTATTGGTCTTACAAGCGCCCTGTGGTAAGAGAGACAAAATTTAACTGGGAAAATTTCATTTCAGTGTCTTCATTCTGGAGAGGCAAATCTGAGCTGAAATATCATAGGAAAAAGAACCCTGTTGCCATTCCCATTTTCAGAAGGGAAACATGGTATACATAAATTGAGAAGAGAGATAGACTGATTCACTCCTGGTCAACAGTAGGACTTATGCCAAAGCTAGGGTTAGAGCTTCATCTCTGCGACCTGTTCCCGTTACCTTTATGGCTTCTTTTTGGAGAGAAATTATTATCTTAGGCACTTAACAGAGGAAACATCTGGGGCATTCATTCAACACTAACCTTTCCTGGACCGTCATATATACAAATAGTGGACTCTGCAGGGCAATTCCCATATGTTGCTTGACAAGGGTCTACAGGTAAGCAGACTTGACCATCCCCTTTGTAACCTTCTTGACAGGTACACCTGTGCTGATTTGGTCCGAGGTAAATGCAGTCAGCATTAAGATCACAGACCTTTTTGGAGCATGGGTTGACAGCTTGTGAAAAAAGAAGTAAATGAATTATTGCCTGCAGTTCTCAAATTGAAGACAAGGATTTGCCAGAGCACCATCATGTCAAACAAAGCCTGGGTAGACTAAACTTCTCATAACAGCCAAGTCCGAAGTATTGCGGCGGCATGAAGACAGAAGGGAGGAATGTGTTTATGCTAACATAGCAACTAGCTGTTTGCTTTTTGAACAGAGATGATCTCTTAACTTGGGAAACTGAGTTATAAACAGATTACAACATGTAATGTGCTCATTAAAGTATCACAACTATTTCCTGTTCTGTGGTGGATTTTAACTAGAGAAGGTCAGGTAGGTGACAGAAGGTCTACACAAGCTTTAAGCCTGTGTTAGATCAGTTGGAAAATATTTCTTAGTACAATAGGCATTTACTGCTTTCTTTCCGGTAATTAAACAACATAATGTCATCTGTTCAGCAAGTACTTCAGTTGAGTATTCCACACTGCTGTGGTTTCAGGACTAAACTGGAAGCTACTTCCACAGGCCATTTTTATCGAGGCTATGGAATTATTTGTTCTTGTTCAAAATCCAGCAGTGCTTGAAGAACATCTTCTCACACCTTTGTGTTCACCTTAGGATATAATTAAGCACACACTGTAGCTAGAAAGTGGCAGGCCCTGAACTCACCTAAAAGGTGGTGCTGCTCACTGTCTTCCCCTCTCCTCCACGCTGTGTTCCCCCTCAGATGGGACTGAGAAACTTGGCAATGCTCAGTTTCATTCTTTCAAGCCTTCTCTTCTGTTCTGGTGTGAAATCGTGCACACACACATATGCACATGCTCAAATCAACTGTAAGCAGTGCCACCTCCAAGCTGAGTCTGGGGCAGCCAGTCCTATATCCCCACTTACATACTTAGCTGTGCTAGAGCTGCTTGTCCTCTGCTTCCCAGCCAGTCAAATATAAAAGACACTGGCTTAAACCACAGGCAACCCTAGTGTCTAAAGGTACTGGGAGAGAGAATGAACATTCATACAGACTGCATCAATATAAACCCCAAGAGAGGCAGGGATACTAGCATCCTCTGCTGGTTGCTGCAGTTTGTGTCTTGATTGTCTATGCTGCCTGCTGCCTGCTGCCTGCTAGAACCTCACGTTCCCCGAGGACTGACTTTCTAACATCTTGCTCTTGGATGTTGTTCAAGCCTATTCAAAGAGGATGACACCACAGCTAGGACCAAGAGGTCTGAATGTAAATATTTCCAGATGGAAGAAAAACGATTGAATCTGTGGCCTGATCCAAGACAAAATTTACTAAATAGTGCTTCTAGCATCAGATGCAACCATTTTCTTCATTGCAGTTGATCTAGAAAGAAAAGCTGATGCTCTAAGACTAATGTAAACAGTGGAAAGAAAATCTGGACTCTTGTAATACAGCTAATTTGAGCATACAATGGCAAGTTGAGGAATCTATGAAGACAACTTTAAGGTAGACTTTTACCTCCGGCTGAGATGCTATTAGCTTTGTTTCATGAAAAATAGGAAAGATAAAATGAGCTTTATTTATCTGTAGGGTTTATGCTTAGTGATGAAACTGAGCCACCTCATGATGGATATTCAATAAATATAAGCCTTTGGTTTCTGTTTTTCATGTTTATGGAAATAAACCATGATGTTGAACTTTATCAAGTAGAAGGATGTGATAGGACTGGATTGGTAAGCACTGATGACCCAGTATTCACACTATGTATTTCGTGGAGGTTTGCTAGCCTTACTCTGATTCCCTGGAATGAAACTTGTTAGCCTTTGGACTGATGGGCTTCTGAAGCACATTTTAGGGTTTAGTTTCATCCTGAAGGAATCTAGTTTGTGCACATGAGAGTGCTTGGGGATATGAACCCAAGAACAACTAGATGGTGGGATTTGGTTCAAAAGTGTACTCAGTATCTGAAATATAATACTAATGATGTTGTATACAAAGAACTCAGCAGACATGAAAATTACTTACGTTCACATTGTGTACCATCCCCATGGTAGTTGGGCAGACATGTGCATTGCAGTTGTCTTCCATCCTTGCCTGAGGCAGTACATCTGGAGTTTGCAGGGCACCGCAAGGCCTCACATTCAGCTATTGCTGAGGGACAGAGTGTGACAGGTTAAGCTGTGTCTGCACTCTGTACCAGGAGGCATTGTGTTCTGCAGCCTACTAGTTTAAAACATGCCTGATCTAGGGACCATAAATTCCATTGCTGTCATTGTTTTTCTGGCTACCGAAGTGGTGATGATGGTTAGGGAGCTCACACACAGGGTTTGAATTTAGGTGTATATTTGGTTGGTCTAGAGTGATTAACCTGTGACTAATTTTACATTCGTCCTTACCAATTCTAACTGTATCAGAGCTGTTGAATGTAGAAAACAATCTACTTACGCTGATCACAGCTGAGCCCTTTGTATCCAGATAAGCACGTGCATCTTCCATCCCCTGTAATTCCACTGTTGCACACTCCATGGACACAGTTGCAAACTGTATGGAAAGATGGATTGGCTTTACTGAATAATAATGGTGTTTGGAAAGACATCCTTAGTGGGTATCCCATAGCAAATAGCATCCTGGCCAACAGCTTTGAGCAGACCAAGCTTTTACTTGAGTTCCTGAATGTAGAGGCCTCCATTAATAAGATCAATAATCACAGTTACATATATCAATAACTAACATACTGATTTTTGCAGGCTGTTAATAGCCTGGGGCCTGAAAATTGTCAGGACACACACACTATAAACACCGAACTCTCTGGTTGCTGATACCATAAAACTTGTAATATTTGACATAGAATCTTGAGACAAAATCGAATGTAGTGTGTAACATAGACTATTTTTATCACAGACCATTTGTTAACAAATTGCTCATTTTTGCTTCAATTCTCTCTCATACACCTCCAGAAGAGATGAGCTTTGTGACCTTTTTTTCTCCCCATAAGCAGGATTTATTTAGTTAAAAGGATGATTAATCACTGTGTAGGTCTCAGGCTTTTTTCTGGCCCCGTTCCTATAGTCTGTCATTTCTGGTTATAAACCTTGTGACAATATGTGCACAAGATGCCATATTCAGAGTTGAGGCAACTATGAAATCCTTTTTGAAGGTTCTGTTGTTTTAAGCTTTAAGTATACTTAAAAAGCTCAAATATCTGAAAGCTGAAGTGTAATATGTTGCTTAAATTAGTATGCAGCTGAGTCCTCTGGTAGCTTCCTGGAAAATAATTGCATTTACGATATCAAATTCATTCAAGTACCCCATTTGCATGAAAACTGCTCAGTCACATTTCTGTGTATCAACACTGGCATCCAGTGGACATCTGGTGGAAAAAGTGCCTTTGAGTCAGCAGTGCTGTAGGATTAGTATAGAAAAGCCAACACAGATTATTTAAATTGAGGCCATTCATGACTCTTCTAAGAAGCCATTTCATGTAGATGTTGAGGGAAAAAGAAAAAAGATTTTTACTTAGAGATGAACAACTATTACCACTAAAGAGATGTTTCTTAATACTCATTTTTTTTCAGGCAGCTTTCTGGTTTGACAGTTTAATGCTCAGCAGGGGTAAGGAAGGTAAAGAAAATACTAGAAATCCTTAAGAAGCAGGCAAAACTGGAAAAATATAATACAAATATATACACTTGTGATACATACACATTTTAAATGGTGAACATAGTTCTGATCACTCCCTCAATATCCTGCTTCTCTCAACAGAAGTATGGCTAACTAGTGAAATCACAGAATCATAGAATGGTTTGGGTTGGAAGGTACCTTAAAGCTTATCCAGTTCCAACCTCCCTGCCATGGACAGGGAAACCTTCGACTAAACCAGGTTGCTCAAAGCCTGATCCAATGTGGCCTTGAACCATCTACCAGCCAAAAACTGGAACTAAACCAAGTCCATCCTTTTTCACACTTTTGACTGAATTATGGAATTCTCTGGCACTTAGTACTGTGGAGAGCTAAAGGAAATTGGTCTCAGGCACAAGGTAGTTAATTTAGGGAGGATCAATCCAGGATCCAGAGCCTTTAAACACTGCAATTTGAACTCAGTCTCTGGGTGCTTCTACTCGTTTCCTGGGTATTAACTATTGGCCTCCAATATGGAATACTAGGCTACAAGGACTTTTGGCCTGTTTCCAAATGGCTTTTTTTTTGAGTCAGGTGTACTGATTTCACGTATTTCATGCCTTAAGAAAGATGGTCTGGTTTGCAGATATATTTATAAACCATACCAAAATACTGTAAGCCACTATAAGTCATGCACTTGATATGTTCCCACCCAATATTTTGACTACTGTAACAGCCTTCTGTATTTAGATTAAATAAATGCAAATCCATAATTTCATGTGAAAATTGGGAAAGATAACTGGCTACCTGAGAGGCACACCTGCAGAAACACACAGATGATGCTAATCACTGATTTGATTATTTGCTATAGCAAAGATACTCAAGACAAGATAAAGATATTTTTGCAGCACTACACCATGTTGTCTGTACAGTCCTGAGTTGAATTCTGCCCCACTGTGAATGAGGAATGCAGTAGCTGCCTGTTTTCTTTTCTCACTGTGCTCCCTGTAGCAGACAGCAACTCTTGATAGAACCTGTTACTCATTTCACTGTTATCTTTCAGTGTCTGAATACAGCTTTCACTTACCTTTCTTTCCCCACTTCAATAAAGAAAGCTCAAACTCACCTGATGTGCAGTAAGGACCAAATAAATTATCTTCAGCACATTCTTCACAGGCTGTCCCACCAAATCCTTTCTGTGAATTACAGAATGGAAACAAGAAATGAAGTTTCTCATCTACCCCTATGCAGATAGATATATGCTTAGCAGCCTGAAAACCACACCTTTAGCTGCCGAAAAAAAATAACACAGCAGGTTGATTCAGCAAGTCAGAAACGACTACTGCAAACACTGTCTTTTGAATGATTTTTTTTCCCCCTTCTCTCTGCCTTCTTAAAAATAATTTTTAGATCTTGCACTTCAAATCAGGTGTTCTGAATGCTGAGGTACTAATAAAGAACAGTAATCGGGCTTAATGCCCAAATCATTCTTACAGTTGTTAGGTTTTATTTTCTGAATACTTCTCACTGTCTCTTTTCCACGCGTCCCAGATGTGCTTTTGATGTAATGGAAAGATTAACCAGTAGAGGGGGAGGTAGAAAAGATTCACTTGAGTTGTTTTTATTTAAAGATCTTTTTGGCTGAAGTTAGTAAGCACTGCATATTGCACTCTCCGCAAAGGAACATTGTAGTGAGGATATAGCCCCAAGCACAAGTACTTTCTAATGAGGGCAAAAAGTTGTAATAGCTCACTCTAAGGAAAAACAAAAATAGAGGAATTCAAAACACCTGAGTGAGGAAGGCAAGACAAAAGGACTTTGTAATAATTTCACCCAAACATGCTCAAGTCAGTAAAAACAATAGTGCGAACATTATTTGTCCCAAACAAGCAAAAAATGAACTTCAAGCAGATTTTCTCAACTGTTTCTGAAATGCTTCCTTTTAATCTATTTATGCAATGGAATGTGCAGTATTTTTAGCAGAACTTACATGTGATTATGTTTTTTTTTTTATTTTAAAATAAAGGATGTACCTGGCAAGTGCATGTTCCATTTCCATTTATACCCTGGGAGCAGCGTCCTCTCCTGTTGCATGGTGATGCAGCTCCTCCTGGACATGCTAGAAATGACAATGTTTAAGCCATCAGTCATCTCACTCTGACCCTTATGGTCCCCTTGCAGACTAGGGGTAACAATCCTGGGGGCTGCAGACATATGGGGCAGACAGGGACCTCAGGTGACAACTGCTGTTTTGCAGCTGCCCAAATCTCTTAATGAGAATCTCAGCTTCAGCAGAGGCCATCACCTCCTCTGGTCTGGGAACTTAAGCTAGTGACTGTAATCAAAGGATTGCACAAAAATAGTTTTCTTATTCTAAAATACAATATTGATTTTGTCCCTACTGACCCACCTCTACCTGCAGACAGTCTAAACTGTTAAGAATGGATATAAGTGGAGTTCACCTGACCACTTCTTCTGTATATTAATACAACTCTGATTGAATATTTGCTGCCAGAATGATATTTGATAACAAGTTAGAGTTTAAGCCTTTTTATTTTCCCCACAGATTGCATTTACTTTATGTGGGAATTTTTTCCTTTTCCCCTCTACCTTCTATTAGACTGTGATATTTGATTCAGATAATCTTGGAAATGGGAATTTGGGTATCTCATAACCTATTTCTGTCCAAGGGGCTGTGGTCACTAGTAAAACCTTTGTGCCAAAGATGTACTATCATCTTCAGATCCTCTGGTGCTAAAACCATAATTACAGGCAGTGATATGCCAGGTGAGACAGAGTCTGACTAAAAACCCCAGCCAGCAGGAGAGAAGAAGAAAGAATGATGGTATTTTCAAATCAAAATAGTTTAATTTTTAGCTGAAATTATTTAATATTCACATTTTTACTGAAAGGTTGCCCATAGGAAAGCCATATTACAATAATTTTTAGTCAGACTGTTCTGTCAGGCTTTTCTCCCTGTAGGGCTATCCTTTATTTTTTATAGTGGTGCAGCATCTCCATGAAAATTATTTTTAAATCCCTTTCATAAGCCCTTCCTTCCTGTAATTGAAGTTCCCATTAGGTACCATAATCCTGATGCAGGCCATATCAAACTCCTACTGCCCACATAGGTTCTCTGTAGTAGATTTATTGCTTATGAAGAGTCTTAGCTTGTTCTGTGTGGGTGGAGATGGGCAACACTGGATTTATGCTTCCGCTGAATAACTTAATCCTGATTTAGAGTGTTTAAGTGATTCGGAAGTTTTCATGACGGTGATGAACAAATGAGTGGATGCTACATATATACACCTAATTTTAGTGAATGCTTTGGCTTTATACCAATCTATTGATATTTCTTAATTACTTAATGATGACTCTGTACGGTCTGTTGGATCTCAGTAAGCTTCTTGTGAAAAAACAAGAAATCTAAAGATGAAAATTTTAGTGCAGTTTCGCATACATGCTGAAATGAAAAGATTTATTCAGAATTGACATGAAACAACCAGAAATGAGGTAAAGTAATAGCTACATGTACTTTAATCTTCAAGGTGCCTTTTAGTGAATCTTGTTTTCTGGCTACCCTGTGATAGCTACATCTCATCTTTAGCACTGACAAAGGTGCAAGCTGTTTAATATTTGCTCTGAACGGAAACAGTTTTACCTGCGCCAATGCTTTTATTGAACATGCAAAGATAGAGAAAACTCAGAGTTTATGGTATAGTTTCTAGAAAAGGATTCTGTAAAACTGCTGACAAGTAGGGCTTTTTCTTTTTTTGCCATTGGCATTCATTGAGCTTCCTCTTGTTTTCACTGTCTCTTGTCACTTGTTTTGATACCAGCACCAAGGGACAGCTTTATCAGAAGTTTAGCAAATTACTATACTGTTCTATGAGTTTGGCCAGGCCAATAAAACTCTTCCTCCAGCTAGCAGGGCTGCAGGAGGCAGCACCAGGACACTGGAGTGGTCCTGGCACAGTCTCTTGCTGCTACCCTGGTGCCAGGGACAACCGAGTCCTTTGCTTTTATTGGAGATGTTCTTCAGAAAGTAGTAGGAAAGAGATGCTTCTGCTTAGAGCTGTCAGAGTATGAAGGCAAAATCTTTATAGCTAGGCAAAAAAAGCTTAAGTCTTTCAGCTTTTTTGCTTCATGGAGTTTAATTTAGCACTTCCCAAATGTTATCAAATGCAGCCTCTTGGATTACTTCACCTGCTTCCCTGGAGGCTGGAACAGTGGGTAGAACTTGTAAAGTTGTATTTTTGACCTTATAATTTCACAGAACTAGGTTTGTTATCTTTTCTTCTGGCCTTAACTTTTTAATTTTTAAAAATTTTTATTTTGTTATTCTCACAGTGTTTTTTATTCAGTTGCTCATACCATGCACCTTTCAGTTGGTACCCAGGCTTGTCTTTGGAGCCATGCAAATATTTGTCCAGAGTGGGGACCTGAGCTGACACAGGGAGTAGTTCCTGGTGAAGCCCGTCAGTTAAACATATGGGACATCTGAGCTCCACCAGCTGTGGTACCTGTGGTTGGATGATACTGGCAGTGTTAAAAGGCTGTGCTCTTTTCCTCTGGACCTTTCTTCCCCTGTACTTTCCCCTTTTCCCTTGATGCCTCTTTACAGAGGGTTGAGTGTGTGGCTGGTTGGCTTGGGGCACTTCGTGGTGAGGGAAGGGGACAAAGCATCTATCATTCACACTGTATATTTCAGTGTGTGCTATCATTGAGGAAGTCAGAGTGCTATTTAAGGCCTAATGTTGTCATTGCCATCAGATGCTAAATATGAAGTAAGGCCCTAGTCAGGGATTTTTCTCTGGCCTCAGGAAGGACCGCTTTCCTCCAAACATTGCAAGGCGTGCCATATACTCTTAAAGAGATTGCGATAATGCAAAGAGCTATTTTCTTCCTCCAAATGACAGCAGAAACAATGCTGAGACCTTGATTCTTTGCTTTTTGGGGCCAGGAAGTTTGGCCAAAGGAAGAGAGGTTCCTTGCCTCTGCAGCCTCCTGCCTGCAGTGGTGCAGGCAAGACTCTAGCTCAGGGGAAGTGAGCTCTGCCCCTCATATGGCCTCCCAGAGCACCCTGAAGTATGGAATGATGGTCACATATGGCATTGCCTTCCTCCTACTGGGAACTGAGGCTGCATTTGGTGAGAAGATGATAAATCACTACTCAAATGGTTATCTTCAGATGAAGACAAGACCACACACCCCGTACTCAGCTATTTGCCTGTCTTTCCTATAGAAGTAGCTGTTGGGGTTTGATTATTTTGCTTTAGTATATAAATGAGTGGTATTTAAATAACAGCTTGGGCTAAAGCTATATGTTTCTATTTGTTTTGTGGACAAAGGGACTTCGTAGTTATTGAAGCAGACCTTAACCCCATTAACTAAACAAGGAAATGCTTCTTCTGGGCAGGGAAACTTCCTCTGTGGGTCTTGATGCCCACTTCAGTAGCCTGAGGTTTGATGCACACGTGGAGTTGCTGACAGGCTTTTCCTGAGGAAGGGGCAGCAAAAGGAGAGGCACTCCTGATAACTCCTGCTTCAGTAATGCCTTTAGCATTTGCTAGTGGCAAAAATGTTGGTAGGGAAAATTTTTTCAGGTTCTGCTGAAAGACCCTCACTGCCTAAAAAAAGTAAAGAATTAAAGAGATACGGAAATATTTCAGATACAGATAAGGGTATTTTTGACTTAAGATAAAACATTTAAACTTGAAATTTGAAACATTTAGATTTTAAAATCCATTGTGGGGATCCTCCCAAATGAAAAGTATTTTTACAGGCATTGACTGAAATGATTTGTTTTGAAAATCTCACAACCAAGAGGGTTCCCTAATATTTTTTTTTTAAATTTTTGGTGTATTTTTCTTTTTAAATGAAGTTTTGAATATGTGTTTTCCCCCAAATCCTCCAAGTTTTGTCTGAAAACTGCTGTTTACTTCTACTCCTATAATACGCTCTGAGGAGCAAACTTCTCATGGCAATAGTTGCTGAAAAGAAGAAAAATCACTGGTTTGCTTCTACTCAAATATTATAAGAAAATGCAAACCCAATACCCTAAATCACAAAAAGAGCTTACCCATGCAGTCTGGGCCCCAGCGTCCCTGGCAGCACTCAGGATGTTCAAATTCCTTCACACAGTGATGCCGGCATCCCGGAAAAGAAAGTGTGTGTGTTTTAATGTCTAAATAATACCTGAGGAAAAGAATTTGGAGTTGCTTTAAAGTACTTAAAAGCCTGCTGTGGGGAAAAGTGAAATTCTTAATCTCAGTGTCAGGCAGGATTGCTTTAAATGTAGTTATATTGGCCTGCCTTTTTTTTTCCTCATGAAAACATACATCACACATCAAGGTCTAAAAAGATCTTTGGAGCTGTTTCTTTTGCCATAGTATATTTATTTTTCATTTTATTTCTTTTTTATTTAAACCCCCCCCCCCCCCCCATTTTTGCAACCTAACTGCAGCAGTTTTCTCTAAATATTGATCTGAAAGAGTTTTTAAAAAACAATTAATATCAAGGTTCTTTAACTATTAAGTGAACTCAAAATAGTTACATTTCCCCTAAAATATTTTTTTTTAATTTTTTTTTTTAAATTTTCATTATGAAAGGCAAGATTTCAATTTTTTTGAGATATTCCTTCTTGCCCTTCACCCCCCACACCTCCCCAGTCTGGCAGTTTGAAAAATCTGTTATTTATATGATAATATATGATAATATGATATGAATTATATATCAGTATAATTTATATGATAATATGTATCTGTCATGATTTTGATATATAATTCATATCAAGTATGCAGAATAAATAAATAAATGATTTTATGATATCACTCAAAAGAATATCTGATAGGCCATTGATAGCAATGTTTATTTTCCTCTTATACCATTTACTGATTAATTTTAGGCTTGAATTAGTCTGAGTAAAGCTTTAGTTCTGGAGTTGGTGAGGCCAATGGTAAATGTTCATTAAGAAAATCACATAGAATAGAACATTTTTTATATGAATTAACATTTTTTAATTGATGGAGAACAATATTCTTGAAGCAAAACTCTGACAAAAGAGATACCTGCAGTCTGGTATTCCAGTTCCGTTGGTAATTTTGGTGTAACCAGCAGGGCACTGGGTTTTGAGGTTTAAAGAGCAAGGCACACATTCAGTTTTCATTCGCATGAGCAGCTTTTGATCACATCGCTTCTTCATCTGTAATAGGAAAAGATTAATTAAAAAGGAAGAAGTTCTCTTTGTTGGTTCAACTCTGTCCCCAGTGGCATTGCTGAAAAATGACAAATTTAATTCAGCTTTTTTCCCACTAAACCACATATCAGGGCTTTGCAGTCATTTTCTCTGCACAAAATATATCCAACCACTGAAGGATAAACACTTCTAAGTGTTGTATTTCTCTTGAGAATGCTTTGTCAGGAAATGCTAAGTTCAGCAGACTTAAAAGCCAGGTTACTGAGACAGCATCAGTCTGCAGAGTGTTAGCTCTGAAGCTCTTGCCCCTTGCTGTGGAGATTCTATTTTCACAAATGCAAACCTGAGAAATGGCTTGAGAAGGTCACAAAAAAGAGAAAAGGCTTAGGGTGTTGTCACAGCAATGGCATTTTATTTTGTGGTTGTACAAGTAATAGGTTTGAAAATGTCTATATACAAAAAATAGTGTTTCTTTCCTACTACTGAAACAGTTGACCTGTTTTAAATCACAGTCTTTGCTGAACTTCATCTAATGTTGGCTTCATCCTCTTTCATCCTGGCAAGTATTTGTGGAATTAAACTTATAATTCACAAGTGGTGAAAAATGATCTAATGCAAACTATGACCTTTAAAAACCAACAACAAGTAATAAATTAAATCATCATTCTTGGAGAGGAAGTAGTGTGGAGTGCTCCTTTTTCTATTCCAAGATGATAATTTGTCCAGTGTTCTCTAAGTATGGACCTGCTTAGCTAGTCTTAACTCACTCAAGCAATATTGACCATGAGAGACTTCCTATCTGACACAGTAAAATTAAAATTAACTTTTTGAATGGAATTTCAGTTAGGCAGTTGAGTAGTCAATTACGTCTGAATCATTACCAGGCCAATGTGAGGAAATGTTTAATGTTTATCTCTAAATACTCTACCTGCCCACTGTGTGTGTGCGCTCGTGTACGTGTGTATGTATGTAGGGCCAATTCTAGCAGCATCATCCATTTACAAATGTTCATATATGTTAAGCACAGAATCACAGAATCATTAGAATTGGAAGGGACCTCTGGAGATCATTTGGTCCAAGCCCCGCAATAATAGTTAATAGTTGTCTATGGATGTTCTAAGTATTTTTCCAGATTATAAAGCCAGAAGGACAATTATACTAGAGGAGCATAACTCAGGATAATGGAGCTTCTTGCACAAAATTTAGTTTGAGAGATAAGACTTTTTAGAAAAACTCCCATTTGATTTGGAAATGGTCAGTTGTGGAGAAACAAGCTGTGGTATGTTGCTTCGATTGTAATTTGTCTCTGATGGTTTTGCTTCAGTCTCCAGCCATTGCTCTTTGTAGATTCCATGATAGATAGGAATCTGTTCTGTTACAGAGTTTACTACTCCTTTCTTATGAATACTTATAGTCATCTCTCAGCTCCCCCTTGGAGCCAATAGCCCACATGGATGTGGAGTGTCAGACCCAACATTTCTGGGCCATTCCTGTTTGCAGGAATGGGCCCTGCACAGTCTCCCTTCAAGGTCTTCTCTGTCCCTTCCCTTGCCAAGTCGACCATTAACACTTTGTGCAGTAGCACCATGGTAGGATCTTCAGGTCTTTTGCTATGCAGGGTGTGTTCCAAGTCACCACTTTCAAGGATGGAGCAATTGCAGTGCTGTTATGTGTTGCTCAATGGATATTCCCAGTTTGGGAATCTGTCCAGGGATTCCCCAAAAACATGCACAATTGCAGCCCTGTGCTGTCCAGGCATTATTAGACCTTTTGGGCACATGTGGGGTGCTGCAGCCTCTTTGCAGAAACTAATGGTTAGCCTGGGTGGGTAGACTGGCACGTTGGGCAGGATTTGGGCAGCCTGGTAGTCCCAGATGAAGCCCTCACCCCAGCAGTTTCTCCTCTTGTTTGTTATGTTTCCTTCGGTGTTTGTTTGCCATAGCAGCACATTTCAGTAGTGAAGATTGTGAGGATGTATCACAGACACTGATAATGAGATCAAATTTCATGAGCTCTGAGCTCACCCAGCTATAAGTATATTTCAACATCAATTTAGTAGTCAAATTTTAGTCTTTAGAAATGTACTGTTGAAATCTGATTTGGGTAACATTCAAATAGTTGAGTAGTGAAACGTTTTTCTGTTGCATAGATGCATTTCACGTGTCTTTGAAATAAAAGTAAGGCCTCTTTCCAGATGTGAGGATAATGTGGATACAGCTTGAGCAGAATGTGGCAAAGCAGCAGCGAGCAGTTCCATGCTGGCAGGACTGAGCAGCCCCCCTGCACATTCAACAGAGCCCAGTGCTGGTGGGGCACTGGACTGACTTGGCTTTTTGGGCCTCAGGTCTATGGTAGCTCCCACAGACAAACCAGAGCATCCCTGCACCTTGCTTCCCATCCAAAACCACCTCACAAGGCACCAACATAAGGTGGCTTGAGCACTCCAAGCCTTTCAGAACACTGGTGCTCAACACTAGTGCAACCACCTTAACAGCCCATCGTTAGTAATAGCACCAGAGCAAGAACCAATACAGAATTAAATGTGAAGTCTAGGCATCTTAACTCACATGAGCATTTCCACTGAGTCATATTGGTACTGTTAATATTGAATAATCATAAACTCAACAGTGTCAGCTGATTTTTCTGAATCTTTAACCAAGTGTGATACTGAAGCCCTGCTCCTCGAAGGTGCTTGTAGAAGCTGTTATGAGTCTGAGGCTGGATAACTGGCTGAGCTTGTAGGATATTCAGATTCAGAAGTGAATAAACTGGCAGTAGGACGGCCTGAAATTATCTAATTGCAGAAGCTGTCACTGGAAAGGCACCCTACAAAACTTCATTTTGGAACAAGAAAATTTAAAGATATTTTTGAAAAGGTAAATTCCAAATAAAAATCAGTTATACCCTTTCCCTACCACTAGCTATAAAATGCTGTTTGTTTTGGAACGGTGGGATTATTTCCACTTTCTTTCATTTCCTCTTCCCTTTTTGCTTAGGGAAGCTGAAAAAAGGCAATTTGTTAGTGGCTCTGTTTTTAGAGACAGAAATAGGTTTAACACATATCCCAATACTTGTTTGTACTTTTCAAAGTATTTTTCCATTTAAAATACCCAATCAAACAAATGGCAGCAAAAAATTAATCTGAGTGGCTTCCTTTCCCCTCCTAATTTCTCCCTGTGCTTTTATTTCCTTTTCTGCAAGTGTTTTTTCTCTAGATCACAGTAATTTAAAGCCTCATGTTGTGAGACAGTTTAGATGAGTGAATGTCTCCTTATTGAACTCCTGGTTCAGATTTGTAAAGAAATACTTTCTGCCTCTGTGAAAGGATGGTGAAAACAGATTTTGTGAAATTCCACAGAGCCACAAGATTCGTACATGACAAATGTACCACTTCCTGAAAAGTTTACAAATCTTTTACTTAAATTCATAACTTTGTACAATTACTTCCAATAGCTCAATTCCCTAGATTTTTTCCCTACCTATCTGAAATAGTTCTTCCTCATGCTTAGTAGAGTTGATAATTTTCACTATGGAAAAAGTTCTTCTGATTTATCTGAAATTCTGATAGTTCTATTGCTTTTAATGAATGTATCAGCTACAGTCTTTTGCCACATTTGCCATTTTTTAGAGACCTTTTCAGCGTCCTCATGACATATCCTTTAAGCCAAATTCTCATGTGGAATGGAGATGCATTTCTGTTATGTCAGAGGACTGAGTTACAGAGGTCTTAGTTTATAATTCAGTGACATATGCATCAGTGACTGTTGAAGTGGGTTTTTCTTCTGTAAGGTACAGTATCTGATAACTGTTCTCTCTATAAAAGTGAAACAACCCCCACCTTCATACAGGCATATAGTAATACATTACTTAAATAAGAAGCTGCTTCTTACCTCATCTGGGACTTGTGATGTCAAACACAGTTTCACTGCAGCCAAAAGAGCCAAAAAGAATAAAATAACTGGATTTCTTTCCATTGCGAAGAATTGGATTTTTTCTTCAGAGCCTCCCAGACATGCACAGTAAAACTCTGATGTCAAGTGATTGTTTGTTAGAGGTGCTATTTCTTCTGCATTCTTAAGCAAATTATTTCAAGGGACTCTTGTCTTCCTGAAGGAAAAATGAGTGAAGGATACAGCATGCAGAGCTCGCCTGTAGGCAGGGAAAATTCCAAAACTCGGTATTTGCTGCAAGTTTTCACTGAAGAGCTGAATAAACCCTTCCTAATTGAATGACAGGATATCCTGACAGGACTCTGTTCCTTTATCCCTCTCTCTGAAGCTGTTGACAGTACAAAACTGAGGACACTGAACTGTTATGACAGAAGATGTTTTCTTCTTTTGGGTGGGCATGGATAGGGGACTGTTTGCTATCATTACAGTTGTTCAGCTAATCTAAGGCAGAGCAAAAGATCTCTGAATGTTGGCTTATCATCCCTAATAACATAGGGCTGATAACCCCTGAATGTGGTTCTGTGAGGAATAATGCCTACTTTATCTCAGGAGGGCAAAAGAACATCTCCCAGCTTTGGTTAGCTGGATAAAAAAAAAGGGGGATTTTTTTTTTTTTCCTTTTTGCTATTTTTCTTAAATCACTTTGACTGATTTCCTGGAGCCAAACAGAGGAAAATTAGCTCAGTTATGTTACTTGCATATGGCTGGGAGGAATGAGCAGACAGTCATTTTGATTTGCCCAAAGCAAGACGGTTTCTCTTAGAGCTCTTCAGCTCTTTCCTAGTGCTGCTATTTGCTTTTCTCATATCTCAAATACCTAATAATTTGGATGCCTTTGCTTTATGCCCCTGACATTATAACTTTTCAGTCATTTGAAGGCACTCCATAAGGATGCCTTAGTACAAAGTTGTGCTTTGAAACCAGGTTAAGATTTTGAAGAGCCCACAGTGGGTGTAAACATTGTGCTTTCTCCCAGATTCCTACTTGCGGTCATGGCTAGATGGTGCATTCACCACGCGTTAGGCTTGATGCAGTTGTACTCTATAATCTTGCACTCGGTATTGTTTTCTTAAAGAACTCAGTGGTGATAGATACATAATACGCAAATTCATCTAGTCTTATTATATGCTCTAAGTGAATACTGCCGATTTGCTGGTAGGAGATGGCAGGGCAAGATGTTTCCTGCACGCTCATTAGATCCTGTTCCTTTCTGCTATACAATAAGGAAAGTAAATCATTTCTTGTTTATGCAGACAAGATAGCAGCCAGAGGTTGAGATGTACATGCTGACGGTATGTATGGCCCTGAGAAGTGCTGTTTCTCTTTCCTGAGGTCGAGGCCTTTCACGTTACTTTGGGTTTGCATACAATGTACAGTCTGGTCTGGCGGAAGGAATGGCTCAGGTTTTTCTCCAAAAGAACAGAATCCTGGAGGATCTCTCCCATGTGGTGATAGCTCGTGACCACATCCTGTTCTCCTTGGGATGTCTGGGAGTAAAACTTACTCTCCCTCTTCTGCAGCTGTGCCTTGTTGGAACATGGGCAGGGTGGCTTTCTAGGCAAGGTCTGTGCTACCTGAGCTAAACATGGTTGCCTGGTCCCTGCACGTATGATGGCAGGAGCTGACAGCTTCTGCAGCAGCTTGAGGTCAGCTGGGTTTCTTGCCTGTTGCCACTTCAGACAGTGCAGTGATGAAAAGAGCTGTAAATCAAGCACGTCCCTTTCCTGTCCTGTAGATTGAGATAAAAAGCAACACACATCAGCTCTCTTGTTATCTGCTGTTACCTCCCGTATAGGCATTTGTGTGAAGTAAACCCTTTTTCCCTTTCCTTCCTCTCCCTTCATGTCAGAGTGCTGCCTCCCCGCTAACTGCCATGATGAACGCTTTCCCTGCTCTGAAGGGACGGGCCACCCTTTCCTTTTTTTGGTGAAGGGTTTTTAACTTGTTCATGTGGGTTAAAAAAGAATAGTAGAGAATTTACTAGGGAATAAAAATAAAGAATTGTAAAGATTAGACATTAGGAAGAAATTTTTCACACTGAGGGTGGTGAGGCACTGGCACAGCTTGCCCAGAGAAGCTGTGGCTGCCCCATCCCTGGCAGTGTTCAAGGCCAGGTTGGACGGGGCTTTGAGCAACCCTGATCTAGTGAAAGGTGTCCCTGCCCAAAGCGGGGGTTGGAACTGGATGGGTCCCTTCCAACCCAAACCAGTCTGTGATGCTTCGTTAAATAAAAACTGTGCCAGGCTCTAACTATAACTCTAACTGGCCAGCTTCGGCCCCACTTTGGGCAGAAATACAGGCTAATCTATCACTTGGCACACTTTGTTATCTTGCTGCATTTACAGCTCATTGGAGACCTTCATGCTCTTGCATTTCCTACTCTTTTCCTGGCAATAGCATGATATTTTATTCTACCTTTGTGTTGTGCCTCTTTCTGTGTCCAGGTGGAGTGGTGGAGAGGTCTTGAATCTCTGGTTGCTATAAGGTGGTGAAAATTTTGGGAGCCTTAGACAAAAATATTAAAACACAAATGTGTCTGTGGAGTTGGTCCCCTCTGTTTTTTTGTAAATAACGATTATACAGGTGATAGAAGTGAGAACCAGGAATGGGGGAGGACTGGGCATGGATACATGTAAAAGCTGGGATCTATTTGACATGGAGCTCAGGCAAGCCTCTCTGGGGGTATCCTGGCCACTTGGATGCTCCCTGTCTCAGCTGCTAGTTACCCTTGTACCTCTGAAAACAAGCAGGCTGATGAAAATGATTAGTAAGAGTCACTGTGTGTGCTGTAATGCTGCAAATACCGCATGTTTCGGCATACACTCGTGTGTCCTGGCCTTCCTCCATTCTGCTACTGCCTTGCTGGACTGGATGCTCCTACTTTAAGTAGATGTGAGCTGGTTGCCTTTTTACTTTCTTCATCCACTTAACTGCCTCTCTCTAAGTTGCTCCTTCTGTTTCTGTGCTGGAAATGTCAACCAACCAGAGAAAATATGGTTCATTTATGTAGGTGTTCTTGAAATCAATTTTTAGTGCTGCAACTTATTTCAGTGTTTTTGTTTTAGTTGGTTTTTCTTAGAGGCTAGCATCTGGCACAGGAGATCAGTTTGAAAGTAAACAAAAACCAATGGAGATGCAAACATGATGGCTGCTGCACTCACTTTCTTCTACATCATTCTGATGGCCACACAATTTTTTGCATTTTTTAAATTTTCAGTTGATTATTTACTATATGATTCATGCTGTACATTGTTCTCCTAAAATTTCTGAATGTGAAACTCTCAACCTGAGGTAGCTGAACAGCCTACAGTGGGCTGTCAGAGACTCATACAAAGCTGACCCATTTCACAATCATATGATAAAAGTACCATTTTAGAAGAAGAATAAAAAAAAAAAAATGATGGTTTTGAAGCACAGCACTCATTGCAGCCTGAACATTCATGAGCTCTGCATAATAAAAGTTGGATCTGCTTTTCCAGTATGTCCCAATCTGCTTGTTGCTCATCTCCTTTCTAAGGGCAGAAGCTTCACTAGTGAAGCGTTAGAGAGTGCCAGCTCTGAGGGGCTGTCTTGAGCTACATTCAATATTCTTAGTAATTTGAAGGTTAGCAGCAGAAAATGAATGAATTACTGTTTTTTTTTACTGTATGTAGCTTCTGTTTTAGAGCCAGCCACAGCAGGAAAACTGTCCTGGGGGTGTTTGGATACAGTTTGAGGCTCCACATGTCTGAGGAAAGTCACTTTGCTCTTTGTTTGGAAACTGGCTAAAGCACCTTGCATAGGGGTAGGAAAAGATAAAATGTGTTCAGAAGAAGAAAGCTTCCTAGGGGGAGGGAGGCTTTGGCTCTGCCAAGAGAAATGTCTGAATGCTAATTGTTGGTGGAAGGAGGGGGGGGCACAACCATCAAGTTGCCTAGGAGGAGGCTTGGGGTAGGGGGGGAATATTTGGGAAATACTGCCTTTGATTAACACAGTCTTAATTGGAACATAACAAAGAGATTATAAAAAAAAAAAGAAGTTTGGCAAGTTAAATCTTTCCAGTGCCATACATCTGAAGAAGCCAACGGTGGCCTATGGAGAGTCTGAATGGGCAATGTGGAACATTCTAGGGGTGTGTAATTTTATCTGCGGGGTTATGACAGCCATCATTTTGAAAGATGGTGACTATCAGAACTAATTAATTCTCCAAGCCCATAGGATGCATTAAGATAGAGCTGCAGCTGGTATGCTGAGGAATGCCGCGCACCCGGCAGAGGCCATCGCTTTTATCAATGTTAATGAGGGAGAAGGCACAGACAGCTGATCTAAACCCCAATGCGTTCATGATGCATACAGCTGATGGCAATGCAGACTGCCAGTCAAGGGGTGGTCTTAGCCATAGATTAGATCCTCATAGTGGCCTCTTCAGCTTTCTTTCTTTCTTCTCTTTCTTTTTTTTTCCTTTTTCTTTTTTGTTCTCAAAAGAGTCTTTCAGCTGGTGAAATTGTAAACAAAAGGCATTCTGGCTGAGGCTGTGTCAGAGAGGGCTTTGCTAGGCAGACGTGAGGAGAGTTAGCACGGCGCTTGCTTGGACAACGTTATTTACTACAACTTTTAAGGGGGTGCTAGGTGGGGGAGCTGTAATGCTGAGCTTATAATCAGCACTGTGCTCTAAAGGGATCAGCCACAGAGTGAGGGCCTGCTCACAGGTACATCTGCTACCTTTCATGCTACAACAACATGTTGCTTAAAAAATGAGAGTCATGCTCAAGCCATAGTAAGGCCCCATGCCCTGTAGTTCCAGCAGGGTACAGCACTTACAGTGAAGTCCTTGATTTGTGGGAAGCATTCCCCATTTTCATCTGGGAGACATTCAGGCCAAGACGTACAGGGGAGATGAAGCTACAGAGCTTCTGTATGGCAATGCCATGGGGATGAACGGAAGGACTTAGTCACCCAGATCTGGAAATGTGGGTGACATTAAAGCCATTTTTGCGTGTCTCTCTCTCTGCTCTGCATCTCCTGCATTTTAGTTCTTGATAGACCATGCATGGACTCTGATCCCATGTTGCTGCCAGCTAATGGGCATGATAAAGGCAGAAGCTTGACTTTTTTGAAGACTGTGGCTCTTCCTGGTGATATAATTATTCAGAATTATTAAATCTCATATTTAATGGAGTATAAATAGAACACATATTCCTTGGACAGATTTGGAATAAAATGAATCACAGTTATGAGCTGCTTGATAATTACACCAAAATAAACTTGTAGCTTGAATTAACATCCACCCGTTTGTGTCATGTCAGCATGGAAGAAGCTTCAGCTTTAAGATGCGATCAAAGAATATCGGAAACTAGGAACAAATAATGGGCTTAAACAAGATGAGAAAGCGTCTCAAATAGATGACAGTTCCCAAGCAAACCTATTTTGCAGTTCATAAACATCCAGACAGGAAGGAGACTGGGGTTGTTTGTATGTGTGTTTTGTACTTCAGCAGTTCTGTTAAGGTTGCAGTGTGCAAGACCAAAATACCAGGAAAACCCTGAGGCTCCCAGATTGAGGATAGACAGAGGGATGTAGAGCATGAATTTCTGGTGCTGTAAATGTTGCATTGATTTTTCCAGCCCCATGGAAGATAAGCAGGACAGAGCAGTACACACGTTTCACATCTTAGTGGTTGGCTGTAGTACAACTGGGGATGTTTGGAAACCCCAGGCACCATAAGGTAAGGGACTTGTGGAGCTGGGGAAGCAGCAGAGGCTGTGTTATTACTATGGTGTTATTACCTGCTGACTTCCTTCCGTGCGTTAGACAATGCAGAGAGTTTGCTGTAATTTTGGCCTACGCAGAACTTGTATGCTTTCATAGTAATGCTTTTGTTTTGACTAGTCAGACTTGAACAAAGTTAGCTTAATATAGTTAATAATTTACTGGTAATAGAACGGAATTGCTGATAATGATGTGGAGCAATCAACCTTTGCTCAGTTTTTTTTCCCCCCTTCCTTTTAAATGCAGCCTTTATAACATTATCCAAATGTGCATGTTTATGGCTATAGTGAATTTATTTCAGACAATTATCTTGTCTGAGAAAAGCCATCTCAAAATTTGTTTGAGAAAGAAAATCATTAAGAAGACAAGCTGGCATAATTTCCACAAATCAAATCACACAATATTATCTTGTCTTCCTCCTTAGGATATATAAACTTGCTGTGGTTTACATCAGGCTACAGCGATCTGTTACATGCTGTGCTAGGTGGGTAACGCAATGTGGGTATGCAGTGTGGTAATCCCTAAACCAATGACCTAAGGGCAACAGGTTGCCCACAGGGACATCTGATATTGCTGGGAAGAGGCAAGGGTGGAGATGCCTGGCATGTGGTGGCTGGCTGCAGGCCAGCGAAGGTTGCAAACCATTGCCCTAAGAAACAGAGCTGAACTTGGGATAAAGAAGCTCAGGCTGCATTTCTGGCTCTGTATCTTACAGATGTGAATGAGCCGCTCTTCCCTTCTGCCTTGGCTACATCTCTCCTTTCTCCCTTTTCTATAGCTTGTCTGTCTTTCATTATGGTTGTGTATCAGTGCCTCGAAAAGTGACACCTGGCAAGGAGATGTCTTCAGTGTAAGTCAATGTTGAAGAATAAAATGCACTTTCTATGCCAGCATCCTCCATCCCTCTTCAGTTCAGTGCCTTTTCTGCTGCAGCCTGCTGGGAAGGGGGGAGACACGTGTGGGCTTCCTACCTGTGGTCTCCAGGGTCAGGCTTGCCTTAGCCCGGGGATGTTTTGCAGGGGGCCTGGAACCGGGGGCAGCAGTCAAGGGTCCCGGCATGGAGCCTAGGACCCTCCCCACGGGACCACCGGAGGGCAGCAGAGCCCAAGCCACGGCTTCAACCCCCCCCCCCCCACTTGCAACCCTCAGGGAACACACTTGGAAGGGGCTCCTCTGTCCCCACGACTCCCTGCTAGAGCTGGGTCCTTGTGTGGGGACCCCCACTGCAACCCAGAGGGGACACGCCAGGGCGTGAAAGTGGTAACATGTTTACATGATTGAGGTGTACTGATTTTCTAAAAATAGTCGGACAGCATGTGGGTATGAATAGATATATTAAAACTAAATGGTTTAGAAATACACATAGATAGGAAACAAATGTATATGCATATAAAATAAACACATAAAAATTAATAAAATAGAATAAATAGCTTAAATATTTAAAATATAGAAAAATAAAAAAACAGAAAACAAATACATACTATAAATATAGAAACTATAAAAACAAATATATGGAAGCATATGAAATATATATATATGTTCAATTGTGGCAATATTAAAATGGTGCGTGGTTTTAATATGATGAAAAAGTTTGGAAGCATTCATCATGAGTCTTACTGTGTTCAGACAGTTGGGGGATACGTGTGCTTCATGGGAAGTTTTATTTTCTGCCTCCATCATCTACTTCTCAATTTTTTTTCTTTCTTTCTTGAGAAATCTGAACTCTGTGGAAGCAGGGAAAACAGGTACTAACCTATGAAGGAGACATAAGAACTCCACTGAATTTGAACTGATTACTTCAATACATATTTCTAATGTTGTTATAGAATGAGTATGGAAAACTGGAAGCGTGAAAATGGGGAAATGAAAGAACCAGGGGCTTTCTCTCTCTCCAAAGGAAACAGGGATTGGGGGAAGCTGAGCCTAAACTCTGAAAATTCCTTAGGCAGAGTTCTGGGCCCATAGTGCATTGCTAAATATTTCCCCCATAAGATGTCTGCAAATTGCATTAATGACCCTGAATTCCAAGATGCTTTTGTCTAGTAGAGTAATTTACGGAGAACACTGTATAGGCCTTCCTAAGTGTCTCTACAGAGTTCAAGGAGCATCAGGATGACACTGTTAGTCATATGATTAGTTTTAGGTAGTACTGTGAGGGGCTTTGGGAGTTGGACTCTATGATCCTTATGGGTCCCTTCCAACTTGAGATATTCTACACTTCTGTGATCTACTTGCAGAAAGTGCACAGGACATGAGGCAGAGGGGAGAGGATATATTCAGACACCTGCACAAACATATGTTGCATCTCAAAACCTGAGCACCTAGGGAACTATTCCCTTTCCCATGACTTCCACTGAGTTACATATCTTCTATGAATAAAAAATTTGAGTGATTTCAAATATGCAGGAACATCTACTGAAGTTCTGAAAGAATCCACTTTGTACCTTGTGTGCTGAAGACTATGTTAGAAAGTTTACTGTTGTCTTACTGTGATGAGGTAAACATACAAGGATTCTTTCGGATTGCACAAAAGGCATGGTAAGTAGACTATACTTTGTGTTAAACACACTGGAAAGTCTAAATAAGCATAAAAATGTCAAGTCAATGTTACTGGCAATGAGATTAGGCTGAGTAGACATATGCAGGAAAACCTCTTCAAAGGTTTGTATGTGTTACAAAGCTCTGTACAGAAAGCACTCACGAAGATCTCATCAAAATCCTAATCTACAAGCATAGATCAGTTTTGGTTATGTCTAATGTAAAAACTCCACAACCTACAGTTTTGAAAATGCTAATGGAGAACTCAAGTATTTAGAAGTATGAAGAGTCCAGAATTAAGTGCTTTCCCCAAGAGGATTATTCGGTTTAGCAATTAGAGACAGTAAGATGAAACACTAACATGAAGAAAGGAAAAACTGAGTTATGTAGGGGTCATAAATTTGTAATTTTCTAGCTGTTAAGGGCTTGATTTGTTTTCAAATTTTAAATAAATGGAAATATTGTGGGGCTTTTTAAAGCTTCTGATGATGTAATCAACTAATGTCTATTAAAAAAAAGGAAAAAAAAAAGAAAAAAGACCCTTAAATAGAGTTTTAATGTAGTTATTTCAAGTCCACTGAGGTTATAAGCAACCGAAACAAGGTCTGATGATGTGAAAGTCTAAGCAAGAACATTGTTAACACTTTGGCCCCTGTAACATCACTTGTCTTTGCAGACATATCTTTTTTTGTCTCTGCCAGATAGTGTTCCAAGACTCTTACCCAGCACTGTGTCTCTCTGTGATTGCAGAATGTATTTTAATATAGTTTAGCATGAGAAATGTTACAGCAGTGTAAAGACAGACTCTTCCACATTCACACCCTCTTTAGCATCCTCTTCTTGTGCATCATCAATGACATTAGTGCATCCAGAATCCGAAAGTCCCTGCAGACCCAATGAGTTGTACCATAAAAGTGTACATACATGACAAATGCTGACTGGCTGTGTGTAGTTATTTAGCAATAAGGAATAGCATTGTAAGACAATGCAATTCAAAGTGCAGCTTTTTGGGGTGTTTCCTTCTTTTTTGGTTTTCAATTTTGACCTGCAGATTTGAAACAACATCAAAACTTCAGGGATCGGTTAGGGAAATAACATGGCAGAAGAGCAGTGTGGCATAACCTCACAAACCTCACCTTTTCTAATACCATCAATACGCTAAGGTGAAATAAATGTTAGCTTCTGCTTTCATCTTCTGGGGGAAAGCACTTTTGCTTCTTAGAGGACCAAACAGATAATTGCAGATGTGGCCTGCATATTTTAATGACAGAAATTCATTCCTATTAGAAAAGTAGGAAGTGATATATGCTTGTGTGGAGTAGACAAAAGACTAAAAAGAGATAAAATGAATAGCGGTATTACAAAGTGTGTAGAGAGGGTAAATGGGAAATTCTTACATTTTCTTCTATGGTAATTCTAGAGTAAGGGAATGTTTGAAAGAATTACCTTTAAAAAATAACCAAAATGACAATATTTGTAAATAAAAGGAAAAACTTTCAGTCTTTTCTGCCAAGGAAACTTATTTTCTTAATCTCTAATAGTAGGCAGATAAGTCTTTGTATGTCCTAGAAGTTTGTGTTTGAGAAGAACAAAACAGAAAGCTGTTTCACTGACCTATGCGGCATTCAGCTGGAATCTGTAAGAAGCAAATTCTTCTTTCTTGTAGAAAATGCTCAATTGTTGAATAACCTTGCTTTGTTCCAAGTCAGAATGTAAATAAATAGTCACAGGTTGAGTTGAAGAAATTTTACTGCAGAAAAAAATGAAAATGTTCACCTTTTTCTAACTTATTTGCTGGGTAAAGCATCTGCCTGGTGTACTGGACTCCTCAATTGTGTAGTAGCTTGCCTCAAACAATGCTGAGAAGCAGAAAGGCTCAGAGCAGTTCAGGTGCCTAAACACCTAGCATCTAGTGCCTCTTTAGATGCCTTTAGACCTTCAGGACTAATGAGTGCTGTGGCCTTCTGGAGTAGCACCTGGCAGCCACATGAGATACCACAGATGTTTAAAACAGTCTTCGACAATTGAAACAGACCCAGTGGGAGTATGGTTCCAAGGAACTAGAAACCTGGAAGTATGAAGGACTGCAGAGTTTATACAGAGGCATGGGCCTAAGACAGCCACAGGTATTTCCTTCCCAAGTCCCTGTTAGGCAAAATTGCACAGAATCACATTTTTTAAGACTTAGATTTCCTTCTTCCTCACTTGTTTGGCTTCTATGGATCTACAAGTTGGGAGGCACAGGCTGCTTGGAAGTCCTGGATGCTGCAGAGCATAGAAGCTATGTTCTGAGGGAAAATCAAACTGATGCCTCGAAATCAGTATCTTCTTTCAGAAAAGGTTTTTTGGAAAGCAGGTTTCCTGTTGGGCAATCATTATAATGGAAAAATCACAACTGTTTGTTCATTTGATGCAGGCAGCAATCAGAGGGTAGAGTAGATACTCATCTGCTCCAATCAACCACCGCTGAGTATTTCCAGAGACATTATGATGCAAGTTTTCTGTCTGACATCGAGCTCTCACTGGCTTGGCACTCTCAGCTGTGACAAGTTTTTCAAAAGAGCTCAGTTCCCATTGCGACTATTATGACCAGGTTTTCAAAAGATTTCAGCACACTGAGTGCTGAGGTCCTTTGAAAACCTCCTAATAATTATTTAGGTGAGTAAATAGCATCTCAGTCTGGTTGTAAAAGCTGACTCTTTCTGGAAATTCTTGTCACAAAGGACTGTATATTATCAACCTTAAATTTTCATGTTCCCTGCATGTGATATGCCTTTGTATATTCTTGACATTTGAGCCGTTTTAAACACAATTTCCACTAAAACAGAATACTACAGCAACTATAGGTTGCAGTTGCTTGTACTATTATTAATTCAGAATCAATGCAATGCCTTTTTACATTGATGGATCTATCACATTAAAACTTGAATGCTATTATTGAGCAAAGTTACCAGATTTGCTGATACATAGCAAGAGAAGCTGTGGAAGAAGAGTAAGGGTGAATTCTTGTTAGTGTTATATCTCTAGACCAAAGACTAGGGGGAAAAGAGACTGTACTGCTGACAGTCTTGCACCCAAGGACAACAGCACTGAGGACAGCAGTGAATGTTTCAAGCACTGTGTCCATTACAAAGTTGGATTTAACTAAATCCTGTCACAGTGCTTAGGAGGCAAAATGCCCAAATTTGTATTCTTGGCAAAATTCCCGAGTGAAGACATTGTGAATTTAACCCTTAATGTATGTGAAAACACAAGAGCATAGCAACACCACCATGTAAAATCAAAACCCCATTTAGTCTTGTATCCTCTTCCTGAGAGTGCAAAGCACTGACTGTCTAGCAAAAGAGTATAAAACCCAAGCTGAATTTAGAATACTGTTTTTAAAGTACTTTTCCATCATTCCAACTGTAACCAGCTATTTTTACCTGGTTTATATTCTTCCTTTTGCCTCTATAGTATCTTGTGACGGTGACTTCACAATGTAGTTGCACACTGTGTGGAAAAGCCCATCTCTCTTATTTCAAACCTCCTGTCAGATTCTGTGGATAAGTGTCCCTACATGCTGGGGTGTGAGAAATAGCTAATACTCCCTTTGTAACTTTCTGAAATTCTATAATATCCTTTCCTTCCTTGCCCCCATTGTTTGTTTTCCAGGTACAAGGGTTATAGCTTATCCAGCTTTTTGTCATACAGGAGTCTTTCTAGACCTCTGACCTGAGTTTTGCCCTTCTCTGAGATGAAACCTTTCCTAGTTTACTTCTGTTGCTTTGGAAATGGCATGAGCCAAGCTGCCTACAGCATTCAAGATGTTTGTCCCTCATAGATTCACATTGCTATTCAACAGTATTTTTTTTTTTCTGTTTCATTCTCAGTTCTCCTTAAAATCCTTAGCACTCCATATGCTCTGCTGCCTACTCTTGAACATTTAGCTGATGTGTCAGAGAGAGAGCACCACAAGGCTCCCAGATGTTTTTGTGGAGTGCAGATACTGATTTAAAGACCATCCTTGGGTCGTGGTTATTTTTTCCATGTGTGAGTGGATTAATGCAGGATTTCATTTGCTGCTTGTCCTCTCTGATTTGCTGAAATCCTCTTGCAGCAGTTCACTCAACTGGCCTTACAATTGACCTCTCCAAATATTTTCACAGAATCACAGAATGGTTTGGGTTGGAAGGGACCTTAAAGATCATTCAGTTCCAATCCTCTGCCATGGGCAGGGACACCTCCTACTAGACCATTTTTTATAACATGGTATGCTTTGTTGCTTCATTATTAACTCCATTTTCACCTATGTTTTCAGCATAGTCATGTATCTCACTTTCTGGCCAATATTTTTCCTCTAAGTTGAAGAACTGTCAATCTGTTCCTTTCGTTTATTTCATACGTTTCAACCAGTTAATAATCCATTTGAGGAACTTTATTCAGTATCCACTTAGTTTCTTTCAGAGGCTTTTGTAAAGGGTGGTTACGCTCTGGAGCCTAAAAGACTGGGCTGTATAAATGGGTATAGTTCTAGTGGAGTTGGGAATCTACACTCCTTGGAAAAGCAGACTGTCTTAAAGAGTTCACAAATTTGTAATAATCTATTCCTATTGTTCCAAGTACTGCATAAGAAAATCTATTATCTCTGTTTCTTGGCCAAGGTGCCCAGATGTGTCATCATCTTGCCATAAAAACTTTATATTTCATTTATAATTTCTTTATCCAAAAGCAATTGGTGCAATATGTTCCCATTTGTTTTTACCCTTTGAGAAAGAGAAATTAAAAGTCTTTGGTCATCTGGGACTTATGAAGTTCTAAGAATAATATGGTAGCAATTTTGTAAAGTGATATATTTATTGTTTTTGCTTAAAGTTGAGTAAGAATAGACAAACTATATTATGTAGCTTTTTATGAAAAGTCTGTCCAGTAAGCAGCACATTGCTCTATCCTTTGAAAGCAAAGGTTGCACAATAGATGGAATTATAGTATTATTTTGAGCAGTCTTTGAATAATTTGTTTTTTGCATGCCTTGTTGCTATAACCTCATGCTGCCCCTGGTGTAATGTCTCTGGCTGGAAATTAGATACCTGCAAAGAGCTGCAAACATCATCTGCAGGACATGAAATAGAAAATCACAAATGTATTTGCAGTGAGGCTGCTCTATATATTACATACAAGGAAGTGTGCTTTGAGACGTAATGTTGTGGAAGATTTTCTTCTATTATTTAAACCACTTGAGCTTGTCTCTCAAACTTAATAACACCATGGAAATCCCTTGGTGAAACTACAATTTATGACACCAGATAGGGTGTATTTTATTCTCTATTTCTGAAATTATTGTTTGTCAGCAAGGGCTACAGATTGCTTTCCTGTAACTGCCTTCCATGTGATAGATGCACCAAGATGTCTTGTTGCTTAGACTCTTGGTCATACAGAGTACTGCACAGAAGTATTCAGAAATATTGCTCATTCTGATTATTATTGACTTCAGAAGGGGTTTGGGGTTTGTTCTCTTTGCTGAGTTAATTCTTAGGAATTTCTTGGATGCATGGCCATACCAATTAAAATCTCATCTGAGTGCACCTTAAGACATGGATGCCCAGGATCACAAAGCATTTGAGTGCCTGTGCCCTGATCTCTCTGTGGGGTTGAAATGGTGAAAGCTTAAGAAGCACCACACACAGTTAGTTGTAAGAAAAAGAGAGATTTATGTAAAGTTGGTTAAAAAGGGAGAATAGGTTGTTGGCTTTGTGTCCAGTTGGCCTAAAGATATCTTAGATGGGACCACATAAATAATTACTGTTGGATCCATTCCCCTTGAAATTAATGGTAAAATCAGAAGGCTGCACAGTGCTGTGATGCAGCATGGGATGGATCTGGAAAGAAATCCTATTGCAAACTTATATGCTTTTATCCCTGTGTGGCATCTCCTGCAGAAAGACTTGTGAAACCTGGAAATCCCTCAGTCAGACCAAAGCTACAGGAAAACTGGGACCTGTTACTGTCTAATTTCAGCCTTGGCTAAATCTTTATTAAAATCCCATTTTTCCTGTGTGGAGATATTAAAATACATCAGTAATGTAATACATGAGAATGTGAAAATTCTCAGTTGTAGATTTGGAAGCAGGACTAGGCAGGATGAATCCATAAATCATGATTTACACCTCACTGAATGAGAGGTCCAGCAGTGCTGTTGCTTTGTCTCAAATGACAGGGATACGTGTTTTTTTCATTAAGGATGTCAAATTCATATTCTGGCAACCTGTGTGGTACCTACTACTGTAAATCCCTCTCTAAACTTTCATTTAAAAAGAGGTACTGGAGTCTGTCCATAAAAGCTAACATTCTGGTTTCCCCAGTGACAAATTACATAACATTTGATAAACACAGTATGCCATAAGAGGGTATATCAGCCACTTGTTATCAAAAGTTAATTTTCTAGACTAAATATTCATTTGGATCATTAGAGCTATTAAATACTGTGTCAGCATTTAAGGAGCTGGCTGTGCCTGAGTGCTAGAAGGAGCCCAAAAAGAATCATATCCTGTCAAGATAAATGATTGAACTGTTCAATGAACTCTTTGACTGGCATTGGTTCCAGTCATGCCAGCTGAAGCTCAATTCCTCTTTGTCTGTGTGGTCTTGTTTTCACCTTGCTTGTGGGGTGAAAGCGGTTTGATGTGACCTCCTCACAGACAGAGGCATGAGCCTAACCTCTATTTACACCCTGTCATAATAGGGAGCTGGCAAACACCGCTGCTTGCTGCTGCTTTCCTCATTTTGCCTGCTTTTTTGTCAAATAGTTAGAAGTTGTGCATTCTAATAATAATCTAATTAGCATAGTAGGCTTATAACATCTTGTTTATGTTGTCTATTTTGAACAAAAAGAAGAAAAGAAAATATGCTTCATTGCATAGCTTTAGTACTGCCTTAGGGACCATGCATGAAACACAGCAATATGGTAACTGGATAAGGTATATATAGTTTTGATATTTTTAAACTAATTCCATAGCATACAAAGTCTGAGGCTTGGACTTTAATTCAGTAGTTCATGTACAACACTTGATACCTGGCTTACTTTTTGGCATTCAGCAAACCTTCTCCTAACAAACTCAGTTTTTTGATAGTGCTTTATGTTTGCACAGACTCCAAACTCATTTATTTTCTCTAACAGTGAAACTATTGTTCAGTACTTTTTCTTTAGGGCCAGATTTTCTGTCACACAGTGTCTCCAGTTTCCTCCCTCCCTTTCCCTCTAGCTTGGTGATTGTTTCTTGGGCCAGAGCAGCAAAGTCCTCCAAGACCTCACAACTGAATGTTCTTACGGTGATTGCCCTGGGGCACTTGGGCTCCTACAGAGCTCAGTGGAAACATGCATCTCCCTTGGAAAATGGGAAGGTGTCCTGGGTTACCGGCTGGGCTTAAACCATGGCAGAAGGAAAAAAAAATCTTGCTGAGAACTCTTCTGAAAATAACTGTATGGTTGAGAATTTCAGGTGAAGCCTTATTTATAGCTACAAAGGAAAGAGGTGATTTTAAAATGAGAGAAAGGAAAAAGACCCCGATAAATCTCCTTTGTGTTTTGAGGGATCATTTCTATTTATGCAAGGAGATAAGTTATAAATAAAACCACAGTATGTGTACCATTCTTTTACTGCTGTATTAAAAGGAAGCAAGATACAAATGGGATGGTACAATGCAGGGAGACAGCTAGAAACCTGTTTCATAATACCTGCCAATCTAGGAAATACAGCAAATTTTAGGAAAGAAAGAGTTCCTTTGTAAATAATAATAAAAAAATTATTAGAAATATTTTTTTCATCTATCCAGACTGTAATTCAGATTGCTAAATTACTTAAAACGTAAATCCTTATATGAACAAAGGCAACAGGGATTAGCTCAGTGCATTGGATGCCCTCTTGAGCAATTATACATGTGTCTGTACCAGATGGGAGATCTAGTGACAATTTTGTTGAAGCGTTGCTGTAACTGTGCAGTAGGTAAAAAAAAGACCCTAAACTTGGGGCTGGGGACAAGATGCTAAATCAGGTTGCTTCAAAGGGGGAAATTCATTGCCCTCTCGGGGTGCTCCTGGAAATGGAGTTGATGGGAGGGCGAAATCTTTGGTAGTGCTCAGAGGGAGCCTTGGCAACTCCTTCCCTGGCATGCCTGATCTCTGCCCTCTAGGCCCAGGACATGGTGAGTGATTTAGATGGTCACGCGCCGGATCACTGACATTAGCAGAAAGGTTCTCTCCCTGTCATCTCTTTCTACATCGTAATGCCTCAGAAGGGAAAACTTCCATTTCTCTCCCTTATTTTCCTTTGTCCTGCTTATATTAATCCTGGAAGGCAAAAATATCCAAATCAGTATATGAATTTTAATCCTATTTCAGACCTGCTGCCATGTAGGCTAGTAAGGAGTTGCATGCTTTGTAATACTTCACTTTTTTTTCTCAATTATTGCTTCTGCTACCATGGGTCATTAGTAGCGTGAGGTGTGGGAAGCAGTCACTTCTGCTGTGCAAATGTTGTACTGTACTGCTCTTTCTGTATGACCCTTGAGTACTATGGGGGACATCTGAAGTCAGTGTACTTATAATAGAGCTAGTTAGGTATCTCCAAAAATGTTTCTTCTTTCCTGTGAGACAGTATTTATTTACAACAAAGCCTGATTTTAGTAAAGGACAAATTCTTGAAATTGCCTATTTCAACATTTTCTAGGTGAAAAATGTTATTTTTCTGGTTTGGAGCACTTGAGATTATTGAAAGAAAACATTGCAGCTGACCTTCCCCTTTCTTCTCTCTCTTGGGCTATTGATTTGCAAACCTTTTCAGGATTTTGGCTTTTTATTGTATTGGGAAGGGGAAGAGTTTGGATGTGCAGAGAAGACGAAAGCTGCTAAGGCCAGTTCTCACACCCAGTGGCATGGTAGCAAGCGTTCATGCTCATAATCCATGAGAAGCCTTGCATTACATTGCTCCAGCTGCCTTCTGGTCCCTGAGCAGGGCTCTGGATGTGGCAGCCACCACAGCAACTTATGGCAGAGAAGTCACTTGCTAAAGCCCCTTCATAGAGTAGCTTTTTATGCACAAGCAAAGCCTTTTCACTTGCGTTTTCCTCGGTGGCTCAAGTTTGTCCCTACATTGCAATGAGCTTTATGCTTCCAGGAGCTGCCTGGTTTCAGCGTAAGCCGTGAACTTAGAGCACCGATTGCATTAATTGTTTTCACGCCAGCATATTTCCATTGTGGCTGCCATAATAGTTGTGTAATGTTTCTTCTCTCTCTTCTTTCAGGGCTTTCTTTGCCTTGACAGGCTCAGTCAGATTTCCTCATTCACATTTGCTAATGTGAGGGCTGAATAGAATAAATCTATGCAATGATGGCTTCAGAAATGAGGGGAGGAGGATGGGGGGAGAGGGAGCTGTCTCAAAAAATAATTTCTACTTAATAGGTGGGTTTTCAATAGAAAATTTCAGTCAGTTTGTCCCGAGCAAGATGCTTATGTTATGAATGGTAACACAAACCCAAATCCAAAAGTCTTATCCCCCCGCTCCTTTTATTCCCATCTTAAAAGTCACCCAAGCGAAGGAATAGACAATGCACAGATTACTTTATTTGGCTTCATCAGGTTTGCCAGGAGAGGAGAGTGCTGCCAAGCTGCTCAAGACAAGCTATGCTGGGTGCTTGCCCCTGTGCCAGTGTGAGGACAAAAAAAAATCAGGAGCCTTGAAAAGAAGCTGGTGCAGCACATGGCTCTTTCCCACTCCTCACAAATGATGGCTGTTGTGCTCGTTAACCTCTTCTGGGGCTCAGTCAGTTCATGCTGTGCAGCAGCGGAGAGCTGAATGAAATAAAAGGCTTGCAGGACCCATAGAAACGCCATAACTCCTTCATTCCCAACGCGCACGGAAAGGCCGCCTTCCTCGCAGAATACCAAGTGCCTCTCGTCAAACTCTTAATAAGTCAATCCCGGCTCCATGTGGCAGTGACAGCTCAGATTCCAGCACAGGCCAAGCACAGCTCCACATTTACCCCACTAGCTTTGGCAAGCCACCTTGGGCTCGTGCTTGGCTTTGCTCTGACGACATGCTTTAATGAGTCTGGGTCTTCTGCAGTTCAGTTAGGCCAGCCCAGACTCTGTGCATAGCCTAGTCCTGCTCAGATCATTAGCAGCAGTTTAACAGGAGACACGTAATGAGCCTTTAGTTTGTAAGATCATTAAATAACTGTAACTGCAGAATATCAGTTATGAAAAAATGTATTTTTTTTTATCTGAGTGGCTATGGTTCTGATAAATGAAAGAGAACCTCCTCTTTGTGGTTATAAATGAACAAAGAGGACTGTATAGGCTGATCCGAGGCCTGCAGAAATGAAAGGAAACCCAAAAACTTCAAGGCACTTCAAATGTAGGCTCTTCTAACTAGTAGCCTTTGATTTTAAGGATTTTTATCTCCAGCTGAAGAGGACAAAGATACTGTTTAAAATGAACTACGAGCAGTTGAAGGGCATGATAAACTCCCGCCTGAGGCTGCAGAAGGAATTTGTGTGCTATACACACTGTAAGATATGAGTTCCAATATTTAAAACAAAAGAGAAGAAAATTTTTAACAAAGCATAAAGCTAATTAGAGAAAAAAAATCAGAAAAGGTAACAAGGAAAATATCTGAATAAAGTTCTCCATGACAGTTTGACTGAAACAGGGAAATACATTGCACCACAACTGAACGTTTTCCATTAGCATTTTTCACCTGAATTTAGACATCAAAGGGTAAAGTATATAGAATAAAAGAGAAGAAAATGCCACTGCAGCAAAATATATGTTAAAACACATGAAATGCATTTCATTATGTAGTATTCATGCATGTATTACTTTGTGACCCCAAAATGCAATTTTATCCAGTGATTTTTAGATGCCAGTGAGTGCAGAATGGAGAGCTGCTTTGCCGGGCTTGTGATTCTGTTTCCTTCCTGGATCATAAACTATCACTGAAATCACTTTTTTCCTGAATTCTGTGAGATTCTGGATGGTATCCCTTCTGCTTTGTTGCCAGAAACAGAAAGAACTCTTTCCCCAATACTGTGGTCAAGCTGAGAAAGCTCTCTAGGCTCACCATTCAGTGGAAAATAACCAGATCAGGAATTTTTATGGTAGCAATATTCAACTTGAAAACTGTATCTAAATAAGAACTTTAATAATTCTGTATATCTTTAAAGGAAATGGCATCAGAAAGCTTATAACTTGTCTGACTTACCCTTGGAGAGAAGCATTTAATTGAATATACTTTTGTTTCATTTCAGTCTAAATCCACAAATGTCTGTGTATTAGTCTTACACTAGTATGTAAAAAAACAGAAAATGAAGCCTAGTTAGGAAGAACAACACAAAATGGTATGAGTGTTTCTAAAGGATGAAAAGTGTGTGGTCTTCATTCAGATTTCAAACTGGTTTGACCCCATGTCATGCTATTGGCTTTAGTTATTGTCCTGATTTATGTTAGTGCAGACAAGAGCAGGATTAGATATAAGTGTGGTAGGCCATTGTTTAGAAGCAACATGTTTGTTTTTCATACTCTCATCCAGAGAAGTTGACTAGAACTAAGTTACTTCAATTATCTTATTTAAAAAAAAAAAAAAGAATCCCATGCAGAATTTAGAATTAAACATTGAAGGAAAAAAACATAGTTCCAGCTCATTAGGAAAGCATTTTTAGACATATTTCTATTCTAAGTTTTAGAGTAATTAACATACATGAAAAGATGAATTTTACAAGTGAACTACAAATCTGACTGGCTGCAAACATTGCAATTATACTTTTGGTAAGTTCCACATAGTCCACCTTTTCACGTGTACCTAATTTACCAGAACATTGAGCTGTTACTAAAGCCCACCTGACTATGCTTACTCTTGTGAAGAGCAACTTTCTGAAAAGGGAATAACATATTGCTTGCATGCTGAATATAAAATAAGGCTGGCTTAGCTTGGCTGATTTTTTGACTTGTAACATAGTGAGGGAAAAGTTGTGTCCTCACTTCTTCCCTCACTTGCATACCACTATGTGGAGTAGGGGTAGACCCTGCTGGGTGTAGTATATGTAAAATCTTAGTGTAACTTTTAATATGGCTTAAAATTAGACTGCAGTATGAATTGAAATACATATTGCGTTTGTATTCATAACCTGAGCTGATGAAACTAGGCGAACTGATCAACCCATCTAAGTGTTCTCTAGCTGGTACACCTTAGATGAACACTAAGAACACTTAGATGTATGTGGCACTGTCTAACATGAAGAGTCCAAGGTTAGTGTTGCAACATGAAGACCAGCAGGAAGTCTGCAGAGAAGAGTCACAAAGCTTTAGAAGGCATAAATAATATCTTTCCATATCATGGTATTTTTTCTGTTAATTGAACAAGATGGAGCATGATGTAGTAGTGGCTGATGCCCTCTGGCTTAATCCTGACTAACTTTAGTGGGAGCAAAATAGGTTCAAAAGCTTATAGATCTCAAGTTGCCTCCTTCATGTTCTTGCTGCCTCTCCATCTCCTGCTGGGAGGCATTTCTGTAAAGTCTCTTCCAAAGGTGCTGTGATGATGGGATCAGGCCAGTCTGATACCCGAGACAGAGGTGAGAAGAGACAGGGCAGGAGACCAGTTGGGGAAGTGAAAGGATTGGAAAGAGCAAAGGAGGGAAATGGAGAAGAGGAACACTGCCAAATAACAGGCAAGAGTAAACAGCCTCAAGTTGTGCCAGTGGAGGTTTAGATTGACTATCAGGAAAAATTTTTTCACTGAAAGGGTTATCAAGCACTGAAACAGGCTGGCTAGGGAGGTGGTTTAGTCACCATCCCTGGGGGCATTTTAAAGGTGTAATGTGGTACTTAGTGGTTGACTTGGCGGTGTTAAGGTTACTATTGGACTTGATGATCTTAAACCAACCTAAATGATTCTGTGATTTTGTATATTGGCTTGAGGCTAGATTTTGTGATGTGGTCCCTGTGAAGAAGCTCTGTGGAGTCCTACTCTCAGACTGACATGAGACAGTGTTTAAAGGAAGTTTTCTGCTTTACGTTATCCCCCATTCAGCAGTTCATTGGAGAGACTGGACATGATACTGCCTCAAAATGTGGCTCCTCAGATAATTATGCTTTTGCCTCTAGGATTTATACTTCTGTTCCTAATTTTGTGTAAGGTGTTTTGAAATGCCACATCAAATTACGCTGAGAGCACTAACATTGTGAAAAGGATATGTAAGAGTCAAGAAACACTGAAACTGAATCACCTTCAGCAGTCTCTTGCAGTACACATGTTATCATACAGCTTTTAGTTGAAGAATGACATTTGCAACAGAATTCCACTGAAAAGTGAGTAGTGTCTTTCAAAAAGGCTTTTTAAGAACACTTTTGAGACATTTTTTTCTTTGGCAGAAAGATTGGAGATATGTATCTAATAAATAGGTGAACTCAAAATATTGCTCATTGATTTTTAGTGTGACTAAACTGTTGAAATAGTCTGAATCATGGTAGAGCCCTCACCTGGAGGTTTTCAAGACAAGACTGAACAGGGCCTAGATAACCTCATCTGTGCTCCCTTTTCCACTAGAGGCTGGATGAGATAATCATAGAATCATAGAATAGTTATGGTTGGAAAGGACCTGAAGATCATCTAGTTCCAACCCCCCTGCCATGGGCAGGGACACCTTGAAGTAAACTGTGTTACCCAAGGCTCTGTCCAACCTGGCCTTGAACACCACCAGGGATGGAGCATTCACAACTTCCCTGGGCAACCCATTCCAGTGCTCACCACCCTTACAGGAAAGAACTTCCTCCTTATATCCAACCTAAACTTCCCCTGTTTAAGTTTTTACCCGTTACCCCTTGTCCTGTCACTACAGTCCCTAATGAAGAGTCCCTCCCCAGCATCCCCATAGGCCCCCTTCAGATACTGGAAGGCTGCTATGAGGTCTCCACACAGCCTTCTCTTCTCCAGGCTGAACAACCTCAACTTTCTCAGCCTATCTTCATACAGGAGATGCTCCAGTCCCCTGATCATCCTCATAGCCCTCCTCTGGACTTGTTCCAACAGTTCCATGTCCTTTTTATGTTGAGGACACCAGAACTGCACACAATACTCCAGGTGAGGTCTCACAAGAGCAGAGTAGAGGGGCAGGATCACCTCCTTTGACCTGCTCGTCACGCTCCTTTTGATGCAGCCCAGGATACAGTTGGCTTTCTGGGCTGCAAGCGCACATTGAAGCCGGCTCACGTTCATTTTCTCATCAACCAACACCCCCAAGTCCTTCTCCACAGGGCTGCTCTGAATCTCTTCTCTGCCCAGCCTGTAGCTGTGCCTGGGATTGCTCTGACTACATGGGATTGCTCTGACAGTCACTGAACTTGAATTTGATCTTCATAATGAAGTGTCCTAGAGATGATACCTTCTCTGGTTTAAGAACTATATGTAGAGAAGGAGGCCTCTAATTCAGTGTGCCCACTATGGTAAGAGGACAACATACAGACATTCTGGCATTTTGGAGTCCTTTGAGGATGTAGTTTCTTGGGAAAAAAAGTAGGTGCTACAAAGATCGTGTGCCTTAATGTTAGGAGGCAGAATGACTAAAACAGAGATCCTGCAGATCCTTCACAGTGACGTCCCCAAACAATACAGCATGTTAGGAGTAGAAACAATTAAGAAAACAGCAATTAGGTGCTCTGTCAATGATGAAATTCTCTAGAAGTATGGGGAGCCTTAAATGGTGAACCATTTTGTGCTTGCAAGCAGTGTGTGCTTGTAAAAGAGACTGTAGAAAAAGCCTCATTATTTCTGTAGGCAGTAGTTAGCTCTGTATTCTGGCTTGTCTTAGTAGATTCAGTTAAATCTGTCAGAGTAAGCTAAGCATGAAACTGCTGAGGAGTGTCATACTAAATGTATAACAGAAACCAAAATGGAAGATGAAGCATTTTTGAGTGAGCAGAGGTTCAATCTTTCATCTTCTCTAATTATCTGAGGGCTGGGTCCTCACTGCAGCCTGGAGTTGAACTCTTCACAATGTTGAGCAGTTCAGAAATAATCCCCAACAGCAAAGCTAGACTTTGCCAATCCACCAAAAGTACCCTTTCCAGGATGAAGTTTATATTAAAGGGTTAGCACTTCTCTAAAACATGGCTATGTTGGATTGTCAGTCAGGACATCAAGAAGAAAAGAAAGGCTGAGACAGAAAGAGAATTCTCTGTGTCAGAGTCCAAAAACGATAAAACCTTCACATAAGAAGTGAAAAGCTGGACAAGGTTCAAAGTGTGTGAAGAGTTGCAAATTTGGGGCAGATGGGGTCAGCTTGTGAGAAGCAGCCAGTGGAGGTTAGGAGAGTGCAGATTCCCACTGTCACTGCTCCCATGGATACTGTCCCAAAGGGTTCCACCACACTGAGCAGGAAGACCTCTGTGCAAAAGCAGTGTGTAGTCAGAGGCAGGACTCTGGCTGATAAAACTAAAACCAATAGAAAAGGTTGAAATTAAATCAGAGCTCATCTGATTGAAAGAAAACTGAAAATACCTATCAGGTATCCCTGCTGCATGATTCCCAAAACAATGTGGAAAGCAATGTCTCTTGTAAAGAGAGAATTACTGGGTTATGTATGCTAATTAGGGCTCTGACAGACATTGCCTAATGATTTGTCTATCAGCCTCCTGATTAACATTCATATTTCTCCATGAAGGAAAGCACTGAAAAATAGCTTGAGTCTTTCTCCCTTGCTGTCAAATGGCTGAGCAAAGAGAGGAAAAGATTCCTATGGGTGCTTGCCTGGCTCATGGGTGTTTCCATGTTCAACTTTCCTGCTCTCTAATTACTTGTGACAGCATCATAATGTGATTTTTTTTTAACTTTGCCATGTTTACAAACATTTCCATCAGCAGAGGAATCAAGCACAGTCCTTATCTTAGCCTGCTTGTGATGGGTTATTAATAATGGGGCGTCCTGACAGCAAGTTGCTCAAGGCATTGTTGTAGGCAGGAAAAAAAGCAAAAGAAGCCTACAATTCCTCAAAAAATGATGAATTTAAATACAAAGTAACTGTTTGTGAAGACAAATACTAGTGTAGGTATACCTGTTGCCAGCTTTGATCTTTGATTTCGAGATGCAAAGAGAAGGCAGTCCATGCCCTCTTTTGCAGTGGAGCTTGAGAAAGTTTATTTCTGGTACTAAGAACAAAAGAGGAGGCATGGAAAAATCTGGCCATTCCTTTTTTGTTTTTTGTTTTCAGTTCTACTTTAGAGGAAGTCGTCCCTTTTAGATAAAACATTCCCTTGCTTTTAGCTTATTTTTCTAATTTATAAATCTCTACCATAGCGAAGCAAAATTGAATGGGCTTTTGCTAGGTCTATGGCATTTGTAACAATGCAAGGGAGAAAAAAGTCCCATGCAATGAGCAGACTAAGGATAGGTGGGCGAAAATTCAGGGCAGAATGATGTAGAAAGGCACAGTAAAGTGGTAGAACAACGGGTAACGAGTTCAAACTTAAACAGGGGAAGTTCACGTTAGATATAAGGAAGAAGTTCTTTACTGTGAGGGTGGTGAGACACTGGAATGGGTTGCCCAAGGAAGCTGTGAATGCTCCATCCCTGGTGGTGCTCAAGGCTGGGTTGGACAGAGCCTTGGTTGACATGGTTTACTTTGAGGTGTCCCTGCCCATGGCAGGGGGGTTGGAACTAGATGATCTTAAGGTCCTTTCCAACCATAACTATTCTATGATTCTATGAAAAACAAGTTAACAGAAGAGACAAAGACTCTGTCTGAAATTAAACCCTAGTTAAACTGGTCTAACAGATAAATCCTGCAAATGCAAATATATTGATTCATATTTGTGAAAGATGACCTGTGTGGAGTCATGTTTTCATTTTTACTTTTATTTTCTTGAAAAGGCTACTGCTATTTTCCCCACTAGTATTGATCAACATAATGGAAAGCTTGTTTTCATATAAGATCATTTATTAGAGAATAAAAAATAAATATTAAGATTACTTAATGCAGCACTGGTGCTTATTGAGTCTGTGACTGTGGGAGGCAGAAGAACATAAAAAGAAAACACCATGCTAATAAACTGCAGTGACAAGTTAACACCTACGTATTTAGATGTCTAGAGAACGCTTTTAACAAAATCTATCATAAAGGGAAAAAAACTGTTTATTGGAAAAGGTCAGTGTTTGTTTGTTATCCTGGTTTAGCTCTTCCCCCATAATGAAATGAGCATATGCACTACATCACTACAACCCCTCACTCCCTGTGCCAAGCTCTTGAACTAAAGTGCTGCGATTCAAGGGGCTTCGATAAAGAACTGTCTTCCTCCACAGCCATGTCCATTCAGTCCTTCAGAACTCATGCCAAAATTTAGACTTCTAAATGTAATTTCTCCTGCACACTCACCTGTATTTATTCTTCTCTGCGAATGGAGGGCAGGTGTTACTTGATGTTTGCTTGTAAGGAGGCAGCTCTCATTCTCTTCTCAAAACCATTGTATCCATAGCGTTTCTTTAGTTCTTGTTCCCCTTTCCCCCTCAATGGCTGTGACTTTTAAAGCAACTGAGAAATGAAGAGTCCTAAATCTCAGAGAAATTACTGAAATTTGCATTTGTTAAATGCTTTGTTTTTGAAATGGGACATAGGACATATAAGAAATACTTGTATCAATTCTACCACTAAATCTGCAGAGATTACTTTTGCAGGCATTGTGGATCAGCTGGGCTCCATCTCCACCTGTCTTCTCTTAGAGAAAGACAAGAGACACTATCAAAGGAATCCACAGTGTTCCAGGACATACTGTGTGCTAAGGGTGTTCTGATGTATCTAAACCTTAGTGTTGCAGTCCTCATCTGTTCTCACGCACTCATGTAGACACACAAACAAGGCAAGACTGACTTGGGCTTGTCTGTTCTCACCAGAAACAATGAATTAAGTCTCATGAATTGAAAAAAGTGAGGGACTGACTGACAGTATGAACCTTCAGGTTACTAGCATTGCAAATACAGTGTATTTGTCAGTTTACAATAAATCATCTCACTGTCAAGTAACAGACAGCATGGAGAATGTTAGCCTACATAAACATCCAATTTGCCAACTCTTAATGAAATGCTGCTCTCTGGGAACGCTGCTGCAGTGGTTTACATGCTCTCTTGGTCACATGCACATGTTATATGAAAGGATGCTGCTTTCATAACTGAAAAGTATCACTGGAGACTAGGCAGTTTTATTAGAAGTGTGTCTCCTGCTGGCAGTTTACATATTTTGACAACCTCTTGGAAAGCAGCAATAATCAACTTGAGGACACGCTGCGTATGGCCTCAGTGATGCATGTCAGGAGCGGTCCAGACTCAGCTCCGCATCCTGCCCGCACTGGCCCCCAGTGTGCTGGAGTGGAATACCAAGTGCAGCTCCACATTCATTACCACCTAATTATCTGGCTCAACCTCTTTCAAGGTAATTTTTCCTCATCACTAAACTCAGACCAAAAGTTTTACCTATCTGTGTTGGCAGATTTCATATTTGAAAATATGGTTCATGTCATCCTGTCTTCCACACTTGTGGCGCCAGTCTGAGCAAAGGCTGCACCAAGGTATTAGATGTACATTATTCAGAGATGCCAGGGACCTCTGCTTTCTGCTTGCAAACTGCTGGAAATTTTGCCAAAAGGAGTAAATTCTGAGCTCCCCTCTCCATATCCTAGTACAATTTGAACCATTACATGCATAATTTCTTCCTCCCCCCCCAATATAGTATTAGTGAATAGTGAAACTTAGGCAACAGAGTAAAGTCAGTAATAGGGTGGCAACATGTTATCATGAAGATAAGCTGCTCTTTCCAGTCCACACTGCAGAAATTTCCCCCCAGGCCCTCACCTGCAGATTAATTTAACTTCTGTTAAGTGCCTGCCCTGCCCAGTATACCTGCCTGTGTCTTTCTTTCATATCACGTGGAGAACAACATCATTATCTTGGAGTAATTTCTCCAAATTTCCTCCTATTTCAATAACCTGATTGTGCTTCTTATTTTCACTTTGTCCTCTGCAAGATCCTTTTTTCCCATATGTCCCTTTTATTTTATCCTGTGACACTGGTTGTAAGAAATGGTTTGTCTGTCCCCAGCTACACTTCTGCTGCTGCTTCTTTTTCTAGGTCTGATCCCCACCTTTATTTTGTTGAAAATATTATCTGAGAGCAAATGATTATTAAAGTAATTCATACGCATGACAGCCTGCACACAGCTGGCCGGTGCAACTAGGTAATCTTAGTGTGCATCCCTGCCCATGGCAGGCGGGTTGGAACTACATGATATTAAGGTCCTTTCCAACTCAAACCATTCTATGATTCTATGATTTTATGATGTTGCTTTCATCTGTTTCTGTTTATCGTTTCAGTATTTGTTCTTTTCTAAGGTGTACTAGTTTAAGTAATACAAATTTGTTTGGACCAGAAGTTGTCTGTTTTAGAGATTGTCTGATAGTAGTACCCAAGAGAGACTTGGTGTTAGATGGGGCCTTGAATTCACATTTAGTATAAGCAGTGTAACTCCCGATAAATGTGAGCAAGTCTCTATACATTTCCAGAAGGAAATACAGGATAATTCCTGTTTGATAGCTGGCGTTATCAACAGGATGTCCTGCTGATCCTGATGACAGGACAAAAGACAATGGGTACAAACTGAAACACACATGAAATTTCATCTGAACATAAGAAACCACTTTTTGTTGTTGTGGAGGCATCCCAGAGAGGCTGTGGAGTCTGTTTAGATAGCCAAAACCTACCCGGACACAATCCTGGACAAACTGCTTCCATGGACCCTGCTCGAGCAGGAGGCTGGACCAGATGTCTCAAAGAGTCCTTTCTGACTTCGATTTGGGAATTCTGTGGTGACTTACAGTTGAAGTGATTCTTGCTATTTCTTCCACATTTGCTTTATAATCAATGCAGTAACCTTTTGCTGGCTTTGAAATGTACTCTTTAAAATGCAAGGTAAATCCAGGATTCAAATATTCCATATTCCTTCTATGTGGATTGCTTTGTGCTATATGAATAATAAAAAGGGAAAATAATAATAATACTCTGGGCAAAAAAATAACAGTCTTTTGAGAGTCTGGTTTCTTCTCATTGATTCATACAAGCAGTGAGGACTATCAGCTGTAACACCTAAAATCATGTACTACTTGCGTTCAACATGTCAATAGAAGACTCCATTAGCATTTCTAAGATG
The DNA here is from genome assembly GCF_028554395.1 of Pezoporus wallicus. Lineage (NCBI taxonomy): Eukaryota > Metazoa > Chordata > Aves > Psittaciformes > Psittacidae > Pezoporus > Pezoporus wallicus. Next base: position 4,205,051 of record NW_026640775.1, read on the forward strand.
CAAGTGCAGCATGATGTGAAAAATCGCTTCAGCAGTGATTACAAACTAACAAGAAAGCACCTTTCTACACCTTGATGGGTCATATACTCTTGATGTTTGGATTTGACTGCTTGGGAAAAATTCTGTGGTGCTTTAACAAGCTCCATCTGTAGGTACAGTAAATTGCCATTTTTGCACAGATTATTTGATGAAAACACCCACTTGAAGTATTGCACACACGTCCTGGTGTTCCCCAACATAAGAAGGATATTGAGCTGTTGGAATAAGTCCAGAGTAGGCCACGAGGAAGATAAAGGGGGAGGAGCACCTCCCGTATGAAGACAGGCTGAGAAAGTTGGGGTTGTTCAGCCTGGAGAAGAGAAGGCTGTGTGGAGACCTCATAGCAGCCTTCCAGTATCTGAAGGGGGCCTATGGGGATGCTGGGGAGGGACTCTTCATTAGGGACTGTAGTGACAGGACAAGGGGTAATGGGTTTAAACTGAAACACAGGAGATTTAGGTTAGGTGTAAGAAATTCTTCACTGTGAGGGTGGTGAGACACTGGCACACGTTGCACAGAGAAGCTGTGGCTGCCCCATCCCTGGCGGTGTTCAAGGCCAGATTGGATGGAGTTTTTAGCAACCTGGTCTAGTGGAAGGTGTCCCTGTACTTGCTCTGTGTAAGGGGAGATATTTTTGAAACTAGAAATAGTTGCTTGGCTCTGCTCAGTTATTGCTTTGCAGTGCATAACAGTATCCAAATACAGTTGTTTGTCATGATTGCTACTGATAGCTTTAGACTGAGGAATCTAATCCCTGATGAGTGAGGTGTAAAGTGGAAAACTGCAAGGGTTGGGGTTTAACTTGGCTTCTCCTGTTTATACACCCCTCATTCTTTCCTGGAACTTCTATTTGGGGTTAGAAAAGTTCAAAAGATTTCCTAATGAGATGCTCAGCAGACAAGCAAGATTTGCCCAGAGGGTTTATTCATTTATTAGGCAGGAGGGTGTGATGCTGTCCCAAGATCCTGTGGTTGTTGACTTAGAAGTGTAAATCCATATGGACCCTTACTGACTCCAAAGGGTGAAGAACCTCAGCCTGTTTTTGGGAGAATCAGCTTCACAGGTGATGTTTGCAACCAAATGCCCAAATGCTTGCTGTGAGCATTTGGCCTGGCTGTACTACACTGTTACACATAGAGAACAGCAAGCCCTGCTTCAGCAATGGTGATGTGCAGTAAGACAGATGCAGGGTCTCTTTTGACAATGATGTGTGTGCGAGTGTGTACGTGCAAACAATCACACACATAGGTACATAAAACTCTTATGTATGGATATATAACTAACCCCCAGTCAGTGAAGCAGTATATTGCACAAAGCAGTGTGCTCAGGTAGCTGGTGCAGGGATGCACCCAGCTGCAGGGGGGACCAGGAGGTACACCCGTTCTTGCGCACATGCCAAAACTGAATGTGCTCCACACTGGGAACGTTTTGCCTCCTCTGACAGTTTCTGAAGGATTCGTTAAGTACTTTCGTGCTGCCTGGGCTGCGATGCAAGGAGATGGGATTTATCTATTTTTAAGTGGATGGCATTTAATACCAAACATACTCAAATTGATCCAAAAATCAAATAATTCTGAATCACATGCACAGACTCAGCACCTCATTTGCATCATTGCTATGTAACATCTGAGCTTTTCTGCTTTTTTTTCCCCTCTTTCATTCAGCCTATGGAAATGCACTGATTTTGTGGCAGCATTATAATGACTTAGCAATATTAGCACAACTTCAATGTCTTCTTCCACACCACATTTTCTTCTGGCTGGGGGAAGTGAGAGCACTGTGCCTTGTGCTCCTTTGGTGACGGCGGCGGCGATGCGCCTGGCTTTGCGGGGACCTCTCCGCTGCCATTTCTTCCCCGGGTGTCCATTGTGGCAGGCTCATTCATGCATCCCTAAATCCAGCGCGTGCAGCAAAACGCCGACTTCCAGGGGCAGGAAGGGCCTTCCTGAAACCACCCCGCTGGCTAGAAACACCGCGTGTGTTTTATGCCCTCCTCCGAGCCCCGAGGAGCCCGCCGGGCTTCCCACCTAGCCCGGGTGAGCCTCCCCCTGCCCCGGCGGCGGGGGGACAGCCCCACGCCGGGCCTCCCGTCCCCCTTAATCCCCCCCCGCCCGTGCGTTGCCCAGCCAACAGGCCAGACAAGCAGGTGATGCATTGACAGGGAGCAGATGGTCTCCCGCCGAGGTAAGCGGGGCCCAACAATGAAACCATATTGATCATATTGCTCCTTTTCTCTTCTTTGGCTTCAACTTCAGTCTTGAGGTTTCGCCGCTAATAACATCTCCTCCCCCGTGCTCCCCCTGCATCGCCACAGCCTGCCAGCCCTTCTGGGGAGAGAGGAGTACGAGCCCTTACCCTGCCCACCCAGCTCCAGCTCTGTTGCCTCCCCTGCCGAAAAGCCCTCTGCAAGCAGGGGAAATCAAAGGGTGACCACAGTTTCCCTTCTCCAGACGCAAGCATCCCCTTTCCCCCCCCCCGAGACCCTTTAACCCTACCCGCTGCACCCCTCTCCCTCATTCCCTTTTTCCCATTTAGGACACTGCAAGGCTCCTTCTGCCCCCAGACCGGCCCACAAAAGCATGGCAACCTTCACTGCCTCATTGTGCAACTCTGCCTTCCTCTTCATCCTGCCCCCTTAACCTTGCGCCTCCCTTGTACCTGCCTGTGGCCACAACTCCTCTAGTCTTCTCAAACATGTTTAAATGAGCACAAAAGGTGATGCTTCTCACTCCCTGTCTCTTCCTCTCATGGCTGCACTCCCTTCTCCAGCAGACAAGCAGCCAAAAATATCCCCAATTTCTCCCTGTGGTTGTTTCTTGTCCCTTCTCCCTAAGCATGCGCTGGCATAAGCACAGTAAGGAGCCCCGGTGTTTGCATTTTGCTCTTTCACCATGTGTGTCTCCCCCACCCCTCCCCTCGATGAGGGTGTACAGGATAAATAAGAGAGAAAACCCAGGCCATCAGCCTGCCTGCCCCCCTCACTCCTGTGTCATTCACCAGCCTCAGCCCTGTATTCACTGCTGTGTGAAGATGCTAACACCGAGGGCCTGAGCACTGTTCGCCACTATTCACAATTTTAATACTAACTTCATAGCTGTCACATAAATTCATTACCAACTTCAGGCTTAGAATGGTGAGAGGGAAAGTAAAAAAAAAATAAGAAGGAGCATGTAAGGAAAAAAGAAAAAAGAAATCCTAAGGGCAGTTTGTTATGGTATCTGCACTTGTTTGCAGGTGGTTTTTGAAGCTGTAACTGCTGTAACTCCATGCAGCATTCTGTAAAATAGCTGTCACATTGTGGTTTGTTTTTTTTAAATCTATTACCCTGGCACACACATACTGTGTTTTTTTTACAGTAGATATAAATGCCTATAAAGGCTTCACGCCTCCCTTTTTTTTCTAAGGGGGTGGAGGAAAAAAAAGGCAAAGCAAAGCAAAAGGCTTGTGAATGAATGGAAAACAATGCAGGGTCACAAAGCTGTCGCAACCAATGTCATAGTGGCGCTGCTGGGCAGGCTTACAGAGGACTTCTTGTTCCTTGATTTTTATGGTGATCGGTAGAACGCATGTAGCACTTTGCGAACAGGTTTAGGACAAGTGGCAAAGAAAAGACTCCTCACAATAAACTCTTTTCTACAGCATCGGGAGCATTATGCCCACAAACACCTGTGGTTTGCAATGAGGGAGCTGTAAAGGACACACACAAAAAATATATATAAATAGAAGGGCGAGACATTGTTTTCAAGTTACACTGCATGTCACAATTGTGCACAATGGTGTTTTTTTAACTCATCTGAGACTATGGAGTTTAGAAAACCCCCAGAAATATTGTTGAATACAAATACCAGCATTTAGAAGATGCTGAGCTAGGCAGATAGAGAAATGAGAAGAAATGAAAAGAGAAATGATGAGCCAGCAGAGTATCAGTGCTACTCTTCGATGTTGTAGCAGGAGCTAAGACTCTATTATTTCTTCTGAAGTGTGTCTCTAAAATGGCCACCAAATCCTCACACTCTGCAAGGACTGGTGCTGAAGTCCAAGGAGTGCTCTTACATATAGCACCCAGCCCAGGGGGGCCCAATATTACTGTCCAGACTTTCTTGCTTAGATGCTAGAAACTAATCAAATCTTACTAGACTGTTAAGAACCCCATTTCTCTTCCACTTAAATGTTGGAATAAAGTAATGAAATATGATTATTAAGAGAACCTATGAAAATACTCCTCTGTTGTGAGTCAGTTCCCAAAAACTTCTCGGGCAGATATCCCCATTCATTTCAGAACTGGCAGCTGTTTTCTTTCATAACCTGTAAGAAAGGTCCTCATGATCATCCAGGAGAGTTCTGCCCAGGGGGAGACCTCTTCTCCTCCCAGAACTGCCAAAGTTGTTCATAATTTTATAAAATTACAATGTTGCATGAAGCAGACTTTCTTGTCATTTGAAAAAAAAAATAGCAGAACTTACTAGGATTCTTTAGATCCTTGGGCCTTTCCTTTTTCTGTTCCCAATTTTGTCTTTTGGATGCAATTCCTTAAGGGTTAAGATGTCATATTTCCCTCTGTATGTTTTATGTCTTACTTCGGTAAGTTATAAAAAACTAATATTCCTTGTCTTGGTTAGTGCTGTTGCTAAGAACTTTGTTTGTTTTTTAAAAAGGTAAAGACACCTCAGTTGCCCTCAAACTTCATCCTACCTCTTTTCACTTATCAGTATAAGTATGCTTATATACGCATATATATTATGGTATATTTGAACCAGAGGAGATTGCTTCATGTTTCACTTGGAAAGTGATCCAATATTGCGGCTAGGGCATTGACTAAAGGCAGGGAAATTGGAGCACAGTCACCCATCTTTTGTATGACACTCCTCAGTGCTTGGAACTATCATGTTTTGATACACTTGGGAGTCTCTGGACTCCAGCATGACTTTTCAGTTGGGTACACAAATAAATAAAGTAAACAGGCTTTTGGGTCACTTGAGAAAGAGTTGTTGCATTTCTGAGGGACCTACAAAAGTAAACTAATGCTTGGTAGTTTAAGATCACTAGCCTGAAATCTGCAGCTCCTCTGTACAACCTTCCTGCCAACAAGAATGAGCTGGGAGCCACTATGATAAAGGAGGAATTGAACAGTGCCATCAACTTTACTCTTAATAAATTAAATTATCTTCCTTGTTTCTTAAAGAATTTTAGTATTCTGTTTTATCTAAGCACTCTGAAGATACTTGCACAAGGGGAATTTAGTATGAATACTGGTGCAACTTAACCTTGTAGGGGCCTGGTTGTTCCTTTTAAACCTACAATTCAGAGTACTGTAGTTAAAAAACTGGTTCCTAGTGGAAAATTTTTACTTTTCTGATAGTTTTCTCTTGTATTAAGATGGCTGGAGTAAATGTCTTTTTTTACTCCTTAGATTAAACCCTAACTATAAAGTTGAAACAAAGTTCAATGAATCTTTCTGTTGACCTCAGCAGACTTTGGTTCTCTTAAAACTTAGTGAAATTGTTGTGCAGAGACACACTACTCTGATTCTGTGAGTTTGTGCTCCTTTCAGGACGTCTAGTCGCCACAGTGAGTAGTATTGCATCTTGGAGTTTCAAATCAAATGTACATGCATGTGTTCCTCTGTCATTATGAGTTAGATATTCTTACCTTAGAATTGGCAACTACATTAATTACGCTGAGTTAAACAGCAATCTGTTATCTTTGGCCAAAGAATACACAAAATTTTTTGTTTGGGTCAGGCTTTGGGGTATTTCGTGGAAACTTGATTCTGACTGGGTGCATGGGTGCTAACACTCTTTCTCCTAGACCTTAGCATCAGATGGGGCAGGGGAGCTGTTGCTGTTCCCAGTGTGTGTGGGCTTTACCAGAACAGAGTTGTGAATAGATGACATTTCCTTGCAAGTTTAAAGAAATTGCACTGCCATGTGCAGTCAGGGATTTGAGCACCTTCATTATGTTACCAGTGAAACTCTGGTTCTCTGATTCTGCATGAAATGCTGATATGCTTACCTGTCCTTCGTGATAATGAGGTTAAATAAGTTCAGTATGACCAGCAGTGATTTACTAGAAGGGTAGTATTTTGTCTATAAATACTAGAGACTGATAGTGTGGGGTAGATCTGCTTTCTGTATGCTTTGCTAGCTGTTGCTTGAGCATGGACTGCGATTAAGATATTTTCTTCACCTTTGGATCTGTTCCAGGCACTTTTTTGGACATTCCTGGACCATTCATCTTTCAGAAGTCTGAAGAGATGTATACTATGACCTATTTTGGTCAACTTAAAATTGATCAGACAATGAACCCCATATTCAAATGGATGTTTGCTAGGAAAATTACAACATAATTAATTATTGCCATTTGTCACCTTGTAAATCACTAGTTTGCAGCCTAATCCAGGAATTCTTTACAGCCTTATGTAGTTCTGTTAATATCAATCAAGTGTGAGATCATGAGGCCAAAACCTTTAAGGATTATCCATCTGAATACTTTCATATATAAATAGTGTTACTGAAGTCAGTGGGACAAGTTAGAAGTATAATATGCATGGCAGTGGTTGCAGGCTGAATCCCTAATTTGCCCTTGTTCATTATGAATTGCTTGGCATATTTTGGTGTATATATGCAAATATCTTCAGACATGTATATTTATATATATGCTTATTAACATAAGCAAAATTTATCTTCTCTTCCAGTAGTGCCAAAATACAACTTTCTTGACCATAAAGCAAAGAATGAGTCAAGGTTTTTGAAAATGACTAAATGCTATTATTTGCACCCTGTCATTTAGTTTTGTAATGTCTATAGTCATGCCTTTTTGCAGTTCTCATTGGCTCTGGGGAGTTTGCTGACTGCGGAAAGACTATTCTGTTTGAGATAAAGTCTTACTGACACTCAGAATATACCCTTTGACCTATAGCCTCTATTTCTGCTTTCTCATATGCACACTCTTCCTTTTGTTCATGGCAAGGAAATCGGTTAAAGAGATAGCAGGCAGTGTGAATTTTCATCTCTGACAGAGCCTTGAAGCGTCATCAAATAAAGATTATTACTTTGAGAAGGGCAAGCAGTGTGCTTGTATTGCATGACAGCCTGACAGCAGTACTAACTTGTGCTTAAAGGTGCCCTCTTGGGCAAGACTTGCTACCACTGAGTTGAATTAATCTGAGTAAGGAGTGCTGGAGTGCATGCTATGGGGTTATCCTATACAACTTTTTGGATTCAACTGGGTTTCTCTAACGGAGTTTATAAGCCAACAGTATTTCAACTTCCAAATGCTTCAAAATAGAGCCCTACCACATCCCTGGTAACTGCAGTCATTTGTTTCTGCACTATAGAAGCAGTCTGGTTGTGTGAAGTAAACTGAGGGACAGGATCCTAAGTTTCCTAATTGACTGCACAGAGCAGAGCGCCTATAAAAGAGCTGGGATTAAATCTGCATCTGAGCAAAACAAACAAGACCCATTTATTGTACGCTGAAAGAAGCAGACTGGCTATAGTTTCTGGCTTTCACATTATTGTCACCATCCTACGAACACCATGGCTGCTTCCTTTGCGCTGACAATTGAAAGCTCCAATATTCCATACCTTAAAAATCTAGTGTTATAGTTTGTTGCATGGTTTTCCACTCATTCATGTTGCTCCTCAGTAACTTAGCAATGACGAGTCAAGATATGCACGCACCATATTGTTTTACGTGTTTGACTAGAACACTGACAGATTAATAGGAAGGGTAAATAGCTACGCACTCTGTGGTGGCTCAGTGTGGGCTGGCAGGATTGACTGCTGCCAGACTTTGTTGTATTTGCACAGAGGAAGCCGCAGCAAAAGCCTGCTGGGGCAAGGTGACGTGGGTCATGGGTATTTGTTTCTCATCTCTATAGAAAACAATTGTCCTCTCAATGGAAGACAGCTTTTGGAAACTATGTGGTTCCACTAGTAGGGAAGCATTTGTACTTCTAGAGCACTGATAAAATGCAGCTACAGAGTGGCTGATGCATTAAGTGCATGTCATGTACGAGAGTTTGGGTTCATACATTGATAAATTAATTTCATCTATTTCTTTGACTTGCTCAGTTTAGAAGATTATTGCTCAAATTTTCATTGATATTTTCATGGCAATTTCTTCTAAGCTGAATATATTTCTGTGATGTCAATTTAAGAAGAGCACAAGGGGCTGCATTTGTCCAGGAGATACCACTTTGGTTCTTACAAAATATCATTATTTTACCGATCACTGCAGCATCCCCATGGTAGTTTATCTGAGACCACACACTGAGCTTCTAAAGTGATTATAAACTAGACAGGCACCTAAGAAGAATTTTTTCCCCCTAGTTTCCAATGGGAGATGCGTCCTACACCCAGTTTTAGACAGGTCATATATAGGTCTGAGGTCTAGTCAGGAGCATGGCTTCTTCAGCTGTGGGGATGCTTGGAGGGCAAACTGAGGCACTTAGATTCCTTTAGGTAGAAGGTCGTGGCACCTCCCCAAGTCCTCAGGAAGGTCATGTGGACATATATGACCTGAACATATATTAGGTAGGTTAGATACTGCTGGTGGTGGTGTTATGGCAGTACAGAGTGCTGGGGAAATGAACAAAACTCACTTAGGAGGTTACTATGTGTGGCTTTCCAGGCTGCCACTCCTGGCCCCCCAGACTACCTGAGCTTGCTGGTTGGTGCTAGCTTGGGGGTACAACCGCACAGACTACAGCCATGTTATTGGCAAAGCTGATGTCATTTCCAAAGGTCACATGGAGTGCTCTGCCCATGGCAATTTTAAGCCACAGTTTCTGAAACTTGTGTCCTAACCTCCCACCTTTCCTGAGTTACTCTTGAAGATAAACTGGATTTTACCATGAACTGTAAAAGTGCAGGGACTTCCCACCGTGTCTGACTGCCAGAGTGTCGAGTACACAACATTTCTGCATATAAAGGTTTGTGTAATGTACACTTATGGCATGTTCTGCTGTCTATTTGGTTACTAAATATGATTTTATTCTAGGACGGTAGTGCTGCATGCAGCGTCTGAAGAACATGAGCCTCATGCAGTATAAGAATATGCCCAATATAATGTTTTGACTCAGAGTCATGCAGTTCATTTCATTCTGGCAAAAAAAAAAACAAACCAACAAACCCAACAACTAACCAAAAGAATGGATGATTCAAAGTTAACATGTTTTTGAATTCATGAGACTCACAATACTAGAGAAACTATTCACTGTGTAGGTATAATTTTCAACAATGTTGACAGCCTGTAAGAAACTCAGTGTAGGAATCAATTTCCCATTGTTAAGGTAATGTAAATACACTACAAAGAACATTAACTCCAAAATAGAGGAAAAAGGCAATTCCTGTCCCTCTTTCCTGCAGTTTGCTTTACCCTTTCTCTGTTCTAGTGTAATTATTTGCACTATAGTGAGGTGGCCATAAAATACCATCGTCCTGAAAGCATGGTGGCATAAACAGGTTGCTGTGGGGTGGTGTGTGAGCTTGCAAAGCCTCAGTCGCTCCCTAGTGAGTTCCCTTGACCTTGCAGTAAATACCAGAGGGCTCAAGTTTCACTGCAAGCTGGAAAAGCTACTTTGCATTGATTACGGGGTAAAATGTAATATGTGAGTGCTGTAGACAGTAATATGCTGTATATTCAAGCTCTAATTTGCATCACTGTATTTGTTTTGTATAGATGTGGTCTGATTTGGTGATGTTGTAGCAGTTAAAATGACTGCAGAAGACCTAAAGATCCAGACCGGGCCCCAGAGGTTTTTTTTTCTCCTCAAGTAGAATATTTGAATAGGTTAATAGCCACAATAAACCTGTGGACAGTCCAGAACCACATCATGATGTGACAGTGATTAGTTGCTGCTGTTTGGTAATGGAGACAAGACTCTCTTTTTCCCTCATTTACAATGACCTCGCCAGCTGTCACTGGATCTTTTCAGCATATGCAGAGACACGGTGAGGCCTCCATGTGATGGAAGAGGGCTCTGTTTTTTGGCCATGTTAAGTTTTACTGAAACTTCAAATGTACTTGGGCTATATCTGTCTATCTATATAAAAATTTACATGTCTATGAAAATTAAGGGAGTGCAGTCATGGAGAAATTAAGTGTGTTGCTGCCCTAAACTTTGTCTTCCAGAGTTTCTGGGCTTGAAACAGATATATTCAACTTATTTGATGGTAAAGGCACAGCACAACTGCATCATAAACAAATCTTTACTTTTATGCCTGGTATGCCAGATTGTGAAGTCAGTAGAGTCAAAAGGAGAAGAAACATAAATAAGAAACAGTGTTAAATATGAAGATACCTGTAATCCCTTTCTAACTCAAAATACTGGAACTCAGTGTTAATTTTACAGTGTTTGGAGCTTCTTTATTTTCCTTTGTTCAAAATGGTGACCCTCCTGCCTGTGTCTCTGCAGCTATAGCAATACTTTCTTCCCAATGCCTCCATCCCACAAGGCAGACTCAGGCATCTCAGGAATGGCACCAGCTCCTGGGTCAGTGCAAGACGTGAATGGCTTCAGGTATTGCTGGAGTAAGTAGCTCAGGTAGACATCTTACCTTGGGCAAGGAAAATGCCCCAGTAACTAACTTTTATGCTATGTGGTTTTATGCATCACTGTTCACAGAGGTCTTTATGGAGGCTCCCCATGAAAGTAGGGTGTAGATTCATGTTCCCTATGAAGACTTTTGCTAATAGGTTCTGGTGCTGGCTTACTGCCAAAGGAGTGGCATTTTCATCCTCAATATTTTAATGTCTGAAATGATACAGTTCCTGCATGAAAAAGCTGTGCAGAAAACTGCTCTGGGTAAAGCATTGGCTTAAGCTTGAGCAAAGGAGTTACTGCTGTGACCTTAAAACCCTAATAACTTCCTCTCAGAGTACTTATCAAATGTGTGACAGAAAGACCTCTATAAAGTGGACTGCACCTAAATGGTTCAACTCTTAAACCTGCAATTAAGATAAAGATGAAATTTAGAATCATGGAGCAGAGTAGCTGGAGAATAACAAAAGGTACTTGAATAAACCTGCCAGCTAAGAAGGCCTTGCAGAGAGGATGACTGGCATCACTGCACCATAAGTTATTTGGCAGTGTTGTCACCCTTCTGCCTTGTTGGGAGATGTATGTCTGAGCTCGGGTGTAAGCCTGTATTTCTGCACTTCTGTTGCAGCCCCTGAGCCCCACTGACAGAGAGCATGTCCCTTCTTACTCAGACACAGAGCCGCTGCTTTGTGAGCGTGTCCTCTTTCCATAACTTACAGTGCCACTGGCTCTGGTTTTCATATAAATAATCCTCGAGTCATTACCCAGCCCTCTCTGTCAATAGGATGGTAAATGTTGACAGCAAAACCACTTGTTACTGGAGCAGTTCTTTGAAGGGCAGAAGTAACCCCACTCTCCTCCTGCAGAGCAAACATTATTGATAGTTTTATGCCACAGCAGTTTATGCAAGTCCTGGAACAAAATCAAGATTTGTTAAAGAAGGTGGGTTATTCTGATTTCCAGTTCAAGAGATATTTTTAGGGGCTTTTATTTCTTGCAGTGTGCCCCTAAGCTGAGAGGCAGGACAGGTGGTTGTTTTGGAGGACCTGCTTGCTAGTTACTACCACTAGCTGCTGCAGAGCTTCCCTGATCTGCAAGAAGTGGGGTGAAGAAACCTGTATGATTAGGGGAAAACTGCAGCTGTGGCGACCAATGGCTGAAGTTTGGTTTCTGTGTGGAACTCACTGCTATTATTAACTGAAAATTCTAGTCATGATACTGAACTTCATTCAGGCTGAAATTTTATGGACACACAGGTGCAATTAGGAAGTAATTTGGTTTTATGGTTTTGTTTGTTTGTTTGTTTTATTTTTGCAAAATGTCTTGAATCACCCTGTTCTGGTTTTGAGCTGGTTAAAGTGGATTTTAATATTCTTTTAGCTTTAAAATGTTCACAAACAAAATTATGAAAAGCCATCATATGACACCATTCAGAATGCCAAGACACAAGATTTCCTTCTTTCCTGTACCACACTGTTCCAATGGTCTTGCAGTAAACAGGAGGGGTCAGTTTTACTTGGCCATATTGTGGCTCCCTGGCATTGTGTGGTGGATGCGGAAATAGTCAACTTGCATACTATCAAATTAGTTCATGCAGAATTTAATTAAAGGGGTCTGTCTGCAGTTGCACTTTTTCTGAGTGAGGTTTAGGAAAACCCTCCCTGACATAAAAGTATGTTGGCTCTTGTGTACCTTTTTCCATTTAGGGTGTTCTTTTTCTCAAAGCTTCTGCTTTGAAAACCTGTGTCATGTACAAGCTAGCAGTGGAGTCTGTAACTGCGATGAGAGCTCATTATGAAGACAGAAAATGCTGCTGAAAGTGCGAATGTTTTTTGCAAAACAACCAGCTCTTAACAACTGGACAGTTTCATTCATTTTGCCCTTCTACCGCTGGTTGGTTTGTTTGTGGAGTTTTCAGAATATCAGTTTGTTCCCTCAGGAAAAGCTGAGTTTTTAAAAAAACAGCTGATTCTGTTTCAGAGTCTCCTCTGAATTCAAAATCCATTTTCTTTTGGAATGAGCAAGCAGAACTGCAGACCCCATTTGCTTATTGTGCCCCAGCTCTCATTGGGAAGCAGGACCAAGCACTCTGTGCATGTGAAAACCATGACGCTGAGCTAGCTGCACATCTTCCCTGTCCTAAATTTCCACATGGAGGGTCTGCATGGCCCTCAGGGATCAATTGCCTGAATGCCTGGTATGATGGCAGCTTCATGCCTCACACATCCAAGTCCTCCAGCTCCCCACCAGTGGAAATGTGTCATATATGAAGGAAAAGGAAAACACAAAAAAACAATTATAGATCTTTGCCGTATTTCTGACGCTGGAAAGACCCAGTCAAAATTTCTCATCCAACTGTCCTGAAGAGAGGAAAAGCACTTATCTTAAAGATTCATGATCTGAGAGCCCGATAGGATCTGCCGTTTCCATAGAGCTGGGCCCTAGATTTCCCTTTAATGTAATTAAGCCTGAAGATTTATGAATACAACAGGCCAGAACTTGATCCATGTTCATTTTCAATTACTGCAGTGAAAGGCCTCCATCCAGATGTCTCTATTTACAGCATTCGCACAGGCAGGACCGGGGGCTGGGGGGGGAGGGACTGCAAATTGTCACACTTGTTAATTCTTCACTGAGGACACTCAGCAGAGGTCTTGGCTTTGACCCTGTGACAAAAGGCAGGGGTCCGCTGGAGCAAGTGCATCAATGATGAGGGGGCTGACCCGCCGACCCGCCGGGGTCACTCCCTCTGCTTTGTAGGTATTTGGGTAATAATGGGGGTTCATTCCTTATTTTTATTTCTGTTACAGTGCTGGGGCATGGAAAGAAAGAGAGGAGCTCTGATGTGAAAGACAAACATACATAATGAGAGGATCAAGCTTCCCCTGGCAACAGTAACGACTATGAAATGCTACAGGGGAAATACACAGTACTTAGTGACCCACATAATCAGGCCTATTTTAGCAGCATTGTTTTATTTTTCTTTTGAAGCCTTCTTTTTTTTCTCTCTTTTTTTTCATGTTTCCAGATCCATAATTTATTTCAATGAGCAATATCTGGTCATAACGTCTTTTCCTCTGTCACTGGACCTAGCCTGATGCCCTAGGTAGGCTTTAAATCATGCGTGTGACAGTTGGTACAATGCCAAGAGTTGTACTGTCTATATGTGTTTTTATTCCAGTTCCTCATGGCTCCTGACAGACTCATGCTAGAAGCTTTTTTCCCTTTAAAACTGCTTTTTTTTTTCCTCTAACTGAAGTGTCACTGTAAAAAGAAAACTGTACCTTTCAGATATCTACACAGAGCTCAGTGCTTTGTTCGTCTTCAACAAAGCTAGTGAAACATTGTGTGTTCCTAAAAGCAGCAGTTTCTCTCTCATAATGGCGTTTCTCTTTTCACAGCACAAGGAACAAGGCTGTGACAGCGTAATATTGTTTTCACTGAACTATAATTGCATGTCATAAATTAAAATATCTTCATTAGAACAAACCCTTTGCAAATTTTCCAAAAGGCTAGATTATTTCTTGAAATAGCAGAAAATGTTCCACTCCATTAGCATTTCAAAGAGATTTATTTCTTTTGCCTTCTGAAGCCGTACCTTTTTGACTTGCAGATAGGTTTAGAGGTTTTAAAGGGATTTGAACAAACTTTGCCAATGTGAAATTATGAGCAAAACCAGAAGCCCAAAGCATCCTCCCCACTTTCAGGCAGTGAATAAAAGCTGAATAAACACTGCCCAGGAATGGCTACTGTATGAAACCATTTGAAAAAGAAAGAACAAAAAGTGGGAATGAGAACTCGATGCTATAAAAAATGTCATTTTTCTTTTATCAGGTTGAAATTCAGAAGTAACTGAAAAAAAATTAAAAGTCGAGAGCAACCCTAGAAGAGCGGGTACTGCTAATTAGGATAGCCATGTTGTAATCTGTATAATATAAGGTTGAATCCTGCTCAGCTGGCTTCAGGGAACTGAGGCAAAGTGGTTCAAGCTCCACTTTGATGGAGGGATTTGAAGCCCACACTGCAGAGCGCAGCTAGCAAATAGTACAGCATTTCTGAAACAGCTTAGGGCCTGCTCCTTCCCCAGGATTGACTTGTGTTAATATTCAAACCAAAGTCTTCTGTCAGGTTCTCACAGAAGTACGTCTATCCTGAGGTTGATAGAGATATGCTGATTTAAATCAGTCCTTATTGTTTCTGTAGGTAACAGTGGTCTCGCATAAATGCTTGAAATAAAGTAAATAATAACAATAATAATAATAATAGAGAGAGAGAAAGAGGAATAAAAGCCAAGAAACACAGGTGATTGGTTACAACTCACTGACCAATACCCAATCCATACCCAATCAGTGATCAGCTCCTCCCAGCCAACTCCCCCCAGTTTGTGTACTGGGCATGACATGCTATGGTTTTGAATACCCCTTTGGTTAGTTTGGGTCACATGTCCTGTCTGGCAGGGCATGAGACTGAAAAGTCCTTGATCAGGGTAAGCACTAGTTTGCAACAACCAAAACATTGGTGTGTTATCAGCATTGTTCTCAGACTAAAGTCAAACACAGGACTGTGACAGCTACTGAGAAGAAAATGAACTCTATCCTAACTGAAACCAGGTCAACAAGGAGCTGGAAGCTGGGGATCTCTGTGGTACTGGTCAGTCTCACCCATGCCCTTATGGAGGGTTCTGGATTTGACTTTGAGTCTTCAGGGAAGTCTTTGAAATAAAATCAGGAAATAGAAGGTATGGCTGAGATGTGAAAGGAAGACTCCTTCTGATGTGTCTCCTCATTTCTGAGGATATACCAATATAGCAATACAGTTGGTGCCCTTATCAATATTCTTTTCCACAGTAAAGCAGGCTGCAGTTGTCAGGGGTCCCACATATATGCAAATTTTATGCATGGGCTTAACCTGATTTAGTGGACAGTGGACCACTCTTAGTACAGATGAGGGTGCACATATCGTTTGCAGGTTCCAAACCAAAGCTGATGGGTCTGTGATTGCATTGCTGCCTTACACAGTTGAATTTGCCACTTGGCAGAATGATCCAAGATGATGTAAGCTGCATTATTAACAAGGTAGCCCTCCCTTCCCCGCCCCCCCCCCCCGCCCTCTTGAATTCTGCTCCAGGGATGACTGAGTTCATCCTAGATAATCTCTGCAATGAGATCTGGTTGCTTTCCTCATCTTGGAAAGATAGTGTAAAGGCCCAAGAGTGGTAAGAAATCACAATTTACTACCAGCTAATGCCAGTACACAGTCTGTTTTCCAAGTTCCTCTTTATTAACCACACACACAGCCGTGATATCTTGAGCTTTCATATACTGAACACTTTTGATCTGTTCTCCCACAAAACATTAGTTTCTTATTGTTATTTATCCTTTAAAAAAAACAGCCTTTATGCCTGTAATCACATTTACTGGCTTTCATCAGGCCTCAAGAGTGTACATTCACTCTTTGTTTCATCATTTGCAGGATGAACTCATACCCTTGCTGAAAACACCCCAGAAGAAACATTTGATTAACATTGGTACTGTGTAGATAATAGTCAGGTATGCATTTATTTTTCCTACTGTACCATGCCTCTTCCTGAAGATTTTGAGCATTACATCTTTAGCCCCAGCGCAGGAGGTTAAGATACACTTACAAGATCCTCTGAAGTGCCAAAAAAGACACCCATTTTGTTTCCTCAAAGAAATCAGACTAAGTAATCCGCTATGCAAGGTATAAATGACTTCCTGTCACAGGGAACTAACCTGCAGCTCAATATGGCAGCTCAGTCACTCATTTTGGAGGAATATTTTAAAGCAATTCATATTAAAGAACTCTAAGTAAGGTGAGTGTTAGCTTGAAGATCTTATTGTCTCAAGGTTTCCTGCAGGCCAAGTTCTTTGTAAGCCCCTTTAAAATAACCCTGAATCCAGTGTCATGAAAACATGGAAAGCGTTTTCCTAAACTCTGCACTGAACTGTACAGAATTGTAGAGGACTCAGGATCAGTTTTGCTCTTCACTGTTCTTTTCCTGACACAGATGAGCTGTGCTTGTTTGCTCTTTTCTTTTCCAAAAATGTGAATTTTATTAATAACACCTGATACAGTAGGTAGAACCACAAGTACTCCCATTTGCTTTTGTGCTGTTAATGTCATGTAATTGCTACTGTGAGGATGGTTTTAGCTTGTTATCTGAATAGGGCTAGGAGTCTGTTGTCATGTTGTTGTATTATTGACACCAGTGCTCCCTTCAATATTCAATTGTTTCATGAAAGTAAGAGCAAGGAAATTAAAGTAATTAAAGTTGAAAATCCCCAATGCAACTTCATTTTAACTGAGATGCTGTTGATCGCTTGTATTTTGTTTTTCTCTTTGCAGGTTTGATAAATGAGGCACTTGCCACACCAGTTAAAATTTCAAACTGCATGTTTTGCTCTGAGGTTTTGGATTATGTTTATTTGCTGCCTAGGTAACAAATCCAGATGTGGCACTCGTCTGTGTATTTTACTGAATTATGTGGAGCAAGCTGAGGACAAACACAGGAGATCATACTCAGTTAAAGTATATGCTGTGGTATCCCAGTACGTTACTAGGGAAAACAAATACTATACTCCTTGTCATTTGGATTTGCCTGGAAGTTGAAACCAGAACGTTGGCATTTAGACATGAATAACTGTCTGTATGATTTCCATTATCTTTAGTTGACCTAAGATTGTTTTACTTGAGAAAATAATTGCTTTGTGTATTGATTAAAGTCTCACAACTGCAGTATTTCAACAGGGGAGAAAATTCAAGCAGAGGGGAAAACAGGATTGATTGTTGCTACAGAAAACTAACAACAGTTTGTGTCTTTTTATCCCTGATAACGTTAATCTTGGAACTAGTTTTCTAATTGTGATTCACTTTAAAATGTATGTTTCTGAACTGCAAAACTCAGCTTGCTGCTGGAATAGATAACAGTTATTTGATAATGATTTTGCACATAAGTATAGTAGAGAGTTATGCCTTCTTGGAGGACCAACCACATTTTCTGGACAATAATTCACCTGGCAAACAAAAGCACCAATACTTTGCCATTAATGGGATTACTGAGGAAAAAATAACAGGGCCCTGCCATAACATATCTGACTTTCTGCTTTGTGCTGTTATGCATAGTAATGACCTGAGATTCAATACTACAGACATTTAGAAAACATAAGAGGTATTTTCTGTATTTAATGAGGTTAGAATGAAAGTAATATTTACAGTACAAATACACTGTATTCCTAATGTACATAGAATTGTGCCAATTTCAGTGTACGTTTTCAGTGATTTTGCAATATCACAGCAAATTGTCGTCCCGTCACCTGACATCTCTTCAAACTAAAATGAATGAGACCTCAAAAGGGTTAAGGAATAATCTCTCTTCGTTTTGGTGAAAGGCTCAACTGCTAAGAAAAAAACATGATTTAGCAGCTAGGATGGTGTTTGTGGTGACTGTGGTCTCAGGCTCCCTCTCTGGGCTGAGACTGACCCTGCTGCAAGCCTCTCCACCTCTGCCCTGGCTTTGGGAGCAGAGATGAGTCTTTCATAGGTTGAACAGCTCAATTTTATCTTATGATTACTAAAAGAATAACTGAATTTGGGAGGTAAACTCCTTAATATTGGTGGAAGTGCCTTAAACATAGGATGAGTGTGTCATTGTAATAATAGATACTCTGAAATCTATGGAATTACACAGACTTTCCCTTGGACAATTCAGGGATCAAATTCTGTCTCCTTTGTGCACTTTGGTAATTTCAGGGACTGTAGCACACTTTTTCTGTAATCAACATTACTGGAGGAGGATCCTCAGCCTCCTCAGTAGCTTTTCTTGCTGCGTTGGTGGTTTAAATTTGTACGTCTATGATGATAGCTCTTCTATGTAGTGGCTCGGAGGAATATTGATAGTGCATTATATCCAACATGGATCTGTATCCTGAATTATCTTCCATTTTTAAAGTCAGTTGTTTGACTTAACTGTGGTGGGTTTGAGAGGCTCCATAAGGTAATACTATATTTTTTAAAAGTGCACATCTGTCAGCTCTTGACAGCAATGAATCTTAAGTAGATTTGCAAGTTATTTATGGGTATCAAAGTGATGTTCCTATTGTGGATCAAGAGTCATAGTGTGCTTCCCCTCTCTCCTGTTTTCCCCCTTGCAGTGCTGTAAATCTAACTTCTGCCCATCCTATTGTTCGAAGAAAAGCAGCCATATTGTGCTGATTGCGATTAAATTAAAGCAGAAAGGGAGGGAAACAAATGTGGAAGCCAGTCTTACCAGCAGGGATACTGCTATCTTTTATTTTGCCTTTTTGGGGTCACAAAGTCATGGCAGGCAGCTGACCTCTGATAACCTTTTCAGTGCCACAGCATGCAGTTTCTTTTGGAAGAACTTAATTAAACACAACTGAAGATCCTGGATAACATTTGTTCCTGAAAAGAGTCATCTTTGATTGGTGTTTTCTGCTGAGGGGACATCAGAGGTGCTGCTTTTGTTCTGAGGGGAAAAGTTAGCATATGTTAGTTAAGGATTTGTGGTTTCCTATAGTGGAAATAGGGTCTTTCTGAAGATTTGCCAGGGTTCTTGCTAGTATCGAAGCACCACAGCAATGAAGGAAAAGAACACCAAGCGATTTAAAACACGTTTTCAATGAGGCTACTCCTTCTTACGGAGGGCAGTGTATAGTTAAATACAATTACATTCTCCCTGTAGAGTTGGTGATGTACCTGTGGTAGTTCATGTCTTTGATGTGAACCATGCAGTATGGACCATGTATCCACCAGATCTTGACTGTGAGACCAAGCAAGATTAATTGGAGCAAGAGGAGATTTAGTTATTACTTCTGTTGTGGAAATGCAACAAAGGAGAGAATAAGCATTTTTTTATTGTATAGGTTATAAATCCACAACACTGATTGAATTTAGACAGCACCTGCTAGGTGAAGTGTGTAAAGCTCTTTTAATTAATATCTTATATCTGGATATAAGTAATTTTCTGTATGCTTTTTTTAGTTTGATCACTTTGGCATTTTGTAAAGTGAAATCAGTGGCAGAACATTTGACTAGACAGAAAGGCTGTTAATGACTCTTGGAAATGGAGCTGGATTCTATACTTTGATTGCTGATTCTCTTTGAAGCAGGAAACAGTATTGACAGGTCTAAGTCTAATTCAGGATGTGTGAGCATCTGTATGAGTCTTTCATGGAGACAAACTTAAAATTTTAGCTCTACTGCACTAGCAACAGGCAGAGGGAACACCTTTCCTTTTCTCAGTTGCACAGGCTGGGAGTTGGCAGCACCTAAATCACTGGTGCTTGGACAGGGAGGAAGGTCCAGCTCTATGACAGGAGGAGTGATGCTCCAGTGGAGGGGCAGCGCTCAACAGCTGCTACCTGCTGCCATAGCACAAGGGGCTCTCAGTTTGCAATGTCTCACTTGGTTTTTCGAGTCACAGTGTATGGCCCCTCTGGCAGCCAAGGTCCTGCTGTCTTGGGCAATCCTTTCTTCCTGGGGCAGAAGTTCCCTGCAGACCCTCAGGGAAGACAGGAGCAGGGGAGCTTGGACTTGTGTGTTGTCCTGGGTATTGTGGGAGGTAAAGTGGCACTGCTTCATTGAGATCAGTTGGATGAGGTGCGGGAAGAGTCTGGGGAAAGGATTACAAATATGCCACAGAAGATCCCCTTCTCCTTTGCTAGAAAGAGACCTGCCTTAGCAAATCCCAGATAAGCAAAACTTTCTCATTATTTGCTCTTCAGTCTTCTCCCTCCTTTTGCCCTTGACCTTTGATACTGTATGTCTTAATCCTGTGAGAGATTGTGGATGATACTGTCTGCGGCTGTGTCGCCTTCCTCAGAGTTAATGCGTCTCTGCAGGCAAAAGGTACAGAAAGCATCTGTTTTCCGGGCTGAGGCCACACTGAACAGAAATGATCCAGTCAAAACTGCCTGCAAAGATCAGGTTACCAACTCATTAGAGGGAATGTGTCCTGGTAACTGTAAAATGAGCTTCCATATTCCCTCATTTTTAGCATCTAATTTGCTAGGTGGTTTCGTTTATTAGCATACATTCAAGTGTGTGGGCACTTGTATGGCTCGCTCTTTAAGAAACAAAAACATTAACCCTCTAGTACACCACCTGTTTGCACTTCATTGTCAACTCTGAGGGGTTATTTTATCGGCTTTATTGTTTCACTTTTCATTAACTTTTTTCTTTATTAACATGCAGGCTGCAATCTGGTTTCTTTTTGCTAGAAATGGACTTTGTTTGTCATTAATACCATACTTCTGGCTCTTTTATTTATCTAAAAGAAATAAAGCTTTTCTTTTATATCTAGTCTTTATATCTACCCTTGGTCTGTCTCTGTCCTAGTGGCTTTCCAAATGTACTTGATTTAGCTTTTCAATATGTAATTAATGCCAAACAAGTTAATTGCTTTACAAGTGTCCAAAATTCCCTCGTTTCATTTCTATTCATTTATCAGCCTTCATTATACAGCCACTGTTCCACATAAACACAAATGATTGTTAATGAATGCCTAATGTTGTATTCATTAGAAAATCAGGTTAATGGCTAGTAATGAATATCTGAGCTACTTGTTACTTTCAAGTATTTTTTTTTCCTTGTTGGTTACAATACTTCTTTAATCTACAAAGAAATCATACCTGTGTGATAGGCCAACTGAAACATGATGAGGTCAAACCTTTGCAAAAGCCCACAGCCATCCCATATTGCAGGTGCTTTCTCTTTAAGTGGAATGTTAAAGATATTGAAAAAGACAGACAACCTGCAACTGTTAGTTTATCCTTAATCTGTGATTAATCTATTTAGGATGACTACTCATGTTCTTAAAACCATTTTAAGCTAGTCAAGGGGACAAAGATTATTCCTAGATCCCTTTCTACATTCGTAACAGATTTGATTATGCAGGATTAATATATGAAGCTGGCACACACTGAGACATATATTTATTCTAATGGTAGCGTATTTCTCGTTGTGGGAGTATGTGGTGCGAACTCGAATACTTCCACCTAGTTTCACAAGTCACTAAGGTTCAAGACAGGTGAGCGCTCAAATTGAAAGCAGTGATAAATTTTATACTAGCTAACCTTTGACAAGATAGTATCATTTCACATACTTCTATCTATCCATGTGCTGTTACAGATCAGTGGGAGTTAGCAGATCTTACACAATTTAGACCACATATCCCCAACTGCTGTATATTTTTTCACGCCATGTCAACTTCTAAAGCAGAGTTGGAAGAATGAATCTCCATAGCTGCAACCCCTGCTCTGATAGCTGATGCTACAGGGAGTTTTTTTAGGAAGTGGTCTACTTCCTAGGATAGTTTTGGATGTGGAAATACAGTTCTGCGCTGAATGTTGGATAGGACTTGAGACCATCAGAAAATATGCTTTGGGAAAGACCTTATTTGAATCAGGTGAAACTAGGTCCTGGATTTCAGCTGAATTTATCCCGTAGCAGATATGAAACTTTACCCTCACCAAATGCTTTTCTAGCTAACAGCGTTCTACTGTCTCTACCACGAGTAGTGCATTTTAACTCTTGGTCTTTATAACTGTTGCACACTGTGTTAATTCATTATCATTCTTGGTATCTCCCACCCCAGGTGTGTCTGTTTTTCGATGGATGAATTCTTAGATGCTGGCTATGGTGAAATGCTTTAACATGGTGAAATGTTTTAAAATGTTATATATTGACTTAAAAGGGTTCAGTAATCTTGATTATGCTAGATTATCCAAAATCAAATGTGTGTATGTGCATGTGTGTGTAGTGTCTTTTCACAGATATTCAGAGATAAGTAACTTTGAATAATATCTCTCATCTTGCTTTATAACGCTCTGCCTGCCAAAAAAAAAATGGCTATTGGAAGTTATGTATCCATAATAAAATTAGGCTATATTTCATATTTTGTTTTATAAAGCATTGGCTCATTTTTGTTTGCTATCACTTCTGCCACGGTAACATGAAGGCCTGCAGATCCTAGGAGCAATCGAGCTGGAGCTATTGCTCTTCTGAGGGCTCAGAAAACAAAATATTTTGTATAGTTTGCATTATATTTATCAACAGCTTTCCTGTTTTGCCTTATTAGACCTTTAAGGGACTTCACAAACATCAAACAATAATGGTGATGAGCATGGTCCTGCTGGACACCCCATGCACAATGGCTCTTTAGAGTCATACAGAAATTACTCCTTATTGGTAACTAAACCCTGAAAGAACACATTTGCCCTAATTATAACGGGTATGAAAAAGAGTCCCCAGAGTGACTGTGCAGACTGCTGTTGGTCAGACATTGCAGATAATTTAAAAAAAAAAAAAAAGCACAATACAGTTAAAATGTAATTGACTCTTTATAATGTTCCTGTCAAATGAATTACAATGTGAAATAAGATGAGAGAATATATGCAATGAGAGACAGTAAATTGTATTTATTACTTAATGAAAGTATTTAAGTAGCAGTGCTGCATCAGAGGACATTATCTGCTCCCAGTTAATGTTAGTAGTTTGGTAGTAACCGCACTCAGGATTAGGGTTCTATATCAGCATAACAGCTAAGTGCGTTATGTGTGTTGTTTGACCTGTAGCAGGAGTAATTAACAGTGCTTATGGTCAGAATGATTCCCAAGGTATGTGTCGTATGTTGAAAGTCAGATATGTGGTATGAAATTTTTCTGAGTCATTTCTTACTGACACCCCAGATTTCATCAGCCCCCTCTCTGTCTGATCACCACTTTCCAGGACTGAACTTTATAATGAATATGCCAAATAAGCAGGCATGTGCCAAAGCTGATGATTAGGCAAAGACAGCTGAAATGGCTGCTAGACACCATATGGAAGAGCACTGTGGTATCTCCAGGCAAGTCTTTCGTGGGTGGCTTTATAAAACACATGTGATGGGTTCCAGGTTCGGTCTGGAAAGGGAAAGGTGAGCAATTCATACTGACATAGGGCTTAAATCTACTATGAGAATAATAGTAAGTCCCATGTATCTGATTTTACTTATTTACGATTATTTTGAGCAGGTCAAGAATATCAGCCAATATGTAGAAATGTAGACATCTGATGCTTTATCATTCCATTGGACTTGGGGAATGGAAATTGCAGTTCAGGCAGTCTGGTTTTAAATGATGTCTAGCCCTAGATGATTTAATTTCTAATAAATTATCAGCTGAGTATTTGATTTCAGAAATTGTTTACTTTTGTGACATGTACAGAGCTGAGAAGCCAGCTAAGGAAATCTGATAATGACAGATCACCCTGCCACACTGCAAAACCTGCATGAGGCAAGATTGAATATGAGCTAAAATTTCTGTTGTGCACCTGAAAGTCTCCTGAGATCTGTTATACCTTTGGGATCTCTTCTAGAAGTGATGTGCTTAGCCTACAAAACTGATAAAAATAAACTGAACTACTTTTTAAATACATTGCGGCTGTCCCTTGTTACAAAAACCCATGTGAAAGGAGTATCATGGCTTGGAGCTGTTTACTGCTGTGCTGCACATACAGTCTCACAACCGCTGTGTGGTATTCAGTGTGGCTTTGTGTGCTCTGCTCTACTGGCACCAGTCCTCCATTCACAGAGGGTTGTTTGCCTCTTCAGCACTCTTCATTGACAGCCATCCTGCATGTAAGTAGGGATGGCTTGTATTTTTGATTCTCTTATTTTGCTGCAAGGAGAAACCCCCCAGTACCAAAATGTGTAACCAGTAGGCCATAGACATCAGACATGCTTGATAACTCAGTATCATTGCTAGCACCTGGGAAAAGGTTGGTGTGAACAGGTAAGAGTCCAGGACTTCTATGGACAGAGTTTGGCATGTAGCACAGGGAACTCATGGAATAGCACAGCTCATCCCTGCCAGATCTACAAGCTGACAGCAGGAAAAAATCCACCAGGAACACCATCCTAGACCTTCTTTTTCCACCCACAAAGTTAACCAGTTTTTAACTCTTTTTAATAAGTGCTCTTGCGACATTTGTAGTGTACATCATGTCTGAAATTCTCATAATAACTGTGGGAGATGTTTTGTGCTTATTTTCTGTGTATATTTAATTTCTCATGTAGTTTTTAGGAATTTCTGTTCTGATCAGGCTTGGAGCAAGTGTTCTTATGCTGTTGGATAACTCTTGATCTTCTGCCTGATTAAATAACCCCCTTTCCACACACAAGGATTATAAAGCAACACAACACAACAACAAATAAAACCTCATGTGGTGTAATCTTTATTACTCTTTCTAGTACTATCACCTTTTGCATTTAATGTGCCATTCAGATGACTTTGTGAAGAATATTTTAGGAATACATAGATGTTGAAGCATTGATTTTATTATTCATCTGCAATGTAAGAATCAAAATCAGCTTTATAGGTGCAATTTTCTCTTCACTAGGGGTACAAAGCACAAAAATTGCAAGAATAATTTCATCTTTCTCTTTCAAATAAAAATAAATAGATGAGTTCATCAAGGAAATTGCTGACCTGTTATATTTTTTCTTTCATTTGCTAATGATCCCCTTTTCCATTGAATAAAGCTTGAGCCTGGTGATTTTTATTGCAATGTATTGCAAGTGTATATCTGGTAAATTAATGTCGGTGTGCTGGGGAAGATGGTAGCCATAGGCCAGGGCTTTCCGTTGCCATGGATCCATTGCAGACCTCTCTGATTGTAGCTTGTTAGGGCTTTGTTTAAACAAGTAGGAACTGGGGAGGGGGGGGAAGGTTTTCAGCTATTTCTGTCATTTACATTTTAACTGTTCTAATTGTCCTAATTTCCTTCCTATTTACAATGAATGGCTAGGGGAGTAAGCCTTCAGAAGTGACCACTACTCTCTTCAAACTCAGGCCACACACTCTGTCCGTGGTTTTTTCCCTGTGTTATTGTGGCACGGAAAGGATTTAGCCTGCTTTGGTCTGCCTGTAGGAGACAACATGCTGTACCTTACGTACATGCATACTCATCACCTATAAAATGTTGTGTGAGAACTGACAGCACTTCGAACACTAGTTTTAGAAAATAGTGCCTAGTCCCACTGTGCTTCCTGATTTGGTTAACTGTGGCACTTGCTTGAATTCACCAGTGTTTTAAATACAGAGATAGATGATTTAATATATTCCATTGCTGTTTGTATTGAGACCGGGTTTATGGTGAGTGTGGGTTGCTGCTACTGCTGTTTTGCTGGTCTGGGGGATGGTCCCAAAGATAAAATATCAGTGAGTGTGTGGCCTTGTGCATGCAGTAATAAAATATCTGTATCTGAACGTGTCCCTAAGCATGGGAAGGTCTGCAGAGAAAGATGGGAAATGTTGAACAGGGACTTGAGCAACCTGGTCTGGTGGGAGATGTCCTTGCCCATGGCAGGGGGGTTGGAACTAGGTGATCTTTAAGGTCCTTTCCAACCCAAACCATTCTGTGATTCTATGATTCTATGAAATAAAGCTAGTGGAGCAGATGCTGAATCATTTTGTAAGATGCTATTCCACTGTCTTTTGCAAACATCACTGTTAGCTTTACCTGTGATGGTGCTGAGACAACAGCCTGGGCTCTTGGATTTGGTGTTCCTTCAGCTTGGCCACAGATCTTTCTCTCTGCCTGTACTTTCTATTAAGGCTGTGAGTGTTCTTAGGCAGGAAATGTCACTTTTTTCCTGTGCAGTGTTGTATATGGTGGATCTCAGTTATTGATCCCTCAACAGTTATAAAAATCATAGTCGCAATGATGGCAGTGTGTCTGGGAGGGAGAGAAAAGAAGATGGACTTGGTAAAATTTATCCTAAGAGATTAGTTTGTCAACATTTGCCTGTAGGAATCCAAATCACTATTCTAGTAGGCTCACACTTTTATTTGGCCAACATATGGAAGATTGCCCCCTTGTCTTTCTGTCAACATACAGCTTTTTCCCCTGCAGCACAAATAATCTAAGCCTTTTTGCCAGCTTCTTTACATTGTATTTTCCTCTGCTCTAAACAGCTCTTAAAGCAAGACTTTTTATCTTCCAGATGTTGGGACATGCAAAAGTGAAGTCCAAACTCTTACAATCTTGAGGTGTGCAATGTGCTGCTGCACATTGTCTGCAGTGGGTACTGGCAGAGGTCTGCAGGACTACCCTGATAATTTATAATAAGAATAGAGAATAAGTCCTGGCTCTAACAACACTTACAATAAAGTAATCTCTCTCTGGCCAAGGTATGCAGGACTTTTCAGGGTCTCAGTGACTTTCTCCTTAATACAGCAGCTCAGGACTGTCACCCTGAGTGCAAAGCTGCAGCAAGGCTTCTGGTCTCTAATGGGCAAACCCTGCAGATTTTGGTGCAAATTCTGACCCTGGAAGACTGGAGGCAGGTGGTTCTGGTGTGCCTCTGGCAATACAGCTATACTGGTAATACCCTCTAGTGGAGGCACGAGGTCTGTCAGTGAATGGAAGGGTTTTGCCACCAAATTTGAACAGCTTCAGGACAGCTTTATCAAATAACTGCATGACTGCTGTAGGTTTGTGCATAGGAAATATTTTACTAGTACATTTGTGATGGTCAGAGAATATGATTTATTTCTGAGACTCCTGCCCGCTGTTATTGGGTAGGCAGAGCTGTATAGACCAATTTTTTTGCTACATCATTCTTAGTATTCTATATTTACATGATGGTACATTACACTCAGTTTGTAATGCATAACTACACAATAAAGAGGCTGATAGCAATTTTTTTGTTTGTTTTACATTTTGTTTTCCTGTTGGCTGCCAGTAGCAGAGGTAAGAATTTGTTGTGTGCTGTTTCTCACTGCTGTTATGCCTCTATTTCCCTGCAAACTCCATGGGAATACTGAAATTTCTGCTCGTGAAATAGAAATATGAGAATACAACTGACTAAATAAGTAAAATAAGTGAACAAGACTAAAACTTTCTTTTTTTCCTCTAAGTCATTTGCATGTGGAAAGTTGCATGGTATTTTGTCAAGATTTCTAGCAATGTTGTACTGGGATGATTGAATATTTTTCAGTAATTATTACTCTGGCATATCTTCCACTCCTGTTATAAACCATATTGATTTTAGTAGAAGCAGAACTAAGACACATTGCTCTTTGTGCTGTCTCTCTTTTGTTACAAGATAGTATCAGTATTGGGGTGAAGCCTCAAAAAAGGGTCAACATACATGAACAAAAAAATCCTCTAGTTTCTACCTTGAATAATTTATTACTTAAGTAAAAGATATTACTTCAAATTGGAACATGTTATGTTAGAGGCAGGAAATATGCTGGAGATGTATGCTATTTTGCTTCTTCAGCAATTTTACAATTTACCTTTCACTCACAAAAGCTATATGAGGAATTGTTTCTTTAATAATGCAATAAACATAATTTTGATATTATTTTACAAGATTTTTATCAGTGTTGCAGATAGGGAAGCATTTTAACATCCAATATCCAAGTGATTGCATAATTCTTTAAAAAGGGAAATCAAACTGCTCTGGGTATTGCAGAATCAAAAATAATAGGAGAACAGCAATGCTGGTCCTTTAGAATCAATACTTAACATATCAATGCTTATCCTGTAATTATCTTTTTGATTTGATTACCCTGTTAAGTGAGAAAAGTTTCCATGACTTTGGATTTTTGTGCTCTTTGTGTACAAAGACCAACCTCCACTTCTGCTTGTATCATTCCAGTTTTGCACACAACTGGAAAGGATATACAGTACGACCTGGCTGTCCACACCCTAAGATAGTTCAATGGTCTAGATGCTGGCTTTCCAAGGTGAAAGTCCCCAAATTTCAGGTGGGATCTTGTGGAATATTGCTGACTTCTGAGGGGTGAATCAAGATTTACACCTCCGTAAAGGTAAACTAACTAAGCATGCTGTGTTGTCTACTCAAATTCTTATGGGCTCAGCTTTTAAAATTACTTTTAGTCAAGCCCAGATAGGGTGGCATTTAAAGAAAATGCTCAGTGTTGGCTTAATGCCCTTGCTTTGAAACTAACTTTCAATTATCATGGAACTAAGTGGAAGCTTTGAGCTTTTGGAAGTGTTTGATTGCTGAAGCCAACATGATTAATTATGTGTAAGTGTGTTGGCACACCAGGTTTGGCATCTTAAATTTGTAATAATGCAACATAAAATCAGGAACCAAGGTTACTTTCTGAACAGTGAAGCAGCTATGTCAAGTTAAGATGTATTGATTAAGACACACTGGTGAATGAGACAATGATATGTTGCTGAAGCAGCTCTGGAGTGACGAGCTCGTGGATGGCTCGTTTACTCTCTCTGGAAAGCTTCTCTTCAAAGAAAAATCACACCTCTAAAAATAATATCATATAAAATATTGTGAGAGTATTATGTATTATAAGGTGTAAGGGGGATAAACAGTAGGAAACAAGGGTCACAGAGGCAGAACTGCATAATCTTCCCTCCAGGTATAAGTGACTTAAATCTGCTTATCAGGCCAGTCCTCTGAGGCACTATCATTCACAGTTGTGCTCTGGAGGGAATTATTTTGGCTGTGATCTGAAAGGCATCTAGCCTGCAAGGTGCTGGCCTGCTAGTGGCTCACATGGTTTTATCACAGATTTCTGGAGTTTGGTTTTGTGTTATCTTCATCAAGAACTACAGAACAAACCCTGGATCCTTGAAATTAAAGGACATCAGCATATAGCAGTAAAACATTTGCCTATTTTTCATTTACTGTTTTGAGAGGGACTTGTTTTCCCCCTGGAATTCTACAATTTGTCAAGCTTGAAGTACAAAGAAATTAAGCTGCTGTGATCCTGAAATGGTTAGAAAATGAAATGAAGGGTAGAAGAGGAAGGGCAGTTCAGCTTTTACTATAGCAGCTATGTTGTTTGCCCTGAATCCTTGTGTCTTTGGACAGAGCAGTTGTGTCCATTAGCTGAATGGATGGGTGGGAATGAGGGACTGTCCCTCTACTGTGGGCAGCATATCACCCTGGTCTCCCATCCTGCTCTGGAGCGATGCTGGGCTGGACCCACAGCCTTGGGGAGCTCAGGGTGCAGGACCAAGCATGGGAGGGCAGTGCCAGGAGATAAGGACTCAGGGGAGGCAGCGCTTAGCACACACTAGTTACTGCAGCAAAAATTGTGAATCTAACTGCAGTGTATGATTCAGACCAAGACATGGAAAGAGCCCCAAATCCCTCTCTTTATATATAAAATTCTAACATACATTAGGGTGTAAACCATGATGCCAGCTGTAGAGAGAAGAATGCAGTAAGTTCTCCTGGTGTTTTTATTTCTCTGTATACAAAGGTATGTTTTCTCTCACTAGAACAGTCTGAATATCCCATTAATGCCTTATGTGTAATATTAGCAAAACCCCTTTCAAGATAGATTACGGTATTTTGATTCATTTCTCATCAGTATGTATAATTATCATTTAACAATGTTATGAAGGACTGATGAAGGGAAGCAGGTGTTTAAACATACAGTACCAGTAGCTTGACACAGCATTTAATTCTCTTTATTTGTGCTTTTAAAAGACATCTATTCAAGGAGGGAAAACAATGAGGCACTGTATAGTCATGAGTGTTTGCAGGAGAAAGGAAAAAGATGTTTAGTCAATTTCTGCAGCAAGTATTTTTTAATTAATAAGGGTGAGCTTTTTAATGGTAGTATAACATTATATGAAGATAGTGAAGGTAATGAGGTTTGTTATGATTTTAGACAGCAAGAAATTGATATCATCAGATGAGCTTTAGACCCATAAAATACTTCTGTGTACTAGGGTAATGAAAAGTGCGAATTTGATTTTTGATGTCCACACACTGAAGGGTGTTGCTGTCAGGAGGTAGCTACCGGGGCCACAAGGAGGGCTGCATAAGGTGATGCCTAGCCTGCCCGACTCATGCCAGGCTTAGCTGTGTCCATTGCCTCTAAGGGGGGTCAGCATTCCTGCTGGATATCACCAGGGGAAAGAGCCACCTCTGCATAGCTTTATATGTCAGAAGTTGGGGTCTTCAGGACCAAAGAGTACTGTGAACTTTTGCTCAGCTGCCTTCTTGAAGGAGAAAAGTCCCATTTGGTGACATACTTCAATGGTGGACTTGGCAGTCCTGGGGTAATGGTTGGACTTGATGACCTTAAAGGTCTTTTCCAGCCTCGTTGATTTTATGATTTACCTCCATTTAATGCTTTCTGGGAAGATGTGCTGAAATCTTACAAGGTGATTCAGGACACCTAGATTTAAGTTTTTTGCTCTTTTTTTTTATTGTAGAAGACCAGTTTCAACATTCTGAGTGAGTATGGTATTAATGCTGCAGCCTTGACAGTACTTCTAGGGGAGACTTTCCTGCCTTCTGATGGTGGAGAAGTAGGTACCTCCAGAGAGCAGTTCAGCCAAGTCTCCCAGTCCTATTGCTACTCTGGTGACTTCATATATCTTTTTTATCACTCTTCAACTAATATTCATCTAGTTCTGTGGTGCTTCACTTGCTCTGTTTCTGAATAAACCATCCTCTTCATGAAAGAAACATACACTTACAAACCTGATGATTGCTTTTCTGAGAGGCAAAGGATATTTGCAGTAGCAATTGTGCTGTTGCCATCGTGACTTGCTTCAAAGGTGCCAAATCTATGCCCTGCCTTATGGTGAAAATCATTGTAAGTGATCCTAATGATCCTTGTCAGCCATAAAATGCACACATAAAAAGTAAACATAAGATGGTGTTTCATGATTACACCTGTTTCTCTTTGCCTGATAATTTTATTTTCCCTGCATGATATTCTATTATTCATGAAAACAGTGTCTTTTTAAAGCAACTTACTTTACAGGCAACATTATTATTTCTTCCCCTCTATTTACTTCATCTCCTAATTGCTGTTACATGTCATTAGCAGGGAGGCTGGAATTATTGCACCTGCTAGGTCAAATAAGCTGACTTTTCTTTCATTTCTCATTGATCACCTTGTTCAAATTAGTTCTCAACATGCCTGACAGGTATAGAAATCTTCCATCTTACTTGCGCTTTGCTTTGATTAGGTGAATTTATTGATTATTTCAAAGGTAATTCTTATGGTGAACTGAATAGCAGCTTTGAGCAGGTGTGACTGTATATATTGAAGCAGGGCCTGGGCAGAACCAGTTCAGAGACCTTGCGTCAGCTCTTATCATTTTTCTTACAGAGTCATCTCTTAGCATGGCAGACAACCTGGGCAAGGTGTTATTCTGCTCAGCAATCCATTCCTTTAGCTTTCAATGAGTTCAGTGTGAATCCCCCATAGATGGGGCTGTAAAGCTGTAGGTTTTTTTCTGGGGATAAGGTCTCCCCCTGCTCTGCCTGTCAGAAGTAAAATGGAGTAAATATAGCAGTGTAGGCTACCTGTGGTTTATAAATCTTCCCCTAGTTGCTGAGCTCATAGCAACTTCCAATATCTGAAGGAGGCCTGCAATGGTGCTGGAGAGGGGCTCTTCATCAGGGACTGTAGTGATAGGAAGAATAATATGGATGTTCAGTGCCTTCATTGTGGGACTTTTTTGCTCCACACATGTGGATGGCTCACTTCACCTCTAGTATACATCATGCATAAACAAGCTTTTCAGCTACTACAGAGTGCTATACAGAATGCATGTGGAGGTGGCTGTGTAAATACCAACTCCTGTAAAGGCCATATTTGAGTTAAAGAAGGGGTCTGGGGATAAATACAGGTGGTCAGCAATGATTTTGTCCAAGGGACCTATCCCCTAACTCACCAGATGGCTGGTCCTTGGGCTTTTGCTGATCTTTGCTAACGTTTTTCTGAACTACCTTCTATTTTTCATGGCAGCTTGGAGACTTAGGGTGTATTCCTACAGACCTCAGCATTGGTAGCTGGTCTGTTATTTCTCAGTGGAGCAGGTAAGGCCTTGCTGCTACTCGGGTGCAGAGATCACCCCTGAAGCTCCTGGGGCTCAGCAGAAGGTCATTTTAGGGGAGCAGCTGCTGCAGTTTTGAGCATCCAAGTCAGGTACATGTTCTGAAGTATCTGCCAGAGATGTGTGTCTCTTTTGGTTTGTATTACAGGGAGTTTAGAAAGCTTATCCTCCTTATCTAGGCAGCTAAATATGCACCCTTCTGCTTAATTTCCCAAGGATTCTGTTAAAGACAGACCCCTGCCACATACATGTTGTGGGAATCCAGCAGTTTTGCATGCCTTTCAGCTCCCTCCCTAGTTTGCCCTGCTGCCTCCAGTGCTAGCACTGGCTGTGCCCTCTGTGCTGCCTGCTCATCTCAGCCAAAAGGGTTTTTCCTTCCAGCCTGTTGAAAAAGGTATGAGTTCAGTTCCTTCTTTCAGATGACATCCACTGTGTTGTACAATAAGAAGTTATTGGGTGCAGAGCTTGATTCACACATCACATGAGTGATGTGATACCCAGAGAAGCACCAGCTTTTGTAATTTTCACAGAAAATGTTTCACAATAATTCCCCAAATTTTCTGAAATATTACCATTTTGTAATGTTTAACTTGAGAGTTAACAGGGCTGACTTCAGCAGAAATGGAGGGCTTTGGGCACCCGCAAACACTCAGCCCAAAGAACAGATCCCGCAGTGATGGGGTTGCTGTTGTTTTAATATGGCTTTTGTGTCTTCATAAAAAATGTAGCTTCTGGTGTCACTTGCATGAGAGTTGATGTTTAACTTTTTGGCCTTTAAGAAATTATAGTTTGACATTAAGTTTAACTTTCCTTGCTAATGCAATTATCATGATGGAACAGCCCAAGTAAACAATAAATACAATAACTCTTCTTTGCCTGTTGTGTGCTTTTACTATTCATAATTTTTAGGACCATAGATATTAGATACACTTACGTAAGACTTAACGAACAGTAATTATCTTTTGGCTAAAGAAAAAGCCCAAACGAATGCTAAGCTGCATTATCGCTTGGCTTCTGACATGAGCTGATAATCAGATTTTCTTGCTTAAATCCATGGTGCTTGAACAATGCTACCCACTGTCTGTCCTTCCCGATATTACCCTTAATTAGAAAGAACAGAAACACAAATCTGAATTATTTCAAAATCTGGTTTCCATGGTCAGTGGTTGGAAGGGCTTAACTTTATTACAAATAAACCTGGCTTTATTTACTAATGAAATCTGAAATGCTAGGTCTGTAATAGTAGATAGTCTAATAGTATGGTGTTTGCATGCTGAAAAAATCTTGTGTGGGCAAAGTATTTTGTAATAAATCGTTAAGTAATTGAATTATGATTCTTTTATCCAATTAATAAAGCAGAAAAGGAGACCCATAGGAAGCCCTATACCATAGTTTAGGGCAAGCAATGACACATTGTTCTCTAGCTTTGCTCTTTGTATGTGAGACTTTTTTAACATGCGTGTCGTGAATATCTGTTTCTGTCTTTGCATGCATTTGGGATCTTGATTTCTCTTTTATTTCTAATTCTTTGTATGTGCTGGCTCCTTGTTTCTGAATAATTGACACAGTAAAAACTTTTTTTTTAATATATACAGCTGGGGAAATCTTTGTATATGGTTTTTTATTTGTTTAGAAGATTGAAAGCCCCTTTTTCACTACTAAATACCATCTTTTAATTTGCAGTGATAACTTTTATTCCCTATAAAACACAGAAGAGGTTATTTTATGCTACCTGATCTCTCTTACTCCAATACAATTGCAAATCTGCTCCCATAGTTACTGTTATGGTAAAACATATCTTTAGCAAAATGCAACTTTAAATCTCTCACAAAACCAGAAGAGTACATAAATAATTTATTTAGTACATGCTTTTCGTTTCATAGCACATATATATGTAGCACTTGTTAATGTACCAGCATACATACAAATCTTAGATCAGTAGCTGGAATCTTCTGCAATATTTTCAAGCCATCTTCCTTTTCTAGTAGAACAGTGTACATCTTCAAAAGCTATTTTGTGCATAATAAATAGTTATTTAAAAGAAAAGCCAGAAAGAAAACCACAGTGTTCTTGGCAAGCTAACAATTGAAAAGTACAGGTGCTAGGAGTGGGTATAGGCCCAAAGTAAATAGTTATGTTAAGTCTTTTTTTAATCAAGAGAAGGTACCTTTCAGTCTGAGAAATTTATTTCTTTTAAATATTTGCAATCCACAGCCGATAGCTTATAATGCCACTTTTCTTTCTTTCCTGACAAAGGGAATAGCTTGTGGTAACAAGCAGATGCTAGAGCGGGCTGTGTGGCTTGAGGTGTACCACATCAGTCAAGAAAATCAATATTTACTGTTCTAGTATCTTTGTGGTGTGGGAGTTTGCCTTGTTTAAAAAGAGGATTGTGTATAACATATAAGGCCGTGCTTTTAGTTAATCAAAAGAAGGGTATTATTGAAAAGGGCACGTTCTCTACAATGAGTCACACTTAACCCTCCGTGTCCTATAGTCCTGATCTGTTCATTTATTATGCAAAACAGTCAAACTATAATCAGCAGACCGGTTAGATCTGAGAGGTGCTTGCCGTCATTCTCTTCTTTAAAAGTAATTCTTGGGACATAATAAATATGCTTAATAACAATGATGAAAGTTGTATTTGTTTGCCAGCAGGGCGAGTCGCTAGCCACCAGCACAGACCCCCATACTGCTGCCTCCTCACAGTCTGTGAGAGTGCACTTCTCCTGCCAGTGATTGCAGTAAGGGCCAGAAGAGGATGCATCAACCCTGCGGAATGGAGAAGTGCTGAAACACAGGTCTGTGAACTACTTGGGGAAATAAACTTTTGCCCTCAAGGAAACATTTGTAATGAATAATACAATTAAGAAATCTCAGCAACAGTTTCATAGTAATAATGGTTTTCAAGATTAGACTTTACTGGAAAGACTCAGATCTCTCTTCTGCATTGATTTCCACATCCCACACACCCCCTGCCTCTTTTCACTCTACATTATGAAAAGAGTTTAATCCATTGTGATAAATTCTCATGCTGCCTTTTCCTGCACTGAGCCTCTCATCTGTAATGTTTTAATTCATAGTGGGGGAGTATAAGCAAGAAAAACAGCTGCTAGTCATGGCTATAGGGAGGGAAGCTATGAAGTTTGTGGGCCAATTTGGTGAAACAGAAAGGTACTTATTCATGGAATGAAAATTATTGTTCATTTCACTGTTCAGGTTTGCTCTTGTCTCTCTTCTTCCATGGTTTATTAGGCAGATGCTGTTTATGATGCCATACTTTATGGTTTTCAGTTATGCAGGTGAATAAACCTCTACTTTATAAAACTCTTGATCCTATGGAAGGCTCTCAAATGTGTCAGAAACTGTGAGTGGTGCTTATGCTTTAATGAAAAAATGGAGTGGCTGAGAGTAGTAAGAGTTCTTATGTCAGCCCTCTTGCTGCTTTGCACTGCACTCACTTTGCTTTTGCCTTCTTTGCCATGATTGTAGGATTTGGGAATCCAGAGGGGACAAGGGATTCTGTAGGCAACTAAAGGGTGGAAATGTTTTCAAATATGGTATTCACAGAAAATGAGAACCTGCAGAAAGGGTGCTAAAAGAATATGTTCAGCCTCCCAGGAGCTCAGGAGTTGTGTTACCCCAAGTCCTGACCCCTGCTCAAAGACCAGGGCTTAGCTTTGGGGGCTGGTGAAGGAATATCTCCTACAGAGCTACTTCTTCCCATTAACTCCATGTGAACTTCACCCCCTGATGCTGCCAAAATCTCCTCCCCTGTCTTTTCCTTTGGGTTTGCTGGCTTATCCAGGAGATTTGGGTTGAGTGCCCAGAGTGAATACTGTAGAGCTATGTGTAATATAGACAAGAAGTTTATTTCAGTTATCAGTGCTGCTATTGACAGCTGGTGGGTTGAGAAGCACAGAGGGATGTGAGGAGAGGTGGACGACTGGAACAGAATGCACAGGGGGCTGGGAAAGTTCACAAATGCTCACCTGGGTCCTGAAGCTGTGGGGGAAGGACTTGCTTAGAGCTGTGGCAGACACAGGAAGGCTGACATGGGCACAGTTACTGTGCATCTGATAAATGTTATCTCAGCATATAAAGCTGATTGTTCAGTAGTCATCATGCTGTGTTGGCGTTTCACACAGCTCTCACAGAGAAGGAGCCTTCACTTCCTGGTCCCACATTTGTAGCACCTTTGAGGATGTTGTGTGGTCCTGGGCTCAGCACTAAGCTCCAGAGCCTTCCAGCTGAACACGGGACTCAAACCTGGGGGGTGGGGGTGGTTCACCTTCTCAGAAGAATGCATGTGAAAATACAGGCAACTAATTTATGGTTTCAGTCAAGGAAAGCTTAGGATGTTGGAATTGTCAGTGTTGTAATAGTGAAGCTTTCCTCTTTGACTGTTTTTAAGAAGGAAATTGAATATCAAAGGGAAGTTCAGATGTGTGCTGGTAGTGTGGGCACACAAACACATATTTTATGCAAAAACATTCAGTGTTTAGTGTTCAATAGGACTCAAAGGGGAGAGGAGTTATTTGCTGTAACTGCACTTGTACAATAAAATTATTCCTGCATTGCGTGTGGTAGCATCAGTTTGTGATACGCATACAGTAGAATCAGACCGCATGCCCTCTTTATGGTAAATTTTTAGTTTTCAACAATTCTAAATGAGTGAAAAGTGTCATATGGCAATGAATTTATCTTTCTTGTTTATTATTAGCGGCATAAAAAGCATCATGTGTTGTTGCTTCTTACATTACTTTCTTGCTGCCCTTGTCTTTTTCAACGATGGTTGTAATTTGCTTGAACATACCTGTACTATTTTCATACTAAGAAGAACTGTTTCAACTATCTGGCTTAATCTTCCTCATGGTCCGGAACATGCTGGATGGCAGTAACACTAAGTAGTGCAGTCCAATCTCCGTTTAAAGAGTTTTCAGGAGTGAGGAGGCTGAGGGAGCTGCTGTATTTCCCCAGACCAACTTTCTCAACAGCTGTGTCATCCTCATCACCTTATATCCACTTTTGGATAATATTATTGATCTCTTCAAGATAAGTATTCTTTAAGGTAATTTTTGCAGGTAGGAATTTTGGCTTTTCTCTCTTGCCATGTTGCAGTCCATAGATGAAGAAAGCTTTCATTATGGTTTCTCTTTTCTGTATGACTCTGACACAAATTTTCAGTTTTTTCAAGATGGGCTGGAAGTACACTAGAAACATGTCATAGCGGTTTCCATGAATACCATATTCTGTGTTTTGGAAAGAGTCATAACCGCACCTTGGCATGCAGAACTACTTAAGAATATTGCCTTGAGTTGTTAGAAGTCAGCAGGAGGGGCTGTGTAACCTTTTAGCTTACCCTGAAATGCAGAAGGTCCAGTTTGTTCCTTCCCAGTAGTCGAAGGTCAAATGTTTGCTCAGTGGGGAGCAAAACATTTTCTGTATCGTCTCCAGCTTCAAAGGAGAATTGGTGTGAGGCCAAATGACAAGTGCTTTGGAAATTTCTCCCAGTAGACTAAGGGCTACAGATCAAATTATTGCTAAGAGAGGGCAGAGATTCATCACAGGGAGTCTTGATAGGATGCTTTAATTTAGGAACTGCCTCAAATCCTCAGAAATAGGTGCTTGGAAAGATACGCTTGAGAACAGGAGGGGAAATTTTCCATTTAGAAAGTCTGCTGTCCCCTTAAGAGAAACTTGGATTTGTTTGTTTTCTGCACTGAGAGATGTGACAATTTTTTTGTGTATTTTGAAAGTGGCAGAGCAAGTGTCATCTCAGCATATAATTTCCAGCAATATATGGGGCAAAATAAAATTCTGCTCTTTGCACTAGGTTGCAAGACTGCTTAGCATTAATTCATCATGCATTTAAGTATTCTTAGGCTCCATCTGTGTATAGATTGCAAGTTGAATGTCTGACATAAAAAGACGACTGTTATAAACAGATATGCAAAAATAGTTGATTCGTGGACATCAAAAAGAATATTGGGAAAACAGACAAGATGGAGCATTCTGAGTGTTTTTCAAATTTTTACATAAACAAACTTCACTCTGTGTGAGTGTGTAAATAACTTAAAGTTGCTAGAATAAGAGTGAAAATAATTTGTTGACATATTGATTAATGTCTACAGAACATTTAATTATGGCTAATGAGTGTGTGCTACCTTACATGTATGTCTGCGTATTATATACACATGGTGGTGGTGGTGGGGTGTGTGTGGCTGCCTAGGCTATGTATATATATTTATTTTCATACACATGCACATACATATTTATATAAAATTGTACTTTTATTAAAAAATTACACTTCTGTCACCTGTTATTATCATATCTACATTTTTCTATTTAGCTAATGTGAGGGTCTCTATATAGGGCCTGTGTCTATTACACATAGTGCTCTTTAAATCAAGGTATTAACACTGAATGTGCTTGCAGTCTCTCCTTTTGGACCTAGTTTACTTTTATTATGCAGAAGCTGATGCTACTTCTGAGTTTTCCTAGTGAAATTATTGATATCAGAATTATTAGATTGGATATAAGGAGGAAGTTCTTTACTGTAAGGGTGGTGAGGCACTGGAATGGGTTGCCCAAGGAAGTTGTGAATGCTCCATCCTCGGCCATGTTCAAGGCCAGGTTGTGACAGAGCCTTGGGTGACATGGTTTACTTCGAGCTGTCCATGCCAATGGCAGGGGGGTTGGAACTAGATGATCTTAAGGTCCTTTCCAACCCTAACTATTCTATGATTATCTGATATCACTACTGCAGTTCTTAATCTTTATTCATTATTATAAAGTATGAACATCCTACCATTAAAGTTCCATGCTACTATCGGTGTTTGAAGGCAACAAGGATATATTGCCAGATTTTCACTATTCAGGTTTATTTTTTCCATATTCCCTGTCAGCCTCAGGTAGAGTCTTTCCTTTTTAACAGTTTCAGCTGCAACAGCCGTGCTGATTCTGAGAAGAGCGTCAAGGAAGACAATTTTACTTTGCTAATATGTAGAGATTTAGGCTGTTTGAGAAACACCAGTGCTGCTTGGAAGCAGGGACTAGGTCTCAAGCAGGATTTATGCCTCTGTCCTTCTATCCAGAATTTTCCTTTACCAGAGCCTTGAACTTTGCCAGGTGTGTAATTTAAACAATTAGGCAGCTAAACTATTGGGAAAGTCTACAGACCCTGAGAGCTCTGTCCCTTGCATGCTTCTGAGCCTCGCTCCCCAGGGCTGCAGAGCTGTGGTGGTTCTGGGCTGGCAGACCAGGGACTGGGGATGTATTCAGGTAGTCTCTTTCTACAGGTGTGAAGCACAGAGGAGGCTGAAGTCACATAGGAAGTTACAGAGCTTTGTGTCAGTTGCTGTTCCTCTCCACTTGCTGAGACCTGGTCACTCCTTGTCCAAGTTGTCTTCCTTCATTTTCACCCAAAGGCACAACATTTCTTGTAATCATATGTTCCTGATATTTATGCATTTTTATTTTGAGTGTAATTAACAGACTTGCTCCTCTTGGTTTGGGCTGGTCAAGTTAGACTTTGTATTTGACAGTATGTATTTCTTTTCCTTGTTCTGTGCATAGGAAGGATAAAAGTCAGCTAATTTCTCCAAAAAAAGTTCACCTTGATTATAACCATCAAGATTCAGGAGTAGCAGGTAGAAGCTAGATACAAGAGGAAGGAAAGAAACAAATCATGAAAGAAATAAGAGGGTGTAAAGAAACCTGTAGGTAAAATTCTGAAATAGAGGTGGAGACTACTGATGGTTTTTGAGAATGGCAAGGCAAAATTTAGACAGTGCCACTAAAAATGTGCTGCTGCAGTACCGGATAGAGTTTATAAACTCTAGCATGCTTCTTCTTAGATGCCTAGCAAGTAAGTGGCCATCTTCATATGACCAGGATGGTTCATCTAGAAATCTGATGCTGAATGTTTTGTCTATTAGGCTGAAAGATTGTATTCTGGCTTTTAAATCTAGTTCAGTTACAGGGATATTTGCTGTTGCAGTCACTCTCAGTTATAACAAGGAGAAATTCAGGCCTGTACTGCATAGCATTTGAGCACCTAAAAAGTTAAATCCAAAGAAGTTAAGTCTGGATTTGGCTTTATCCTTAAGCATAGACTTAAGTATTTTGTCAGAACACATGGATGATGCCTGAATTGTTTTGCCAAAAGGAAATTCAAATGATGTTACACTTTTTCCCCTCCACTCAAACATGAAGTTTTAATGTAGCCAATTTTTTTCTACATATTGTCTAGTTACTTTACACAGGTATGTGCCACATTTATAGAAAGCTCACTCAGCAGCATGACTGTCATTCAGGATTTGGTAGAAACAGCCTTCTATTATTTGGTAGTGGTTTGGTTTCTGGAGGGCAGGCCGTAGACGCAAACAAGAGATGTAGCCCTCAGAAACATTCACGCAGCATCCCTCAGGAAGGGAGGGGAGGTTATCCAAGTCCCCATGATGCTGTACTCATATAAATGCTCCCTCTTTTGTTGCTGCTGGACTCTAAAGAATAAAACCAAAACACAAAGCAGAGGCGGCACCACTGAGCGAATGCCACAGTGTTCCCTTAATCCATGTGGATCAAAAACATGAACGTTTTGATTCTGTAAAGAATCTTCCTCAGCATGCTGGATTAATCACATGGATTAATAAAACACTGTTGCACTCAGTGGTGCCTCCTCTGCTTTGTGTTTTCTTTTATTATTCTTTAGAGCCCTGCAGGAACAAAAGATGGCGCGTTTATAAGAGTACCAGAGGCACTGGGAATTATATAAACCTCTCCCTCTATAAGGTATGCTTCTTGAATTTTTCCCCACTGATCATGCCCTGCAGATTTGTCTGCGTACTAAGCCCTGTGCTAGTGTTCCCATTTGCCTGAAATACACTGAGTTTAAACCCCGTGCTTTTTAGTTTCATTGTGCTTCGATTTAGTTCTGCAAAGAGTGCGGCAGGCAGCACATGTGGAATGCTCTCATGTAGCTGCTTTTGTGGAGCAAACACTTTTGTATATCATTTCAGTTACTGGCTGAGGAGTGGAGCTGGTGGGCAGGGGCCAGCTTCAGAGAAACCCTTGACTCTGTCAACTTTCATATGCAGAAGTGACTAGGGAGGTACAGACTTGCACCTTTCATTCATATATACTCACACATGAAAATATATGCTAATATTATGCTTTGTGAAGCCATGGAATAAGCTGCCAGTGTCCGGTACCTGACTGTTCAACTGATTCCAGCTCTGTACACTGATTTCAGTTCTCTGTATACTCATTCCAGGTCTCTGTATTTTTTCCAGCACCTGCTTTTTGGAACGTATCTTTTATTGGCTTGTAAATGTGAGGCTGATCCTTTCCTCTGTCATAATCCCCGCTTCTTGTCAGTGGTGCAGGATGCAGGATGAGTAGTAATCAATCTTATGTTATAGATGGGTTAAAGGTCTGAAATCTCAGTTTAGCAGAGCTAAAATCAAAGCTTTAAACCTTGCACACAGGACACATTAGGGTCCCTGGATGATCCTGATGTTATTAACTTCAAAGATGCAAAATTAATTCTTTCTCATGAGTAGGATGTACTTGAAATCTTTTTGATTTTTTGATACTTTTACCCCTCATAGGGTTAGGTATAGAGTAATAAAAAAAAAAAAAAAAGAGTCCTGATCAAAAATAACTTGAAAACTTTCTAAAATATTCAGCTCCTGACTTTGCATGCTCAGGTTTTATTTATATAAAAGGAGACCTTTTTGTGCCTGTGTGTATTATTTGTCCAGTGTAATTACAGATTCTGGCCTTTGTTAGCTCAATCTCACAGCCGCTCCACATTTCAGGACACCTGGGTTACACTGAATCTGACAAATGACAGTGTCATGGTCTGTTGTAGTAACTTAGCATGCATATAAACTGATACCGTCTATCCTAGGCCTTCTGGACAGTAAATATATACTCTATGGCTGAAGACCTGTTATAAGAATGTAAGTGCCATAAAAAAATCTGTCCAGCATAGTGATTTTCTCAGTGAGTTTCTGTATCTTTATGGAAATTGACTTTTTCTCATGTGGCCAGGGTAAGATCTTTCTCATTACATTCCTCGTTGTTTCTCAGGCTTCCTAAATTCTTTCCACTCCTACATTCCTACCCATTCCTACCTCCTGGCATGCTACTGCAGCATCCTATTTACACACAAATTGCTAGAGTGCTGGATGACTGTCATATTGCAGCTACCATGTACAAAATGCTTCAAGGTTCAGTCCCAAGGATTTGAGTCCTCCGGCATCCCCTGACTTTAATGGTATACAACTCTGTGGACTCCTTTTCTCTCTGTGTCTCCGTTTACTCTCACTAAGACCATCTTTCCTGCCCTCTGCCAGAGACTGGTATTTGATTGACTGTAGCATTACACCACCAGTGACCTGACTTTTTCTTTTCAAATGCTGCTCTGAAAACGAATCCCTTTTAGGATGATAAGGGCAATTTCAAGCAGCAGGACATCCTGCAGTGAGCTCCTCCCTTACTTTCATAGTATATCTGCTTTGCCTAGGATTCCCTTTTTTATAGCCTGCTTTATTCTTTGAGGTTTAGAAATTCTCTATGCATCATGTTGTACAATCAATTCATCTACATAATATTCATTTTTCTACCATGTATTGCAGAAATTGTGGCACTTTATTGTGTGGTTTTATTGTGTTGCGCACCTTCTTCTACTATGGTGTTCTGCAGCCAACAATGTTAACGTATTTTTGGGACTACTGTCTACTGGGGATAAGTGATTCCAGGGTTGTGCAGTATAATTTTCCACAGTAACTCTGACAGCAAAAAATGCAGTGGCATGAGAAGGAAAGCTCAATAAATGGAATTTTAAACATACAGGGTTGTAAGCTCTTTCACATTGTGGTAAGTGCTATTCATTAATGATGAATGTAGAAACATTTTCCCCTACTGGGAACGACTGGTTTCGTGTAAGTATCCATTATAAAGTTTCTTACATCTTCGTTTCATCTTTCAGGTCCTGACCAAAATCCTGTGATGAAAGGAGAAGCCATATCCCTGATAATATAGTATGGCTACTGCAATATGTGATATGTTGCAAGGGAATCACATATGATACCTGAATATATATTACTACAGCTGCCAAACATGAGCAACAAACAGCTGTTGAGTCATAGTTACCTAAAGCAGGATCAATGACTGCCAGGTACTGCAAACACCTATCCATTTTTCCTGCAATATTTCCTTATTCAAAAGTATTTTTCATCCACCAAGATGAAATAAAACACTTTCATCCCCGAAGTGTTTGTATGATAAACAAAACGTGTACATTCTTTTCTATTGCTAGATAAGAAGTGCCAGACTTTGTGCGTTTTGAGCCTACTAAGGCTTTAGAAAGCACCTGATGTAACACTCTTCTAAGCAACTACAGTCTAGGTTACTCTAGAGCAGACTGGGTGCAAAACTGACTACATAGCTAATCAGCCAGGTGAGCAGCTACAATTTGCAGTAGTGGAGATGATGACGCAGGAAATGTGGCCTACCCTGGCAAATATGGGGCAGAGCCTGTTTGCTCTGCTCAGCCCTGAATGCTGGAGTGTTTTGTCAACTTGGGTAGCAGACTGCAGAAAGATGTAATACCCATTTTGAAGCAGAAAGGATAGTAAGTGTCTTGGCAAATCAGGGAAAAGTCTTGAAGAATATGAAAGGCTGTTGCAAAGATTAATGAAGTAATTTTTTTATCTCTGGTTATAATTGATGGGGCAAGACATAGTACTTTTGA
The DNA here is from genome assembly GCF_028554395.1 of Pezoporus wallicus. Lineage (NCBI taxonomy): Eukaryota > Metazoa > Chordata > Aves > Psittaciformes > Psittacidae > Pezoporus > Pezoporus wallicus. The sequence goes on from NW_026640775.1 coordinate 4,249,282, forward strand.
AGTACAGCCTCAGAATTTAGTTTGGAATGTTGTGGGTTTTTTTGTTTGTTTGTTTGTTAGTTTGTTATGGCAAAGAGATATATTTTGGGTGCTTATAATTTCGCAGAATAACTTTGTTAGAAATCTGTCAGGACTATGATAGGTAAAGCTGATCCTGCCTTGGAGTAGGAGATGGAATAAATAACAGCTGTCCTGTAGCTAATGTGCAGATGCATTTGGAAGTGTTTTGATACTGTCATCACATTTCCCACCAGTAACAGCATAGGCATTCTGGCTCTCATCAGGCAAAGCCTCATAAACCCAAGGTTTAATGTTTTGGAGAACTAGGGCTTCTTTTAAAACCTGAGGTCTAAGTAAAGTTATTTTCTGGACTGCCTGCCTTGTGTTAGGTACTAAACCCATGTTTCAGCATCTGACCAGAGACATGTTTCACAACTGCTGAGCGTTTGCCACTTAGTAGTTCATGTAAAGAAGACCTAAAGGTTTTATTCTAACATATCAGAGGCATTTCTGGGTAGGCTGGCAGAGGAGCGGTGAGTTTTTTAATTTTTTTAATACTAATTTGGCACTCACTGCAGCTGAAAGGGACAACAGTAAAATCGTTGCCCCAGTGCATTCTCGTAGTGTTTTACTGCATTGTTGTTGCCTGAAATTAAATGTTAATGAGCTCAGAGACAGAATGAACAACATAAGTCAGCTTTAGGTCAGTCTCCTCTCCCAAAAATGGAAGGACAGTCAGTTTAATCTGGCTCCACAGACTTCTAAATTACTTCCTCAGTCTCAGATATATCTAAATTTTAGATTTGTTTTTTGTGTACTGCAGGGTTTTTGCCTTCTGGTCCAGGGTAGACGACCTGGGGGTTATTTGCGCATTTTTAGTGTAGGTATGCTGCGTAGTCTGCATATTTTGTACATAATGATTAGAATCAAGGTTTGCTCTGGCTATCGTGATTGCTTCTGAGTGAAACAATAGCATAATATATGATTTTCACTCTGGTTAGAAGAACTGTGGACAGATTTCTGGCACATATTTGGAAGCAAGTGATTGTGGGAGAAACATAAGTTTCCTTTTAGAAATGCAGGTTTTGAAAAGAATCAGCTTTTAGAAAACTTGAATATGCAGTCCAAATGCAGGAAGAGCTGAGATGGGAGGAGAGTAGAAGATACACCTTACAAGGCTGTTCTCATCATTCAACTAAAGGCCTGATATGGGTGATTTTGTGCCTGTCAGCAGAAGTTTTTGGAAGGACTGCTCGGTCCCATGCCTTCAGCTTATGTGGTAAGATCTAGGGTGAAGCGCAAACCTATTCTGCAAGCAGGAAGGAAGGAACAGGATGACAGGCAGACCACTGACCATGTGGTGGGTCTGGAAAGGCCCCAAAATGTCCTCATTATGAAGGAAAAGCTTTAGCAAAATTGCCCTAAGGAGCCCCTCATGGTGGAATGAGGAGGGACAAAGTGAGAACAAATGTAAAAAAGAAAACTATAAAGTCTGCTTACAGTGAGAGGTTGTGGATCACTTTTGTGCGGCATTTCATGGCAGAGAGGGAGCTGATCCAGAGCATAGGAAACTTGGTGGGTCAGCAGGAGAAGCCTCATCTATGCTGCAGCAGTCCTGGCACACAGCTCCAGTCAGCTGAAGACATACCAGAAATAACCAGTCCAGCAAGGGATTTAAAAGCCAAGAGGCTGCATATCTGTACAGATATATCCAAGAGCTGCAAGACACCAGTGTGGGTATGCGCCTACACCTCGAGGAGTCCCACAAGAAAACAGGAGAGCAGAAATCAGTAGTTGCTCGGACTTGTCCCATAATTTCTCTAGATTAATGTGTTATGTTTTTTCTTCCTGGATTTAGGTATCTAGAAGTCAGGCAACTAATCTATTTGTCTAAATAGACATGAAAGAAAGATAAGCATCTTCTCAGGTGATTTGTGCTCTTTGTTTTAGTTATCTACCTTAGAAAGCAGGAGCACCCATCTCTGTTCTGTCACCCTATATGGCTGCCTTGTCCTTCATTGCTGGATGAGTCCTAAAATTGCAGAAAAGTGGCAATGGCTCTTGCGATGTAAAGCAAGATTTGAGTATCTGGTTGGGGCTGTATTAAAGCTATTGAAGATTGGGATATGAAAAAACAATACAAGAGAGGAGAGTGAAGAGCTTTAATCTGAGTCACAGTCAAGATGAGTGTCCCTTTAACAAAGGAAAAGCCTCACACCCTCTGTTATACATGTGAAGAAGTGAACAATTTGCCATAATGTAAAAATTGCCTCTCGTACTGGAGCAGCGACTGTTTTCAGTGCACTAGCAAGCACTGGAGAAGACATTTGCTACAGCCAGGAAAGAAAGGGAAGAGTGTGATTTTGTTGGAACTTTGTTTTGAGACACTTTGTGTTGAGTTGTATTCTGTTCCAGGAGAGTAGTTGAATGGGATTAAATCCTATGCTCAAGCACTTTTTCTGAAAGTGGTTGCCTTTTGGAATCAACTTTCATTTCCATTTGTGGTCTAGTGACAGCCCCCACCTGGATTTGAAATGAGGTCATCGGGCTTGAAAGGTGGGGGTAAAGGTATTTAAGTAGCTTTCATGGAGGCTTACCCTGTTGCCGATAGCTACTTTCATCTTAAATAAGGAAGTGTGGCATGTTGTATTCACAAATCCCGTTGTGCAATGTTCTATCTCAATTGCGGCTGTCTGTGTCTCCATATTAATTCTGAGGGCAGCTGCAATTTCCTCCATTTCATGCAAATTAGCCTTAGCCTTAAAGCTCCTGGCAGGTCGCCAGCATAGCACTCTTTGGCAAAATTTGGATTCATCTGGGCAAAAGTATTAGCCCTTTTGCTTCAAAGGCCTTTATTTAGGCAAATATGTCAGTATTTTTAAGACAAATACTTAAGAAAAATCTATATTTTTTAGACAGATGGATTCTTTATCTGATAGAATAATCCTAAAGATAGATAAATAAGCCACAAATAATTAAAGTAATGGTATACATTCTTGCTGCTTATCTTGAACATTACTGTAAATGCCACTGCACTAGTGCCATTGAAATGCATGTCAGGAATTTTCCTTGTCTGCCTCTATGCACCCTTTTAAGATCATTCAACTACATAATGACTTTTAAAGATATTCTTTTTGAAATGGAAGGACTTTTTTTCTTTCACAGCCTATCTGAAAAAAGATATTCCACAGATTTTCAGTGTAGGTTTTGAAGATATCTTAATTCCATCTCTTTGATTTTTGGAAAATAGTTAAACTTTTTAGAATGCACAATGATTTTGTGGTTTTGTATTTCCTACGATTATTCCGAGAATATTTTTAACTTTTGCATGATTTGAAATGCTTTAGGTTGGTTTTGTTTTCTGGTTTTGGTTTGTTTTATTTGTTTTTTTTTTTTCTGGGTACATGCTGTTTTTTTAAAAAATCAGGTTTTTTTTTTTGTTTTTTTTTTTCCCTGTAAAAACGATAAAGGTACTTACATCTTCCTCCTTCTATTCTTTTCACAAGGATCGCATTCATAGTTTTCCCAGGCACCCATTATTTAAATTCTAGTTCTACCTGAATGGTGACAATAAAATACCATGAAAGGATTGATGTTAATGGTGTCACGCTGATTCTGAATTTAGTTATTATGGCAGATATGATTCTATGATATCGCTGCCATATAGTTTCTTGGCTTCTTAGAATTAAGATGTGTTTGCCCTATATATGTATTGAAATCCTGAGGGATAAACATGGAGCTGGAGTTCCACTTATGCAAATGCTTTATATTTCCTGATACCCTTATATCTACAAACCCTCTAAGGCAGAGTGGAGTTCCACAGGTATTACCAAAACCACCATCTTAAGGCACTGCTTGTCACTGAAATAACTGACTTTTCTTTTTCCTATTACTACTGCCAGGCAAGATGATAAGATCCCAGGCTCTTTGTAGCATCCAAAGTGTTTTTCAAGGCTAATATTTAGAAAATGTCACTATATTTGCACTGTAGTAATTGGAGGCACTTTGCAACTGATTGTCCCCTTGCTCCTGTAGTTATTGAGGAAGCATTCATAAAAGGTCCCAATTTTTAGGCCATCTATTGTTGTATGCGTTTATATCATACCTGCTGTTATCTCCTCTCGAAGATAAACTGTGCTAATCACTTCAGCTTCTCTTCAAGAGTTTTTCTGTGGCCTTCTCTGCGCTCTGTAATTTCACACAGTACCAGGTCAGCCATATATATAGGTATTCAGTCTTCAGGAATGGATTGAAAATGTGACAGTAATACAGGAAAACATGGTTTATTTTTCAGCAAAATATGGTTAGCTTTTGCAGCTTCTGTGGCTGGTCTCCTGCCTGGATGCTTTAGGTGGTTAGATTTTTAGAAACATTTCTATTACTGTGGGTCGGTAGTATAGTCTACCATTTTACTTGTGTTGGAAAATTAGCTGTGTCACAAAGCGCAGAGATAAACATACCAGCTTGTTAGGGTCACTGAAATATCCACTGTGACCAGTCAAAGCCAGCAGATGTGACATCCACAAGGTGATGGATATCTCTCCTTGAACAATTGAACAAAGGGCTAAAAACTTTCATTGTGCTATTTAAAATCTTGTAACTCTGGGAAGCATACTTTCTTCTGAAGAAGGGAAGAATTTGATTGGAAATACTATTTCAACCACAACCAAAGCTGGTGGATCAGATACTTCTTGAAGATTGACCTTCTTTAAATCATAATCTGCATTCGAAACCATGCAAGTAATTTTAAAGGGAATTAGGTAGTGGCTTGGGTTCAAGTAACATCAATCTGATCACAAAGAATCAGAATTTGATTTAAAAAACCCACAGAAGTTCTCATACCTTGCAATACCAGAAGACAACTGTTGATGTATTTTCACAATGTATTTTGTGCATGTAAAAATCCTACACTTTTAAAGAATTTAATAAATTCCTAATGCTTTGTCCAAATAAGTTGTTATTAGGCATACCTATTGGCAAAGTTAACCTTTATTTTGAATGCTGGTAATTAGCTCATGCCCCAGCTAATTGCTGATTGGGGTAGATTTCCAGGTTTTTTAAGTTATTTTTTTTTTAACACAGAGCATCCCAATGATCAGGCACAGGTTAGAATATGGTGCAAGCAGTTTGAGGTGGTAACATGCATAAGCACAGAGGACAGGAATTTCTTAAACCAGCTTTGCCTACAAGTTTGTGAGTCACTTAACTTTGTCTTGGAGTTACCAACCTTGATCTTAAGCTTGGCCTGGCACCTGGGACAGAGCTTCAGCCCTGAGTCCTGGCACTCCACCTCTTTCTGTGTAGAGCTAATTGTACTCTATATTCTTTGTATGCCATTGCAACCTGTTAATCAAAATTAAAATACTGTCCCCAGAATAGCCAAACCACTCAGAAAGGTCCACTGACAGAAGCTAGTCATATCTAAAATGCGTGACTGTTTGCTACGGTGAGGTGCTACCAAAGAACTTATGGCATCATTTGGATTATTTTATAATTCTTCAGTCCTGCTTTCCTGCGAACTTTAAACTCCTGCAGGTAGTGAAGAAAAGAGAATAAAAAAGAATAATCGAAAAGGGACAGGTGCAGATGCAATCCACTTTTCCATAGGCAATACCACTATTTGAACTGAACAGGATGAACTCCTGCTAGTGCTACCTACTGTTATCAAAAAGATTTAGTGTAACATTCAGCTGTCAGATGATAATTTCTCCATTTGATACTTGCACATAAATTAAACGGAACAATCAGTGCCTAGAACTGCACAAAAAGGAGCTAAATCTGCAACTGTTTCCTGTTCATAAAAATGTGAGACTCCAAAACCATCAGCACTACCATACGTGTTAACTATGTCCAAAATTTGGGATAGTCTTGGGGAAAAAACTGCCTGCCTAATGGACAGGCTTACCACATGATTAAGAACTGCAGATACAGATTTCCAGATCTGCCTACTAGTCAGATCCATAAGGTGAGTTCAGACCTGTGTACAGCTAGCCTTTATGGTCCAATTGACTTCTGCTTGTTTCTGAGTTACTCATGTGGCCAAGAAGATGCTTTGGGAAAGAAGGTGGGCACCACTGATATCATTCGACTGGGCCATGTAATGCAGAGAGGATGAATGACTTGCCCAAGGTTTGGCAATGGCAGTCACAGTGACAGGATCTGAACTGGGATCAGGGGGCACACCCGGGTTTGCCCTGTGCCTTTCACCATTGAATCTATCTGAAACAAAGTAAGGTATTTTGGCTACCTGTACTATCCTCTGTCTCCTGAAAAGTAGCTTTTGTCTAATATGTTGCAATTGTGCATAAAATTGTTTAATATAATTAAAATGTGCATGTCTGCACTACGTACAGTGTATATGCCAGAGTTGTAGTTGTTCCCAACAGCAGTAGTTGATTTGTTATAGGTCTGTTTGTAAATATTTGCTTTTATTTTAAAAAGGCTTTAGGGTGCATTTGGGACTTACGAATGATGGGCAATAGCCAGAACCATGAGCTGTCCTTAATGTAATCATCACTTCATGATGTCTGCCCAATATGGAGATATTTCACCCTACACAGGAATGCAGGTAAAGATCTCTTTTTAATTAGAGGGCTGGGGGTGGGGGAAATCACTTCAGGAGGTGAAATGTGCTTAGAGATCTTAACTGAGCTTTTAAGTCCGTTTGATGGAACCACCAGACATATTTACCAGCCTTGCTCCTTGGAGGTGAGTGTTTGCTCAGAGGTCTGGGACTGACTCTTCAAGGGGCTTGCACACTGCAGGTATTCAGTATAAATTCATATGCATCAAGCACTCAGGCAAAGAGAAGTGTGGAGGGGCCTGCGTCCCAGCTATTTACACAATGCACCTCAATTGCCCAAGAACAGAAGACGTCTGTTTGAAAGCTCTACATTGCCAATCCTTTACGTGGGCTGAATTCATCATTTTAAGAAAGGGAGTGGCAAGATGAGAGGAGCAGGATGGTTTATTGCAAAGTTGCTTTAGTGTTTGGGAAATGTAGTTGAATTGTACTTTTCACTCATGACTTGCTGCTGACCATCGCTTGGTGCCTGAAGAGTCATCAGGATTCTTGCGGTGAGCACAGCTTGCTGCCAGAAAATCTCAACTGTTATTAATGTATAGGCATTCATCATTTGCTGTTCATTAACACACATATTGCTAATGCCTGGCAATGGAGTGAACATTTTTCTAGAGTGGGGTCGAAAAACTAATTATTCACCATATGGTGGCCAGCTCAGCAACAATTGCTGAAGCCATGGAAGCAAAAGGAAGTTGGCTGGTTGATTTCTTTGGGCAGTTTGCACAGTGATGACTCTCTTGACACATGCCATTCATGTGGCTGCTGCATAACAGATGGGCTAAGGCTGGGAACTGTGGAAAAATCATGGCAGAGATCTGGTGGCAGCCTCTGTCTTTTTATCCTTCAGAATGACTTTGGGTCACATGGGCTGTGAAAATAACAAGTAGGGGATTGTGCTCTGAGGATTTCCCTGCTTCTTTCATAAAGCCAGAGCGTAATTTTGACTGCCTTTTCGTATTTTGTTTATTAAAGGGATCAGGGTTTTAGATGAAAGAGATTACTTGGTTTGTGGTAGGGGGCTGTGCTGTGCCCATGACACTCGGCTCATTGTTATCAGGAAAAATGCTGGCAGTTTGATAAGGGATAAGAAAATGGAGGGGTTTTAAATTAAAATTTAAATTACTCCTTATTTGTTCTTTTCTCATTTGTAAATCTCACATAAGCAAGTTAAGATAAGAGCTGTTTTAGATTCAGAATACTCAAACCTGAAATGAGTTAGTGTTTTTTCCAGAGGAGCTTAGTAAGGGAGGGTGAGATTAATTTGAGCATGCTGCCTTTGCAACTTGTATGCTTTCTGGATTTCATATGGTCCCAACAGTGCCTGAAAGGGAAAATCACTGAAAGTTTCCAAGCAGAGATTTGCTGAGCTTTAGTGTCATTCAAAATTAAATCAGGTGGGTTTGGACTATCTGCAAATTAAATTTATTTGATTATAACAAGCTGTGGCAGTTGAGTATTTTCTCATGTCTCCTTTCACAGGAATTGGGAGGAGAAGCTGACAAGTGATGAAGGTATTGCCAGATCCCTTCTGAAGCTGTGCAGCCTTCCCAGAAGAGTGCTGGTCAGACTGGTCACAGTGAATGTAGGATGAGAAAAGAAAGGTGAAATGAAAGCAGGGCTGTGAATGAAGTTGTCCTGCATGAGGGAAAGTTTGCAGGTGAATCACAGTCTTTTGGGATTTGAGTCCATCTTGTCAGGAACAAAACACAAACATTTTTAGGTGAAACATGGTATGTGAGGTCTTGATTCAGGATTGTTTTCTGTAAATATTTCTTACTGTCTTATTGATATTTCTCTTTATAAGCAAACGGGCATGTATGGCTTATCTTTGTGGTATTGCAGCGCTGCTGTTCATATCAAAACAAGGCATGTTGGTTTTGGAGGTGGGATCTGCTGCTCTCGTGGTGGTGCTTGCGGGGAGGCTCTTTGCAGGCTGATGTTTGATGCATCCTTGCAAGTACACAGGAGAGATTGAGCAAAAAGAAAATATGTTTTTATCTTGGTCTCTCTTGTCTCTATTTACTGCAAGAGAGGAGATAAACAGCACTAGTTTAATTAGGCATGGTATTTTGCCATAGGCGATCAGGGGAACACATTTTACTAGTTCTATCTCCTCTGTGAGGTGGGAGCCCATAATGCTGCAATCACTGAGTATTTCTTCTGGAGAAGGAGTAAACTAGTGTGTTTTACTTGATGAAATTTCTCATCCACAAGAAATTTTCCAGACATGCACAAGCATATATTTAATAGAAAAAACATTTATTTTAAAAATAAAAGGCACATATTAAGAATACTGGGTCACAAAGAACAAAGCTAAGGAACTTGAATGTAAAAGCTGTCCTTTTTTAGAATGCCAGATGTTGCCCTAAGACAATGATGGAAAAACATTGCAAATCAGTTGCTTCATAAAGTGCTTCTAATCCAAAAGATGATTTTGTAGTGATTTTACCATACGCAGCTACTCATCTGTTTGTCTGTTGTTAGACTCTTATCTGAGTATTTTACTGTTAGTCTGTGTCCTTTTTTTACAGTGTAATAAGGAAAGTGTAATCTGTGTTTCTTCCCTGCTTCTGAAATATAGTAAGCATACAAGGTGATCTTTAGGCTTTTAAAATCTGAAAAAATGGTTTAACATGATGAAGGTGAACAGCCCAAGTATCTGTGTCGAGATCAATATACCAGGTTATATTCCAGTTACAAAAGACATAAATTAACATAAGCCCATGTTATAGCTAATGAGACCTTAAATGATACAGTTTTGGGGTTTTTTTTTGTAATCAGCTGGAATACCACACATTGTGGAAAACGTAGAATTTAGTATGTTGACTGTTTTGCTTGAAGAAGACTGAAATGTGGTAGAAGTGTTTCTCAAATCAGAATTTGCTATTGCTCTCTCTGCTTCCTACATGAATGGGAGATTGGGGTGGGTTGTACAACGATTCCTTGCATGAAAAGACATCTGTTGCTGTGCTTTGATATTTCTGCTGGTCACTGAACAGATTTGTTTTTGAAGTTTACTTTACAGAACATTATCAAAGTGTTCAGACTTTTAAAACAGATGATAGATTATAATAATATTTTGTTTTATGAATGAAGAGGTGTTGCAGGAAAAAGTGTGGTTTTGTTGGGTTTTGTTTGTTTTAGTTGAACTAAATGCCAAGCATTCTGACATTGAAGTGTAGGGTTTAATTTTAGGTTTTGTTTAACTCCCCCTTATGCAACCAGCAAGAAAAAAGTTTTGAAGACCCAGATATAACAAAAAGCTTTTTTTGTGTCAAGGTACAAGAACTGCCTTGAGCTTTATATAGGGAAGTGTTGAATGTTTGCATGACAGAAAGTCTCTATAAATTGCCATAAATTTTGGTTACAGAGCAGTGCAGCCATTTCAGTGGAATCCATAGTTTGCTACTTTATCCAGTCCTAAATCATAGCACAGTCCTTTGCTGAGCGGATGGACTCACCCATTTGGATAAGGTATACTGTTTATTCTGTTGCTAGGCTAAAATTCCTCTTACTTTAAGAACAGCTGAATTGTGTTGTTCTCATCCTTATTTAATGCACATCTTATGTAGATTATATGAACTAAACTGGTTTAAATGGGAGATTAATTGAGGGATGTGTAGTGATTATATGTGCCTCTAAATGTTAGGTTAGGTATTTAAAACTTTGCTATGTATATTTTTTTAGCCCATTCACATACAGAGTAACAAGAAATCCCAGATCAGAATGTAAAGATTTTTCCAAGAGGAACATCTTAAATACTTCTTGAATTAGCTTTATTTCAGCTTCGTCTACCATATTTTCTGAATCGGTCCAAATGTTTATTGGACGTTTTGGTTTTGCTATCCTCTTTACTGTGTGGAGGCAGGCCATTAACTCACTATAGTTTGGGAAATACTCCACTGCTGTTCTCATGACATGTATTGGTAGCTTAAGGGCCATAAACAATGAAAAGAGGGGAAAAAAGGGAGAAAAAGAGGATGGATATTTCTTTCCATATTTCCCTGTGGTTTATTTACACTGTATGTTTTTGTCCTCCAGCAGCTGAGTTCAGGCAGATGGTTTAAATGGGATATTAAGCAAGGACTGTACAAGCCCTTTTTGGGGAATCTCAGCCAAAACCCTTGTGTCCATCCTCCAGCAATTCAACCTGAAATTGATTGTAATTAGATTAGGGTAGCAAGCAAACCTCCCCGCTGTTAGTTACAGTTTTTTTCAGAAGAAATGTTATTACAAAACTAACACTAACCACTGAACTTAATGATCATACGGAACCTCAGGGTGTCTGGAAGACCATGATGAAGCAAATTTCAGGTGTAGTTGTGCAGTTCCTGACTGCTATTTCTCACAGGCTTGTGGAGGCCTCAGAGGTGGGGTCTGTGCAGCCTCCCTCAGGCAACGTAACCCAGTTGCATGTACCCTTCTTGCAGAGGACTAGGGTAAATGGGTTTGCTGCAGGACTCAAAAGTGGTTTAAATTGGAGCCCTGGAAGAATTTTGATTTGTAGGCAGCAGTGTCTGGGGATTGGAGTTTAAAGCAGGTTGCTTCAGATGGGCTGCAAATGGCCTGGCACATAGGGATAGTTTAAGGTTTATTTTGACACAAATAAGGTTAATCCCATTACTGTGCTGCCAGTACTTCTGTGGCCGCATAAAACTGTGCTCATCCTAATCCACAAAATTCCTTGCTTGTTGTTTGATCTTGCCACATTTACACATATTTCATTTGATGTCTATGTCAGCCTCAGCTTTTTGTATTGTTTGTCAAGTGTATCTAAAAAAGATTGATGGTAAATAGGTCTTGTGGTTTTCTTCTGTTTGCTGGGGAGTGTGTAATGCTATTCCATTTGCAATAACATCCTCTGCATTTTACAAAGACAGTACTATGGATATAAAACCAACTTACCCTGTGTGATTTTTTGACCATGTGCTTCAAAGATGCTGAAAGTTGGCAAAAACACAAGTGACTGGTGAGCTGATTGCTTTATGATAAGAGTAAGGGGTGTCAGAAAAGACGTCAGATGCTTGCATATATTGCATGAGCTTAAGTATACATGTCCACACAGCTAAATTGATATTTGTGGTAGGTTGACTTTATTGTCTAGGTGAACTTGACAGACACATGAATGTTGGATACTGTGATTGACTGTAATTGTCAGAAATGGTGATAACAATGACAAAAATAGGGGTGTATTAAGGGGTCATAGTTTCTTGGTGGCTTAAATGATAGTGATATATTTATGGCACAGCAGAATTAGAATACAAGTATTTGTGGTTTGCACATTTTGCATATAAAAAGACTCAGTTTTTACCTGTCACAGTTCAGCCCACAAAATCTTTTTTCTTTCTCTATCTAGCTTTTATAACACTTAGTCCTGTAAACTTACATGTACAGACACAAACAAGCATGTAGGTGCTATTAGACTCTATCAGCTCTGAACTTATTGATACAGCTGTGTGATATGGCTGTAGCTGCAAGACAAGAATCTTACTTTACCTGGTCACTTAGTGCAGATGACAGTTTTCCATAACCCAGAAGCTGTTTCTGGTACCTAGCATCTGCTAAGGAAATCCTTGTGAACTCTATTGTGGAAAAATAAGCAGAACCTTAAAGAAAACCATGATTTTGGATGGAGATTTTTTTTTTCCCTATCCTAATAATGAAAACTTTATTCAGCCCATGTTGCTGTTTTAAAAAAACACCTTGATTTATTTGGGGGAGGGGGGAGAAATTGATTTCTCTGAAAAAATTAGGAGATACACGTGTTGACAGCTGGGATGTATCAATGTGGTGGGTCTTTTTTGTAGCTATCTAATTTTTGTTCTGAGAATGTTACACAAGCTCAGGCACTCACTAATTTGGCAAATAAGGATCCACTGCCAAAGCAAATTCCAGCTGTGAACATGCGGTCGGTTCTGTGGCTCAAATAGGAAAGTATCCTATGCCTAAATTTGATTTCCATGCGCATTTGCCTATTTGGCTGCTCCGCAGTTTTTGAACAACTGCAGTTTTGCAGTCAATATAGAAGTTGACCACGTCCTTCTAGTAATAATGAAAATGTTTGTTGCATAGCGTGTTTGGGTTTGCATCTGGGTTTTCATTAATATAACCTATGTGAAATTCTCACATCCTGAAATCTAGATGGGATGTGTTTACAGCCCTTGTAGGGGTGGCAGGGACGGACTGCTCACTGGCAGATCATCCTTGCCTGATGTTCCCTGAATGTGAGCATCTCCAGCACAAAAAGCTCTTGGAGACCTCCTGCTTCTAAGTCAACATTGGTCTTCAGAGCTGAAGCACTGCTGGGTTAATGGGAGGTCCGCAGCAGGGGTCACTTCCCACTCTGTGGAAGTATCAGTGACATATTGGTACAGCCGCTGCTGTCATGTGCAAGTGGGGATGCTTCCCACATACTAGCCCTTCTTCCGGGCCCCTTTAGGAGGGAAGTGCTGGAGCCCACTGATCTCCACTTGCAGCCTCAGAGCATGCGATGAGCTGTTGCTGATGGTGTATGAGGGGTTGGTGACCAAACCTTTCCTTTGCTCCTGTCAGGCACCGACAAAGAACAACAATGATCAGGAGTAACAAATCTGCTGCAGGGTTTTAGGCTTGGGAGAGAGCTTTTGGGAGCAGGGAACCTGGGAAGCATTTCTGGGCTCAGGAAGAGCAGCTGTGTATCCAGACACTTTGACATAAGGTGTTAGGCACTCTGTGTAGCATGGCTGTGCTAAGGCTGTGCCATACCAGCACCGCTGGAGAGAGCATCCAGGATGGGTGTGCTGTCTGCGTCTGTGTACCCTGTGGCAGCCCTCTTGCTGGAGGGGCTCAGGGTATGAGCCAGGTTCACCCATGCTCTCACAAAATGCCTGTGAGGTTGGGAGCAGGATCTACCTGGAGAGCAAACCACTGTACCTGCTCACTTCATCTCCTGCTTTGCTTTGAACTCACACTTCTGGAGATTCCTGGTTTTGCCCCAAAGTTATCTGTGCAAAACAGACATCAACAGCAGGACCTGTGTGTCTGGATTGACCAATTTTGGTTTGTTTCTTTTTAAATGGTGATGAAGATTGGACTAGATATGTTACTATTTAGTGCTGAGATGGGAAATTGAATTTCAGTAAGCAGTCAGACAGGAGAAATACTTTCAGACACTTAGCTGAGACATACTGGATCAATTAGATTTAAGGTACATTACCTGTAACTGCTGTTATCCCAGAGCCAGCCCACGCTTTAAGTATAGGAATATAGTTGCAGCTTTCTGTGCTCAAGTCCAGGGCTGAGGACACAATGGGATTGAGTTGGACTGTGTGCAGACCGAGAACATGTAGGTAAACAGGTGCAGAAACTAAGTCAGGGAGCTCCTCGTGTTTTGGGGAGTGGACCTTGCCCCATGGAATGCTCATTGTATACCTAAGGGTATTTCTTGAGAATGTCTCAGGAAATTATTTCCCATTTTGTTCTGTTTTGTGGCTGTCACTGTTCAGTTTTGCTTTCCCATGGATCATGGTGGTTTTCTTACCTTCGTATTACAAGTATGGAGAAAAATCTATCAAATAATGTTGTTTTTGGCATGCTATCTGAATTTCATTACAAAAGTCACTAGCACTTGCTTAAAAAATAAATTAACCAAAAATCTTTGAGCATCATTATCAAGAGCATATAGGCTTGTAGTTGAGTTTGGTATTGCTTTAACTAATCCATCTACTTTGAATTCTGTTTGTGTTTCAGACTCTAAACTACTAAGTATTAAATTAAAAGTATTAATTACTTTCCTTAGTTCATATTCTTTCTGAATAAGCTGATCAAGTTATGGTATAGTTAGGCCAGAGCTATAGCAGCCCTAATAAACTATAATTTCTGAACACCAGTATTAATTCATCTTGGCTCCCACGGAATTTGAATCTCATGTTTGTCACATTTGCTTAGGGCTGCAGTTTGTCCTTTTTTTGGAGCACCCTTACCTCAAAGCATGTACTGAAGCAGAGGGGAGCCTCTCGGAAGGAGCCTTGATCAAAAATATGTATCCTCTGGTGCATAGGAAGCCACAAGCTTGGGCTGCATCTTCTCTGTGGTGAGGAAAGAAGGGGTTTCCATCCATCCCTCAGCACCTCTGGTTAGCAGCAAGTGGCACAGGTATGTACTTTGCTGGGTGTGAGGCTGGTGGAAACCCATCTGTGTCATTCTTTGTGCCCGTCCAGGAATCAGTCCTGGGCTGCTTGTTTTAAGGGCTGTAAAACTTATACAGAAGCAGAATGTTCTCCTTCCTCTTCATTGTTCAGCTGTTAAGTAAAGAGTTGTTCCAAATTTAAAAAAGAAAACACAACGGGATATGTTACAGAAATGTGTAATTTTTAGATTTTAATTTAAAAAATGTATCTGTACAATTCTGCTGTAGATATTGAGCAGCTGTTAGAACCAAAGTGACTAATAAATAATATCTTTCTGGGTTCTAAGTGTTTAGTGGGGCAGAAAACGATTGGGAAGCCAGTATTTATTCAATGAACAAAGGACACGAACTATTTAATTTAACTAAATGAATGAACACTGTTAATGGAATTTTCCTGTCTTCTATTAATTTTACTAAAGAGACCTCTAAAATGATTGTAATGGTTTTGTCCCTTACATGCTATCTAAGGGCCAGACTGTGCATGTTGTATGCAGAAAAACAGTTGCTGATATGAGTAATATAACTGGCACCTAATTGGTATAATCTCAATGGCATTATTTTCATGACTACTGGTACTATTTTTCATTACTTTAGTGAGCTAAAATCTCAGTCAAAGATTTTAGCCTGCTGTGTTATTTTTTTTTTATTTTATTTCAATTTTCAATTTTCAAATGTATTATTGAGCCTCAAAACCAGAGCATCGTTGACTAGCCATTACTAGTTAGCTGGTAAAGAGCTATTGTATGAAGAACTGCTGTTCAGCCTAATTATTACAGATTATTAGATTAATTTTTTAATTGAGTAGCCTAATTAAAGGAGCCCCCCTACTAGCAATTAGGAAGACTATATTATCTTGTGTTCTCTTTCTTCGCTGCCAGAGCATTTAGACCCTTGCAGAATTGTCACTAAGAAGGAGGAGGACCATTCAAATTGCTATGTTCATATCAGTTGTCAACTTTCAGATGTATTCTAAAAAGAATAGGTTTTGACAGAATATTTCAAGGATTTTGCCCCCCTGTTTTAGGGCGATGATGAATGTGCAATACAGATGACCTTTACACAAGGCCGCATGCTAATATTCAGAACTGTGCTTTTGTTTGTCTGGAACAATGGCTGTCATTAAGACAGCTGAGTTTGCCAATATGCCCCTCTGTTTCAGTGCCGGACCCTTCCTGATTGGGCACCAGGAAGCATCATGTGCCTTTGACTGAAATGACATGGAAGATGTATGGTCCGAGTGCTGTCTTCAGCACCACTGCTGTGATGGGAAGAAAACCACTCTGACCCAAATAGACCTGCGCTCAAACAATGTCACACCAAACGAAGACAACATATTGGGAAGAAAAATGCTTGTAAACTGTGTGTGCTGGAAGATGTATTGGCCAGACGGCCATAGGGCAATCTTTGAACTATTGAAATCTTTAGAAATATTGTTTAGTTCTTGAAGAATACTTACAAACCTAATTAATCAAGCATAGATGGTTATTTTCACTCTTTACATACTGCATCATTTTGGGACAAGAATAGGGCTGTCACATTTATTTTGCTGACCACTTCCCAGGTGCTTGCTGGCAAAACCAGGGTTTGAACATACAATACCACAGCAATCCTCAAACAACAGCCTTAAGAGAGCTCCTGGCCTTCTCCTAACCCTTAATGTGCTTCAAAACATCCTATGTGTTTCCACTTTTCTTCCACTCAGAACATGCACTGTCTTGGGCTATGACATTTCATTTTCTTTTTGGTTTATTTCTTTTAATATTTAAATATTGCTAGGAAGAAATTTGACATCTCCTCCAGAGCAGTATTTTAAACCTGACATGAACTTAATGAATGATGGAGGAGCTAACAGCACAATTTTAATGTCAACTCAATTGCATATGTACCTCTCAAGAGATGTCCAGATAAAAGTTTCAGTATAAGACCTGTTATTACTCCCTCCCCTTCTTCTCCCCCCACTGTTTCTACTACAGTCTTATGTGTAGAAGCTCTTGTGAAATACTCATGCCATTAATTCATCTTGAAGTGGACATAAACTGAGGACTTCACTCTGTTTCCAAAACTTAGATTGTTTGAATCCATGATCCCACTGATTTCCAACTTCTGGTACCTCTGTATTTAGATTACTGTAATTAAAATAAATGTTTACTGGTTTCAGAGTTTTTGATGTACACCTTGTGGCCAAAGCCTACTGAAAGAAATAACTTGACATGTTTAATTACTTTTAAAAGCTGTCATCATGTTTAGTAAGTCTTGAAACTAATTTGTACAGGCAATAAACAATTTATGAAAGTGTTAAAAACTTTAAAATTCACCTCAAGCTATGATATGCAATAAGAGCCATAAAATAGTGTCTCGCTCGAGACGTTTTGACAGTGTAGTACCATTGATTTATACCAGTTTAAAACCTATTATTATTTTTATATGTATTATAACGGACACATTAATATGTTCATGTGGTCTGCTGAAGTAAGCTGTCACTCAGAAGAAAATGTATTTTAAATAGTTTCTGATCTTGAACTTGGCTTTAAATGAACAGTCAGGGTTAAAAGCATGTGTATGAACTGCCTTCAAAGGCAACACTTTCCCAATTCAGAGCTTACTTACTATAGGAATGGGCATCCCTAAGCACACACTTCACTGTATTTGAAGTGATGAAGTATGGAACTGTTGAATGCACCCAGGAACCTTTTTCTGGTTCTAAGTGCATGTACTAATTAATATGAATTGTATGTTTGTAACTTTATTTTAAAAGCACTGGTTTTAGCCTACCCCCATAGTAACCTCATGTATGCCTATTTAATATAATAAACTGTCCGTATAAAAGCATGTCACTCCCAAGCAGGCTTGAGCTGATGTGGGAAAATGTTCAGCCGTTGCTTGTCAAGGTCTGCTGCACAGGAGACAGTAGCGTCCAGTGCTAGAAATCTCATTGGCAGAAATGAATGGAAATAAGCCGTACAAAAACCTGTTTATCAGGCTAGAAACATTGAACTCATGTCAAATTAAAAGCTGTCCAAGGTAGGTGGATCTTCGGGGTTCCTGTACACAACCTGATTGGGAAATAAGGGTAGCTGTCTATGGACTAATTTCAAAGTTCTGAGCTGCTAGATCTAAGCAGACAACATTTCTGTCTCTCAGCACTCAGAAACCATCAACTGAACCACTTCTTTGCTTGGCATTTAGTAATTCGGGATCTTTGTTTCTATTCTACAAAGACTGGAAAGGCAGTATTTTCATGTAAATGAGAAAGAAAGTTGGTGAGTTAATAAGTTTAACTACGTGGCTGCCGCTCCACTGTATAGTGTTTTAACTTTTTTATCTATCTTTTCCAGTCTGCTTTAAAGCAGAGGACAAACTTCTTGTGCCACCATGGCATTTCCAATTCAGACCCACCCAAGGGAGCTTCCCTCCCAGGCCTAAGGCAAGACAGGGCACAAGCCTCCTTTGATCCTGCATGCCAACACAGGTGCTGCAGAAAGTTGCTGCTGTGTAGGGACCTAGCAAAGCTTCTGGAGACTGCGGCTCGTTGTTGAGAGCAGAGGTGAAATGCTCCCTTGGGGCTGCAGTGGGGGGATGCCCAGACAGAGAGCCTGACAAGTCAGATGTCACCTCTGTTTTGCCTCCTACTTCCCTGTACGGACTTATTTGCTCTGTTTTACTTTCAGTATCATCTTCAGCAGCACCAAACAAAGGCTGTCTGTTCAACAACATAATATGCTTGGGTCCCTGCTGACCTTGAGAGTCAAATGTTTTATCATAGAATCATAGAATGGTTAGGGTGGGAAAGGACCTTAAAGTTATCTAGTTCCAACACTTTCCACTAGACCAGACAGTGCGAGGAATGGAGCCTTCACAGCTTCCTTGGGCAGCCTGTTCCAGTGCCTCACCATTCTCAGTAAAGAATTTCTTCCTTCTATCCAACCCAAATCAGTTTTGGTCACTGTATCAGTATATCTATCCTTTGATGAGGAGGGAGGTGACTTTCTGACCCTGCTATGCTAGGAAGATAGTCTGTGTGTTGGGTGGTCTGCAGGCACCACTTTGTCTGCCTCCATCATTCATAAACCTTCTGCCTTCACCACTTGTACAAGTCTTATGTATCTTTCTTGGTCTCTTTGTGTGTACATCTATATGTCAGTTCAGTTGCTGAGCAAAATCCTCACTTAATGTTTTTATTTCAGAAATCTGCTCAGCTTTTTCCACATCTATCAGGGTCCTGCCAGCTGTGGGCATAGAAAGGGGGCAGGAGCAGCATCCGAACTTGCCAGCCACATTCAGGCTGTGTCTGGGTGGCGGAGGGTGGCTGCCCCAGTTACCATGGCACTGGCGACATTCTCCAGGCTTCTTCATATTCCTCCAAAAAAATGCTCGGGGCAAACACCTTCTTTTGCAGAAATTTGGCATGACCGTCTCCTTCGCTGCTGGCCTGTTCTTCCAACCATTTCCCGACAAAGAGGTTAATAAATGTTTACTTTTTTTCCTGTTTCCATATGGTTTGTTCACAGGCTTTTGCTTGTGTGTGTATGAATGCTCACTTGCATTGACTGCTGTGAGGGAATTGTTCTACTAATGCTGGCCATCTTCAAATCAATGCCTGCACATAACAACAGAAAGTGCCTCAGATGTAGTGGTTTCCACAGGACTATTGTTAGGCCTTTGTTAAGCATTTTTGAACCTAATAAATAATGTCAAAAGTCTCTATCCTAGCAAAAAATGTTCCTTTTGAAACAGTTCTAATAGTATTTTTGTTCTGCGATGTCTCCCAGTGTTGTGAAGAATTTGCGCTTCACAATAGGAATCTGGTATATCGCGTGCCGTATTGCCCTTTTTTTTTTTTCATTGATTTTGAGATGCAAACCTTCCTTTTCTGGGCAGGAATTCCCATTTCTTTACAGAAATGTTGCTTTTTCTTGAATAACCATATCACTTGGAACTTCAGTGTTGTAAAGGCTATGAAATTTCACAAACTACAAGAGAACTGAATCTTAATAATGATGGAATGAAAGGAAGGAAAACAAATTGTTGAACTTAATTATATGTTAGTCCAGTTAACCTCCTTTGCGGTTTGTTGCATAACTCCTAATTAAATTAAGTCTAAAGCAAGGTTTTAACAATCACTTTATGCACTGAAAAACAACGATAACAATGGTCAAAGATGATCACAGTAGTCCCCTGTGGCTGTAATACGTATTAATCTAGACATTAATGACTATTCTGGAAAAAACTCTTAGTTGGAGACTCACTGCAATTCATTATACCTTATATAGTACCTTTTAACAATAAATTTGAGCTGTCCTTAGTCTGTAGTTTAATTTGTGGATCATATTCCCATTTCTGCGGTGCAATAATGTGTAGCAAATGAAGCTAGGATGAAACATATTTGCCAGACATATTTTATTTGTGTGCATTTTATTTTGCTTCTTTTAATTGGGCTCTGGGGAAGAATGTCAAACCCCACATTTCTGTGCATTTATTTTCTGTGTGGCACCAAAGCTGTTGGATGCTATCTTTATTTAACAGCTAAAGTGTGGAGTCCTTTTTTAGTCATCTCAGTTCAGCTAGTGCCAAAAGAGACATTTTAGCTTGTTTTCTGGCTACAGTGGAAATAAACACTAGAAGATCTGCAGTAGGAACAGCTTACTTGCAGTCTTACGTGAGAGGGTGTCAAACAAATTTCAGCTCGCTACAGTTGTAGTAGCGAAGGAAAACTACATTTGGGTTTTCCTAAAGCAAGCTTCTAATACAATGATAGTTCAGTGGGACTTACTTCTGTGTTCACTTTCTTTTACAGTTGACATCAGCAGAACTGCTGCCTTCAACTTCTGGAGGGTAGACTTTGGCCTGTTTAGGAGCCTGGTTGTCATAGTCCCTTGGGAGGCAGTTCTGAAGGGCAAAGGAGTCCAGGAAAGCTGAACATTCTTCAGGAAGCATTGTCCTAGAGAAACTGGCTGCTCTTGGCTTGGATGGATGTACTCTTTGATTGGTAAAATCTGACTGGATGGCCAGACCTAAGAAGCTGTGGTGAATGGAATGAAATCCAGTTGACAGCTGGTCACAGATGTTCCCCACAGCTCAGTCTTGGGAGTCTAGAGGGCATGTTCAAAGAAAAGCCCCTGTAAAAATGACAGTAGATGCAGAACAGTCCTGCAGTGGGCAAAGGCCTAGATAGGACTCAAAAATAAGGTTTAGCTCAATAATTAAAAACATGAAGGTTACCTGGTGGGCTGGAAAAGTGAGAGGACACATAGAGGGCAGGGAAAAATCTGTTTATTGCTGTCAGTCTTTGTCAGCAAATGGAAAAGAACAACAGATCTAAGCAACCTGATTAACTTCCAGCATGATGAGTGGGGCAGCATCGGGTGTACTAAGCAGTAGCTGTGAGCATTGCTGAGCTAGTGACAGTGCTGTGGGTGCCCTGAACGTCATACGCCAAAATTCTAGCTGTGATGACTAATAACATCTCTCTGTGTGTACGGTTTGAAACTACAAATTTGATTTGAACTGAGACTTGCTGCCTTTCAGATGTAAATATGATACTATATTTTCAAGGGGAAGATCATACATTTCACAGTAGCTTTGCATTGTATGAAATATAATTCCTGTGGGGAATCTTTGTTGGTTCTGGTGAGATATTTTTTCTTTCAGATTATGTTTCATTAGTGCATAAAGTCCAGAAAAAAACAAAACAAAAATTGCAAGATGTTGGGAAGAAGATGAAAGCCTTAATATTAAATTGGCTGTGAGCGAGAATCTAAAGACAAGGATTTTTTGAGATGGGAGTTCTCGGTGATTGATATTAGCTGTTTCTTTTGCCATGCTTATTCCTGCAGTTTCAATTTTCTCTTTTCCTGGAGACTGCAGAACTTCTCAGGAGAAATCAAGCATTCAGCTCTTCTTGTCTCATCTGGCCTCACTTCTCCCTTCATCTCTGTAGAATGAACACATCTGAATGATGCATTAAGCAACATGACCATCATCGTGGTTCATAGTTGCTTTCTTCCTTGCTTGTGCTGTCTTACCAATGACGTCTTTGTTTGTTCTAGTTTTGAAAGCCTTTACCTTGCTGTGATGGCCGTTAGCATCACTTGCTGGTATAGCCCTGAGGAGGCGCAGGTAATGCTTTTGGGGCTCGTGCAACGTAGTTTGCTGGTCCTGGGCTGGCTCCCCTCTGACAATGTGACAGGAGCTGCATGAAACTCAGTCAGGAGTTTGGCTGGTGTTGCACATCAGCTCTTGGCTGTGTACTTTGAATACCCCTGCCGCTGTAGCTCAGCTGGCAAAACTTTGCAGCATGCACCTGCCCTTGCTGCCTTTTGGACCTCCCTCTTGAGAGGAATCATTCAGAAAGGCAAGGAGGAGACTGTATGTGATTCTTTGTTCTCATTAGAGGACAAATTTCTCATGAGGACAGTGGGGCAAATTCCCTAGAAAAGGAAATGGTCTGATTGAGGATTGAATTAAATAACTGGGATTCCCCCAAAAGATGTCTTTTAGCCATAGGGGCTTTCCACCTGGAGCCTCCTCCTGTCCATCACCAGGCTTTTCCAAGAAAGAGTCCAGCTTCAGGTCAAGTATCAAATGTTTATGAGCTTGGAGCCTTAAATCAGAGTAGGAGTTTCCTTCTGCTCCTTGAAATGGTGTCATCCACTCAGCTGTTTGATGTTTAAATAAATACCTCAAAGCAGCTTTAACCACAGCTTTTACAGTAGGGGCCAAGATGAATGAGAATGTGTGACTTTCCAAACTCTGTTTTATCAAACTCATTACTTGTAGACAACCTTGCAAAAAGAAAAGCTTACTTGTAAAAAGTTAGAAGAGCTCTGTCTTGTTTGGGGTCCTCACAGCACAGTTAAATATATAAAACCAAAAGAAAAACAAAGAAGTGTTTTCCTAATCACCACCAGTACTACATTTGATGGAAATTTGAAAATCAAGGCACAATCTTTTTGCTGTTAGATCTTCATCTTTTCGAAAAATCCTGAAATATTAATTTGTCTAATCAATTTGATAGTGACACATGAAAGAGGACAAGGGTATATTTGTTCTACCAATGACATAAGTGAATTGCGTTGTCAGTCAGGTGAACACTCCTGAGATGAGAGGAAACAGGGTTTTTTAGAGAGGAAACCCCCTGATATGCTATGAAAGCACTGGAAACAGCTATCTGAAGGTGATATTTTAGTTTGTTTTTTTTCATTCGCTGGCTTCAGAAGTGTGTCTGAAATGCACACTAGCTGACTAAATGATTCATTGCAAATCAGGTGGATTTAGCAGTTCTGTTCTTTAGTAGTTAATTATAAGACTTTGTATTTTTGAAGGTATTTACTACCTGAAATTTTGTTTCAGAAAACTTCCATGTGTGTTTTGTGTGAACTGTTTCTTATGATCAAAAGGAAGTATAATTGCTTTTTCTAATGCACGTGTTACTGTCTCTTTCCCCTGATTTGAAGACCGGGTCTTTCTAGAAAGACTAAAGAGCTGTGATTAAAGATTGTTCTTGGGCACAAGTTCATACATGAATACAGGAGAATGGAAGATGCTGTCTGTACAGTGTTAACGCTTATATGCCTTAACACTGTACAGACATATGTGAAAAGCACGTGATTGTGACCCAGTTTTTAAAAAGGGACCAATTTGCTGCTTGCCAACTCTGCCTTTCAAAGACACACACCAGCAGAAAATCTGACCCAGCATTTTCATGTTATCTAGAGTGCTATCAATCACGGGGAAATTTAAATCCTAATTCTACTCTAACTAAAAAAAAGAAAAACATAACAAAATCAAACCCACATCTGTCATAAAAAGCCTTTGTACTTGATACTGCTTTTTCAGTTTATTCGATTTATGATGCTGTTAGTGATGTCTGTTGTACACATTTGTCATCACAAAATGTTTTTTCGTGTGCGTCCCTTAGCCAAGCTAGTATTAAAGCTGAAGTTTTTTTCTGCCAGGTGTCAATGTTAGGATAAAACTTTTTGGAAAATTTGAACAGGGATTATTTATTGATGTCTGACAATAGAAATAGATGTAGGCAGGATGTTGTTTTCCTTACAGTGAAAAAAATGTATGACCATGATAGTAAATAGAAGAGGGACAAAAAGATTGTGTCTGTATTTATAGCTGGAATCTTATACAGAATGTGAATTTACATCCTGACAGTAAGAGTTGCACATGTGCACTGTAGCTGTGTTGAGTTTGGCATCTCAGTTCTCCTGAGATGTCACTGGCCCTGGGCAAGCAAAGGTTTTGCATATCCTGAGAAGATGGATGTGTGTGTAGCATTTTCAGTTCATGAACACCAAGGCGGAACACAGCTTTCCTCCTCCTTTGCTTCTCACTGCACCATGCTGCTCTCATCCTCAACACCAAAACCCGTCGAAGGGACAACAAAATAAGAGTTCCCTTATTTTCTGGGCATCCTGTCTGTTGACTCAGGAGACACAGAGGGGAAGAAGTTGCCTGAAGAAAACGCAGAGGCTGGAGACCTCAGTGCTGTAAGGGATGGAGGAGAATATGAGAAGGAATGGAGGACAGAGGAGGGAAACCAGAATAATGACATAGCCTGCGTTGCCTCGCATATCTAATTTGTGTGTGTGAAGTAAAGAAACTAAGCATATAAAATAAGAATTTTGTCATATCTATCCAAACTGGCCAGGGCTTGCTACAAGACAAGTTTCTAGGGCTATCTAAAATAAAATAATTTTTTAAAAAGATGTTTGAAAAAGATTTTATACCTGTAAAATGACTTTGCAAACTCTTGAGAATGTTGCACTTCAAATAGCATTATAGGAATAGCGAGGTATGATTTAAAGAAAACACAAGGGAAAAAATGTTATAGAATTTTTAAGTGATTGAAGTTGCTTTTTTTTAATGGGAGGGAAGATAATGCTAAATAGTGTTTGTTACATCCATCATATCTTACTCATAAAGAAATGGGCTCCCGTTAAAAGCCTTGATTTTGAAATTTGATGTGAACTTTCTCAAGTCTCAAGTAATTTAAATTTTCATGGCCTTCATGCATTTAGTGTCCAAAACCATTGATGACTAAAAAAGAAGACCCTGCACCATGTTCTCAGTAGCTGAATGTTGGCCTATTGAATTTGGGTAGGTAACAAGTTACACCACATCAGAGGCCAGTTCTGCATCTTGGCACAAATAAGAAAGTTTAGCCCCAGATTCAAAGATCTTCCAAAATTTGAGGACCCATTCAGTTTGGTTGCACAGTTTCAAGATGATTTTCTTTTCTCATTGTTGTCTTGCCTGAAGGTTTGAAGGAGCAAGAAGGGAGAAGTTGTTTAATAAACAACATATGCAAGATCATCACTGACCTAGTTCAGAAGTACAAGCATGTGAGAACAGAGCTGACCTCTTGCTCCCAGTGATGTTACTAGAAGTTTTGCCACTGACTTCAACAGAGTGAAAATTTCAGGGATTTTTCCTGTCTGAAGTTGCTCGTAGTGGAATGTCCATTTGCTGCAAGTGCAAATGCAAATGAATACACTTTGTGACTAGTTCTGTTGAACTGAGGCTTTTTCAGGCTTAGTGCCTATATTCCTACGCAATGCATTTAAGAATCAAAACCAAGCCAAATTTTGATTAATAGAGAAATTACACTTTTAATAATAAAAATAAGAATTGGGTTTAAATAAGTAAATGGCTTTAATGGCTTTAATAAGTCTTTTATTTCACAGAAGATTTACCTTAGGAATTAAATTTGCGTAAATTAAGTGTAAAAGCTTTTTTTAAGATGGCAGTATCTCTATTTCATGTAAGCATGAAGAGAACATACACACGCAAAGAGGTTTTAATAAGCTAAGTATTGATTTAGATACTCTGCATGTAAGCAAAAGTATTTCTGGTATTTTCAATTTTTTTCCCTTCAAAACTGTTGGCATTGACAAATGAGTAAGTCCATTTCAACACCTAAGATGCAACCCATTCCATATAGCTGTGCAACACACAGTGATTCCCAGGCAATGCTGTGAAAGTTGGAAGCAGGCAAATGAAAAAGTCATGGGAAAATTACATGTATTTCTTGTAAGGTTGCTGTTGTTTTTCCTTTTGTTAGTCAAGCTGTATCTCTCTCGTCTTCTCTGTGCTCTGGATGCATGTTGCTAAGAACTGCCATATCTAAACTGAAAGTCACGGTTTGTCCACTTGTAATGCTAGGGTTTTTATCTCCATTTCACTATGAGATTACATCAGTATTTTGTGTTGCCCCCCCCCCCCCCCCCCCCCCCCATACTTCCCCAGCTTAAAGATGTGCTCTTTTAGATTTTTTTGTGTGTGACTTTAACAATGTTCTGTTCACATTTCCTTGGATAGGCCCAACAATTGCTTGTTGACCCATTTTAACCCCTTTTGAGCATCATCTTCAAAGTGTAACTGTCCTTGACAATGAAAGAGACCTTCCTATTGTCTGGTCCTTCCAGGCAATCTTTAGCATTGAGTTAAATGGCTTTCAGATGGAGGAGTTGGCTGGAAGGAAGAAGACAAAGTGGTCTGTTGTTTCTGAGTGACTTTGCTAGAGTTTCCCTTTTTTCTTTTAGAATGGTGCATTTCTATAGAAGATGACAGACGTTTTGACAGGTGCAATATGCTTTGAACTGTTGTGTCAGATAATTCTTTTGTCTTGGTTTTTCCCAGCAGAGTGGTACGTCTCCTTAGGATGCTGATATGCATATTGTTTGCTTTTTATTTAGTGTGGTCAAGCCTTCCATCCTCCTTTTCTCTCCCCCTCTCTTACTTTTTTTGCTGTTTCTTTGCATATATGGAGCTAACCCAGACGGGAGGGCGGAGTGACCATGACTTAAACCTCTCTCTCCAACCTTTTGATCATGATAACTGACAGTTATAACTCAGGAAATTATAATGGTAATTATAAGAAAGAGCAGGCAAAAGCGCACAAAAGCATGACCTCGAACAAAATCACATTATAATCTCATCTCTGGCTGCAATGAACTATGCTTATATAAAAAGAGATGGTTCCAGGACTATTCCTTAAGAGCAGGAAAGATTTAGCTTTGCTCCTCTGTGGATTGGCCTAGATGAAAACAAGCCATAGTCCCATCATGTAATCAAAACTGATTTGATGGGAAAAGAGGAACTTCAAGCTAAAGTTTTAAAACTTAAACAAAAAGAAAGCTTATTCTTAGTAAGGATGTTTTATTTCTTAATACTTTTAAAGTTACCACAGAGGGTATTTCTTGGTCAGGTAGCTTCATTTAATTGGAGTGTGTAGAGCATGTTGTACATTTGTGGTCAATGTTTTTGCAGTGCCAACTCTGGCAGTTTTGAGTTCTACTATGAATTATTGTTTTGGAAATAACAGCACTGTTAAACTGGTCATGCAGAGATGTTGGGATTTGTGCCTCACTCTATCTTTCTACATTAATCTCTGCTTCTGCCTACCTGCCCATTTTGGGCTTAAACAGGCTTTCCTATTTTTGATGTGTCTGTTTTATTTTCAGAGTTAACATCCCTTGTTTTGGTGGCCTGGGTATGACTCTCATTCATTGTGTCATGAATGACATTCGTGTTACTGAAAGACAACCTGACCCCGAAAAATTGAAGACAAGATCTTCTTTTTCAGTTGCTTCAGATAGCATAAACTCAGTGGGGAAGAGAGATTTAAAGGCTGCCAATCAAATAGAGGAATGGACGACATAATTTACTGTAGCAGGGAGAGGTGGCTTGGAAAGCTTTGCTTTATGAATCCTTCCAGAACATCTGAGAAGTTGATTTAATAGCTCATGACATGCATGTTTAAAATATTTGTACCAAAATTTTTGAAAACCAGGGACTAGCAGCTAAGTCTGTAAACCACAGTTAAGTGTCCTGGTGACCTCACTTCCAAAAGTAGCAAGAACTCATCAGCTTTTGTGTTTTTTATGTTTATCTATCTGCTCCACTCTGAGGAATGCTTTAGAGTATCTTCCTCTCGCATTTTAGCTTACAGGGCAATGTAAAAATTGTGTGTGTTATTATGGTATATAGTAGGTAACCTTACAATAATGAAAACGTAATTACTTCTAAAATGATGAAATTCGTGTGCAGATTTTGACTGGTGCTTATGATATCCCAAACAAAGAATGGCTATATTTGTTTCTTTACTAGTGGATGCCTCAGTGCCACAAAGTGTTCTACAGGAGTATTTAAGCATGTGAGATGAATGGATCTGAAATATATGGCTAAAGCATTGTCTGAAATGCTGTCTGCTGCCACAGAAGGATCTTAATAACTGTTACAGTGATTGTAAAAGTGCTTCTTTGGAACCACTGAACTTTTCAGTTACTTTTTTTTCAAGTAATTCCTGTTTATATTGTAACTCTTGCTTCTATAAATCACTCATGCAAACAAGATGCAAAATCTCTCCATTTTAGTAGCTAATCTTCTGAGCTGAAAACAGTATTTTTTTGCTATCCATGTTGGATACTTAGCTGTGACCACTAGTCTCTAGTTGCAGATGTATTCATGTATCGACTGATAACTGGTTGAAACTCTTTGTGTCAAAACTGTAGAAAATATGTTTGCAACAATGGACATTTCCAAGCAGATTTTTTGTAGTTATATGTTTCAGGTGTCTGAGAACAGGTTCTCATGAAGATTGGTGGGTGTTCTTAACAAGAGGACTATTTACTGACACCGTCTCTAATTGGTATGTGTCATGGAAAATTCTCTTCTTAAAAGATCTGACATCTTTCAGAGAAGAACCAAATGGATCTGATGTTAAATTGCTTCAGGCTCTTTTGCAAAGTAGAGTATTTCTGAAGCTGGGATAATTTTGCCAAGGGACTTACAAGGCATGAATTTCTTAGGACGATGTGCATCACATTCGGTTTTATGGTTTCCCTTTCACTGTTCAAGGACATTGCACAGTTGAATAGGTTGCAGGGGAACCCACGCTTTTTTCACAGGAGTCCAGTGTAAGCATGGCAGAGTCCATGTTATGGTCATCAGTAAGATGGTTGCTTATTATTGGATCTGTATCTGAAATTTCTATAGGGTTCTCATCAACAAAATGAAGGTGGTTGCTCTTTTGATCAGGTTTAGTAGGAAAATATGCAGAATTCTCACAGGCTGCTGATGTGTCAAAATATGCCCACTGTAACAGTTCACAGGCTATACAAACTTCATGGTTGTCAAGTATTCTGCTTGCCTTTGCCATATAGACGTCATGGTTGTCACTGGAGATAGAGTGCTGTACCTTCTGCTCCAAGCACATAGACTCCTACTGTCAGGATTGGTATCGTGTGGTGAGCATGGAGAGACTATGCAAATTGGATAATATAATGCTGGTCCTATGGGAGCTGACTGTGCTAATTCCTATGTTAATCCTGTGAGTGAATGCAGTATGAACGAGACGCTCACCCTAAGGCTCGTTGAGGTCAAGCCGTGTACTCTTGCCATTGAGAAGTGCTATGCCCTCTCTCCAGGTAATCAGTCTGACTTTTGAGTGCTCACTAAAAGGTGCACCTACCTACTGATAGCATTTCCCTTTGCCCTAGAAGCATCAAGTGTGGAATAATCTGTAAGGAGTCCACTGATGATGATCCATTTAACATCAGCTGGGAATCTTTCCACCAATTTGGTAAAACTTGGATCACGCCATTAGCAAGAAAGCCATGCTGAGCACATCCACAGGAATCATTTCATCTCTCTGGCAGAATAACACCAGATTGATGCAGGCTATCTCAGAGTGACAGAACATGAGAAATTTCACTTTTTCACCCTGGTTGCTGTTCAGGAACCATTTGAGGACCATGGGCAAGAAAGGAACTACTACTGGGTCAGGCAGCTGGAATGATTGTTGTAGGTCCCTTCCAAATGAAAATATTCTATTCTATTATATTGTTGTCTAGTCTAGACTAGTCTAGTCTATTTCCTGTCCTATCCTATTAAGTTCATGGCTAGGAGTAATTTGTCAGACCACAGTACTGAGTTAATCAAGAGGCAACAGTATTCGTGTTACCACTGACAGCTGGTTTCTGGTCAAAACTTTAGACATTGCTTTATGAAACTTTGATACCATCACCTGAATGTATTTTTGTTTGAATGCAAACTTTAACCTAATGTGAGTGTTTCATATATTTTTGCAGTGTTAGATCCCAAGATGTCAGTTTGGACATCCAAATTTAGTGGGTCATAAGAGTCTTTAATGAACTGGGAAAGTTTTATCCATACACAGGCTCCTCTTTGTCCCAGCACAAAATGACTCATCTGACAAGACAGAATCATACCTCTTAGGTACGGATTCCTGCTGATTCCTACTCGTAACTGCTGAGATATATTAGCAGAGACTATAACGCTCTAAAAGTGCATTCTACAGCAAGGTTTAGAATGAACCAAAAAAAACTTAAAATTAAGTCTCTAAGTCCACATTTATTTATTCAAGTTCCTACTGTGTTTCAAAGCATGTTAGCATGCTATAAAATTAAGGTAATAATGAAATCCTCATTAAAAGGCATAAGAAGTTATGAATCTGAGCCTAATACATCCATATTTAGTAGAGCTTCTTGCAAATGAAGTACACTTCTATGCGACTAGATTTAAACAAAATGATAGGCCAATTATTTTTTATCTTCGTTGTTATGTAGGTCAACATGCAATTCTCTTATCCATTGTCTCAGTTAAGTACTGACTTGATGCTGCTGAGATATGATAAAAATGTTAAGATGTCCTTCCAGTCTTGTATACAGACATGCTAGTCAAAAGTTAATCCCTTTTTCTAGGTAAGGCTAGTCTCAGCTATTGTACTATGCAAAGTTGTATTTGTTGTATTTTAAATATTTAATTAAATTTAATGTGTAAATTAATAGCTACAATAAATAACTAATATTCTGTTAAATAGCTATGAAAACCTTCATCTATGAATTGGCTTATATTACTTACGTAGTGAAGAAAATTCTGAGAATTAGTTGCCTCTAATCTCTCCTCTCAATTTTCTATCATTTAGAGTTTTCATTTATGAATGGTTTTCCTAACGGGAGAATTTAAGGATAAACTGAAAGAAATGATGCATATATGCAAAATGATGCATATATGCTAAGTTCTCCTCACGACTTTGAATCCTACTGAAATATTTTCCGTATGAGGTAGGTG
The DNA here is from genome assembly GCF_028554395.1 of Pezoporus wallicus. NCBI lineage: Eukaryota > Metazoa > Chordata > Aves > Psittaciformes > Psittacidae > Pezoporus > Pezoporus wallicus. Next base: position 4,280,136 of record NW_026640775.1, read on the forward strand.
TTTTCTAAAATGGTTTTGAATGACTTCACACTTTTTATTTGGGCCAATTGAAAATTTTCTGCTTACATGTACTTTCCTTGTTAAAATGTTGATTTTAGAAAAACAATATGTTTCCCAAAATCATACTGATTTTGTTACTTTTTTAACCAAAAATTCCCAAGAGATTTTTGCTCATTATTATTTGATGCTTTATGTTATGATACAAGATAGAAAAAAAAAAAAAAGGAAGGATGAAATATCACCATGGAATATTTGGTAATGTCAAAACAAAATCTATCATTGTATGTATCTCTGCAACTTTTTTTTTTATTCTCTGTCCTGGGTTCAGCAGCAGCAGTCATTTTTCTCCTTCTTTGTAGCTGGTGCAGTGCTGTGTTTTTGACTTTCAGCCTGGGAACAGCGCTGATAACACCGATGTTTTTAGTTGCTGCTCAGTAATGTTTAGTCTGACCAAGGACTTTCTGAGTCTCATGCTCTGCCAGGGAGGAGGGGAAGCCGGGAGGAAGCAGAGGCAGGACACCTGACCCAAACTAACCAAAGAGGTATTCCATACCACAGCAAGTCATGTCCAGGATGTAAACTGGGGGCAGTTACCTGGAAGGGTTAGATCACTGCTCGGTCGAGCTGGGTATCGGTCGGCAGGTAGTAAGCGGCTGTATTCTCTTCCCTTGTTATTTCCCTTATCATTATTATTATTGATGGTAGCAGCAGTGGTTTTGTGTTATACCCTAGATACTGGACTGTTCTTATCTCAACCCGTGGGAGTTGCGTTCTTTCGATTCTCCTCCCCATCCCTCCAGGAGAGAGAAGCTGCATGGCTGGTCTTAAACCACAACATTCTCCTTCCATGGGACATATCAACATAATGTATTTTAAATTGGAAAGATAACAGATGCTGCCCATTACTTTTCCTGTATGTTTTCAGGTTTCTCAGACTTGAACATCATATAGAAAATCAATAAACAAGCAATTGTTGCTTTTTCTTTGTTCCACTGAGTTTAGTTTATGTATAGGTTGCTGGTTTAGGATTTCTTGGTCTTCTTGCTTGACTGAGAATTGAAATCAGTTGCTCGGCTACTGTTTAATCTTCCAGTTTGTAGTCTTAAGGGTGACCAGTAACATTAGTAGGGTGGCTGATGAGTAAATTGAAGGAATTAGGTTCTCACTATTTAACTGAGCCTTATAATAATACTGTCATTCCTTTCAATGAATGATAGTCTAGATCTCCTGATCCTGGAACATGATTTTAGCTAAAATACATTAGCTGATGTTGACTGTAGAGGAAAGGATCATAAAAGGCAACTTAGTACTATGTTGAAAGAGGGATACTAAGTTTTTTTATTTCCTAAAAAATAAAAATGAAGTCATTTGAAGACCCCTTTTTCTTTCACTTTGTATCAAAAACTTACCTGTGAAATGCAAGTAATTCTTGGACACTGTCAGTTCCCTGTTACCTGCTTTGAGTCAACATTTAACAACTCTGGAAGTCAGGCGCAACCAGGGCACCTACTTTACATAGCGTGACATGCAGAAAGGCACTGGAGAATCTGGATATACTCATTCATTAACCCCTGATTTGTTGGAATTTAATTTTGAGGCATATTTTCTTTCCTTCTCTCTTAAGCTGGGGCAGAAAGGATATTTCTTAGGAGTTCTCAAAACTATTTGCAGAAAACCAGCAAATCGCTGCAAATGCATTTTATCCTTGTCTGCAAATAAGCTAAGTCCAACTAACTGGCATGACAGTCTTGTTGAGGATTTTCCTTCAGCCAAAAGAAAAGATAAGGAGATGAAAGAGATAGAGGGAGAATCCTGGATCAAACAGTGAGAGTACTCTGGGTCTGAAACTGCTTCCAGATTATGCTGGTTACCAAACACATGGAAGGCACAGTGAAACAGAAACTGAAAGAAAGCCGTGGCCAGGCTACAGGAATAGGGTAGGGAAAGGGAGCAGGATGGTGGAACCCAAGCCTTTGCCTACGAGAATATGTGTGTGCAGCTGTGCAGCTGTACAATATACAGAGGCCAAGGATGATTTCACTGAGCTCAGATGTCAGGCCAGTCCTGAAGGCCACCTTGTTATTCCTTTGTATAATTCCAGCGGTCAAGGATAACACTTCAGTGGTTGAAGTTGAGGATGTTAAATCATTAATGCTATTTAGGAATACAGATAAATGGAAGTTCTGAGCCTAGAAATTCCTCTTTCCCCCAGAAATACTGAAACGCAAACCCATAATTCAGGTTCTCAAGGCCCAGTGCTTTCCTTAGTTATGCATATGCTAATAGCATCTTCATGATGCCATTAGCATATACACAGTTGAAAGTGTAACCAAGTAGGGAATTAACTAGCACTTGTGCCTCTGCTGTGGTGAGGAGTTACCTCTTTTATGGTACCATCACTTTCAGTTCCCAGGCAACAACTCATTACATTAACTTCAGGCACAGGCACATTTTTCTTCAGATTTTTCCTTACTCTCTCCCTTCTCTAAAATGTGTCACACTGGCTTGACATGTATTTTGAGAGTTTTTATTGTCTTTGGTTTCCTATTATGTATGCTGTGTGAGAAACTGAACTAATCATGACATACATCTGCCAAGAGGAAATTTGCCTTTCATAAGATAAAGAGAGACACAGACACACTGCACAGGTAACAGATAAAGCTAGGATGTAATCTACATTTGCTGATGAATTCTTTCAGAGGGATGTACAACTTGAAAAATCAGCACCTAAATGGTGAGCTATCTTTCTCTGTCCCGCGTTGCTTTGCCTTGATGATATGATGCACAGTTTTGGAGGAAATGCAGATGAGATTAAATAGCACACAGCTTTTCAGCTTCCATTCTGAACGTCATGCACTTTTCTGGACATAATGCAGCTGAGAATATAGATCTTGTGTAAGCTTTAAAAAAAATGTTTCTTAAATGGTTTTCATCTTGATAGCTCTAAGGTAGCTTTCTTTAATGAAGATGAAGATTTCCAAAGATGAAATGTTTGACTTATGACCCAGTTTTAGAATATAAAGGTTCCTGTAAATTATTGAGGTGCAAGAAGAGTAATAACATTGATCATCCCTTGTTCAATTTAGTTTTAATTTTACTGATGGATGAATGCTGAAAACAGCCCTAGTTAGTTTTGTGTGTGTCAGTGCTTCAGAAAAATGCTGATGTGGGTTTCCCTGGTACTTACTGATTTGAATAAGACCGGGGTTGTATGCCCCAAAATGATATCTGTATTTATATTTTAATTACATGCAGGGAGGAAGGGAATCCCAGATCTGTATTTTGCATAGTTGGCAAAACCCAGAATATTTTTAAAACACCTGGTTTGAAGAGAGCTGCTTCTTGAACTGTCTCTCTATGAGCAGGACTAGTTTTGTTCCCAAATGGTGGAGGCAACCTAACATAGGATATTTACAAGGTGTTGAAGCCTGTTTCACTACTAGAAGAGCATCTGTGGTGATACATATGAATCTGATCCTGACTAGAATAAACCAGGAATCACTGTAAGGCTAAGTCTTCTGGTTATCTTCCAGTATAATTATGACCTGGCTCCCTAGGAGAAAACAGACCAAACCAAATGAGCTACTTCAGCCTGCAAAGAGCATACTTGTTCCTGGCAGAGTTTTTTTCCGGGGGAGCAAAATGCCAGCAGAATATTACTTCCTGTCTCTTTGGCTATAGCTTGGCTTTAGTGGCCTCAGATGTCAAAATTTTTAAGCTCTAGAGAGTTTGCAAACTTATGTTTTCCCCACATATTCTACTCTCACAAAGGAGAAACAAAATATATATTGGTTTTCCTTTTATTTGCTGGCTTAGGAAGGTGGAGCGTGTGTGTAACTTTACCTTAGGCTGATATTGATATGGTGGCTGGATGATCTCATTTCTAATGTCAAAGTGTTAAGAACCCAATTTTCTTGAAACATTTTCTTTATTTTCAGTCATCATGAATGACAAGCTTCTCAGTCAGCATTTTGCACAGTATTTAACCCACATGTAGATACTCAATTGCAAATTTGATACAAGGCTAATCTTTTTCTCACATAAACCAATGTCAATCACGTGAAATTCTATTCAAAGTTATCTCATATTAGTCCAAATTCAGTGAAGTAAGATGATAAAACAGTAGACAAGGAAACCTGGGACACTCTGGACACTAGTGATCTAGTTACTGCATGAACCAAGTGACCCAGAGAGTAGTACTTGTCAGAGTGGGTAAGAATTTTAAAATCTAGGCTATAATACTTGTAATTATTTTTTTGTATAATTTTATTTGAACTTGTTAGCCTCAAGTTTACTCCTCTAGCAGAAAAGCAACTGGTATCATCATGATATAGTTCCTTGCTTTGTAAGTCATAGGTTGTTTTCCAAAGCTATTTTATTTTGCTTGTAATGAGACAATGTTTGGTTTAGATGTACTAGAACTTATAATGGATAAAGAAGCTTGATCCGATCTGTTTAATGGGGGATAACAAGTTATTTTCTTCCCAGTTTCTTATTACGCTGCTGCTTTAATTCCTGGCAGCACTGCATTAATGTTAAGCGCTGGTCCCCAGCACCGAGTGGCAATTTATCATCTTTCTTGGCAGGCTTCCTGCTTCATCCTGCACCTGCTTCCTTGAAAGAAAACAAGACATCAGATACTTACTCAAATAATGCAATAGCTGATCAGCAGAGTATCTACACAATGGTAACTTATCCATGATAAAAGAACAACTTTTTCATGCATTATATGTGACATATGTGTCCTTTCTCTTAAGATTTATGACATTCATGACGGTTAGTATTGTTACTATAATCAAATCTTTTACAGCCTAGCTGCAAAGGTTCAACTTATTGTCAATAGATTTCTATATAAGAGTCAATCAAGCAATTTCATAAATGCTTTGAAACACCTGCACTCTCCTTGGAAATGTAGAAATAGCAATATCATGTTCTCATCTTTCAAGTCATAAAGATACTATATCTTGGTAATTCCCTATCAGCAAACAAAGTGGAAGAAGAGTCAAAACTATATGTTCATTTGCATTTGTTCCATAAGATACATCTGTTACATATATATATATAAATGTATATATTTATATATATATTCACACCCACATCTATATGTGTGCCTATATATATAGAGAGAGATATAAACTTTCTGAAAAATAGATGATAGCATTAATGCACAAATAAAGAAGAAATCAAAGCAAAGCTGTATCTATCATGAGAACGGTAAGAACTATTAATAAAAATGATACATAAAATCTTACAAATATGAAAGGAAAGGTCATGTGGTTTAACAGGAATTTTCATTTTACAAGCCTTGCTGGAAAAATAATGAATAACTGTTAGGAAACAGGATGTCATGTTCCTGCTTGCATGGGAGGTGGGTCCTTTGGTTAAGGCATTAATTAGCCTGAGGTGTGGAAACCAGTTGTCTGAGGTGCCACCAGTCCCCTGGGACTGTCTTCTAGGTTCTCTGTTCCCCAGTTCCTCTCAGTAAAACACTTAATTATAGTCCTTCCCTGTGTATGTATGTATGTATGTATAGTTATCAAAACACATGCAGGCACCAGTCAACTTCTTGTATTTGACCCAAAGCATTTAAAATATTAGAGCTATGTATGGCAACATGGTGATCAATAAAGCTAACTTAGGTTCTGCTGAGGAATACTGTATTATGTATGATTATTAAGAAATCATATCAAAACCCCAGTGTGTTAGGAGCTATAACTAAGGATAATTCCTGCTTGAGAGCTCTCAATCTACCCAGAAAAATAACAAGGGAGTCAAAACTCTCAGTAAGAATGGAGCGATTAAGAGAAAAATGACAGTAATATGAGCATATGTAGGCAAGGGGTGCAAAGATGGAAGTTCCTGAGCTTTTAAAATATCTTAATATAAATGCTAAGAGGAAATGAGATAAAAATCTGACCTCAGAGAATTCTCTCTTTGCCATAAATTTGCCAGAAGGAGAGAGAGACACATGGATTCAGCTGGAAAAAAAGTCATAATTGTATGGAGGGGTGCAGGGGAAGAGGTACTGCATAGAGGCACCTTGCACAGTGAAGAGGTACTGTGCGAAGCTGCTCAGATCATTAAAAGACAAATTGCTTCTTCCAGGTACCCACCTCAATGCAGGAACTTGAACTCGGGAATCCTCATGGAAGGCAAATGCCCTAGGGTTGAGTAATGGCCCGCCTCCCTCTTTTTTTTTTGTTAGAACTGTTGCAGTCATGCATAAAACTTTTGAACGTGGCTACAGAGAAGGACGATCATGGTAACAGCAAAGTGTTTTAGGGAAACCTGTTTATTTAAAGCTTATGTGGTGAAAGACTTTAGCTCAGAATGTTATATTTACCTACTGAAATACCAAATGCAAGAGCCGTTTAATCCAGAGGCTAAATCTGGTTTATGTCTCCTCTGAAAAAATTCTTCATATTGATATTCTGATTAGGAATTTGCATTTATTCATAGCCTCGTCTTCAGCCCAAATTTTGGTCTATTTTCTGCCTATACAAAGGGAAGATTTTCTAGTTTTCTGCAAAACTAATTCTATAGTTATTACCAAAAAAAAGAAGGGGTTCTAATTTGTCCTGATGTGCTGAACCTTAGGAGTATTAGCTGCCTCCTGAAGACCTGCATATCTGGTTCTGCATTTATCCCCAGAGTTAGGAAAGGGTGCATATATATTTGCCAGACTTCTTGGAAGACTTTTTCCCCTGTTGTAGACTTTGCAGTGGTGCAAACAGCTGCGCCAAAAGGCGGAGGGCTGTCCTGCTGTTGCACTATGAGAGCTTTGCCGGTATACTGAAAATGAGTCTTTTTTTATTGCTACTCAGTTTTGACTAGCAAACTGGTTTTTATTCTCTCAGACTGGAAAGATGAATTTTGCAACATTCATGTGACCTTGACATTCGACAGAGTCCACGTTCCTGCCCTGTGTGTGCAGAAAAGAGAGAAACCAAAAGCATGCTAATCACAGGGGCATGCTCTTAACCTTATGAAAACATTCTTTAATAAGAGCTAGGGCTGAGCATTGTGGACTTCTGGAATCTTACACAGTACCAATATAATACTTAAAAAGCACTACCGAAGTTCATAGGCTTCCTGGGTAGTCATTTTGTTGTGGTGGGTTTTTTTGTTGTTATTGTTTTTATGTTCTTCTGTTATTACTGTAGCACTGATGCAGTGATGGCAGATTTGGTAGGAAAGGCTTTCTGCAGCATCTCATCCCCGCAAAAGCCAGAGTCCTCCACTCCTCATAGAGTGACCTAGGTCTTTGCTGCTGTTGTTCAGCACCTTACAGCTGGGGGTACCCTGGAGAATTGCTCCCAGCTGTTGGACCACATACTTTAGAAGATCAAAACTACTGGAAATGCTTGTGGTGGGGTTTCTTTATAGTACTATATATGTGGTTATTTGATTTCTCAGGTTTCATTACATGTTTGGATACCCTAATTTTCCTAATGAGCTCTCGTGTGCAACTGCTTAGTAAATATCAGCCTTAATGCTTGTGACTTAGAAGCTTTGTTCTGTAGCAACAAAGGCAGAATAAATGCATAAGGCTTTGTGTATCTGGTTGCTTGGGCTAGTTGCCTTACCTAGCAAATGAAAAGATATTAAATTTCTATTGAGATGATTAAAAAAGAGCTTCTTCATGTTTTACCGCATGACTTGCTCTCTTTATGGTGCATTAGGTGTTTATTATAGTGATAGAAAAATGGCACCTTCTCCATCTTCCTCTCTTCTTTGTAACAGATGTTTCTTGAGAAGGACTTGCTGATCACCTGTGCCTCCGACAGTATCTAACAGATTTCATTAAAAAAGAAAAAAGAAAAGTAATATGTATGCTTGCCTTTATTTTGTTAAGTTTTGGTTTCTAAAGGTAACAGCCAGTGTCAGGTTTCTCAAACTGCTCCTTCTATTTCTTGTTTTCAATTGAAACAGTGCGCTGTGTCAGCAAGACCCACTGCCACACTTTCTTTTGTGTGGCAGGCATTTGACACATAAAACTAGCAGCTGCTCTTAAAGGAGTCTGCAAATTAACCATGTTAAAGATACAAAACATGAAAAGGTTCTTTTTCTTAATGGTGGGAAGATTTCTTAACTACATTTAATTCAGGGTAAACCTTTACTAGCATAATTGAAAAGGGGAGTGAAATAAGAGTGTGCTTATGTACAACAGGACTGCTAACACCAAGAAGATGGGATGAGATGGTATCGGAAGAGCCCATGGAGGGGTTATAGGCTCAGGTCTTCCAAGAATTCTCCTGACGCCTGAGCTGCAGCTGGGTGCACTTTTTGAGCATAAGAGACAGTGTCCTCTGCCTGTTGTCACTGCAGATATTTATGTTGTGTTCAGCTCATACATGTGAATGTCACCAGGATGAGAGGCTTTAGGAAGAGTTTGATGGTGCTGAAAAGTCTCTCGGGGCACTCCTGTTTTTCAGTGAAGTTACACAGGACCTGTGGGTTTGCATGGTCTGTAAGCAGATACAATCTGTTCAATGCACTAGATATGGAAGACTGAAATAGAGCCCATCAATCAGCACTTGGAAAATTATTTGGGGGTGGGAGGCGAGAGGGAGCAAAAAGGTTGTCCAAATTTTAGACAAAACTGGAAAAGGTAACTTTAAGTCATTTGGGCAATTTTGGGTTGGGAATTGTATTTATATGCGGAGAAAGAAGAGACCCCAAAAGATGAGCCATGCAGGGTCTTTCTATTGGGATTATTTTTGTTGTTGTTTGATTGTTTTGGTTTGGTTTGTTTTGGTTCGTTTTGGGATTTTGTACATAAAATACAGCTATTTACACTCAAGTGAGGAAAACTCACCCTGGTTTAAGTCAGTGCTATCCAACGCATGCTTCAAAGACAATTATACCCCACAGAGCAGATTACAACAATATGTGGGCAGTGAGGCAAGAAAGCACAGCCAGAGGAGGGGAAGCAATCTGCAGGTAATTTTCCAGAGGAGAAAAGGCAAACCCAGAGCATGAGTACCGGGAAGTCAAACTACCACTAGGAAGTTATGGCTGCCCATTCCCACTGCAACAGCTTCCCACTGTGACAGCACTAGGTCTTTTATGTACTTTGATCTGAACCCACCTATGATGGTGAGAAGAACTTCCTATACTCCAGAAGGAGCGAGCCACAGGCTCCTCAAAACTCAGGTTTTGTTGCATCAGCAGGCAGTGGGCCAAAGCTTCAAAGCAGATGAGCTATGTCATGTTGCCAGAACTGCACATGTGTCTAGTCACAAGTGGTAAATGGGCTTAAGGTAAAAAGTCCGTCCTTGAGCAATTCCAAATCAATATGAAAGATTTGGTAAATGTTACAGATTTTGAGTGAAAATAGAGGAATGCAGAGAATTTATTATTGTACTGTGTACTGTTTTTAGAAAGTGTCTTCCCTCCCTCCAGCATTATAGCCTATGAAATGAAAGCCTTGTGCTGAGTTTCTTCAGAATATTTAAAAATCTTAAAATCCATAATAAATTTTAAAAGAGATGTATGAGAATTAATTTATCCCTGTGCTGCTGCTGCTCACCTGGAGAAGATATTCTGTCATTTCAGTTACTTTATGAGCTGGACCTATAATTTTGATAAATATTTACTGATCTAGTGTTTTATAGGAAACCAAAGAACTTTAAAGGGTTTTAATTCCCCAGCCTCCCAGCAACCTCTCATTTTAATGTGTATCAAACATTCATCTTTCATCAGGTGTTCATAAAGTAGTTTGTTAATTTGTAGCAGGAGTTTTTTGTCATCTGACTTGTTTAATTTGGCTCTGTCATATAAATGAAGGCAAACATACAGCGTTCAATTGGAAAAAGCCTACCAAAGGTCTGTTAAATGAGTGGAGCTTGTAAGTACTGGGAAAAGGCAAACAGTAAGGAAGTTACATTTTTGAAGAAAAGAGGAAAAATAGTAGCCTTCTCAAAGTCCCAGCAAAACATCTCTACTGGTAGCATGGGCAGCACCAACCCCAATAAGACAGAAGGAGTGCATATGTCTGGGCAGACTCCTAAGGACTGACAACCTTTATCCACTGGAAATGGAAAGTAGTGGGATTTGGAGCTATGGTATCTTCCATGCAAAAGTTCATGTGTAGCCTAAAAAAAAACCCCTGTGAGACCTTTCAGGGAATGTCACCAGGCCCCATTGGCCTGGAAGACACTGGAGGTCTGGAACAAGAAGAAACTGGGTTAAAATTCTACCTGAAAGAGGGTAGATTTAGATTAGATATTAGGAGAAAAATTCTCCACTGTGAGGGTGATGAGGCATTGGCACGGGTTGCCCAAAGAAGCTGTGGCTGCCCCATCCCTGGCAGTGTTCAAGGCCAGGTTGGATGGGGCTCTGAGCAACCACATCTAGTGGAAGGTGTCCCTGCCCGTGGCAGGGGATTTGGAACTGAATGAGCTTTAAGGTCCCTTTGAATCCAAACCATTCTGTGCTTCTATGAGACTGTAAATGGGACCAGATCCTCTAAATCAGTAGAGCTCTCAAATGTGTCAAGTGACCTGTTATCATTAAGCAAACTGAGGAGAGATCATGATTTAGTCTGAGCATGATGTGCATACCAGGTGAGGGTCAGTGACATGAGAACGTGTTTGATCTGGTCCCTGAAAATAGCTACTTGTTTTCCACAAAGATCTGAGAGGATACTGCCTTCCAATCCCAAATAGGCCTACACATCAATTTTAAAAGCTCAAACAGTCCCTGGAAGCATCAATCCAGTTGTGTGTTGGGATATAAAAACTACAAATCCTGCCTGCTTTTTCTGGTTAAGAACAGTGTAGTGATTTTTTTTGTTTGTTTATTTCTTACTGATGGAATTGCAGAGGGAATGAGCAATATGCTTCTGGCCTTATCTAGAAGCAAAGCAAATCAGCAGCTTTTCCTTTGTCTTCAGTGGCCTTTTATCTGGCTGTTTCTACTATTGGGCAAATGATATACAAATTACATGATTCATACAAATGAGCACACAAAAGTTTAGTTGGCTTTGCTGTACTAATATCTGAAGTGACCATGCAAAGCATGAACCAGATTTTCAACTGGACAATTTGCAAATCTGAAAATATTTGGTGAAAGCATTTGTGGCTAGATTTGAATAATTTATTAGTTAAGTACTTTCACAGTCTGTCCACAGTGATCCAAGTAGAAATACAAGTGATGTTCATCAAATACATTGCTGACTGCAGATTATTCTTTCAGTAACTTTAAATGAGGACAGCCACTGCCTCATGCTTTTGTTTAGTAATGGAAAAAAATGTAGGAGCCCTCCGGTGGTCAAAATACATTTCTCCAGCTAGCTCACATACCCTTTAATGCTAAGCAATTTCACTGATAAAAAGCTTTATTCTAGTTAGTACATTAGTTGCAAGCTATTTTAAAGATATTTTTAAAATTATTAACACTTCTGTCATTCTGCAGCTATGGCTAAACTAAGCCACATCAAAATCAAGAGAAGCTATCGTCACCAAAACCAAATAAATCAAGCAGAATAGGTCTTAGGTGGAAAAACAGGCTCCCTGGCTTCCCATTATTGTGTTCTACAAGTCCTGCCTGAGCAGAAAGGAACTCTAAAATAAGAAGAACAAGCTCCAGGTTAAATTCTCCATCGGCATATATGTCTCAGTGAAGTGAGGTCTTCATCCATGCCCAGAGATCTCACATACTGCGTAAAGCAAATAACTACTGACAACATTACTTTGGCATGTTTTTGACATCAAAGTGAATTACTATCTCTGGGGCAATGTGACTGTGACCTGGGCCTCTGACGGTTCTCTGGGAATAAGGGCCGTTTTGGGGTAAGTACTTAGGACATTTTCAGACTTCTCTGTTACTGTTGTGTTTTATAAATCATGAAGAGAGAAGGTTAAAAAGACACCACAGCAAACTGTGTGTTCATGGCTATAATATAAGATTTAGGAAAAATAATGTTTCCTACTCACATTAACAAAATGTAGTTACAGCCAGCTTGGTTTCTGAATTCAGAGCTCCCATGGTGAGGATTTATGGTAATATCACATTAGGGTTAGTACTTTCATTCCCATTGAAGTGTTCTGGTAGATAACACACATGGGGTAACTAACTCTCTCACAGACATTGCGCCCTGAATCAGTATAAACCATTGTTTTGCTTAGAAGAAAAATTATGACTTGGAATCTTTGCTCTCCTGCTCATACAAAGCTGTGGGGATCAGTCTGATCCCCAAGATGTGCTAACACAGTCTCTTCTGGCACACACTGGCACTGCATAAACATAAGTCACCCTCAGTTTTTAAGTCCTCCTCCTTACTTCCTGTCTTTGAACATGGTGGGTCTGTTTGATGACCATCCCCTGATTTGGGTGTTCTTGGAGTGGAGTCCTGAAGTGTGTTCATATCCTGGCCCTCCACTTGCTGTCAGCTGAGTGTTTCAGCATGCACAGACTGCTGGTTTATGGATCATTCTCAGTGTAGCGGCTCACATGCTCGATTATAGCCAGAGAAAGTAACACCTTGTGCAATTAAATCTTCAATCTTCACAGCACAGCCTTGTAACCGTTAAGAAGGACACTAGTGTATGATTTACCATCCCAAAACCAATGTAAAAGATCTTGGTTTAACATTAGGGTAGGACTGTGTCTAACATAGCCTTGAGCGTCTCTTCATCACTGAGATAATTACAAGATGTAGTTTAAATGTAAACTACTTCTCATGGCACTTTTCTTCGTGGTTTCCTGGAATAAAATCACCAAGCACCCTCAGAAATGCATTGTAAGGAATGATTCAGAATAAAAATATCTGAACCTTCTTTGGTTAAAATTGCTGCTTGCCCTACCAGTTACCAGGTAAGCAAGAAGCAGACACAGGTAAAGTCTAGTGTTAGAAGTGCAACATGCCACCTACTTTTCTCTCCTGAAGAGAGATGGAAAGAACCACAAAAATTAAATGGGATTGCTGGATAGAGCAGTTCTCAAAATTATAAGATAGCTATCTTAAAGCCCTACTAGAAAAGGTGTATTTTCCTTTCACGAAATATCCTATCTTCATGTTGTCATATGAACTGAATGAACAAGTTAGGACAGTCAATGAAAATCAACACTGTACGGTTATTAAACAAAGAAAATTGATGGTATAGCTAATAGAGCACTCTGAAATATCATTGTCAACCCTATATTGCATTCTTGTCCAGTTCAGGCAGGAAGCTGATGTGATTTGTCCTAGTGAAGTGCTACTCCTATCACTAAGCACAGTTTGTTTTACTGGTGTCTGGCATTAAAGAAGACGGAAAAGCACTACATGCTCAAACTGTTGCTGTTTTCCCAAGCCAGACTGCAGCCTGTGCTTATGCTTCTCCTTCCCAGTGTTAAGCACCACTCCTCTCCTGGAGACACTTTTCAGGTCTGAGCTCTAAAGAGGAACAGAATTTGCTTTTGATGAAGGTAATTCCTCAACCTTCAAGAGGACAGGCAGGGAGGTGTTACATGCTGTCTTTAACTGTGAAGGCATTTCAGCTCCCTGGGTGAGATCTCCACTCATACTGCTTTCACTGTAGAAAATAAGAGGGGAAATAAGGATAAAAGGGAAGATGAGATGATTTTTAAAATTCTTACCATTTTTGCAAGTGTTGCTGAAAATTGTTGCTGAAAATTGCTCCCTGTTTGATCCATATATTCAGTTAAATTTGCTTCCTTTACAATTGGGGTTAGTCTATTATATAAATGACTAATCCACTACCACTGAACACAGTGACTGCAGCCTAACCTGGTAGCAGCAAGAAACCATCTGTAAGCCATACAGTCTTCAGTGATAAAACCATTTCAGAATGAAAGAAAAAGGTTGTAACTAGACTTATCAGAAAGAAAACTGTGAGCATGACATTATTTTGAAGAAAAAGCCCCACGAAAACAGAAAAACAATGAAACAACAAAGGTATTGACTGTTCTAAAAAAAATCCTGGGTAATTGCAATTCTTCTCTACCTCCCTTGAAGGCCAGCTCACGTCAAGCTCTCAGAAACCTACAGGGAGGAGCACTGAAGCCTACTCAGTTCTCAGCCTGGTGTGTGAGGCAAGCATGGGTGAATCGTTTTACTTGTGTTTTGGCTTATCCCAGGTCTCTCCTGTCTTGAATGTAAGCCCTTAGAGCAAGGGCCTTCTCTCTTTGATGTGCCCACCACTATCAACTCCTCAGACCAATTTGCTCTATCTTAATGTAGATAACTAATGTTGACACCTCCAGAGTCATAAGCCCTTGGCTAGCTTTTCTCCACTTGAAAAGGTTGCTGCTGATACCGGTGTTTATTGACAGTCAAGTCTAGAGGTACTACAGATCTACTACTGCCGCCTTTCAGCCAGTGCTGAGCTGCTACATCCCTCCTTTGCCCTGAGCCTGAAGAAGAGTAGGGAGCTTCAGCTTCCCATGCATAATCCCTCTGTGGGTTTTGGTCCTCAAAGCTTGCCCAAAACAGGCAGCAGGACTGAGCCTAAGAGAAGTTCTGTCTGCATTTCCTAATAGAGCCCATCAGAGGCAAGGATGGACAGAGCCATGTCATGGAGGGAGCAGGATTCTCAGGGTCAGTTCCTGCCTTGGCCTGAAAGGATTTAACTCCACATCCTCCCTGACAGGGTCCCACGTTGCAGCCCCTGACCCTTCTAACCTAGCTGCTGAAGTCGTACCTCTGTACAAAACAGAAATCAGAATGTACCCGGCAAAGAAGAAAGCAATGTGTGTCGCTTAACACCAAGGAGGAAGGAGACATAAGTCTGTTTGCTGCCATCAGTCATTTTGTCAACAATTGATACAGGTACAATATACAAACAATCCCAGGACTCTACCAGGGTTATTTTTCATAGTGGTAGCAAATTACTTGTGTTGGAATTGCATGATAAATGGCATCAGAGCTCATCTGGGGGAATGCAAAGCGGCTCTGTGGTGATAGCTCTTGAATATAAACTCCTACTCCTTTCCCACTTCTGGCTGTGCAACTTCATTACCCAAATGACTTCATATGGAACAAGAGCTGAATTTTTCAGTTCTGTGGGAAAAGGCATCAGAATCAGCTGGACTGAAGGTTTTTTCTTCCCAAAACAAAATATTATTTTCAAGTGATGCTGTAAGAATCTGCCTGTGACCTGTTCACAATATTGTAACACTGGGCATATTCCCTTCAGCAAGTGTTTATTATTACACACACAAAGTCAGTTTCAATGTTAAAACGTTAATGGATGTATGGCAGTGGCACTTTCCCATATTTAAATGGGTAAAATAAGATGTTTGGGTTAAGAAGAATAGGCAATATAAAAGGCTAGCAGGTGTGTCATCACAGACAAATAATTGTATGTCCTGAATTCACTGTAAAGCATTTCTACAGAACAAAAAAGCAGCATTTGAAGGTTCAGTCTCTCAGTACTGGTGTAGGTGTCCCCACAAATAGACCAGCCCTGCAAGGTTACCAATGAGGGCAGAATTGCTGGAATCATAGTACTTTGCTGCTTAGTTTAAATGGTGAAGGAACAAATGAAGCAAGGACAGTCCTGGGGCAGGATGGCTCAGTGCAGTGTCCATGGAGTTCTCTGCAGGCATCTGTGAGGATCACCTTCTCCTCAAACCCCATCAAGCCTTTCAACTTGTGCTGGGTCTTATGGTTTCTTTCAAAGTGGTGAAGCAGTTCCTACTCCTCAACTGCAGCAAAGGACCCTGAAGCCACCAGCCAAATCTTCTTTCAACTGCTCTTGAATATTTATGCCTTAATCAGCTGTATAGCTTGTACATGCATTTCCTATCCCTGGTATATTGTACTGCACCCAAACATGCAGAGCTGGACTGTTGTCCACCTGCATGTAGCAGGGCTGAATGTCAACCAGCTTTTCTTCAGTCCACAGCCAACCCCAGGCTCTAGCACATACCAGACCTGGGCTCCTTTGACAGGTAATATGTGAAAGAAAGCAAAGGAGAATGTCAGTCTTGTGCCTGTAGCTCATGATCCACAAAATGTCACTGAAAATAGCATTTAATAACCAAATAGTAGTGTTATTGCCAGAAGCAGTCTTCAGGATTAACCCTCTCCTGTAGAGATGCCCAACACTGAACTTTTTACTGCACTATAATTTTAAGTCCTTTGCTAAAAAATCCTCAAATTCATATATGGAGGGGAAGAGGGTAGGGATGGAGTAAATTGTATTGACCCATTTGAAGTGTTTTAAAATTAGCTGCACAAGGGAATTAAAATGTTTAGAGTTTCTCCATAAACAAACCAGTAAGCCTTGAGTAAACTCTGCTCAGGTGGTTTAGGCATTTGAAGCTGACTTAACACAGTGGAAGGATTCTGCATTACCACAGAGGAAGAATTCTGCATAACAGCTGTGATGTATATTGGATGGCTGCTCTTTCCTTGGAGAGAAGGAGACTGAATAATGGATAAAGGACACTGATGCTAAAGAAGAAAAAGAAGTCAGAATCTGAAGTACATGGTAAGAACAGATGCTACCTACCCCCATCACTACCTCTTGCCTGTCCTGCGCAGAAAATGTGCTCCACATGCACCCAGAGATGCTCTGATGACAGCACAGATAGGCTCCTTGATTGGAATTGCCTCTGAAGATTTGATAGCTGTTAAACTGCCCTCTTCATGGTATGATATAGCCATTATTTTTGTTAATTGCTAGCTTTTTTCATTTGTTTTGCTGAAGTATTACAGTGAATTAGGCCACAAAGGGGACATTTAGCCGTGTAACAGAATAATGTGTTGTAGAGATGGGGACAGAAATAAGAGCACCACAGCTTCCTCTGTGTAGTATCATATATTTTTTAATGTTACCCTGTTCAAATTACTCTTTTCAAACTGACTGCTTAGCAGGGGCTGTCTAGATAGGAAACACGATCCTGTTTCTCACAGGACCTGTCAATGTGTGAATGGAACTGCTAAACCGATTTACAGTGTTTAAGCACAGCTACTGCTGGATATGTGAGGCTAGAGTTACAGAACAATTAGTGTGAAGACATCAGTGGTATTTTATTTATGAAAGGTCTGTTGGTGTTCTGTAATTAGGCCAACCTAGCCACAATAATTTATGAGCTGTAGTTGGCAAAAAATATTCACAAAAAGTTAACTGCAGTAGACAGTGACCAATGAAATCCCAATCTTTTAAATGTTTTGCAGCTAAACCACTGCTATTTATACAGATATGTTCATTAAGGAGTTTTTATATACTCCCTACTTCTTGCATAGGACGTGCTTGGAGAGCTCTCATAGAAGAGATATATATGCTCTTCACACCAGATGCACAAGTGGAATGTGTGTATGGTCTTAGCCCTGCACAGGCTTAAATAATTAAGATGATTTAAGTTAATGTCTTTTCCTTTGCTTTGCCATGGGGCAAGGGGTGTACACGTACTTCCAAAAAACGTGCTGCTTGTGTTATCTCAGTCCTTACAGATAAAGTCTTCACACCTTGTTCCTGATTCTTTGGGAAGTTTTACTTGACTGAAAGCCAAGCAGTCAACTGTGACCTGCATGTGAGCTTTAAAGTGCCCCAGTAGCAGACCAAGATGCAGATTATCATTTGTTACCCCGAGATCCTTTGAGAATTCTCACATTCAGAAGTACAATGCTTTCAGTTCCTCGCATTTTTACCTTAATAAGGTGACTTCAATGCACAGCTTATTTTGCAAATGGTGGCACAAATATGACTATGATATTTGAGTATTTGTTAAGATTTTTCAGTCTCCAAGTGAGCATAGATATCTGTCCTTCAACATTTTGTACTGTGGACAGGTAGAGAGCCTTTCTCTCAGTCTCAGTTTTATTTAAAGGCTAAAGGATTCTATGCCAAGACCCATAACTGTCATATTTTCATCGTTTCTGGCAGCATGGCAAAACATACAGTGAAAGCTTACCAAACCTGAGGAAAAGAGCTAATGGAAAATGGGGTGACTGAAGTGATGCTGCCTGCAGGCTTGTGTTTTGGTTAGAGGGATGTCATCCTCACATGTTTAGTTCAGGTCTGAACCTGAATTTATGCTGTAGCTTGTAGCCCATCTATCCAGCTACGACCTTGCAGCCAGGCCGTTCTCTCCTATAGCTTGGATTCAAGGGCTTTGTGGGAGGGTGTCCTGGGTTCAGCAGTAGCAGCCATTTTTCTCCTTCTTAGTAGCTGGTGCAGTGCTGTGTTTCCCAGACTTTCAGCCTGGGAATAGCGCTGATAACCCCGATGTTTTTAGTTCTTGCTCAGTAATGTTTAGTCTGACCAAGGACTTTCTGAGTCTCATGCTCTGCCAGGGAGGAGGGGAAGCCAGGAGGAAGCAGAGACAGGACACCTGACCCAAACTAGCCGAAGAGGTATTCCATACCACGGCACGTCATGCTCAGGATGTAAACCGGGAGCAGTTACCTGGAAGGTCCCAATCACTTCTTGGATTGGGCTGGGTATCGGTCAGCGGGTGGTGAACAGTAGTATTCTCTTCCCTTGTTATTTCCCTTATCATTATTATTATTAGTGGTAGCAGTAGTGGTCTGTGTTATACCTTAGTTACTGGACTGTTCTTATCTCAGCCCGTGGGAGTTACATTCTTTTGATTCTCCTCCCCATTGCTCTGGGAAGAGGGGTGGAGTGAGCAAGTGGCTGCATGGTTCTGGGTTGCCAGCTGGGCTTACACCACAACAGGAAGATGTTAATGCAAACCTACCTGAACAGCTTGGGCTCCATCACTGTGAGTCACACTCAAGTTTATGCCAAGTGGTGGCAATGAGCAGGGATAGCTTCTAAAATCAGCTTTCCACTGTGCGGGTGGAAGTGGTCTTTAGTGCAAACACAGGCAGATTGCCTTAAATGGCTTGCACAGCCCCATTTGCATTTGCAGTGGCTGGGCAGAGAAGTGCTCATAGAATCATAGAATGGTTTGGGAAGGGACATTAAAGATCTAGTTCCAACTCCCCCTGCCACAGGCGCGATCATGGAGCCATGCAGGCAACATGCATTTGGTCCTTGTTCTTGGGGCTGTCTCCCCGCAAGTCACTGGGCAGAAGGTGGGTGAGAGCCTGAGGCAGTCTGGGGTAAAAAATAGGCCATTGTGGTAAAGCAAGAGGTTGGTGATTTGTGCTGATAAACTTGTTAATATTTAGAATATGATAAAAATCTCTTGGCCCTTGTCCAGTCTCATTTATTGTAACACTTTCGGACAGGTTTGAATGAAACTGGATCTATGCTGGAGAACTGAGACACTAGCTTTGCTGGACAATTTGTCTAAGATTCAGGATGGTACAGGTAAGCTGACAATTGTTTCCTTAAGACCTTCTTAACTTTTATATATTGTGTTTACATTCTCATTAGAGTGTACCAACCTGTATATCTAATAATAAACACTATTGATTCCCCTGATAAA